>NW_027256885.1:46752489-47352489 GCF_029215685.1 Pituophis catenifer annectens
TAACAGAATAAAAAGAGGACAATGTTAGCTTAGTTTTTATTTCTCATTTGTATATTTGGACTGAAGGTAATGTATTGTGTAAGGTTCTCACCACAATTTTCTGTTTGTATTTTTTTTAAAGAAATAAAATTTATAATAATAATAATAAAAAAGAAATAAAGTAGGTAAAATGAGTTCCCTGGCATGGAGGCATCCATGTCTGGATTGAGCCCATGGATCATTCCCGTAGGAAGGTAGAACAAGAGCAAAAGAGCAGCCCCTGTGCAGGGGTTCTTATAGGGGCCCCGGCCCCTCCCTTACCAAGGTGTGTGAGGGGGCCGGAGGGCCATTAACTCTCCCCAATGGGGCTGCAGGGGATGGAGCTCCTTGACCCACCAGTGGGATCAAAGGTGCCTCTTTGCTCCCATCTGGTGGCCTTTTAAGAAACTGCCATGGCTGGCACAAAACACCTAACAGAAAGGATGATGCTTTTATGTTGTTTTTTTGTTTGAAAAATAAAAAAAAAACTTTGAAAAAAAAGAAGCAGGAGAAGCAGTAGATTCAGCAGCAGAAGAACCAGATGTAGCAGCAGAAGAAGCAGAAGCAGCAGCAGAACAGGAGGTAGAAGTAGCAGAAGTAGCAGCAGAAGCATCAGAAACATGAGCAGAACAGAAGGTAGAAGTAGCAGAAGCAGCAGAGAAGAAGCAGCAGAAGCAGAAGCAACAGCAGAAGAAGAAGCAGAGCAGCAAAAACAGAATAAGCTGCAGAAGCAGCCGGAGAAAAAGCAGAAGCAGCAGAAGCAGAAGCAGAAGAAGAAGCTGCAGAAGCAGCTGCAGAAGGAGCAGCAGAAGGAGCAGAAGCAGAAGCAGAAGCAGCAGTAGCAGTAGTAGCACATGAAGTAGCAGAACCAGCAGATGCAGCAGCAGTAGAACCAGAAGTAGCAGAAGAAGAAACAGAAGCAGCAGAAGCCGCAGCAGAAGAAGACACAGAAGCAGAAGCAGAAGCAGAAGCAGAAGCAGAAGCAGCAGAAGAAGAAGCTGCAGAAGCAATAGCAGAAGAAGCAGAAGCAACAGAAGCAACATCAGGAGCAGCAGCAGAAGAAGCAGAAGAAGCTGAAGTAGCAGAAGGAACAATAGTAGAAGAAGCAGAAGCAGAAGAAGCAGCAGCACAATAGGAAGCAGAGAAGAAGCAGCAGTACAAGAAGCAGCAGCAGAAGAAGCAGCAGCAGCAGAGAACAAGCTGAAGCAGCAGAATAAGATGTAGCAGAAGCAGAAGCAGCAGAAGAAGCAGCAGTGAGTCGGCGGCAGGGGGCGGCAGCCATGGCGGCTGCCACGAAGCTGGGACAACTGGGCAAGAAAAGTGCTGGAGGAAAGCGAAGTAAAATGGAGCCATTTATTTATTTATTTATTTATTTATTTATTTATTTATTTATTTATCTATCAAATTTCTATACCGCCCTACTCCCAGAGGACTCAGGGCGGTGAACAGCCAAGATAAAATACAGATAATACAAACATTAAAAGTCCATTAAAATTATTAAATATTTTGGCTGAAAACAAATTTAAAACACCCAATTTAATTTAAAACAGATTAAACAATTTAAAAATTTAAAATGGACAGTTAGGCCAGGCCAGCCTGCTGAAATAAAAATGTTTTGAGAGCACGACGAAACGTGCGCAGATCCGGGATCCTCCGTATCTCCGGGGGGAGCTCGTTCCAGATGGTAGGTGCCTCCACAGAGAAGGCTCTCCCCCTGGGGGCCGCCAGTCAACACTGTTTGGCCAATGGCACCCTGAGAAGCCCCTCTCTATGGGAGCGTACTGGTCGGTGAGAGGCTATTGGTAGCAGAAGGCCGTCTCGTAAATACCCCGGTCCGATGCCATGGAGCGCTCTAAAGGTGGTGACCAAAACCTTGAAGTGGACCCGGAAGACCACCGGGAGCCAGTGCAGCTCACGTAGGAGGGGGGTCACATGGGAGCGCCATGCCGCTCCCATAACCACCCGCGTGGCCGCATTCTGGACCAGCTGGAGCCTCCGGGTGCTCCTCAAGGGGAGCCCCATGTAGACAGCATTGCAGTAGTCCAGGCAGGAAGTAACGAGAGCAGGAGTGACCGTATTTAACGAGTCCCGATCCAGAAAGGGACGCAACTGGCGAATCAGGCGGACCTGATAAAAAGTCCCCCTGGCCACAGCCATCAAGTGCTCTTCCAAAGACAGCCGTGAGTCCAGGAGGACACCCAAGTTGCGAGCCCTATCCGTGGGGGCCAACGACTCGCCCCCAATAGTCAGTGATGGCACCAACTGACTATATCGGGATGTCGGAAACCACAGCCACTTGGTCTTCGATGGGTTGAGCCTGAGTCTGTTTCCCCCCATCCAGATCCGCACAGCCTCCAGGCACCGGGACATCACTTCAAGGGCATCATTGGGGTGGTCCGGGGTGGAGATGTACAGCTGAGTGTCGTCAGCGTACTGGTGGTACTTCACCCCGAAACCACGGATGATCTCACCCAGTGGCTTCACATAAATGTTGAACAGAAGGGGCGAGAGGACCGACCCTTGTGGCACCCCACATACAAGGGGCCTCGGGGTCGACCTCTGCCCCCCTGTCAACACGGACTGCTACCGGTCAGAGAGAAAGGAGGAGAACCACTGTAGGACAGTGCCCCCCACCCCTAACTCCTCTAGCCGGTGTAGTATGATACCATGGTCGATGGTATCAAAAGCCGCTGAGAGGTCTAATAGGACCAGGACAGAGGAACAACCCCTGTCCTGAGCCCTCCAGAGATCATCAACCAACGCGACCAATGCCGTTTCCGTGCTGTACCCAGGCCTGAAGCCCGACTGGAACGGATCCAGATACGATGATTTATCCAGGTACTGAGGCAGCTGTCACGCGACCACACTCTCAACAACCTTCGCAACCAAGTGAAGGTTGGAGACTGGACAGTAATTTGCCAAAACTGCCGGGTCCAGGGAAGGCTTCTTGAGGAGAGGCCTCACCACCACCTCTTTCAAGGCAGCGGGGAAAACACCCTCACTCAAAGAAGCATTTATAATCCCCTGGAGCCAGCCTCGTGTAACCTCCCGAGAGGCCAGCACCAACCAGGAGGGACACAGGTCCAGTAAACATGTGTCTGCGCTCAGTCTGCCCAGTATCCTGTCCACTTCTTCGGGCGTCACAGAATCAAACTCTTCCCAGATAATACTCACAAGACCTGCCTCTGTCCTCCCCCCTGAATCTACCCAGTCAGAGTCCAGATGTTCCCGAATCTAAGCGATTTTGTCATACAGATACTGTACAAAATCCTCGGCTCTACCCTCCAAGGGGTCCTCCCACGCTTCCTGGTGGAGCAGGGAGCGGGTAACCCTAAACAGGGCAGCTGGGCGATTATCTGATGATGCAATAAGAGTGGCAAAATAGTTATACTTCGCCGCTTTAATCGCCACCAGGTAGGTCTTAATATGAGACCTTACCAGTGTTCAGTCAGATTCAGAATGGCTGGCCCTCCAACCGCTCTCCAGGCATCTTTTCTGGCGCTTCATCTCCCTCAGCTCCTCGGTGAACCAAGGAGCCAGGCGAGATCCGAGCCGGGTCAGAGGCCGCAAAGGCACGACCCGATCCAAAGCTCCAGCGGCTGCCCTATCCCAGGCGGCCACCAGGTCCTCAGCCGAGCCGTGTGCCAGAGCCTCAGGAAGTGGCCCAAGCTCCGTCTGGAACCTATCTGGATCCATCAGGCGCCTGGGGCGGAACCACCTCATCGGTTCCGCCTCCCTGCGGTGGGGTGTGGCGGTTCGAAGGTCAAAGCGAAGGAGGGAGTGATCCAACCATGACAAGGGCTTGATCACTATATCACCTATCTCAAGATCACTCAACCACTGACCAGAGACAAAAACCAGGTCCAGCGTGTTTCCCCCCCATGTGAGTAGGGCCATGAACTAACTGGGTCAGGCCCATGGCCATCATGGAAGCCATGAACTCCCGATCCACCTCAGACGCCTCACCGGCGGATGGCAGGTTAAAATCCCCCATGACCATAAGCCTGGGGGTGTCAACCGCCACCGCGGCTATAACGTTGAGCAGCTCGGGCAGGGCTGCCCTACGTGACAGGGAGCCAGGTACGTAACCAGCATGCCCATCTGCACCCCATGGCCCCACTTCACAAGGAGGGACTCACATCCAGCTGTCTGAGGAACAGTGGCCTCCCTCGGACCAAGACCTTCTCTAATGACAACCGCCACCTCCCGCCCCTCCCCTGTGCCCTCAGCTGATGAAATGCACAAAAACCGGGTGGGCACATCTCAACGAGGGGGACCCCCACCCCTCCTGGCCCAACCAGGTCTCCGTAATACCCGCCAGGTCCGCTCCCCCCTCCTGAACAAGATCACAAATGAGGGGGGCTTTATTTACCACAGACCGGGCGCTGCAGAGCATCAGCCGAAGGCCCAGGGCCTGAGGGTCTGTGCAACCTGGGGAACGAGAGGAGCATTGGAGGCTGGAGCACGCCACTGCTTGGAGCCAGCGGGCGCATGCTCCCACAACCAGATGTGGCCCCCTGCTCCCGCCATATCTGCCCCTTCCACCCACAGTACTGATATAATGTCCATCCACAACAGAAGCTCTAACCCCCTCCTTGACCCCGGTTCCCACACCTCTTGTGCCAAAGCCAGGTGAGTGACAACACCCCATGCTTGCAACAACGTTTGGAGCTATATGTCATATGAAATGTCTAACTTACATATGCCCCTATTGCCCCATGGTCTATCAAGAGTTAACACTACTACACAACCCATCACTCCCACAATCCCACCTTACCTTGACTCCTCCCCCTGGGTGCAAAAGGACCGGCCACATGGGTATCAGATCAGTTCCAGCTATATACCTGAGAAGAAAGGACATAGGTCAGTTACTTGTGTATACTTAGGCCTGTGATATATTTATAACTACAAATAAATAAACTGCAACAATTACTATTTTGTATTGAGAGTTATTGGGCTAGATCCTCCCAATTAACAAAATGGTAGCAGAGGATGGTTGCCCATAACTCCCAGCCATGTCTTAGCAAGCTGTGTACTCAACGAAGAAGAGCAGAATAAACACCAGAGCTTTTACCAGGCAGATGGCAGCGCAACTAACACCCACCGGAGCCATACCAAAGACCACCCCAACTGAGAACGTGCAGACCATCGACTTGAGCACGCCATCCAAGGGTGAGGAACAGCGGGAAGAAGAAAATGATGACTACAGAGGCACATCACGAGAGAACGATGACCTCAGGCAAGCCATACTGAAAATAATGGAAATGCCTGCCTCTAATGAAGACCTCGTCGCAAACCTCCAGAGCCTACTCGAGAGCCGTGGAGCAGCGACCGAAGGACCGGAACCAACCCAAGAAGCCACCACCCTGGTAAGAGAAGACCCACTCCAACCCGGCGCACCAGAAGCAGCCGAGTCTATTTTCACGCCCTTTTCGTGGCAGCCATCTTGGAATGGCCAACAGCCAATGGGAGGCCTGGATTCAAACCTCTTGGCGTGAACTAGCCCCGAACTCGAAAAAAATAAGGGGCCATCCAAAAATAATGAAGGATAATGGAAACAAGTCACCAGGAGCTCGCCTACCGAGCTTGAAATAGAAAGGGCCATCGAGACCC
This sequence comes from Pituophis catenifer annectens, assembly GCF_029215685.1. Taxonomy (NCBI): domain Eukaryota; kingdom Metazoa; phylum Chordata; class Lepidosauria; order Squamata; family Colubridae; genus Pituophis; species Pituophis catenifer. The sequence continues at coordinate 46,758,121 of NW_027256885.1, forward strand.
TCGCAGCGGCATTTGGCCCCGTTTACAAGCCGCCCAAACTTCTTCTGGGCCTCGGAATGACCCCCCAGGTCCGAAGAAACACCCAAGTGCCCACCGACGCCGAGACACCGACCACGACACACCAGAGGGACATGACACCAGCCACCAACAAGACACAGCCACCCGCCATCAACACACTGACCCCATGGCGTACTGCAAACCAACCGGCACAAGACCCGAGGCCCAGGGGCCAAGTGGACCACTCACCTGCACCGAAGCCTCCGCCGGGCTTCTCGGCCCGATCCACGACCAGCTTCTACCGACCGGAGCCGTTCACCGCGACCACCGACCAGCTAATCTTCTGGAGGCCCCACCCGGCGAACGCGAACCTTCCGGGCCTCCCACCGATCCCGCAGCCCAGGACCAGTTCCGGACTTCCACTGCCCAGCTCCGGGCCCCCAGGGGTGAGTCCGACCTTCCCCTGGCAGGGCTGGGCCTAGCTTCAGGAGCCGTGGCCGCGAGCTCCTCACCCAACGGATCTCAGCAGAGAATGAGCTTCGCGCATGCTCAGTTTCCCCCTGTTGAAAGTGAAGGAAGGCTTCCGGTGGCACCGCAGGTGCTGACAGACGCTCCTTTCGGACTGTCAGCCCCGCGATTTCGTTAAAACCGCCAAGACAGCGCAAATCAGCTGTCTGGCAGCTTGGAAACCTTCCCCTCGGGAGAAGAGAGGAAGGTGAGCAGCCGGACTAAGGTAGAGCTCCCCAAAAGCCCTAGGAGCAATTCTGGGGCTTGGAGGGTGAGAGCTCCCTGGTAGTCTGGCTGAGCTCCGAATCTGAGGCTTTTCTGCTTCAAGCAGAACAAGACGCCGCAACCACCCCTGCAATCAACATTCAGATTCAAAATAAGCTCAAAGCAGGCAGAACAAAAACAGGAGTCCTAGCAACTGCAAGTACTGAACTTTAACTCTGTGTCTATACTTCTTCCTTCTAAGACTTTTAAAACGAAAGCAAAAATGGCGCCTGAACTGTAACAGGGCATGAAAGTGAAAGCTATAGTGAAAGTGATAGTTAACATCGTTAGCGCTTCCAAGGCTTCTAAGGCTATTTAAGATTATTGGATTCTACACCAAAGAAAGAAAGATTTAAAGTGGAAAGACTACAGTTTGGACTTTAAATAAACTATAATACTTACAAAAGATTTAAAAACATTTGGACTTACTGATTTGGTTGCTGTAGGAAGTATAAATTGAAAGCTAAAAATGGCTTCTAAGCAAATAAAATCTGGTTTCAAAAGTGCTGGATCGCCAGCACAACCATCAAAATTACAATCTTTGTCTACTTCAAACCCACAAATATTGACTTTGGAGGTTCTACAGGAATCTCTGCAGGATGCTTTGAAGCAACAAACTTCTTTTTTAGAGGGGAAAATTAAGGGAGTGTCTGAAGAAATGGCTGAAATTAAAGAAGTTATACAAATTCAGAATAAAGAAATAAGAGAAGACATAGTAATGGCATTTCAGGGTCTGGCAAAACACATTGAGTTATTGGATGAAAGAGTAGAAGAAATTAATCAGTCCAATTTGAATCTGGAAAATAAAATGGATGAAGTTCAGACCAAGGTGGATAGGGCAGATGATGAAGTGATGATGTTACAGTATAGAGCGTTGGAATTTGCCCTGAGAGTAAGAGGTTTGAGAGAACACAATCGAGAGAATTTGAGAGAGATCTTTGCAGAGGCTTTTGCAAAGATAACTGGGGAGCAACAAGCAGATCTCTCATTGCAAATTGACAAAATATATCGTGTTAATTCCTGGTTTGCCAGACAGAATCAACTGCCAAGAGACATTGTGATTTACTTTACAATGAGGAGGACCCGAAATGAAATTTTACAAGCTTTCTATAAAAATAAACTTCAAAATGCAGGACAAGAGGTTTTAGTGCTGAAAGAAATTTCCCCAAAAATGTTGAGAAGCAGAAAGGAGTTTGCTTTCTTGGTGGATGAACTTAGAAATCTACAGATCCAGTTTAGATGGGATGTTCCAGCTGGACTGGTGGTGAATTATATGGGAGAAAGGTATCGCCTTAACACAATTTGGAAGGCAAGAGATTTTTATACTAATGTATTAAAGGCTGAATGCCCACCATCTCAGGAAATGAGAAGAAAAGAAGAGCTGGCAATACAGGGACAGAAGGAAAGTAAACAGCCACAAGCTGCAGGAGAGACCTCGCTTATTGAAGAAGATTTATTGCAATTCTTTGGTACTGATCAACCTTTGGAAGTAGCAGAAAAAAGAGAAGAACCACAAGAACAAAGGCAGACCCGTGCAGCAGCAAAGCGAAAAGAACAAGATTTAAAGATACAGCAAACTCAAATGAAAGCTCAAGAAGCTACAAAAACAGAAGCAGTGGGGGGGAGGGGCAAGGCCGAAGAGAAAGGTGCAGGAGGATCTTCAGCTGGCCCTATTAAAGCTTCAAGGTGTCAAGAATGGCAACTAAATTTTTGACTTGGAATGTCAATGGTTTAAATTCACCACAAAAGAGAAAGAAAATATTTCATTATCTGAAACAGTTTAAAAATGATATAATTTGTCTGCAAGCAACACATATTACACCTGTACATCTCCACCCCAGGCCACCCCAACGATGCCCTTGAAGTGATGTCCCGATGCCTGGAGGCTGTGTGGATCTGGATGGGGAGAAACAGGCTCAAGCTCAACCCTTCCAAGACTGAGTGGCTGTGGTTCCCGGCATCCTAATATAGTCAGTTGACTCCATCACTGACTATTGGGGGTGAGTCTTTGGCCCCCACTGAAAGGGTTCGCAATCTGGGAGTCCTCCTGGATACGCAGCTGTCCTTGGAGGAACATCTGACGGCTGTTGCCAGGGGGACTTTTTGTCAGGTTCACCTGACCCGCCAGTTGCGGCCCTTTCTTGATTGGGATTCCCTGTGCACAGTCACTCATGCCCTCGTCACCTCTCGCCTGGACTACTGCAACGCTCTCTACATGGGGCTCCCCTTGAAGGGCACCCGGAGGCTCCAACTGGTCCAGAATGCGGCCGCGCGGGTAGTCACAGGAGCTACCTGGCGCTCCCATATAACACCTCTCCTGCGTGAGCTGCACTGGCTCCCAGTGGTCTTCCGGGTGCGCTTCAAGGTGCTGGTTATCACCTTTAAAGCACTCCATGGCATAGGACCTAGTTATCTTTGAGACCACCTGCTGCTACCGACGGCCTCCCATCGACCTGTGCGCTCCCATAGAGAGGGCCTCCTCAGGGTGCCATCAGCCAAACAATGTAGGCTGGTGACCCCCAGGGGGAGGGCCTTCTCTGTGAGGGCACCTACCCTCTGGAATCAGCTGCCCCCAGAGATAAGGAGAATCCAAGACCTCGGTGCCTTCCGACGTGCCCTTAAAACTTTCTTTTTCCAGCAAGCCGGGCTGGCCTAACACTTTTTAAATCTTTTAATTGGTTTGTTACTGTTTTTAATTATGGGGCCAAATTTATATATATCTTTTAATGGTATTTTAATATTTGTAGTCTATGTTTTTATGTGGCTGTACACCGCCCTGAGTCCTTAGGGAGAAGGGCGGTATACAAATTCAAAAATAAAATAAATAAATATTTGATAAATTCAAGATTGGGAACACACTTTGTTGCATCTGCCCCAGAGAAGAAAAATGGTATAGTTATATACCTAAGGACAGATTTAACAGCTAAATTAATTGAGGCAGATGCTCAAGGAAGATATATTGCAATTGAACTTTTAATAGAGGGGAAGAAAACACTTTTAATTGGAGTATATGCTTCCAATCAACAGCAAGAAAAGTTCTATAAGTTTTTGCATACTAAATTAATACAATGGGATTATAAATCGTGTATATTTATGGGTGATTGGAATGGAGTACTGGACACTCAAAAGGACAAAAAAGGACTACTTCAAAATACCCCAAAACGTGCAAGACTGCCCAAATCTTTTTTTGATATGATGGATGATATGGAGTTGAGAGATATTTGGCGAGTACGAAATCCAGAAGAAAAGGATTTTACTTTTTTTTCTGATAGACATCAATCCTTCTCAAGGATTGATTTCATATTGATTACTAATGATTTCTTTTCTAGGGTAAAGAAGACGAAGATATGTTCAAGAATTTTATCTGATCATAGTCCGGTGTGGATTGAATTAGAGCAGGAAAAGGGGCCCAGAAGGTCTTGGAGGTTAAATGAAAACTTGTTTAGATATGAGGAAAATGTGAAAGAATGTAAAAAACAAATGAAAGAAATTTTTGTTATGAATATGAACAAAGGTACACCTATGGAAATGGTCTGGGATGCAAGTAAAGCATATATGAGAGGAACCTTAATACATTTGAATAATAAATATATATGTAGACAAGAAAAAAAATGGAGGGATTTAGAAGAGGAAATAAAAATGAAAGAGCAGGCACTCATATTGAACCCAACAGATAAGAAAATAAAGGAAACAATAAATTTGTTACGAGGGCAGTTTAATATATTGATGGCAGACCAAGTGGCAACTAATTTACAATATGCTAAACATAATACTTTTTGTAATGCAAATAAACCAGGTAGATGGTTAGCCTACTTGTTAAGGAAGAAACAAAAGCTACGTACTATAGAGAAGATAGAATTCAAAGGTAAAGCGGTATATCAACAAAATATGATTAAAAAAGCTTTTTTAGAATTCTATACAAAGTTATATGCTAGTGATACAATTCAAGGTAAAGACATAGACAGATATTTACAGGAGGAGAATATTCCTGTAATTACATCAGAGCAGAGGGAAGGATTGAACCGACCAATAACTTCGGAGGAAATTATTTTAGCAATTAAACAGTTGAAGGGGGGGTGGGTAAAGCTCCAGGCACAGATGGATTGATAGCTGTTTATTATAAAAATTTGCAGTTAGAAATGGTAGAACCGCTTAAGGAACTATTTCAGAAGATCCAAGTTGGAGGAGATGTACCCCCTTCTTGGAGAACAGCTTTTATTTCACTGATTCCAAAGGAGGACCAAGATCATAGTCAACCTAAGACTTATAGGCCAATATCGCTTTTAAATACTGATTATAAGATTTTTGCTAAAATACTAGCAAATAGGTTAATGGTAATTATGCAACAAATGATCCATAATGACCAATCTGGATTTATAAGCGGGAGACAAATGAAAGGTAATGTAAGACAAATTGTAAACTTATTGGAATATCTGGAAAGGAACAACCAAGTCCCTGCAGCACTTATCTTTCTGGGTGCGGAGAAGGCATTTGATTGATTGAATTGGCAATTTTTATTGAAAATAATAGAAAAGATGCAGTTTGGAGAATACTTTACACAATCTATTAGAGCAATATATCAGAGACAAACAGCACAAATAATAATTAATGGCGGTTTAACAGAAACTTTTAAAATTGAAAAAGGAACAAGACAGGGATGCCCTTTGTCACCGTTATTGTTTATTTTAACTTTGGAACCTTTATTGAATAAAATACGAGGGACAAATAAAATAAAGGGAATTAAAATTAGACATCATGATTATAGATTAAGAGCATTTGCAGATGACTTGGTTGTTACCTTAACTCAACCAGTACAATCAGCTATAGGTTTAATGGATATAATTAGCCAATATGGACAAATGTCTGGATTTAAAATAAATAAACAAAAAACAAAGATAATAACTAAAAACATGATGGCAAAGCAAAAAGAACTAGAAAGACTAACAGGATTTGAAATAGTAAAAAAGGTTAAATATCTAGGGGTATATATCACAGCCTCAAATGTAAAATTATATAAAAATAATTATGAAATGTTATGGCAAAAAATACAGAAAGAGATGGAGAATTGGGGAAAACTACAATTATCTCTGTTGGGAAGAATAGCAGCAATAAAAATGAATGTTCTACCTAGGTTTCTATTTTTGTTCCAAATGATACCAATACTCAAGAAAGATGAAAATCTGAGGGAATGGCAGAAGGGTATTAATAATTTTGTTTGGGCAGGGAAAAGACCGAGAATAAAGTTAAAAATAATGCAAGATATACGTGAAAGAGGAGGTCTTAAAATGCCTAATTTAAGATTATACTATGAAGCAGCTGTCCTAACAATAATTAGTGATTGGATTAACTCAACAGAAGAAAGAATATTGAATATTGAAGGATATGATTTGTTATATGGCTGGCATGCTTATTTATTATCTGATAAAAAGGTGGATAAGACCTTTAAAAGCCATATATTAAGGAATGCCTTGTTACGAGTTTGGAAAAAGTATCAATATAAGTTAAATTATAAGATACCTATATGGGCAATACCCAGACATGCGATAGAGAATATAAGTATAGAACAAAAGCAAGAGCTGATTACTTATAAAGAGCTTCTTAAAATGGAAGGGGGGGTATTGCAGTTAAAATCTTTAAACGCATTAAAAGAAGAAAGAATAATTCAGACTTGGTTTCTGTTATGTATGTATCTATTTTGTGTGGGAAATTCAAATGTACAGTGAATCCTGATTGGTTCTTGGTTGCCCCTGAAAAGTATATAAAGAGGGCTGTTGCCTGTGTTCCTTTGCTGAAGTCTCACCCTGAATTAAAGAGCTGTTGTTACTAGCCTGCTTGTGCCTCTCGTTATTCCCGCGCTACAACATTGGCGATGAAGGTGGGATTGAGGCCACAAGAGGCAAATCAAAAGAGCTGGAGCTTCAGCCAGGGTGATTAGCGAACACAGAGACGCGGCATGTCTGCCTATGTTCCGCCAAAACCCTTCGACCCGACCCGAGAAAAGTGGGGATCGTATCTGTCTAGGTTCAAGTGCTCCCTGGAAGCGAGCGAAATGCAAGGGCTCTCAGCGAACAGAAAAAGGGCTCTGTTCTTAAGCCACTGCGGGCCAGACGTTTTCGAGATGGCTGAGTCCCTCTGCGAGCCAACCCTTGTCATGGTCGGATCACTCTCTCCTTCGCCTTGATCTTCGAACCGCTGCTCCCCGTCGCAGGGAGGCGGAACCGATAAGATGGTACCGCCCCAGGCGCCTGATGGAACCTGATAGGTTCCAGACGGAGCTTGGGCCAATGCCTGAGGTCCTGGCTCACGCCTCGACTGGAGACTTAGTGGCCGCCTGGGATAGGGCGGCCGCTGGAGCTCTGGATCGAGTCGTGCCTTTGCGGCCTCTGACCCGGCGCCGATCTCACCTGGCTCCTTGGTTCACCGAGGAGCTGAGGGAGATGAAGCGCCGGAAAAGACGCCTAGAGAGTAGTTGGAGGGCCAGTCGCACTGAATCTGACCGGACACTGGTAAGATCTCATATTAAGAATTACCTAGTGGCGATAAAAGCAGCGAAACGTACTCATCTTGCTGCTCTTATTGCGTCATCAGATAACCGCCCGGCCGCCCTGTTTAGGGTGACCCGCTCCCTGCTCCACCAGGAAGCGAGGGAGGACCCCTTGGAGGGAAGAGCCGAGGACTTTGTTCAGTATCTGTATGACAAAATCACTCAGATTCGGGAAGATCTGGACTCCAACTGGGTAGATCCAGTGGGGATGATGGAGGCAGGTCCTGAGAATGTTATCTGGGATGAGTTTGACTCTGTGACCCCTGAGGACGTGGACAGGATTCTGGGTAGACTGAATGCGACCACATGTTTGTTGGACCCGTGTCCCTCCTGGTTAGTGCTGGCTTCCCGGGAGGTGACGCGAGGCTGGCTCCAGGGGATTATAAATGCTTCATTGAGTGAGGGTGTCTTTCCTGCCGCCTTGAAAGAGGCGGTGGTGAGACCTCTCCTCAAGAAGCCTTCCCTGGATCCGGCAATATTGGCTAATTATCGTCCAGTCTCCAACCTTCGCTTTGTTGCGAAGGTTGTCGAGAGTGTGGTGGCACGACAGTTTCCCCGGTACCTGGATGAAACGACGTATCTAGATCCGTTCCAGTCGGGCTTCAGGCCTGGGTACAGCACGGAAACGGCATTGGTCGCGTTGGTGGATGATCTCTGGAGGGCTCGGGACAGAGGTTGTTCCTCTGTCCTGGTCCTATTAGATCTCTCAGCGGCTTTTGATACCATCGACCATGGTATCATGCTGCACCGGTTGGAAGGGTTGGGGGTGGGAGGCACCGTACTACGGTGGTTCTCCTCCTTTCTCTCCGACCGGTCGCAGTCTGTGTTGACAGGGGGGCAGAGGTCGACCCCGAGGCCCCTTATATGTGGGGTGCCACAAGGATCGGTCCTCTCGCCCCTTTTGTTCAACATTTATGTGAAGCCGCTGGGTGAGATCATCCGTGGTTTCGGGGTGGAGTACCATCAGTACGCTGACGACACCCAGCTGTACATCTCCACCCCAGACCACCCCAACGATGCCCTTGAAGTGATGTCCCGGTGCCTGGAGGCCGTACGGATCTGGATGGGGAGAAACAGGCTCAGACTCAACCCATCCAAGACCGAGTGGCTGTGGTTTCCGATGTCCCGATATAGTCAGCTGGTGCCATCGCTGACTATTGGGGGCGAAGCATTGGCCCCCACGGAGAGGGCTCGCAACTTGGGTGTCCTCCTGGATTCACGGCTGTCTTTAGAAGAGCACTTGACGGCCGTGACCGGGAGGATTTTTCATCCGGTTCGCCTGATCCGCCAGTTGCGTCCCTTTCTGGATCGGGACTCGTTACGCACGGTCACTCATGCCCTCGTCACCTCCCGTCTGGACTACTGTAACGCTCTCTACATGGGGCTCCCCTTGAGGAGCACTCGGAGGCTCCAACTGGCGCAGAGTGCAGCTGCGCGGGTGGTGATGGGAGCGACGTGGCGCTCCCATGTAACGCCCCTCCTGCGCGAGCTGCACTGGCTCCCGGTGGTCTTCTGAGTGCGCTTCAAGGTTTTGGTTATCACCTTTAGAGCGCTCCATGGCTTAGGACCTGGTTATCTACGGGACCGCCTGCTACCACCAATAGCCTCCCACCGACCAGTACGCTCCCATAGAGAGGGGCTCCTCCGGGTGCCGTCGGCCAAACAATGTTGACTGGCGGCCCCCAGGGGGAGAGCCTTCTCTGTGGGGGCACCTACTATCTGGAATGAGCTCCCCCCCGAGATACGGAGGATTCCGGATCTGCGTACCTTCCGTCGCACGCTTAAGACGTTCCTATTCCAGCAAGCCGGCCTGACCTAAACTTCTCCGCTTTTAAATGGGAATTCTAAATTTGGTTTTAAATTATTGGGGTTTTAAATATGGTTCAGCCAAATTTATTTAATTTGTTTTATCTCTATTTTAAGTTTTGTATTTCCATGTTTTATTTTTATGGCTGTTCACCGCCCTGAGTCCTTCGGGAGTAGGGCGGTATACAAATTCAATAAAAACAAAAACAAACAAAAACAAACCCCAGTCCAGACGGTTCCCTGGGACGTCCTTCAGGCCAACCTGAAAGCCCACTACGCTCCAGTTCTGTCGAAATTCGTTCAGCGCTACGAACTCCGGCAACGAGTTCAAAAAGAAGGAGAACCGGTCAGTGCTTATGTGGCCGCGCTTCGAAAAGCCGCAACGCATTGTGACTACAGAGACTTAGACGACGCGTTGCTTGAACAACTGATTTGTGGGGTTCGAGATACCCGGTTACAAAGGCGTCTTCTAGCCAAGCCAGACCTAACGCTAGCCGGCACGCTAGACGAAGCCCGAGCACACGAGGCATCAACGAAAGCTTCGGAAGCGCTGCAGCGACCCAGTCCAAGCAAAGACGGGCCGAAAACAGCCCCCGTCCACAGAGAAGAGGTGCGAACCAGCACAGAGGAAGAGTCGGACGAGGACGTCTTCCATACAGAAAAGAAATCGAGCGAACAAAACCGCCGCCACGAGAACTGCCCTAGCTGAGGTGGGGATCACGAGAGACACTCGTGTAAATACAGAGAAGCCATTTGCAGGCATTGCGATAGAAAAAGCCACCTAGCACGAGTTTGCAGATAACAATTTCCGCGTAGTCGAAAGCCACGTGACTACCGCGACCAACCAGAAGCGGCTCGTTCAAAACAGCTAATCAAAGATGACGGCGCGAGAAAACGGCGCAAACTTCAAAAGCGGGAGACCTACAGCATGAGAATCGGCCAAGCCAGCACAACTGATGAGGAAAAAGTCTACATGAAAGTAGAAATCGATGGCAAATCGTGCGAAATGGAAATCGACACCGGGTCTACGTTATCGATCATGTCCTGGTCAACACTCAAGGCACTCCTCCCCAAGTTTCAGAAGAACCAGCTGTCCCGTCAGAAAATCCGCCTACTCGACTACCAGGGAAACCGAGTTCCCGTTGAAGGCGTGGGCACGTTCTGGGTCACCTACGGCGAGTTCCAGAAAGAGCTGCCTCTGACCGTCGTTAGCAAGCCCCTGCCAAGTCTACTGGGCATGAAATGGTTCCGGGCCCTCGGCATGGGCTTCACAGGCGTTCACAGCATCAGCGGATCATCACTTAAAGAAACCCTGCTCCACGAGTTTCAGGACGTTTTCGAAGAGACTCTAGGCAAGTACGTGGGGACCCCTATATCCTTTAATTTAGACCCCAACGTAGCGCCAATCAGACTGAAAGCAAGACGAGTTTCATTTGCTTTAAAGCCCAAAATCGATGCGGAGCTCGACAAGCTCATTAAGCAAGGGGTGCTCGTTCCTGTAGATCACGCTAAATGGGAAACCCCTATAGTCACGCCAGTCAAGTCGGATGGCTCTATTAGAATTTGCGCCGACTATAAATGTTTGTTAAACAAGGCGTTGCAGCAGAGTGCCTATCCGGTTCCAATAGTCCACCATCTACTACATTCCCTGGGGCCTGGCAAGCTATTCGCAAAACTAGACCTTGCGCAGGCGTACCAGCAACTGCCAGTAGATGACGCTACGGCAGAATCACAGACTATAGTAACTCACAGAGGTGCTTTTAAATGCACTAGGCTTCAGTTTGGGGTCAGCATCGCCCCAGGACTCTTTCAAAGCACAATGGAGCACCTCCTACAAGGCCTCCCAGGTGTCGTCCCGTATTTCAACGACGTTTTGATTAGTGGCCAAAACGAGACTCAGTTAGGCCAGAGAGTTAGACAAGTCCTGACGAAGTTCAGAGAAGCGGGACTTAAACTCAAGCGAACAAAATGCAAGATAGCGGTTCCATCAGTGGAATTCTTAGGCTACAGAATCGATGGCACGGGCATTCACCCCACAGAAAGCAAAGTTAGGGCCATTCAAAGCGCGCCCACCCCCAAATCAAAATCCGAACTGCAGGCTTTCCTGGGCCTTCTAAATTTCTATACGATGTTTCTGAAACACAAAGCCACCGTTGCGGAGCCTCTGCACAGGCTCCTTGGAAAAAATGTCCCGTGGGTTTGGGGCAAGCGAGAAGCAGCCGCATTCAACGCAGTAAAGAGACTTTTGTCGGAGGACAGTTTCCTCATCCAATACAATTCCGAACTACCTCTTGTATTGGTCTGTGACGCTTCCCCCTTTGGCGTAGGCGCGGTTTTAAGCCATAGACTGCCGAATGGGTTAGAGGCGCCCATAGCCTATTACTCTCGCACTTTGTCTAGTGCTGAAAGAAACTATAGCCAACTAGATAGGGAGGCGCTAGCGGCTGTAGCTGGGGTCAAAAAGTTTCACGAATACTTGTTTGGCCGCACTTTTGAACTTGTTACGGACCACCAGCCTCTTTTGGGACTTTTGGCTGGAGATAAACCGACCCCAGCTGCACTTTCCCCCCGGATGAGCAGATGGTCCATTTTCTTAGCCGCGTACTCGTACAGACTGCTACACTGGCCGGGCAAAACTTTAGGACAGGCTGACGCTCTCAGCCGATGCCCTTTGCCCGATTTGTTGGACAACCCGACCCCGGAAGCCCCGGTTCTACTGCTTGACATTGTTTCCCTGGGCCCCATTTCTTCAAATGAGGTGGTGAGGGCTTCTGCTAGAGACTCTGTTTTCGCGGTTACGGCACAAAGTTTTGGAAATGTTGCATGAGGGACACCCTGGTATTGTTCGCATGAAAGGCCTAGCTCGTAGTTATGTTTGGTGGCCGCATCTCGACCAAGATGTCACTGAGTGGGTAGGGAAGTGTAGGCCCTGCCAGGAGTCCCGCCCAGATCCGCCCATAGCTCCCGTACGTGAATGGGAAAAACCAAAAGGGCCATGGGGGAGGATTCACATTGATTTCGCTGGCCCGTTCCACGGCCAGAACTTTCTTATTATTGTAGATGCATATTCTAAGTGGCTCGAAATTGCCTTAATGCCATCTACCACTTCTGAGGCCGTAATCAAAGTACTCAGAAAATTATTCGCAACACACGAGTTGCCGGACACCCTGGTATCCGATAATGGGCCCCAATTCACGGCGACCCAATTTGAAGGCTACTTAGCAGAATTAGGCATAAGACATGCATTATCCGCTCCTTTTCATCCGTTTTCTAATGGCCTTGCAGAGAGATTTGTAAGAACAGCCAAAGAGGCCCTGTCCTGGCTTGATGCAGGGGACTGGCAGGCTAGAATAGATGATTTCTTAGTGGTACAGCACGCCACCCCGTGCCCCACCTCGGGCCGCAGCCCAGCCAAGCTCTTAATGGGCCGAAAACTAAGATGCATTCTCGACAGACTGCATCCCAATTACTCCCCTGATAGCTTCAAGGGGGAAGGGGGAGGACTAAGACAATTCCGAGAAGGAACTCCAGTTTTTGCTAGAAGTTACACCAACGGGCCATTATGGGTAGAAGGAACCATCATAGGAATCACTGGCCCAAAGTCTTATACAGTCGATATAGGGCATGGTAAAATCTGGAGGAGGCATATCGATCAATTGCGTAAACGTTTACAAAACGAAAACTCATGTCCTAACTTTCAAAGTCTTCCTGACACAGCTACCTCAAGCCTGAGTAAGCCGGAATACTTATCTGGCAACCCTGAGTTCCAGCGCCGCCCCAGCGAGCCGACACTCCCAGCCGGAGATAGCCACTCCTCCGGAGAAATCCAGGAGGTTCCATTGGCGGAGCCAGGAGAGACGGGAGGTCCCTCCGACCGGCTCGATGCCTCGCCAACAACTGAACTGCGCAGGTCAACCAGGATTAAGACACGCCCTGGTCACCTGCGTGATTTTGTATGTAAATATGTAAATAGATAGAATAAGTGCCTTCTGGGAGTGGAGGGGTGTTATGTGTGTATCTATTTTGTGCGGGAAATTCAAATGTACAGTGAATCCTGATTGGTTCTTGGTTGCCCCTGAAAAGTATATAAAGAGGGCTGTTGCCTGTGTTCCTTTGCTGAAGTCTCACCCTGAATTAAAGAGCTGTTGTTACTAGCCTGCTTGTGCCTCTCGTTATTCCCGCGCTACAACAGTTTCAGTATGGTCAGTTGCAAGCTAGATGGAAAGAAGATCAGAGAATTGGTATCATGCAGAATGAGGAAAATTTGGTAAAACAAATTAGAGATCAAGGTCAAATGCATATAAAAAGATTATACAATGTATTGATAGAAATAGATTCAGAAACGGAATTAGTTAAGGATTGTATGATAAAATGGGCACAAAATATTCAGGAACCAATAATAATGGAAACTTGGGAAAAAATATGGGTTAGAAACGTAAAATTTACGCAAGCACAAAATTTAAGAGAAAATTTTTATAAAATGTTCTATAGATGGCATTTAGATCCTAAAAAGTTGGCTTGTATGTATCCGAATTTACAATCTAAGTGTTGGAGATGTGATTGTGATGATGCCACTTACTATCATATATGGTGGACCTGTAAAAAGGTTAAAGCATTTTGGATTAAAATATGGTGGATTATCCAAAATATTCTTAAAAAGAAGATAAAGTTTACTCCACAATTGTTTTTGCTGGGTATAATCACAGATTGTACGGTTATAGAGACTAAATTGGTTTTAAATTTAATAACTGCAGCTAGACTTTTGGTGGTGCAATATTGGAAGAAGGAAGATTTGCCTACTATTGAAGAATGGACATTAAAAGTAGTGAATTTGGCAGAAATGGTGAAGATTTCGGCATATTTGAAAGATCACTCACAAGAAAGATATATATCGGAATGGAGAAGATGGATTGATTATATTCAAAACAAATATCGGACTAAAAAGTATCAAATAGCTTATGAATGAATAGAAAAATTAGGAGTATTGATGCTTAGTTAGTAAAAGGGGAGTTAAAGTGTGAAGGGGGGGATAGGAATGAACATTGGATCTTACCTGAATGTTCGATCTATGTGCGCTGCAGGAGAGTCCAAGCAATGGGTTCAAATTTAGCTTGATTGGCCAGAGACTGAGTTGAATTTGCCTAGCCACGCCTCTTTCTCCCATGAGCCTTCAGTGTTTCAATGAAGAGGTCTGTAGAAGACGTAGCAATGATGATAGAAGAATGTCCACTATAACTAGGTGTTGGATGCTGGACCGCTACCTTAGGGCAGGGTTGGACTCTCCTGCAGCGCACATAGATCGAACATTCAGGTAAGATCCAATGTTCAATCTCCTGTGCGCTGCTTGGAGAGTCCAAGCAATGGGATGTACCCAAGCTAAGTATCCCCAGGGCGGGAGTCCAAGCGGTCCAGGTGTCGTTCTCCTGGTAGAACCTGCTGCAGGACTCTTCTGCCAAACGAAGCCTCGGCCAAGGCAAAAACGTCCAACTTGTAATTTCTGATAAAGGTAGTGGGAGAAGCCCAAGTTGCGGCCCTGCAAATCTCCAATATGGAAGCCTGAGTAGCCCAGGCTGCTGTGGTGGCAGCGCTACGAGTTGAATGCGCAGTGATGTTTCTGGGCACTGGAGTAGCTTGGTGTTCATAAGCCATTGCTATGCAAGCTTTGATCCATCTCGCAATTGTAGATGGGGTAACTTTCTTGCCCATGGCAGTAGGCTGGAATGATACAAATAGTGCTTCAGACTTCCTGAATGATGCGGTCCTGTCAATATATTTGCGAAGTGCCCTACGAATGTCGAGCGTGTGCCAACGCCGTTCTCTAGGATGTGCTGGGTGAGGGCAAAAGTTAGGTAAAACCACCTCCTGTGCCCTGTGAAACCAAGAATTGACTTTTGGTACGAAAGTCGGGTCCAACCTGAGGACCACCCTGTCGGAGTAAAAGATGCATAAATCTCTATGTACCGACAGTGCCGCCAGTTCGGAGATCCTCCTTGCAGACGTGATTGCTATCAAGAAGGTGACCTTGGGCTTCCGGTTTGCTCTTCGTAGCCACCAGACGGTCCCTCGGGACCGCCAGCCCCTTCGCCTGTAAAGAGCCGCCTGTACAGCGCAAAGGCGGCTCGAAAAACCCCATTTCCAGGAGGAAATGTGGGATAGAGCAGGTGAGTGTAGGTAGAGCTCTCCGTAGCCCCCAGGGTTTTTTTTTTACTCTTGGGGGCGGGCGGAGGAAGCTCCCTATAGCACTCGCCGCCCGCTCCGGGCGTTGGGAGACCTCTGCCTTTTTGCAGAGCAAGGCTACGAAGACAAGCTTTTTAAGATATTTAACAGATTAACTAAAGATGATGAGATTTGGATCTGGACCTGTGACCCTAAATTGCAAGTATTAATACTTATTTTGCAAAGGATATTCAACAAAGTAAAAAAGACCTTTTAAAATGGCGATTGCCGAAACTGGAGCAGGGAAGCTGAAAAGAGAAAGTCCTTCCGTTTCTTATTAAGCCACAAAGTAGCAGAATAAATGCTCCTGGCTACATTTGAAGGGATATGAGCTGGACCTGTGACCCTGAATCGCAAGTATCTCACTTATTTTATAACAATTATTGAAGAAGGAAAAGGAAAAGGAAAAAAGAAAAAGAATCTTTTAAAAGGGCGATTGCCGAGGCTTGAGAAGGGGCTGAAAGGGAGAGTCCTTCCGTTTCCTATTGAGATACAAAGTAGCTGAATAAATACTTTTTGGCTACACTTTTGTGTTTTTTCTCTTCCTGGAGATCTGATATTGATCTTGGTTGGAAAGAAGTTTTTTTTCTCTGCTGCCTCTCTTTTCTTTTTTTTTTAAAAAATAGTTTGTCTGTGTTGAAATATGGCATTAAAGCCGGACAAACAAGCAATGGGGGGGGGGGGATTCCCCCATTAACAAATTACGTGACCAAGTTTTAAAGCTCCAGTCTCAGAAAACTGATTTTAATATAATTGAATTTCTTTTGGAGGAGATTGTAAGAAGGGATGAGATTGTGAATCAGAACTTTGAAAAATTTAAGCAGGAAATTAAAGAATTAGTGCAATTAAAGTTTGATATTCTGGATCGAAAGATTATAAAAATGGCTAATGGCTTTGCAGAATTTATGATTAAGTTGGATGAAAATACTAACTTATTAGAGTCTAAAGTGGAAGAAATTGAGGACAATTTGGACAATAAAATACAAAAAATTGAAAATGATTTGACAAACATTCAAGACAATAGCTCAGAAGAAAAACCTAAAATGGAGGTTGAACAAAAGTCTTGTAATGCAGAAAATTTACAACAACGGATTGAAAGAGAGGTTCTAATGGTGCATTACAATTTTACAGAATATGCGATCAGACTGAGAGGTTTGCAGGAAAATAATAGAGATGATTTAAGGAAAATATCTTCTGAAATTCTGGCTGGGATTTTAAAGGTTCAACCTGAGGAAGTGTTTTGTAGGATTGACAGAGTTTACAGAATAAACTCCTGGATTGCAAAGCAAAGGCAATTGCCTAGAGATGTGGTGATTTATTTTACAGATAAAGAAATTAGGAATAATATTGTGCAAAATTCCTTCAATTCTACTTTGCAATTGTATGGAAGAAAGATATGGATTTACAAAGAGCTCCCCCCCAAGATGTTAACGGAAAGGAAGAAATTTGGTTTTCTGGTGATTGAGTTAAAAAACAGAAATATTTCATTTAGGTGGGATGCCCCAGTTGGCATAATATTGAGATATCAAGGAGAAAGATACCAATTAGATACTGTTGAAAAAGCGGAAGAATTTTATCAAAAAATTTTGAAAATGAACTTAACATTTATAGGCACAATACAGGATAAGCAGAAGGAGTTGGAAATAAAGGGAAAACATCGAATTACAGAGGTTGCGGTAGACAAATTGCCTTTGGATTCTCTCGATACCCCAGCTGGATTATCTACAAATATGAGAGAAGCGGCATCTGATTTCAACGTGATGATTCACCAAGTCAAAGACAAGTATGGAAATCAATTAGCTGACATACAATTGGCAAAAAAGAAATATGAGATACAAAAACAAAACCAACAAGATCAACTTATAAAGCAGAATGAAAACCGATCAGTTGATATACAACTTGTAGAAAGGAAAACAGGATGGAAATTAAACCCACAAAAAGAAAAGAAAAAAAGAAATAGGTCTCACAAAAACAGAAATTTCTAAATTAAGCAACGGTGAAGCCAGTGATTTTAAAAAAATGAATGAATATGTGAAAAGATAGTGGAGGCGAAGTATTGGTTAATATCATCCTGAGGACAGTGACAGACCTCTGCAATGCCGTAATTTTGGGATGTGAAAAGAGCCTTAAACTGTTGGATTTGAATTATCTATTTTGGATTTCTTTCTTGCATTGATAAATATATTATAACTATTCTGAGCTACAAGGCAAGAGAGCTACGTTGGGGCATGCAGAAGATCTGGTTGTTACCCATTAGGATGATGGGAATTAATAATCCTGATGAAAGCCACAATTACAACTATATGGAATATAATCATAATGTCACTCGGGTGGTTGTTTTTACTTTTATATATATATGAGGATATTCATTACTGATGGGGGCAGATGATGACTGAAGACTTTGAACAAACTGTTGCACCAGGATGCTACGTTACCCAATTATGGATGAGGGACTCAACAATCCAGTGGAAAGACATCAAAGAAGATATTATATGGATTATAAATTTAAAGTTATTGTCTTTTTTTTTAAATAACGGAATATATATATATATATATATATATATATATATATATATATATATATATATATATATATATATATATATATATATATATTAGCAGAGTGGGCAGTGGATTAAAGATATTAAGAATTTGTTGTGCATGGTAATTTTGTAGGAAAGTGGGTGGAAATATGTTAGTTTACTGATTGATTAGTTTAAGAAAAGGGATGTTTAAGTGATATATTTAGGGCAGTGGAGGAAATGGATAGAGTTGAATAAATGTTAAATTAGGATTTATGGGGAAGGCTGCTTTGAAATGTTATATTAATATACACAAAGAATAAATGTTAAAGTAGGATTTATTATATAGTCTTAAAGTGGAAGGTTGCTTTGAAATGTTGTAATAATATATAGATATAAGTTTTGTGGAGGAGAAAAAGGGCAGATTATTGCTAAATTGGGAGTTATAATAATATTATGCTAAATTAGAAGTTATCATACAATGTTATAGTAGACTGCTTTTTTTTTAAATGTATGGTAAAAGGGGAAAGTAACAATATCAATAATATTTTTAGTAAGTAAGGGTCAGTATATAGAGGAGGGAGTAAGGAGATGGTAAAATATTATGTAATCTGTTATGAATTAGGTTTTTGGTGTGAAGAAGTCACAGGGGGGGATGGGTGGCGAGGGGGGGTTAGGGAGGAGGGGGGAAGGAAAAAAGGGGGAAAAATTTGTATTTGAAAACTTTTTCAATAAAAAAAAAAAAAGAAGGTGACCTTGAAGGTAAGTATTTTGAGACTGGCGGATCCTAAAGGCTCGAACGGAGGAGACGTGAGCGCTTGTAGGACGACAGGCAAGTCCCAGGAAGGATACCTATGGACTGGAGGAGGCCCTAAATTAGCAACACCTCGAAGAAAACTCCTCACCTTGGGGTGTTGAGAGAGAGGGATAGGACCCTCTCCATGCAGAATAGTCACTAAGGCGGCCACTTGTCTGCGGAGCGTGTTGGCAGTAAGTCCCTGTTTGAATCCTGAGTGAAGGAAACTCAAGACGTCCGGAAGGGAAGCTGTCCTGGGAGGAATGTGCGATTTTCGGCACCAGCTAGAGAATGCTGACCAAGTGGCGTCATAAATCCTGGTAGTAGACGGATGATGAGAGGCCTGGATGACGGAAATGACTTCTCTCGAGAATCTGGAGTCCCTCAGGATTTCCCGCTCAATCGCCAGACAGCCAGTTGGAGCCACTGGGGCTCGGGATGTTGCACTGCCCCCTGGCTTAGGACAATCCTGTCTGGCGGAATCCTCCACGGGAGGGACACTGACAGTGACACTAGGTCTGCAAACCATACCCTTCTGGGTCAGTGCGGAGCCACCAACAGAATTTCTGCCTGCTCATCCAGAAGCTTCCGGATGACCCGTGGTAGTAGAGGTGTCGGAGGAAAGGCATATAGAAGGCCTCGAGGCCAGGGCGCCCGAAGGGCGTTGGTTGCTTCTGCCCCCAGCGTCGGAAATCTGGAAAAGAACTGAGGTAGGTGAGTGTTCTTTGGTGTTGCAAATAGATCCACGCATGGTTGGCCGAACCTGGTTGTCAGTTGGTGAAACAGGTCTGGATGGAGACGCCATTCAGAGTGGTTGATGGTTGTTCGACTCAACCAGTCCGCCTGTTCGTTGTGTGCACCTGAAATATGTTCCGCCTGGAGGGAGAGCAGGTGTGATTCCGCCCAGAGGCCGAGGCTCGCTGCTTCGGACATCAGGTCCTTGGACTGGGTGCCTCCCTGCCTGTTCACATGTGCCTTGGCAGTGACATTGTCGGTTAACAGCAACATGTGCTGGTTGGTTAGCGAGAGGTGGAAGTAATGTAGAGCTAGGTGGGCAGCTCTGAGTTCCAACCAATTTATGTCATGCAACAGATCCTGTGGTGACCATCTGCCCTGTGCCATCTGGGAACCCAGGTGAGCCCCCCAGCCGAATAGACTGGCATCTGAAGTTAGTGTTAGACGTGGCGGTTCCTTGAAGAGACAGCCTTTCTCTAGGGAAGGTGACATCCACCAGTTCAGGGAGTGGAGAACTTTTGGAGGCACTCTGACTCTTGTTGTGGAGTGACTGATACCTGTTCGTTGGCTCGGTAGGAGGAACCATTGTAAGGTCCGGGAATGTAACCTTGCCCAAGGAACGATGGCCAGACATGAAATCATTCTCCCTAGCAACTGGGACAATACTGCGAGGAAGACAGACCTGGCTGACCTGACCCAATGTATCAAGGCCCGTATGCTGACTAGACGTTCTGGTGATAGAAAGACCTGGCAACTGACTGTCTATCCGGGCACCTAAGTGAAGGATAGAATGGGATGGAATTAACTGGCTCTTTTCTAGATTTACTGAAAACCCGTGAAGTTGCAGAGCCTGAATAGTCTCTGACAAATCCTGTCTCGCCTGCCTGATGGATGAAGATTGAATCAAAATGTCATCTAGGTAACATTGAAGCCTGATTGGGCGAGCCCGCAGATGGGCTGCCACCACGTCCAGGAGCTTTGTGAACGTCCTGGGGGCAGAGGACAGGCCGAATGGAAGGGCCCTGTATTGGAAGTGTTGCCCTGCGTAACAGAATCTGAGATATTTCCTGTGTGAAATCCGAATTGGTATGTGCAGGTAGGCTTCCTTTAGATCTATGAATGTAAGCAGATCCCCCTGTCTGATGCAATTTAGAATAGAGGTTAAGGATTGCATCTTGAATCTCTTGTATTTGATGTGTTTGTTGAGTCTTTTTAGATCTAGTATTCCCCTGCAACCCCCCGATTTCTTGGGAACCAGAAAGAGGATCGAATAGAAACCGAGACCCTTCTGCGAGACAGGCACCGGTTCTACTGCCTGGATGGAAAGTAGATGAAGGATCTTGGCTTCCATCAGAGACCTCTTGGTGGCATCTCTGGGAAGAGTGCAAGAGATGAATCTCATTGGAGGGAGGGATGAAAACTCCAATGTGAGACCGAGCCGGATGGTTTGCAGAGCCCAGGTGTCAGTTGTGATGAGCTCCCATTGGGCTGAGAACCTCATGAGGCGGCCTCCAATGGGAACGTGTGACTGGGAGTCATTTGGACCTGCGGTAAGGTCTACCGCTGGCCCCTCAAAAGGGTCTCCTAGACTGGGGTTGTCTAGACCTGTCTCTGAACTGAGCCCTATCCTGGGATCAGTCTGAAGTTGTGGGGTAAGTCCTCTGATAGGTTAGGGCGGAGTAACCACCCTCCGCCCCACGAAAGGACTGCCTGCGATAATATGGAGAGTATCTCCTGTCTGTCCTCCTGTGAGACAGGGGAAGTACCTTCCTTTTATCCTTGGTCTCTACCAAAATGGGATCTAAAACCTCACCAAAAAGATTATTGCCCTGAAAAGGAGCAGACGCCAATTTCCATTTGGATTTCATATCGGCTTGCCAATGGCAAAGCCATAATAATCGTCTGGAAGTCACGTTAGATGCCAGGGCCCTGGAAGCGAACTTAGCCACATTAAGGGTTGCATCAGCAGAGTATTCTGCTGCAGCAATTAATTTGTTGATGTCCTGGTGTAATCTGACATCTCCAGGGGGAGCCCTTGCCTGCATTTGACGCAGCCACAAGAGGGAGGTTCTATTAAAGAAGGAAGCTGCCGTGGCTGATCTGATCGCCCAGGCAGCTGCTTGATGTGTCTTACAAACTGACATCTCAGCTTTCCTATCCTCGGTCTTCAGCCCTTCTGCAGAGTCTGAGGGGAGAATATTGGAAGATGCTAGATTGGCAAAGGGAGTATCTATTGTAGGCAACTTAAGTATGTCCTCTACCTCCTGTTCTACAGTGTACATCTTTTTGTCTAATCCACTGGGATTAGACAAGGATCCAGGTTGAAGCCATTGCTTCTTGATAATGTCTATGAATAATCTGGGAGAAGGAACAGCGTCCTGGGTAGTGACCGGTTCTGTAAATAATCGAGCATGGGGATCCTGCTCAGCCGAGCGGTCAGATGCCCCAGCCACAACCCCTAGATTGGCAGTGGTTTTGGCCTTGTATAACAAGGTCTTGAACATGCTAGGGTTGAAAAGGCCAGTGAAGGCTGGTTTGTCTGGAGATCTGCCTTCATCTTCAGAAAGATCATGATCTGCGAATTCTTCCTCCTCCCCAGTATAAGACCATTCACTGCCCTGAGAATCATGGGGCGAGTGGGGGGCCCGGGAATAAACCCTATCCTGGTGGGCCTGGTGTACATTGGGAGTGGTACCAGCTGAGGCGGGAGAAGGAATGCCCCTCCTAAGCAGGGCAGAGTCTATGCCCTGGGCAATGGTCTGAGCTAACATCTGGCAGAGTTCCTGAGAAAGAACAGGGGCCTGGTTTACCTCTGGGCGGAGCCCCGCCGCTGTAGGGGTGAAAGTAGCTGAGGGAGCTGACCTCCTAGGTACTGGAATGACTCCCTGATCAGATGAGCCCTGTTCTGATATGGGAATAACCTCCTCAGCACTCTCAATTAATTCAGTTGGAGGATCTGTGGTAATATCTGGAGACCAATTCAATCTATCTTTGTTTGAAGCAGAAGGAGGTGTATCCTGAATTGGAGGGATATTAGGCTCTGGGTGAACAATGACAAGGCCTAGGCCTGAGGAGGCTTCTGCCTGCTTTTTTGCCTTTGCAAATTGTTTCTCTAAGGCCTTTTGCCTTCTTTCTGCATCCTTATCAACAGCTGTGGAAGAAGAGGCCTTGGATCTGGTGGAAGGTCCAGGCTGAGGTCCCATTGCCTTACTGTGATCTGAAGACTTAGCTCTCTTAGAAGCAGAAGAATGGGATGCAGTACTTTTGGAGTGAGAGGAGCAGCGATCCGCCATCTTGGAATGACAAGAAAAAAAGGCAATTCAATCAGAAGAGCTTACTAGGACAATGATTATAATAATGATATTATTCCTCACTCCAGTATTGGTAAATATGGTGCCAAACTGACACAATAGTGTGTAAGCGCAATTTTCCACTGCTGTTAGGTATTAGGCATGAGACTGATCAATGACCAGCTCTAATAATGCTATGAGAGAAAGGCAGCAGTAATCAATGGTGCGGGACAGACACAACAATCCCCAAACCACAAAAGGCAATAGCAGTAAATCAGCCAGAAATGTTAGGCCCAAACTCACGTGGCTCCTTGCTGTGTTTCCGATAAGGAAAGACTGCTAATTAGCGACCCCACAATGGTTTCTGAGGCATTTGAGGCTTTTCACTGCGTTTCTGAGCTGTTAGGAGCCTAATTTGCCTTTAAAAGGATTGCCTCCGTTGTGCTGTTAATGGCGGCAATTAGGATCGGCCCCTGAGGCAAGAGATTAGCTCCAGAGCTAATTAGCTCCACGGAGCTCCTGGCGGTGGGAAACACTTCAGGCTGTTAGTGTTAAGTTTTAAGAGAAAAGGGAGAAAGAGGGCTTCTTCTGTGGCTGGCAGAATATTTTAAATAATTTTAAAGATTTTTTTTTTTTTAAGACGGAGAAATTAAAGCAAGTCTCTTTAGGCCGACTGAGTTGAAACACTGGGGGCTCATGGGAGAAAGAGGCATGGCTAGGCAAATTCAACTTGGTCTCTGGCCAACCAAGCTAAACTTGAACCCATTGCTTGGACTCTCCAAGCAGCACACAGGAGATTCCTTAGTTTATTAGCTTAGTTTAGCATATGATTGTCAATTGTATACCCTGTATTTTGTTCTGGAAAGTTCGGGGGGGGAGGAAGGGAGGGAGGGATGGGGAAATACTTGTAAATTTTTTTTTGTTTTTTTTTCTTTCTGTAAAACTCTTTAATATATAAAAAAAAAGAAAGTGAAGGAAAAAAAATGACTGCTTGTTTTTTTAACCTGTCAGCCTGTATACCGGTCCCTTACTGTGAGTTCCCACACATCCAGGACCATGGACAGCTGCCTTTTGTAAGTAGCAGTTCTCATAATTCTGGGACTTTACCTAATGGCTTTCCCAAGCTCCAATTAGATGAGAAAAATCTCCTGGAGTGGAGCCAACAACTCCAAATAGTATTTATGAGGGAGAATGTACTTTTTCTGATTTCTAAGCCACCCAATAAGCCATGGTCTTTTGAAATTGATTGTATGCACCACAAAGCGTTTTGTTTGTTGTTAGCAAGTATATCACCCACCATGTATCCCAGCATAGGTAACCACCTGACCGTGTATGAGGTTATGCAGAAACTCTATGGCTTATTCTACAGTAGGAGCAGGGCCACCACCACACGAATATCAAGAGACTTTCACTCTGCCAGACTCAGACCAGGGGTGTCCATGAGTGAGCACTTATTAAAACTCTAGCTGGGCTGGCTTGATCCCATCCTCTCAGTTTTTTAATCGAATTTTGGTTTTAATTGGGTTGTTTTAAATTCGGGCCAAAATTATTTAATTGTTTTTAAAATGTTTTTAAATTTTATATGCTATGTTTTATCCTGGCTGTACACTGCCCTGAGTCCTGCGGGAGAAGGGCGGTATAGAAATATAATAAAATAAATAAATAAAATAATAAATAAAACTCAATGCCACCAGGGCTGAATTACTACAGAGAGGTGAGACCATCACGGAAGAAAGCATGATGAGTATAATCATAAATTCACTAGATCCCAGCTGGGATAACTTTGTCACACAGCTAGACAGCCTGAGCATAGGGCACATATCATTAGACAGTCTCACCAACAAATTGATTGCTGAAGATAGTTTAAGAAGGGACCGCCACCTGTCCAGAAAAGACCTCAGACCCATAAAAAGGGTTGAGTTTCAGGACAGAATAAATAGTATCCCTGAATGTTTCTCATGTGGTTCCAGGAACCATTTTAAAAGGGACTGCCCCAGAAATACCAGGGACAGGGGGTATAATGAGCGCAGGGAAAGGCCTGAAACTGGGCGAAGATACCAAAGGGGACGCTCTCCAGACCACAGACCCACAAAGGAACGAGGACGCAGGTGGTCTCCCAACCCCAGGCGAGGTAGAGAACGCAGGGACAGCTCCCGAGACAGCAACACAGGCTCTGTGTATGGTTTTAGGTATGGGGGACCAACTCTCAGCCAGGAAGATAAGGAGAATATTTGGCTCATAGATTCAGGAGCCACCAACCACACAACATACAATGCCAAATTATTCACCACTTTTACTGAGGTGAACTTTGAGATAAAGGTAGCCAACCAGAGCAACGCCAGAGTAATTGGAAAAGGGAGCGTACACATCCCAGAGATAGGAGAAATAGAGGGGGTGCTGTTCGTACCTGAAATACCATACAACGTACTGGCCACCATAAAGTTAAGTCGGGACACTAACATTGAGGTGGTATTCAGGGAAGGTAGGGTATACATGTCCAGCAATGGAGAAAACATCGGGGAAGTAACAGTACATGACGGCCTACCATACTTCACACCAAATGAGGGCAATCAACAGTGCGTAAACGTAAACATAGCCAGTGAGGGAAGGGAGAACGGAGAAACAGAGGGGGTTAATCAGAAGACCACCAGTTGTAAATTATCTGAAAGTGCCACAATTTCCCTAGGGAAACCCGTCCATGACAATTGCGCTCACCTCCTCCATAGGAGACTAGGCCACATTGGGTTCCCGGTCATCAAAAAAATGTTTGAATGTACTGAAGGATTGAAAGTAAAGAGTTGTGAAAATTACCTTGAGTGTTCTGTCTGTAAATGCTCAAAGATCAAGGCTAAGCCGAGACCAAAAACGTCAGGGCGGACCACTGACTCCACTTTCCAATTAATACACATGGACCTGGTAGGGCCACTGAAACCATCTATCAGGTACAAGGAGAGGTTTTTCTTAACCATTGTGGACGACTTTAGCCACTACGGTTTTGTATACACACTTAAACACAAAAACAAGGCATTCCAGAGATTCAAAGAATTCTATAAGAGGGTGGAGGTTCAACACGATACCAGGGTCAGACAGATAATGACAGACCGCAGTTCCGAGTTCATGTCCAGGGACTTTTCAAAATGGATGAAGGAACGTGGCATACTGCATTTCACCTCCTCCCCATTTTCGGCCTTCCAGAACGGTGTGGTAGAACGCAAAAATGGCGTCCTCCAAACCATGATGAGATGTGTTCTAGAAGATGCAGGGATGGGCCAAGCCTTCTGGTCAGAAGCTCTCCATTATTCAAATTACACATTAAACAGACTATGGTCCAGCGTAATTGACAAAACACCGTATGAGATGATGCACAAAAGGAAGCCCAACCTGGCACATCTCCACGTGTTTGGTGTTCCAGCAGACGTACATATACCCAAACAATTAAGAAGAAAAGGAGACAAGGTCTCCAAGAGACTAAGGTTCATGGGTTACGAACCAGGAACAAAAGGCTTCAGATTCATAGACAGCAACAACAAATTCGTGGTGTCAAGATCAGCAGATTTTCATGAACACTCCAACTGGTCCAAACTGCACTCCAATGACATCTTCTTTGGGGGAGACACATCCAAACATGAACAGAAGGAGAGGGACCAGGACGCAGACAAAGCTGGGGAAACCAAAACCCACAGACCCAAACACCATGGACTCAAGATTGGAGAATGGAAGGAAGGACACCCCACACTAAGCTTTGACAAACTCACAGATAAAGAAGCCAAATGTCTACATGAGACAGACACAACACCGGACAGACCAGTCAGAGCAAACCATAACAAAACACCAAAGAGACTCGAGGATTACATAATCTCCATACAGACGAACAACATCACCCCCAACTCATATGAGGAAATACTCAAACTTCCTCAAGAAGAAAAAGAGAAATGGGAGCAAGCCATGGAAAGGGAGATGAGGAGCCTCAAGGACCTACAAGTATACACACCAGCCAAAGCACTGGAAGATAAAAAACCAATTGGGACTAAGTGGGTATACAAGATTAAACCACTAGAAGATAATAAGGTATTACACAAAGCAAGACTGGTTGCCCAAGGTTTTGCCCAAAATTATCCAGAAGACTACACAGACACCTATTCCCCCACAGTCAGAGCCGAGAGTGTCAAGAGCGCCCTAGTAATAGCTTCCATACTAGGACTAGGGGTATACCAGTTCGATGTACAAACAGCATACATGCATGCCGATTTAGACAAGAAAATTTATGTCAAGGCCCCTCCAGGAATTGACGATGGGAAAGGTAGCACTTGGCTCCTAAACAAAAGTCTGTACGGTCTCAGGCAGTCAGGCAAAAGATGGTATGACTGCCTAGCCAGGGCCTTCAAATCAATGGGCTTCACAGCCACTTCAGCAAACAAATGTTTCTTCATAAAAAGGGAAAAAGGGTCAATTGAAAATGTCCTCGTTTACATAGACGACATAATATACATAGGGAAGCAGAAATCCAGATGTGACAATTTTGCTGCTGAACTAAGGAAACATTTCTCACTAAAATCATTGGGGACAGTAGATAAGTACTTAGGGGTCCACATAATCAAAACAGATAAGGGTTTCTGACTCTCCCAAAAGGAGAAAATCATAGAGCTGTTACACAAATGTAACATGTCAGAAGCCAAACCCAGCGAAATCCCCATGCAACCGGACTTCCTAAAGAATCTGTACAATGAAGCAGAGCCATTCACAGATAACAAATTATACAGGTCCACCATAGGCTCACTACTGTACATAGCTAACTGGACAAGGCCCGATACCGCATTAGCAGTCAACCTATTATCCAGACATGTCAGCCAACCCACAGTCTACCACTGGGACGCCATCAAGAAGATACTCAGATATTTGAAATACAGTGCGGATGCCTACTTATGCCTTGAACCCGACATATCCAAGGAACCAAAACTATCGTGCTACGCAGATGCTGATTGGGCAGGAGACATCAAAAGCTGGAAAAGCAATTCTGGATAAATCTTCTTCCTCAACAACAGCCCCATACATTGGTATACAGGTAAACAAAAACTAGTGGCCACCTCCACCACCGAGGCAGAGTTTGTCTGCATGTCCAAGGCCGCCAACAACCTAACCTGGTTCGATGACCTACTCAATGACATTTGGACAGAACCGTTGTACCCTATAGTCATCCACGAGGACAATAAAGCAGCCATCGAAATATCAAAAGCCGACGCCGTTGGTCAAAGATCACGCCACATAGATATAAAATGCAAACACATCAGGCAGCTCTCAGAGATCAGTTTCATCAGTGCCATACATTGCGACACTGAGGAGCAAACAGCAGACATACTCACCAAGCCATTACAACACAAGCAACATGCATATCTTATGTCAAAATTATGTGTCTACATGTAAATCATATGTGTGTATATAGAGAAGCCACGTACTCCCCACCAGTTAGACATTTAGAGGGGGTTTTGTCACGTGAAATGTCTAACTTACATATGCCCCTATTGCCCCATGGTCTATCAAGAGTTAACACTACTACACAACCCATCACTCCCACAATCCCACCTTACCTTGACTCCTCCCCCTGGGTACAAAAGGACCGGCCACATGGGTATCAGATAGTTCCAGCTATATACCTGAGAAGAAAGGACATAAGTCAGTTACTTGTGTATACTTAGGCCTGTGATATATTTATAACTACAAATAAATAAACTGCAACAATTACTATTTTGTATTGAGAGTTATTGGGCTAGATCCTCCCAATTAACACTATATTAGTAACTAGAAGACTCCTAGCATAAAACAGTGGCTAAGTAACAAAGGGGCTTTGGAAATTTTTTAAACTGTAACTTTAAAGAACAAAGACCCGAGAAACAACTAATTTTGGGACAAGAACTAAGAGACTTAATTTAGAGATATGGTAAAAGGACTAAACACTTTAAAAATTTGAATTGGACTAAGGAAAAAAAAGAAGATTTGATACTTTTTTAATTAAAAGAAGAAAATAAAGTGGATGGTTATATAATAAGAAATAAAATGGAGTCTTCCATGATTAATGGGAAATGTGGATTATAGAGAGACACCATCTGGCGTAAAGAGGAACTTTGTAACCTTCCTTTGTTATGAGAACTTTGAGCTCTACCAAAAAAAAAAAAATTGCTGAACTGTGGAGGAGGATTTTTCTTTCCTGACTGCAAGCAGCTGGACTTTGGTAAAGAAAAGGAATCTACAATGGAACTCCTGCAGTTGAACAAATAATAATTTGAATCTTGGCGCAGGAATAGAAGAAGGATTAAGCGCAGCCTCAAAAGAAAGACATTTGATACATTATATCCGGAATAAAAATATGAAAAGAGATTTAATTGGACTTATGGAGAATAAAATTAAAAACTTGGAAAATGGAAGGAAATTTATGTTTGCGGATGAGGAAATGAAGACAATGTGATTAAAAATAAAATAAAGTATAGATGATTGTAATAAATTAAAGGGAGGCTTTTATAGAAATTAAAAATGTTAAATGAAACTAATTAATACATGTAAAGATATGTTTAATGCAAGAACTATGTTTTAATGGTAACATGTTAAGGTAAAGAATAAGGGTGAATATGATTAATTATGATTAATTGAAAATTAATTGAAAGGAATTTAAAAATATACTTAAAAATATGTTTTAAGCAAGAACCATATCTCAAGGTTAAAATGTTATGAAAGCTATGAAAAATGATAAAGAAAAATATGATTAAATGAAAAGCAATGCATAGATGGAGGGAAACAACAAAGAAAGGTTAAAGTAGAGATTGTTAAACCAACTATGAACATGCTGTATTTAACAGCCAAAAAGCTATAATATGCTGTATTGAACAGCCAAACAAATGGTCATGCTGGGTATCAGCCAAAATGAAACTTAATATGCTGTGTAATGGCCAAAAAACAAAAATAGAGATGCTGTGTTTAACAGCCAAATAAACCTGAAGATGCCGTGTAACGGCCAAAAAACAAAATTAATATGCTGTGTTTAATAGCCAAACAAAGGGCATGCTGGGCAATGTCAAAAAAATAAAAATATGCTATATTCAACAGCCAAAACAAAGGGTTATGCTGTGATTAACAGTCAAGAAATAGAAATGATTGGTTTAACATCAAAGATAATAAAAAGAGGTGGGATAATTAAAATGAGGAGGTGTATGTTGAGAGTGATAGTTAAGATAAAATGCATAAGTTAGATTTAATAATAATTAAATAATTAATAAATGTTTAATCTGTTTAATATAATTGTATGATTTATATTGTTAAAATATCCATCTAAGCACCTCCCCCCAGCCAGAATTGCGAAAATGTTCCCTAGCAACTCCCCGAAGTGCTGGAAGTGCAAGACTGATTATGGAACATACTATCATCAATGGTGGACGTGCCCGATTGCAAAGGAATTCTGGACGAAAATTAAAACCTGTATAGAAGAAATAACTCAGAATTCAATAGAGGGAGAACCGGAACAGTTTTTGTTAGGAATCTTGATAGAAAATTATACTAAAGAAATACAGTATCTCATATTGCATATACTGACTGCAGCACGTATTGTGTACGCGCAATATTGGAAGAAAGAAAACTCACCATCCGAAGAAGATTTAATGAAGAAAATTCTAGAATGCGCAGAATTAAATAAACTAACTAAAGAAATTAAGGGAAAAGAAGAATCCAAATACTATAAGATATGGAGTAGATGGTATGAATGGTTGAAAAATAAGGAAATAAGATAAATGAATGAAGAAAGGAGGGGTAAAAGGTGTACGATCAACTGATAGGATAGAAGGAATGATAGAAAGTAGAAAATAAATGTCAAATAAGTAAATACTAAAATATCTGTAAATAGTGATATATAGAAAGAATGGATCACCGCACTTGGCTGAAAAGAAAAGTGATAGTTTCTTTTTTATTTTTCTATAAATGTTGTATGTCTGTTTTGTTTTTAATGTGTTTAAAATAAAAAACTTTTTATAAAAAAAAATATCCATCTAAGCAAATGAAAGAGAAAAATGAATTGATAACTGGTTAGGATTTAAGATTTAAGTAACAGGTTTTTGGGGATAATGGCATAGTTATATAGATAGATTTGAGGGAAATATTTGATTAAAATATTGAGTTGTGTTAATTGAAAATAAGATTTGTTAATGATTTGTTTTAATTTGTGACCGGAGCAAAAGCTTTGGGTTTTGTTTTGTTTTTTATTGAAAAGTTTTAAAAAGTTTTACAAACATTTCCCCTTCCCCCTCCCTGCTCCCCTTCCAACCCTCCCCTTTCCCTCCCTCCCCCCCACACTTCCCAGAGCAAAGTACAGGGTATAACATTTGACAATCATAAGCTAACATAAGCTAATTATCTATAGTCTCCTAAACCCCTCATGAACTTTTAACTCCCCTTTTACTAAACTAAATTTAAGTACTTTATAAAATCTCTTTGATCATTCATAAGCTATTTGAAATTTTTTAGTCCGATATTTGCCTTGAATATAATCAATCCATCTTTTCCATTCTAACATATATTTCTCATTTGAATGGTCCTTTAGATATGCTGAAATTTTCGCCATTTCTGCTAAATTTACTACTTTTAATGTCCATTCTTGAATAGTAGGTAAATCTTCCTTCTTCCAGTACTGCGCCACGAAAAGTCTTGCTGCAGTTATTAAGTTCAGGATCAAATTAGTCTCTATAGCCGTACAATCTGTAATGATACCTAACAAAAACAACTGTGGAGTACAGGTGAAACCCGAAAAATTAGAATATCGTGCAAAAGTTCATTTATTTCAGTAATGCAACTTAAAAGGTGAAACTAATATATGAGATAGACTCATTACATGCAAAGCGAGATAGTTCAAGCCTTGATTTGTCATACTTTTGATGATTATGGCTTACAGCTCATGAAAACCCCAAATTCACAATCTCAGAAAATTAGAATATTACATGAAATCAATAAAACAAGGATTGTACATAGAACAATATCGGACCTCTGAAAAGTATAAGAATGCATATGTACTCAGTACTTGGTTTGGGCCCCTTTTGCATCAATTACTGCCTCAATGCGTCGTGGCATGGATGCTATCAGCCTGTGGCACTGCTGAGGTGTTATGGAAGACCAGGATGCTTCAATAGCAGCCTTCAGCTCTTCTGCATTGTTCGGTCTCATGTCTCTCATCTTTCTCTTGGCAATGCCCCATAGATTCTCTATGGGGTTCAGGTCAGGCGAGTTTGCTGGCCAATCAAGCACAGTAATCCCATGGTCATTGAACCAGGTTTTGGTACTTTTGGCAGTGTGGGCAGGTGCCAAGTCCTGCTGGAAAATGAAGTCAGCATCCCCATTAAGCTCGTCTGCAGAAAGAAGCATGGAGTGCTCCAAAATCTCCTGGTAGACGGCTGCGTTGACCCTGGACTTAATGAAGCACAATGGACCAACACCAGCAGATGACATGGCTCCCCAAATCAACACAGACTGTGGAAACTTCACACTGGACTTCAAGCATCTTGCAGTGTGTGCCTCTCCATTCTTCCTCCAGACTCTGGGTCCTTGGTTTCCAAATGAGATGCAAAAGTTGCTCTCATCAGAAAAGAGGACTTTGGACCACTGAGCAACAGACCAGTTCTTTTTTTCTTTAGCCCAGGTAAGACGCTTCTGACGTTGTTTGTTGTTCAGGAGTGGCTTGACGAAGAATACGACATTTGAAGCCCATGTCCAGGATCCGTCTGTGTGTGGTGGCTCTTGATGCACTGACTCCAGTCTCTGTCCACTTTTTGTGAAAGCCCCCAACACTTTTGAATGGCCTTTTCCTGACAATCCTCTCCAGACTGCGGTCATCCCTGCTGCTTGTGCACCTTTTTCTTCCACACTTTTCCCTTCCACATAACTTTCTATTAATGTGCTTTGATACAGCACTTTGGGAACATCCAACTTCTTTTGCAATTACCTTTTGAGGCTTTCCCTCCTTGTGGAGGGTGTCAATGATGGTTTTCTGCACAACTGTCAGGTCAGCAGTCTTTCCCATGATTGTGATTCCTACTGAACCAGACTGAGAGACCATTTAAAGGCTCAGGAACCCTTTGCAGGTGTTATGGCTTAATTAGCTGATTAGAGTGGGACACTTTGAGCCTAGAATATTGAACCTTTTCACAATATTCTAATTTTCTGAGATTGTGAATTTGGGGTTTTCATGAGCTGTAAGCCATAATCATCAAAAGTATGACAAATCAAGGCTTGAACTATCTCGCTTTGCATGTAATGAGTCTATCTCATATATTAGTTTCACCTTTTAAGTTGCATTACTGAAATAAATGAACTTTTGCACGATATTCTAATTTTTCGAGTTTCACCTGTAAACTTTATCCTTTTTTAAAAAATATTTTGAATAATCCATCATATTTTTATCCAAAATGCTTTAACTTTTTTACAAGTCCACCAAACATGAAAATAAGTAGCATCAACACAATCACATCTCCAACATTTGGGTTGTGTAAATTTTACATTTCTTACCCAGATCCTTTCCCATGTTTCCATCATTATTGGTTCCTCAAAATTTTGTGCCCATTTTATCATACAATCTTTAACTAACTCTGTCTCTGAGTCTATTTCTATCAAAATATTATACAACCTTTTTATATGCATTCTACTCTGGTCCCTAATTTGTTTTATCAAATTTTCTTCACTTTGTATAATACCAATTTTCTGATCTTTTTTTTCCATCTATTCTGCAGCTGTACATACTGAAACCAGGTTTGAATTGCCCTTTCCTCTCTTAGTACGTTCAGAGGCTTTAACTGTAGTACATTTCTTTCTGTAAACAGAAGTTCTTTATAAGTAGTTACATCCTGTCTTTGTTCTATACTTATATTTTCTTTTTCTTTTTTTTTAATTTTTTTTATTGAGTTTTAAACAGAGATATAAAGACAATACAAAAAATACAAAGACATTACAAAGACAAACGAGTTCCCACCACCAACCTACCCACACCATACTTTACATATTTGTTTTGATCATCATCAGAATATATATTGCTTTATAAGTTAATATATACGTAATACATTGTCAATTCAGATGTTTTAGATTAGAAATAATCTTGCATCTCCTCTTTATTTATTTATTTCCGGTTTTATTTTTTCTACCCTATATTCTTTCATCTATATTTGTACTGATTTTCTTTTCCAGCCATTGATACCACTGGTGCCACACAAGATAGAATTCACTTTCTTCTTTATCTTGGAGTTCTAGTGTCAGTCTATCCATTTCGGCACATTCTGTTATCTTTGAGATTAGTTTGTCTTTGGTTGGGAGTTGATCTGATTTCCAATTTTGCGCAAACAGTAACCGTGCTGCTGTCAAAATGTGTATGATGAGGTATTTTGTCTCTTTGTTGTGTTGTGTTGTTATCATTCCAAATAAAAAAAATTCTGGAGTGTTTTCTACTTGTTGGTTTATTATTTCTTCAATGATTTCCTTTGTGTCCTTCCAGTATTGTTGGGCCTTTGTACATTTCCACCAGGCATGGTAGTATGTCCCCTTTTTTATTTTGCACTTCCAACAGCGTGGGGAGGTGTTTGGATATATTTTGGCTAGTCTGGCTGGTGTTAGGTGCCATCTGTAAAACATTTTTATGAGGTTTTCTTTGTAGGGTATGGCTCTTGTCATTTTGATGTTCTGTTTCCACAATTTCTCCCAGTTTGCCAGTTGGATGTTGTGCCCTATGTCCCTGGCCCATCTTATCATATTTTCTTTTACTGTTTCTTCCAGTAATTTATATCTAAGTAAGTAGTTATATAATTTGGTTATCATTTTTTGTTCTGGGCCTTGTAAAATCTTATCCAATTTGTTCAAATTATTCGAGATTCCATATTGCTTTTTATCTGCTATGTGTCTTGAGTGTATTTGAGTATAGGGCCACCAATCGATATTTATGCCGGAGTTTTGGAGTTGCTGTCTTGAGATGAGTTCGCCTTCATGATTCAGTAAGTCTTGGTATCTCATCATTTTTCCTATTTCGAGAGTGTTCGGGTATATCAATGCTTCCATCGGGGACCACCATTTTGGTATTTTAGTATAGTGAGTTCTCTTAATATCCTGCCAGATCTTGAATAATGAAGCTCGAATTATATGACCTTGGAAGTACATGTGTCTTTTATCCGATCCGTCCCATAAGAAAGCGTGCCATCCTCTTATTAAGTCAAAGCCTTCTAAATATAAAGTTCTTTTGTTGTCGAGTTCCATCCATTCTTTAATCCAGGTCAATCCTGATGCCTTATAGTAGAGTTCCCAATCTGGTGTTGCTAGGCCTCCTTTGTCCCGTGAATCCTGTAGAGCTTTGATTTTAATTCTGGCCTTCTTTCCCTGCCATATGTAGTTCATTGTTGTTTTGTTGAGGTTCTTAAAGAAATCTCTTCCAGGGTGTATTGGTATCACTTGATATAAATATAGTACTCTTGGTAATATATTCATTTTTATTGAGGCAATTCTGCCCATCAATGAGAGTTGTAATCTACTCCAAATTTCTAAGTCTTTTTTGATTTGTTTTAACAATTTGTTATAATTATCTTCTTTAATTGTAGTTGCTTTTGCTGTCAACCAAATACCTAGGTATTTTATTTTCTTTACTATTTGAAGTCCTAATTCTTGTTCTAATTTCAACTGTTGTGTTTGGGTCATATTCTTCGTCAATACTTTCGTCTTCTGCTTATTTATTTTGAGGCCCGCAACTTCCCCGTATTCCTCTATCATTGTCATCAACCTGGTTCCAGATCGTATTGGGTTTTCCAATATGAAGATCACATCGTCTGCAAAGGCAAGTAATTTATACTCCTCTCCCCGAATCTTAAGGCCTTCCACGTCTTCTTCCTTCCTGATTTCCGTTAGTAAAACTTCCAGTGCGATTATAAATAATAGAGGTGACATGGGGCAACCTTGTCGTATGCCTTTCTGGATGTCAAAAGTTTGCGTCATGTCACCATTTATTGCAATTTTGGCTGTTTGACAGGAATAAATCTTTCTTATCAATTTAAGGAATTTCTCTCCGCAATTCATTAATTCAAGTTGTGATGTAAGAAAGGACCAATTTAAATTATCAAAGGCCTTCTGGGCGTCGAGAGATATTAAAGCTATTTCCTTATCTATTTTCTTATCGTAGTATTCCAGTATATCTATGATCGTTCTCAAATTATTTTTAATCTGCCTCCTGGGTATAAAGCCGTTTTGGTCTGTATGTATGTATTTATGAATTATTGTTTTAAGTCTCTGCGCTAATATTGACATGAATAGTTTGTAGTCTACATTGAGTAATGAGATGGGTCTGTAATTCCTAACTTGGGTCCGGTCTAAATCTTCTTTGTGTATTAACGTAATAATGGTTTCTGTCCATGATTTTGGGATTTCAGCTGTCAATAATGCTGCGTTGAAGACTTGTAGCAATATTTCGTCTATTTCTTGTTGGGAGTGTTTATAAAATTCAGTAGGAATTCCATCTGGTCCTGGAGTTTTATTGTTCTTTTGTTTTTTACGAGCTTCAATCAATTCAGTCATTGTTATGGGGCGATTCAGGGTCTCTCTATGGTCTTCTTCGAATTGTGTAATGTTCACTTTACTAAGATATTTTCGAATTTGGTCTTCGGGGACATCTTCCTGCCGATAGAGATTCTGAAAAAATGTTTTGGCTATGTTTTTCTTATCTACGTGTGTATGGAATAAAGTTCCTGATTCGTCCTGGAGTTGGTGTATAATTCTTTTGTCTGTTTGCTTTTTTAATTTATGGGCTAACCAGCGTCCAGTTTTGTTTGCGTGTTCAAAGTTGGTCTGTTTTGCCATTTTTATTTTTTTTTATTTTTTGTGCCAAATCAGCTTTTGTAGTCAAATTCAATTTGTATTTAGCCAAATTAAGTTTTTCCTGTGCTATCTTATTATTAGGGTGCTGTTGTAATTTAGTTTCTTCTATCTTGATTTCTTCCAATAAGTCATTCCTGATTCTTTGTTTCTCTTTTTTTCTCTTTGGTTAGGCCCCTAATATATGCTTTCGTCGTGTCCCATAGATTTTGTAACGACGTTTGGTCCTTTGTGTTAATTTGGAAAAATATCTTAATCTCTTTTTCCATCATTTGTAGATACTCTTTTTCCTTTATAATACTTGTATCCATTTTCCATCTTTTTTGTTTTCGGGAGCCTTTCCAAATTATTTTGATGGGGTTGTGGTCAGCCCATATGTTAGGCATAATTTCTACTTAGTTGGGGTGTCATCCAGGCCATATCCAATCTTGACCATGATTGATGTGGGCCAGAAAAGTATGTGTACTGTTTGGTTGTAGTATTTAATTCTCGCCAGGTGTCATGTAGACTCATTTCTTGTACCAAGTTCTTAAATGTTTGTGGCAGTGTCTTCCTTTTGATTTTATTCTTCCTGTTACTATAGTAGTCTTCTCGTGTGTTGACAATTGCATTAAAATCTCCGACAATGCAGATATTTTCATAATCCAGCTCTTTTAATTTATCGTGTAATTTTTTATAAAAGTCTATTTGGTTTCCATTTGGGGTGTAGATGGCTACTAACAGTATTATTTTTGTTTCCAGTTTTACTTCTATTATTAAGACTCGACCCTCTTTGTCCACATATATCGGCTTTGTTCTTATATGGTCTCTAACATATATTGCCACTCCCCTTTTTTTACAGTCGCCTAAGGATGTGTACATTACTCCTAATTTTTTATTTTCGAGTAATTTTTTCTGTTGTTTTTTTATGTGTACCTCTTGTAAGGTGATTATATCTGCTCCTAATTTTTGCAGTTTAGTGAATATCTGATGTCTTTTGCTTGGTGAATTTAGACCATTTATATTTATAGAGATGAGTTTTAGTTCTTCTTCCATTCCTGGTGTTGTTTATTTGTCTGTTATTTTGAGTTTTGATGTGTTTCTTGTGACTCTTTGTGTGATCCCCGTCATTTCCTCCTTCCCCAGCTTTCCCTTCTTCCGTTCCTTGTCCTCCTTATTTATTGGTTGCTCTTCTTGGTCACTGGGGTTTGAATCTTCTCTGCCTCCTCTGCTCTCCTGTTCTCCTTCATATCCTAAATGTTGGTCTGCGAAGTCCTGGGCTTTTTCTATGGTGTCGATTCGAAATTTTCTTCCTTCCCAAGAAATGAGTACTCCTTCTGGTATAAGCCATCTGTCAGCCTCAGCTTTTCTGCTTTAGCTGCCATAAGAAACGGGGAGGGATTAGGTATGGAGCAAAGGGGGGGAAGAGAGCAGGAGGGGGTTTGTCTTTGTAGGAGGGGACTTCGTGGGAATCGAAACTGGATTTCAGAAGGGGATGGCTGACCAACTGTCTCGACATTCCTGATGGATGACGCTGCCAGACGTGTTGCCACCTGACCTTTGGAAGACCTTTAGATTGGCTGAGAAAATATAAACACGAGGGGGGGAAGAAGCTTAGTAGATGCATTTCGCGCGTTTTGCTCACTTCCAGCTTTTCCTGGGTTGTTAATCTTTTCATATTCAGTAAAAGTACCAAATTCTTCAAAATGCTTGAGTTTGGGGTTTTCTTTCCTGGATACTGAAGGAAGCATACCTGACATTAAGCTGGAAGTCATCCCAGTCATCCCGGACAAAACCCGAGGGGACTGAAAATCCAAAGTATGTCAGATCGAGGGAGTGATGAAGAAGGGAAGATGGGGGCAGCGAGTTCAACCGCCCTCCAGTCGGAAAGAGAAACTGCAGAATGGCTGGAAAAACTCCGTTTGGAACCGGAGGAAGCTAGATGGTCCAAAGGAGTGGGGAGACTGCCGGACTGGGGGGAGAATCCCCGGGGAGTGACGACTTCCAGACCCCGAAAAAGGGAGGCAGTGTGGATGCAACAGCAGAAGGAACGTCTCATGATAGATCAAGCCTTGCAGCTTATCCGTGATGTGGAAGAAAGCAGAAAAAACCGTGAGTCTTTTGAAACTCCTGTGGAGAAGGGGGAAGCAGACCCCAGGGGGGAGGCCGAAGAGACAGCCTGCGGGGGAGAGGAAGAGTTTGAGGAGGGAACATCCCAGGCTTCGGCAGCTCGAGGAAGAGATGCAGCCGGCCAGAGAACCCCAGCCCTGCAGGCCCCCCCCCCCCGCAGACGTAAAAAGCCAAAAATCCCCCCCCTTCCTGGGAAGTTTGATGGAAATCCTAAAACCTTGGGATTTTTCCTGACCCAAGTGTGGAACCACATGCAGGATTGGGGGGAGGACTACGAAACGGAGGCGGCTAAAGTCAGAAGTGTTGCGAATGCCCTAGAGGGAGTGGCGGCTGAGTGGATGGTGGTTCTCCACAATAACAACTCCCTCCTGCTGAGAAATTACAACCAGTTCATGAGGGCCCTTAGAAGGCGTTTTGAAGACCATTTAGCTGAACGAAAGGCGAGACTCAGAATGAAGAGCATTCAGCAGGGTCGGAGGCCGGTGGCAGAGTATATCCAAGAGTTTCGTGAACTGGCACCTTATATGACAGGCTGGTCAGAAATGGCTCTTTTGGAGAGTTTCAAGGATGGATTGAATGAAGAGATATATCGAGATTGCAGGAGCATGGGGGTCCCCGATGATTTGGATAGATGGTACATAGTAGCTGAGGATGTGGAGATCGAGCTGAAACGGAGCGAACTCCGAGGAAGGCGGATGGGAGACCAGTCATCCTCTTTCTACCGTAACGGGGCGGCCAAGATGACTGGCGGGAAGACCGAATTCAAACCCAAGTCAAAGCCCTTCACCTGTTTCAAATGTGGGAAGGAGGGTCACCGGGCGGCCGAATGTTTCTCCAAACCACCGCCAAAAGCCACCGGGGCCAGCCAAAAGAAAAGCGATAAAATACCCGCCAAAACCCACGGCACCGCCCTGAAAGGAGAAGTCGTTGAGTTCACTCCCCGGAACCAGCGTGAGTTGGGAACTCCGACCAACGATGACGACAGCGAGACGGACTCCGACTCGGACACCGACGAACGGGTGAGTCACACGGAAGAACCCTTACTCATCCCCGTAGAAGTAAGGGTGCCCTCCACAGGAACTCACACGCAATTGTTAGCCCTGTTGGACTCGGGGTGCACTAGGTGCATAATTAGCCCCAAAGTAGTGGAGGAAATGGGACTGAGACTGAAAACTTTAAAAAGACCCATTGCATTTTGTCAATTAGATGGGTCGATTGCAGGAGGGGGCCCAGCTAGTTTTATGACCGAACCCCTTGAACTACAGTTGGGGAATCATATAGAGAAGCTCTGTTTTATCGTAGCACCTGGCATGGAAAGGCCCCTGATTCTAGGACTGCCCTGGCTTCGTAAATGGAACCCACGAGTAAATTGGAAAACGGGGGTCCTGCGCATCCGTACGGCAGAACCAACTCCGGAAAAGGAAGGCCCCTCCCTAAGGGACGACATAAGACCAGAAGGGGCCGCAGTAGCCATTAACTATATTGAGGGAGAAGAGAAAATTCCGAAGGAATATTGGGACCTCAAGGAAGTGTTTAGTGAAAAAGCATCTGATGCTCTGCCTCCCCACAGGGCCACTGACTGCACCATTGAAATACTCCCAGGGGTGAAGCTTCCCAAACCAAAAATATACCCCATGACACCTCGAGAATTGGAGGAATTGCGAAATTTTATTGACAAAAACTTAGAACGGGGATTTATCGAACGAGCCAAACCCAAGGTAGCAGCGCCAGTAATGTTCCGCGAAAAGAAAGATGGATCCTTCAGATTAGTTGTTGATTATAGAAACATGAACGCCATTTGCGTGGAAAATGTCTATCCCCTCCCACTTATGAAGGACATGTTGGCCCATTTAGGAAAGGGAAAATTTTTTACCAAACTTGATTTAAGAGAGGCATACTACCGAGTGAGAATAAAAGAGGGAGATGAATGGAAGAC
The DNA here is from genome assembly GCF_029215685.1 of Pituophis catenifer annectens. Classification (NCBI taxonomy): domain Eukaryota; kingdom Metazoa; phylum Chordata; class Lepidosauria; order Squamata; family Colubridae; genus Pituophis; species Pituophis catenifer. The sequence continues at coordinate 46,798,706 of NW_027256885.1, forward strand.
AGCATTTAATTGCCCACTGGGGTGTTTCCAATTTAGAGTACTCCCTTTTGGACTACAGGGGGCCCCGGCCGTATTCATGCAGTTGATCAACGAAGTGTTGCATGAGCATCTATATAAGGGGGTGTTGGTCTATTTGGACGATATTCTAATTTATTCTGACAACATGGCCGACCATATAAGATTGGTTCGAGCGGTCTTGAATAAACTCAGAGCAGCTGAACTCTATGCCAAACTTTCTAAATGTGAATTCCATCAAGACAAAATCGACTATCTTGGATATCGTATATCGCATGAGGGAATAGAGATGGACCCGGAAAAGGTCCGGGCAGTAATGGAATGGGCCGCACCACGCACCCGTAAACAGTTACAGAGTTTCTTAGGGTTTGCTAATTTTTATAGACAATTTATCCCCTCTTTCGCAAAAATCGCACTGCCAATTACAAACTTGCTCAAAACCAAAGGGGAAGTAAAACCCAAACCCTCGAAACCACTAGAATGGACTATGGACTGTCAGGCCGCTTTCGAAAAACTGAAACGGTTGTTTGCAGCTGAACCTGTGCTCAAACACCCCGACATAGAACAACCTTTTGTAGTACAAGCGGATGCTAGCGACGTTGCCGTAGGAGCAATACTCTTGCAAAAGAATGAGAATGGAATATTACAACCCTGTGCTTACACATCCCGTAAACTATCTGAGACAGAAAGGAGATGGGCCATATGGGAGAAGGAAGCGTTTGCAGTTAGATGGGCGCTGTTAACATGGAGACAATTTTTAGAAGGGGCAAAACACCCTTTCGAGGTGTGGACTGACCATAAGAATCTAGAAGCATTAAAAACACCACGCAAATTGTCACCCAAACAGGCACGCTGGGCCCAACATTTCAAGCGTTTCAATTTCACTTTACGTTACCTTCCTGGGGGGAAAAATTTCATGGCGGACGCACTTTCCAGATTACCACAGTACAACAGCATAAAGAAGGAAGTGGTTCAACCAATGATCCCCTTAACGCAATTGGCAACACCTGTCACTACCAGAGCGCAGAGTAAAACCGATCCAGAACTCTCAGGGGATTTACTCGAAAAGTTACGAGAAGCGCTAAAAGCTGACGCGTGGTTTAAAATCCACTCGAATGAATGCACACTTCGCGACGGACTAGCTTGGGTTGGATCAAAATTGTATGTTCCGACCACATTAAGACCAACCGTATTGAAATATGCGCATGATGCCAAAGCCGCAGGACACTTTGCGTTTGTCAAAACTTTACATCTTGTTAAGAGACAGTTTTGGTGGCCTGCACTAAAAAAGGACATACAGGCATATGTGGCTAGCTGTCCAGTATGTGCCTCGGCTAAAAGACCTCCAGGAAAATCCCCTGGATTACTGCAAAGTGTGGCTAGACCGAACGCCCCATGGAAGGAAATATCTATGGATTTTATTGTGGACTTACCCGACAGTGAGGGCTGCACTGTCATTTGGGTAGTAACTGATTTGTTTTCCAAACAAGTACATTTCATACCTTGCTCAAAGATCCCTTCAGCAAAAACCCTCGCAAAATTATTTATTCGGCAGATTTACCGACTACATGGGTCTCCGAAAAGAATAATTTCTGACAGGGGTGTGCAATTTACTTCCAGTTTCTGGAGAGAATTTTTAAGATTGATAGGCTCCGCACAGGGGTTGAGTTCCAGTCACCACCCTCAGACAAATGGCGCTTGTGAAAGAACCAATGGGGTGCTCGAACAATACCTTAGGTGTTACGTGAATTACCAACAGAACAATTGGGTAGACTTGTTGCCATTTGCAGAAGTGGCGTATAACAATTCTGTACACAGTAGCACCGGATTCACCCCTTTTAAGGTTGCATCGGGCCAGGATTTTGTACCCATTCCCGAGTTACCTCAAGATGATCCCCAAAATCCCTCCTTGATAGATTGGATGGAACAACTAAGGAGCACCTGGACAGTGACTCGGAAGGCATTAGATGAGGCACACCGAGCTCATAAGGCACAAGCCGATAAGAAAAGGTCCCCAGCTCACATTTATAAAGTGGGGGATAAAGTCTATTTGTCTACCAAATACTTACATACCACCCAGAGATCTAAAAAGCTGGGGCCTAAGTATGTAGGACCATTCCGTGTGATTAGACTGATAAATCCAGTGACAGTTGAATTGGAATTACCAAAAACATTGAGACGGATACATCCTGTATTTCATGTTAGTTTATTGAAACCTGAACACTCATCTCCCCTAAGGGTTGATCATAGCAACCCTCCAATTCCCATCCTCATAGAAGGGGAGCAACATTTTGAGGTTAAGGAAATCTTGGACTCTAGAAAACACCATGGTAAAGTCCAATATCTGATTGCCTGGAAACATTTTCCACTATCTCAGGCTGAATGGGTAAATAAACGGGATGTCCGAGCTCCCAAGAAAGTACAACAGTTCTATGCCAAATACCCTGATAAACCTTGATCATTGTATATATTCTGTTTCTCTTTCTCTTTTTTTCCTTTTATTTAGGACTAACGTCTCTTCTGCAAGAGGGGCTGAATGTCAGCCTCAGCTTTTCTGCTTTAGCTGCCATAAGAAACGGGGAGGGATTAGGTATGGAGCAAAGGGGGGGAAGAGAGCAGGAGGGGGTTTGTCTTTGTAGGAGGGGACTTCGTGGGAATCGAAACTGGATTTCAGAAGGGGATGGCTGACCAACTGTCTCGACATTCCTGATGGATGACGCTGCCAGACGTGTTGCCACCTGACCTTTGGAAGACCTTTAGATTGGCTGAGAAAATATAAACACGAGGGGGGGAAGAAGCTTAGTAGATGCATTTCGCGCGTTTTGCTCACTTCCAGCTTTTCCTGGGTTGTTAATCTTTTCATATTCAGTAAAAGTACCAAATTCTTCAAAATGCTTGAGTTTGGGGTTTTCTTTCCTGGATACTGAAGGAAGCATACCTGACACCATCTAAATTTAATCTTGAGTTTATTTAACTGTCGGGTTAAGAAGTTATATTCTCTTCTCCTATCCCTGGCCCTTCTCGGTACTTGTTTTAGCGTTAGAACTTCCCTCCCTTTATACATGACTGTCTCCTCTCTCATCTTTCGGTATATTTCTTCTTTCATTGTTTTTTTTGTAAATCTGATGTGTACTTCTTTAGGGAGTTTGTTTCTTCTGGCATAGTTTGTGAAGGCCCTGTAAATTTCGTCGATACCACCTCTTATTTCATCTTTATCGTATGTGTCACCTCTGCCAAGATTCCAACCATAATTTCACCCAAGTCTTCCTCTCTCTGTTCTTCTATATTTTGAAATCTTAAGTAGAAAGATGCCTTTTCCATTTCGAGAAATGTCAGTGCATCTTCTGTGTCTCGACTTCTTGTTGCTTGTTGGTTCTCCATCTGTTCCAACCTGGTAGCTGTGGCTTCCGCCTTTTCCTCAACTTTATGGATTCTCTGTTCGTTTTCGGTTATATTTTGTTGAATTTTCTCTATTTTTTCATCTATATTTCTAATCTCATCTTTAATTTCCCCTACATCCAATCGCATTTGTTCATGGTTCTTTTTCGTTTCATCATGATTCAGGGTCATCTTGTCTTCCATCCTTTTCATTCCCTCCTGAATCATTGCAAGGGCAGCTTGGATGTTTTGAATACCTATGTTGGTCTTTTCTTTATCTGTTGTTTCCCCTGTCTTCTGCTGGACCGGGGAAGCCACCAATAGTGTTTGGGTTGGGGGTATTTTCTTGGTTGATTTAATAGTAGTTGGTATGTTTGAGGTTGCCATATCTATTATGCTTATTATTTTTGCCCACAATTTCATAAAATTCTCACGTCTAATGTTTATAACCTGGATGCAGGATTATTTTTACAAGGTTTTTTCAGAGTATTTCTGATTAGTAATACGATATTGGGAAAACAGCAAAAAGGAAGGCAGGGGGGGGAAGCAAGAGAAGGGGGAAACAACGGGGAAAAAGTAAGCTTCTAACAATTCATTAGTTACCTTATTCTTCAATTACTTACAAAATAAAATGTATTTTATTATAATAGTTCTAAAATAGTATCAATATCAATTTAATTATTATAATTCTATCTAATTATTTAAAATCATTTACTGTATATGAATAAATAAATTAAAGATAATTAAAGATAATATGCTATAATTGTTTGATTAATTTCAAATAGACAAATTAGACAAACTACTTCAGAGAAAACTAATAAGTTATTGAAGGTTATTTTCCGGGTCTAGTATCTTATGATATATAGTAGAATAGACTTAAATCGAGCTAAGCATATATATATTGTCCATTAATTATAGTCTCTTATCTTTCTTGATGTTATGTAAACTTATCTTTCTTCCAACCAAATACGGTTCCAAAGGTCTGAGTCACCCTATTCACTTTAATTATTCCACGATCCAATTTAATCTATAGTCCTCTGTATTCCTGTTGTTAGAATCCACATCCGATCCCAAGAGTGTAATGTTGTATCCTCTATTTAAGTCCTTATCATCTGGTTCATCAGGTATTAGTCAATATTTAAATTGTTCAATCCAAACAGTTCAGTCTCTAGTAGTCAAATAATCAAAGTCCCTCACACTTTGTATCAGTTTTGTATCCTAATCTTCGCAAGAAGTATTACTAAAAGATAGTTTGTATAAATCCACTCCAATCAATTTTACCGGGGTTTGTCCCAACTCTCCGCACTCTCCCACAAACTTTTTCTTCTTCGAATTATCTAATTCAATCCACTCTGGCCACTCCACATCAGTAAAATCCAATACGATCAATTTGTAGAGATCCGTCCAGATTCCTCTCCTCTCCTCCGATCTCCGGCGCTCCACACTGCACACACTCTCTCCGCTCGCTCCGATGCTGCACGTTCTGTTCTTATTTGTCCAACTCTCTCCGCTCAATCCAGTCCACACTCATAAAGTCCAATAATAATATCAAAATCTTTTTAAATTATTCACTATTCTCGTCGCAGTGTTCATAGGGATTACCTTCTTCCGTTCTTCCGCTCTCACTGTACACTCAGCTGTTCAGATTTTTGCGCTGTCACTTTGCTTTCAAAATGGCTCCATTCCGATCTATCTTCCGTCGCCGCTTATCCTCTTTCTTTTTTCGGGTTTCTCTTCCACCAGCGCTGCTTCTTATTATCAGGTAGTTTTTTGGGTTTTTCTAGATAATAGTCTTCTGTTGATGACCTCTTATAGTTTTCAATCTTCGCTTCCCTCTTATACAGTTAACAGTGCCTCTGGCCAGTCCCGTAAGGCTGGTTTTTCCTCACACTGGATTAAGGGCTTAATCTTGTACCTTCAGAGAAGTTGCGATCTCCTCTGAGGTCCTAAGATGTTCCCCTTTAAACTATTGATCACTACGAGATCAATAGCGCCTGTTTCGGCTCCAGATGCGGGATTGTTAGGAACTCAGGAGCGGAGCGTCGCCCCTTTCGTCCCTAACGCTCTGAGATCGCTGCCGGAAGTTCTGTTCTATACTTATATTTTCTATCGCATGTCTGGGTACTACCCACATGGGTATCTTGCCATTCAGTTTATATTGGTATTTTTTCCAAACAAGCAGGAGGGCATTCCTTAATATATGACTTTTAAAGGTCCTATCCACCTTCTTCTCATAGACTAAGTTGGCATGCCAACCATATAGCAAATCATACCCTTCAATATTCAGTATTCTTTCATCTGTTAAATTAATCCAATCACTAATTGCTGACAAAACAGCTGCTTCATAGTACAATTTTAGATTGGGCAATTTCAAACCTCCTCTTTCATGTGTATCCTGCATTATTTTTAATTTAACTCTCGGTCTCTTCTCTACCCAAACAAAGTTGTTAATGCCTCTCTGCCATTCCTCCAAATTTGCATCCTTTTTAAATATTGGTATCATTTGAAAAAGAAATAGAAACTTGGGCAGAACATTCATTTTAACTACTGCTATTCTTCCTAACAAAGACAGTTGTAATTTTTTCCATTTATCCATCTCTATCTGTATTTTATGCCATAACAATTCATAATTATACTTGTATAATTTCCCATTTGACATTGTAATAAAGATTCCTAAGTACTTAACCTTTTTCACTATCTCGCATCCTGTTACTCTTTCCATTTCTTCTTTTTGTTTTGTATTCATATTCTTAGCTATCATCTTTGTTTTCCCTATATTTATTTTAAACCCTGACACTTGACCATATTGCCTAATTATCTCCATCAAACCTGTAACTGAATTTACTGGTTGGGTTAAAGTTACAACCAAATCATCTGCAAATGCTCGTAGTCTATAATCATGTTGCCTGATCTTAATACCCTGTATGTTATCCGCATCCCGTATTTTATTCAGCAATACTTCCAAAGTTAAAATAAACAGTAGTGGAGACAAGGGACATCCCTGTCTTGTTCCTTTCTCAATTTTAAAGATTTCTGTGAGACTACCATTAACTATTATTTGTGCTGTTTGTTTCTGGTATATTGCCTTAATAGATTGTATGAAATGCTCTCCCAGCTGCATCTTTTGTGCTACTTTCACTAAAAACTGCCAGTTCAATCGATCAAACTCTTTCTCTGCATCCAAAAACATAAGCACTGCAGGGACTTGGTTGTTCTTCCCCAAATACTCCAGTATATTAACAATTTGTCTTACATTGCTTTTCATTTGTCTCCCTTGTATAAATCCAGTTTGATCTTTATGAATCACTTGTTGCATAACTGACATTAGTCTATTTGCCAAAATTTTTGCAAAGATCTTATAATCTGTATTAAGCAATGATATGGGTCTGTAATTTTTAGGTTGACTATGATCTTGATCTTCTTTCGGGATCAGGGAAATAAAAGCTGTTCTCCAGGATGGTGGCACTTCTCCTCCCCGTTGTATTTTAACAAATAACTCCTTAAGAGGTTCTACCATTTCTAATTGAAAATTTTTATAATACACTGCTGTTAAACAATCTGTGCCAGGAGCCTTTCCACTTTTTAATTGTTTAATTGCCAAAAGAATTTCCTCAGTGGTTATTAATACATTCAATCTTTCCCTTTGTTCATCAGTAATTGCAAGAATATTTTCCTTCTGCAAATATCTCTCTATATCATTACCTTGTATATTATCACCAGCATATAACCTCGTATAAAAATCTAAAAATGCTTTCTTAATCATATTCTGCTGATATACCTCTTTACCTTTATACTCTATTTTTTCTATTGTACGAGATTTTTGTTTTTTCCTTAACATATATGCTAACCACCTGCCTGGTTTGTTTGCGTTACAAAAAGTATTACGTTTAGCATATTGCAAGTTCGTTGCAACTTGATCTGACATCAACATATTAAACTGTCCTCGCAATATTGTAATGGCTTCTTTTATATTCTTGTCATCTGGTTTATCCACTAATGCCTGTTCCTTCTTTTTTATTTCCTCTTCCAATTCCCTCCGTTTTTTCCCCTGTCTACGTCTGTAAGAATTATTCAAATTTATTAAAACTCCTCTCATATATGCTTTACTTGCATCCCATACCATTTCCATAGGTGTACCCTTATGCATATTTAAAACAAAAAATTCTTTCATTAACTTTTTACATTCTATCACATTTGCCTTGTGAGGGATCTCACGAAGAACGATGGTTCGTTGAGGGCGCTTCCAAGAAAAGGTCAGCACGCAAGGATGCAATCAAATTAAGTCTTTATTTAGAAGTAAAAGTGGAGTAAAATAAGTTCCCAGGCATGGAGGCATCCATGCCTGGATTGAGCCCATGGATCAGTCCCATAGGAGAGTAGAACAAGAGCAGGGAAAAAAGGGAAAAGGAAAAAAAGCAAAAGGGCAGGGAGCAGCCCCTGTGCAGGGGTTCTTATAGGGGCCCCTGGCCCCTCCCTTGCCCATGTGTGTGAGGGGGCCGGAGGACCATTAACTCTTCCCAATGGGGCTGCAGGGACTGGAGCCCCTTGACCCACCAGTGGGATCAAAGGTGCCTCTTTGCCCCCATCTGGTGGCCTTTGAAGAGACTGCAATGGCTGTCACAAAACACCTAACAAGCCTCATATCGAAACAAGTTTTCATTCAGTCTCCAGGATCTCCTGGACCCCTCCCCAGACTCTAGTTCCAACCATACCGGATTATGGTCTGTTAAAGTTCTTGGACATATCTTTGTCTTCTTTACCCTGGAAAGAAAATCATTTGTAATTAGTATAAAATCAATTCTAGAAAAAGATTGGTGCCTATCAGAAAAAAAAGTAAAATCCTGTTCTTTAAAATTTCGTTCACACCATATATCTCTCAACTCCATATCATCCATCATGTCAAAAAAAGATTTAGGCAATTTAGCCTGTGTTTGAACATTTGGCAAAAGAGTCTTTTTGTCTTTTTTGGTGTCCAATACACCATTCCAATCACCCATCATTATGCATGATTTTTAATCCATTTGTATTAATTTTTTATGCAAAAGTTTATAAAATTTCTCTTGTTGTTGATTAGGTGCATATACTCCCAGTAAAAGTATTTTCTTCCCTTCTGTTAATAGTTCAATCATTATATATCTTCCTTGTGGATCTGCTTCAATTAATTTAGCCATTAAATCTGTTCTTAGGTATATAACTATACCATTTTTCTTCTCTGGAGCTGATGCAACAAAGTGTTTGCCCAATCTAGCATTTATTAGGTATTTCTGATCACTTGTTCTAATATGTGTTTCTTGCAAACAGATTACATCATTTTTAAACTGTTTCAAATAGTGAAATATTTTCTTTCTCTTTTATGGTGAGTTTAGGCCATTAACATTCCAGGTCAAAAATTTATTTGCCATCCTTGGCCCCTGAAAGTTTATGGAGCACCGATTGGAAGTCCTCCTGGAATTTCCTCTTCGGTCTAGCTCCTCCCACAGCTTCCATATTTGTAGTTGCAATTTCTTGGGTTATTATCTGACTTTGTTGCTTCTTTAATTCTTGTTCTTTACGTTTAGTTGCTGCTCGAGTTTGTCTTTGATCCTTGGGGTCTTCCATTTTTTCAAATAGATCCAGAAGTTGAAGATCCTCTGAAAGTTGCAATGATTCTTGTTGAGTAGACAAAACACCTCCTTGAGCTTGTGCCTGCATTATTTCCTTTTCCCCCTTTCTGACCTCTCCTGGTTCTTTCCTTCTTTTGACATCTGGAGATGGTAGGTTTCCAGCCTTTAGCATGGTAGTGTAAAAATCTCTTGCCTTCCAAACTGAAGTGAGACAATGTCTCTCACCCAAATAATTCACCACTAATCCAGCTGGAGCTTCCCATCTGTACTGCAACTGACGCCTTCTAAGTTCATCAATTAAAAAGGCATAGTCCTTGGCTGATGCCTTGGCTGTGTTGTTAAAAATCAATTCTGATGAGATTTTTTATAAAATAGACAAAATTTACAGAGTGAATTCGTGGGTGGCCAGACAAAGACAATTACCAAGAGATGTGGTGGTATATTTCACAGATAGAAGAATGAAAAATGATATTTTGCAAAAATCTTTTCTTTCCTCTGTGCAAGTGGAGGGAACCCAAATTGGAATTTACAAAGAATTACCGCCAAAGATGTTGAAAGATAGAAAAGATTTTGGTTTTTTAGTAAATGAATTAAACAAATTAGAGATTCCATTCCAGTGGGATGCCCCAACGGGTATAATCTTGAAGTACCATGGAGAAAGATATCGATTGAATACTGTTGAAAAGGCGGAACATTTTTACTATACTGTTTTTAAGGAGAGATCACCATCCCCACGTTCATCTACTGTGTTGGAGATAAAGGAGAGTGATAAGGAGAAGCAACCTCAGCAAGAGTTGGAAGAGCAGCTTAAGCAGGTTGAATCAGATCCAACAGAAGTGCAGGGTGCTGTAGGAGGTTATCTGGAGGAGCCCCTGTTAGAATCTTCTCCAATTCTGACTACAAGAGATGTGGCCTTGGACCTAGCTCGTATGGCTGAAGCTAAAGACCAGCGAATAACTCGTGCAGTTTCTAAACAACTCAAAGAAAAACAATTGCAAGAAAGAGCTAAGGCACAACAATATAAAAAAGGAGCTAAGAGTACTACACAACAAAGTGAAGCCATGGGGAGAGCAAAGCCGATGGTCTCGGAAGATATCCGGCAATTCTGCTCGTCGCTTCAAAAAGGTATACATGACGGTTAAGTTTTTGTCTTGGAATGTGAATGGATTGAACTCACCACAGAAAAGGAAGAAAATATTTACATATTTGCAACAATTTAATAATGATATAATTTGTCTACAAGAAACTCATATTAGAACGCAAGATCAAAAATATTTGATAAATTCAAAATTAGGAACACATTTTATAGCTTCAAACTTGGAAAAAAAGAATGGTGTGGTTATTTATATAAATAAAAGATTATCAGCTAAAATTATAGAAGTAGACGAAGCTGGTAGGTTTGTAGCAATTGAACTGTACACTGTACATGGCCAAATTCTTGTGATTGGAATTTATGCTCCTAACCAACAACAGGATCACTTTTATAAAATTTTGCATACTAAAATATTGCAATGGGATTATAGATCTATTTTGATTATGGGAGACTGGAATGGAGTGATTGATTCTAAACTAGATAAAAAAAGTCAGGCGAAGTCAAGGATTAGACTACCACAAACTTTTTTTGATATGAAAGAAGTTTTGGAATTAAAAGATGTGTGGAGAATATATAATTCAAAAGATCTGGACTATACTTTTTTTTCTGATAGACATAGATCCTTTTCAAGGATTGATTTCATTTTATTATCAAATGATTTACTTGTTAAAACAAAAAGAACTAAAATCTTTCCAAGAACTCTATCTGACCATAGTCCAGTATGGATAGAAATTGAGACCGGAAAAATTGAGAGAAGATCATGGAGATTAAATGAAAATTTGTTTAGATATGAAAAAAATATAATAGAACTTAAGAAGCAGATGAAAGAATTTTTTGAAATTAATTTGAATAAGGGTACCCCTATTGAAATTGTGTGGGACGCGAGTAAGGCATATATGAGAGGGGTACTCATTCACATGAATTCTAAACATAAATTGAACAGACAAAAGAAAAGATCCGAAATTGAAGTAGAAATAAAGAAAAAAGAACAGTTACTTATCAAAAATCCAACAGATGAAAGAATACGTGGTGCTATAAAACTTTTGAAAGATCAATTCCAAATGCTTATGGCGGATCAAGTTGCAACAAATTTACAATATGCAAAGCATAATACATTTTGTAATGCCAATAAACCGGGCAGATGGCTGGCCTATACATTAAGGAAGAAGCAGAGTATGCGGACTATTGACTGTATTGATATTGGAGGGAAAGAAATTTATCAACAAAAATTAATTAAAGAAGTCTTTGTAGATTATTATACTAAATTATATGTTAAAGATGACATACAGAATGGACTTATAGAAAAATAATTAGAAAATAAAAGAGTTACAAAAGTTACTAATCAACAAAAGGAAAGAATGAATTATCCTATAACAGTAGAGGAGATAATTGCAGCAATTAAACAACTGAAAACGGCCAAAGCTCCTGGAACAGATGGCTTGACTGCAGTGTATTATAAAACTTTGCAAGCAGAAATGGTGGAACAACTTAGAGACTTATTTTGTAATATACAACAAGGGGGTAAAATACCCCCATCATGGAAAACAGCTTATATTTCTTTGATACCAAAAGAGCAAGCAGGTCCTAAAAAACCGGAGAATTATAGACCAATATCTCTTCTGAATAATGACTACAAAATTTATGCAAAAGTACTAGCCAACAGGTTGATGCCAGTAATTCAAGAGGTGATTCACGATGATCAAGCGGGATTTATAGAGGGTAGATATATGAAGGACAATGTAAGGCAAGTTATAGATTTACTGGAATATCTTGAGAAGAATAAACAGATCCCTGCAGTGCTGGCTTTCTTGGATGTGGAGAAAGCCTTTGATAGAGTGGATTGGAATTTTCTATTAAAGACTTTAAAAAAGATGGACTTTGGGGATCAATTTATACAGGCGGTTTCAGCAATTTACCAAGAGCAAAAGGCACAGATTATTATTAATGGAAGTTTGACAACAGATTTTAAAATTGAAAAAGGAACAAGACAAGGTTGTCCGTTATCCCCTTTGTTATTTATCTTAACACTAGAAGTCTTGTTGAATACAATACGGGATTCGAATAGCTTGAAAGGTATAGTGATAAGGCAAGAGGATTACAGAATAAGGGCATTTGCAGATGATCTGGTTGTTACCCTAACACAGCCGGTGGAATCAATAATCCAGATGAAAGACATTATAAAAGATTATGGCACAGTATCAGGATTTAGACTGAACCAGAAAAAAACCAAGATGATAGTTAAAAATATGACACAAGATCGAAAACACGAACTGGAAAGGAGGGCAGGTTTTGAGATTGTACCAAAGGTTAAATATCTAGGAGTTCAGGTTGCAGAATCAAATATGAAACTGTTTCAAAATAATTATGAGGTGTTGTGGCGAGACGTACAAAAAGATATGGAAACTTGGAAAAAACTGCAGCTTTCTTTACTTGGAAGAATAGCAGCAGTTAAGATGAACATTTTGCCAAGATTTCTTTTTTTGTTTCAAATGATTCCGGTGCTTAAAAGTGATAAACAATTGAAAGAATGGCAAAGTGGAGTGAATAAGTTTGTCTGGAACGAGAAAAAATCGAGAGTGAAAATGAAAATTATGCAAGATGTTCCAGAAAGGGGAGGTCTTAAACTTCCAAACCTACAGTTATATTATGAAGCAGCAGCTTTGACTCAAGCAAGCGATTGGTTTGGAAGGAAAAAGACTGGAATATTGAATAGAGAAAGCTTTGATCTTGAATTTGGTTGGCACGCTTACTTATTTTATGAAAACAAAGTGGATAAAGTATTTAAAAGCCATATATTTAGAGATTCTTTGATGAGAGTTTGGAAGAAGCACCGACTCAAATGGGATTACAAAATACCGCTATGGCTGGATCTTGGTCATATCATGTGGAATACAAATATAATGTCACTCGGGGGGTTTTTATATAAAGAGGTATTTTTTACAGATGCGGGCAGATGGCAACTGAAGACATTAGAGACACTGTTGGACGAAGGGATTAATTTAACTTGGTTACAGTATAATCAACTTCAATTGAGATGGAAAGAGGACCAAAAAACTGGTATTATGTTGCATGAGGAAGAATTGGTTAGACATACAGGTGAAACTCGAAAAATTAGAATATCGTGCAAAAATTCATTTATTTCAGTAATACAACTTAAAAGGTGAAACTAATATATGAGATAGACTCATTACATGCAAAGCGAGATAGTTCAAGCCTTGATTTGTCATACTTTTGATGATTATGGCTTACAGCTCATGAAAACCCCAAATTCACAATCTCAGAAAATTAGAATATTGTGAAAAGGTTCAATATTCTAGGCTCAAAGTGTCCCACTCTAATCAGCTAATTAAGCCATAACACCTGCAAAGGGTTCCTGAGCCTTTAAATGGTCTCTCAGTCTGGTTCAGTAGGAATCACAATCATGGGAAAGACTGCTGACCTGACAGTTGTGCAGAAAACCATCATTGACACCCTCCACAAGGAGGGAAAGCCTCAAAAGGTAATTGCAAAAGAAGTTGGATGTTCCCAAAGTGCTGTATCAAAGCACATTAATAGAAAGTTATGTGGAAGGGAAAAGTGTGGAAGAAAAAGGTGCACAAGCAGCAGGAATAACCGCAGTCTGGAGAGGATTGTCAGGAAACGGCCATTCAAAAGTGTTGGGGACTTTCACAAGGAGTGGACAGAGGCTGGAGTCAGTCCATCAAGAACCACCACACACAGACGGATCCTGGACATGGGCTTCAAATGCCGTATTCCTCTTGTCAAGCCGCTCCTGAACAACAAACAACGTCAGAAGCGTCTTACCTGGGCTAAAGAAAAAAAGAACTGGTCTGTTGCTCAGTGGTCCAAAGTCCTCTTTTCTGATGAGAGTAACTTTTGCATCTCATTTGGAAACCAAGGACCCAGAGTCTGGAGGAAGAATGGAGAGGCACACACTGCAAGTTGCTTGAAGTCCAGTGTGAAGTTTCCACAGTCTGTGTTGATTTGGGGAGCCATGTCATCTGCTGGTGTTGGTCCACTGTGCTTCATTAAGTCCAGGGTCAATGCAGCCATCTACCAGGAGATTTTGGAGCACTTCATGCTTCCTTCCGCAGACGAGCTTTATGGGGATGCTGACTTCATTTTCCAGCAGGACCTGGCACCTGCCCACACTGCCAAAAGTACCAAAACCTGGTTCAATGACCATGGGATTACTGTGCTTGATTGGCCAGCAAACTCGCCTGACCTGAACCCCATAGAGAATCTATGGGGCATTGCCAAGAGAAAGATGAGAGACATGAGACCGAACAATGCAGAAGAGCTGAAGGCCGCTATTGAAGCATCCTGGTCTTCCATAACACCTCAGCAGTGCCACAGTCTGATAGCATCCATGCCACGCCGCATTGAGCAGTAATTGATGCAAAAGGGGCCCAAACCAAGTACTGAGTACATATGCATGCTTATACTTTTCAGAGGTCCGATATTGTTCTATGTACAATCCTTGTTTTATTGATTTCATGTAATATTCTAATTTTCTGAGATTGTGAATTTGGGGTTTTCATGAGCTGTAAGCTATAATCATCAAAATTATGACAAATCAAGGCTTGAACTATTTTGCTTTGCATGTAATGAGTCTATCTCATATATTAGTTTCACCTTTTAAGTTGCATTACTGAAATAAATGAACTTTTGCACAATATTCTAATTTTCCGAGTTTCACCTGTATAAAAGAGAAAGGTCCAATGCATATTAAAAGGCTATATAATGTTTTGTTAGAAAGGGATTCAGAAACTGAATTGGTTAAAGATTGTATGATTAAATGGGCACAGAATTTTGCAGAACCAGTGATGCTGGAAACATGGGAGAAAATATGGGTTCAGAATGTTAAATTTACACAATCGCAGAATTTGAGGGAAAATTTTTATAAAATGTTTTACAGATGGCATTTAGATCCCAAGAAATTATCCTGTATGTATCCTAATGTTCAGCCAAAATGTTGGAGATGTGACTGTTTAGATGCTACATATTACCATGTTTGGTGGAATTGTAAGAAAGTTAAGGCTTTTTGGATAAAAATATGGTGGGTTATGCAGAATGTTTTGAAGAAAAAAATTCAATTCTCTCCACAATTGTTTCTATTGGGTATAGTAAAGGGTTTTACATTGGATGAAACTGAATTGATATTGTACATGATAACAGCAGCGAGATTATTGATAGGTAAATATTGGAAAAATGAAGCTTTACCCACTATTGAAGAATGGACTTTGAAGATGGCCAGTTTTGCGGAGATGGCGAAGATTTCAGCATATTTAAAGGATCGCTCACAAGAGACTTATGAATGGGAATGGAAAAAATGGATAGATTATGTGCAGAATAAATATCAAATTAGGAAGTATCAAATAGCTTTTCATTGAAAGTATTATATAAAAATAGAAAAGTATGAATTTTGTGAAGATAAAAATTTATAAGGGGGTTTGAGGGGTTCAAGTTTTATAAAAAGGGGATTTTGATGGGATTATATTCTGTGGAAGTCGGGGGGAGGGTTAGGGGGGGTCTGGGGGGGTTAGGGTGGGGACTGTGGGGTGGGTTGGGGGGGAAAATGGGGTGAAAATGTAATTGTAAAACTTTTGCAATAAAAAAAAATCAGAAAAATAAATATAAAAAATAAAGAAAAAAAAAGAAAAAAAAAGAAAAAAGAAGAAAAATAAAAAGGCATAGTCCTTTCGAGATCTCAACATTTTGGGGGGAATTTCCTTCATTACTGAAACCTCCTGTCCTGCCACTTGAAGTTTCTTCTTATAAGAGACTTGTAAAACTCCATTTCTTGTTCTCCTTGTAACAAAGTAAATCACAATATCTCTTGGTAGTTGTCTCTGTCTGGAAATCCATGAATTAACGCGATAAATTTTGTCTATTTGCCAGTCACACTCTGCTTTAGACTCTCCAGTAAACTGAGCAAGGGCTTCTGCAAAAATCTCTCTGAGATTTTCCTGGTTATTTTCTTTCAAGCCTCTGACCCTCACTGCCCATTCCATCACTCTGTATTGTGTCATTATAAGTTCGTTCATTAAAAGCTTCATTTTGAAAAGATGTGTTTTATGATTTTTTTTTCTTTTTAAAAAATAAAAAAAATGTTGCTATAAATTGAGGATCTAGCCCAATAACTCATCTAATGATGAAATGACATATCTGGATCCATTCCAGTCGGGCTTCAGGCCCGGGTACAGCACAGAAACAGCATTGGTCGCGTTGGTAGATGATCTCTGGAGGGCTAGGGACAGGGGGTGCTCCTCTGTCCTGGTACTGTTAGATCTCTCAGCGGCTTTTAATACCATCGACCATGGTATCATGCTGCACCGGTTGGAAGAGTTAGGGGTGAGAGGCACTGTGTTGCAGTGGTTCTCCTCCTTTCTCTCTGACCAGTCGCAGTCTGTGTTGACAGGGGGGCAGAGGTCGACCCCGAGGCCCCTCATATGCGGGGTGCCGCAAGGGTCGGTCCTCTCACCCCTCCTGTTCAACATTTATGTGAAGCCGCTGGGCGAGATCATCCGTGGTTTCGGGGTGAAGTACCACCAGTACGCTGATGACACCCAGCTGTACATCTCCACCCCAGACCACCAACGATGCCCTTGAAGTGATGTCCCGGTGCCTGGAGGCCGTGCGGATCTGGATGGGGAGGAATAGGCTCAGGCTCAACCCATCCAAGACCGAGTGGCTGTGGTTTCCGATGTCCCGATATAGTCAGTTGGTGCCATCACTGACTATTGGGGGTGAATCATTGGCCCCCACGGAGAGAGCGCGCAACTTGGGCGTCCTCCTGGATTCATGGCTGTCTTTAGAAGAGCACTTGACAGCCGTGACCAGGAGGATTTTTCATCAGGTCTGCCTATTCGCCAGTTGCGTCCCTTTCTGGATCGGGACTCGTTACGCACGGTCACTCACGCCCTTGTCACCTCCCGCCTGGACTATTGTAACACTCTCTACATGGGGCTCCCCTTGAGGAGCACCCGGAGGCTCCAACTGGCACAGAGTGCGGCCGTGTGGGTGGTAATGGGAGCGACATGGCGCTCCCATGTAACACCCCTCCTGCGCAAGCTGCACTGGCTCCCAGTGGTCTTCTGGGTGCGCTTCAAGGTTTTGGTTACCACCTTTAAAGCGCTCCATGGCTCAGGACCTGGGTACTTGTGGGACCGCCTACTACCACCAATAGCCTCCCACCGGCCGGTACGCTCTCATAGAGAGGGGCTCCTCCGGGTGCCGTCGGCCAAACAATGTCGACTGGCGGCCCCCAGGGGGAGAGCCTTCTCTGTGGGGGCACCTACTATCTGGAACAAGCTCCCCCCGGAGATACGGAGGATCCCGGATCTGCGCACCTTCCGCCACGCTCTAAAAACCTTTTTATTTCACCAGGCGGGCCTGGCCTAACTTTCTCCCTCTTTTTAAACAATTTTAATATTTTAATATTTTTAATATTTTTAATCCTCAAAGTTTAAATTTGTTTTAAATTGATTGGGTTTTTTTTTGTTTTTTGTTTTTTTGGGAGGTGGAAACAGACATTTAATAAGAAATACATTCCTTGAACATACAACTGTATGACTGCATAAAAGATATTGGTGAAAAATCCAGTATTACTCATTCTATGAAATTTCTTTTTTCTTTTTTTTTTTATTGAAAAAGTTTTACAATTACATTTTCTCCCCATTTCCCCCCCTAACCCTCCCTAACCTCCCTAACCACCCTAACCCTCCCTAACCCCCCCAACCCTCCCTAACCCCCCCTAACCCACCCCTCCCCCTGGATTTCCACAGAATATAATCCAAATCAAAATCCCCTTTTTATAAAACTTGAACCCCTCCACCCCCAATATATTTTTTCGTCTTCTCAAAATTCAAATATTTCTATCTCTATATAACACTTTCAATTAAAAGCTATCTGATACTTCCTAGTTTGATATTTGTTCTGCACATAATCTATCCACATTTTCCATTCCCATTCATAAGTCTCTTGTGAGTGATCTTTTAGATATGCTGAAATCTTCGCCATCTCTGCAAAGCTGGCCATCTTCAAAGTCCATTCCTCGATAGTGGGCGTAGCTTCATTTTTCCAATATTGACCTATCAATAATCTCACAGCTGTTATCATGTACAATATCAACTTTGTTTCACCCAATGTAAAACCCTTAACTATACCCAATAAAAACAATTGTGGAGAAAACTGAAGTTTTTTCTTCAAAACATTCTGCATGACCCACCAAATTTTTATCCAAAAAGCCTTCACTTTCTTACAGGTCCACCAAACATGGTAATATGTAGCATCTAAGCAGTCACATCTCCAACATTTTGGTTGAACATTAGGGTACATACACGACAATTTCTTAGGATCTAAATGCCATCTATAAAACATTTTATAAAAATTCTCCCTCAAATTCTGCGACTGTGTAAATTTAACATTCTGAACCCAAATTTTCTCCCATGTTTCCAGCATCACTGGTTCTGCAAAATTTTGTGCCCACTTAATCATACAATCTTTAACCAATTCAGTTTCTGAATCCCTTTCTAACAAAACATTATAAAGCCTTTTAATATGCATTGGACCTTTTTCTTTTATATGTCTAACCAATTCTTCCTCATGCAACATAATACCAATTTTGTGGTCCTTTTTCCATCTCAGTTGAAGTTGATTATACTGTAACCAAGTTAGATTAGTCCCTTCGTCCAACAGTGTCTCTAGTGTCTTCAGTTGCCATCTGCCCGCATCTGTAAAAAGAACTTCTTTATATAAAAACCCCCCGAGTGACATTATATTTGTATTCCACAAGATATGACCAAGATCCAGCCATAGCGGTATTTTATAATCCCATTTGAGTCGGTGCTTCTTCCAAACTCTTATCAAGGAGTCTCTAAGTATATGGCTTTTAAATACTTTATCCACTTTGTTTTCATAAAATAAGTAAGCATGCCAACCAAATTCAAGATCAAAGCTTTCTCTATTCAATATTCCAGTCTTTTTCCTTCCAAACCAATCACTTGCTTGAGTCAGAGCTGCTGCTTCATAATATAATTGTAGGTTTGGAAGTTTAAGACCTCCCCTTTCTGGAACATCTTGCATAATTTTCAATTTCACTCTCGGTTTTTTCTCGTTCCAGACAAACTTATTCAATCCACTTTGCCATTCTTTCAATTGTTTATCGCTTTTAAGCACCGGAATCATTTGAAACAAAAAAAGAAATCTTCGCAAAATGTTCATCTTAACTGCTGCTATTCTTCCAAGTAAAGACAGCTGCAGTTTTTTCCAAGACTCCATATCTTTCTGTACTTCTCGCCACAACACCTCATAATTATTTTGAAACAATTTCATATTTGATTCTGCAACCTGAACTCCTAGATATTTAACCTTTGGTACAATCTCAAAACCTGCCCTCCTTTCAAGTTCGTGTTTTCGATCTTGTGTCATATTTTTAACTATCATCTTAGTTTTTTTCTGGTTCAATCTAAATCCTGATACTGTACCATAGTCTTTTATAATGTCTTTCATCTGGATTATTGAATCCATCGGCTGTGTGAGGGTAACAACCAGATCATCTGCAAATGCCCTTATTCTATAGTCCTCTTGCCTTATCACTATACCTTTCAAGGTACTCAAATCCCGTATTGTATTCAGCAAGACTTCTAGTGTTAAAATGAATAACAATGGGGATAATGGACAACCTTGTCTTGTTCCTTTTTCAATTTTAAAGTCTGTTGTCAAACTTCCATTAATAATAATCTGTGCCTTTTGTTCTTGATAAATTGCTGAAACCGCTGATTGGGGTTTTAATCTGTCTGGGCCAAACTATTTAATTCGATTTTATTTCTGCTTTTTAAATTTTGTATGTATGTATTTTATTGTTGGCTGTTCACCACCCTGAGTCCTTCGGGAGTAGGGCGGTATACAAATAAAATAAAAGTAAAGTAAAGTAATTTTAGTTTTGGGAAATCAATAGGTAAAGTCCCGGGGCTATGAAAAACATTACTTACAGAGGGCGGCTGTCCATGGTTCTGAAGGTGTGGGAAGCCGCAATACGGCATCGGTATGCTAGCCGGCAGTTTAAACAGACAGGTTTGCATTTTTTTTCCTTCGCTCCTTTCAAGGTGGCTCTGTGCTTGCGCGAGTATCATTCTCGTCCTGGAGTCGTCGGGAGAGGTTTCTGTTGCTGTGGCTCCTGAGTGAAGGCCTTGCTCAATCAGGCGGGGCTCGGGTTCAGTCTTGGGAAGCCAGCGGTGAGTGGAAGATGGTCAAGTCGTTGCCTGGGTCGCTGGTGTGTTGTCCGGGGGGGGGAGTCTTGGTCGACCGGGTGAGGCTGCTGTGTCGGTGAGTATCTGCTCTGGTCTCTGGATCTCGGCGTTCGCATCAGCAGCATCTAGGCATGGCCCTCGTCCGGGGTGCGCTGCGGCATCAGTGTCCTGGCAGCAGTGTCTGCCCCCCTCAAGTGGGTTCCACTTGCACTTCCATCGTAGTCTCTCGCCTCTCTGGGTGCCTTTGGTGCGTTCGGGAGGTGAGTTGGTATCTTCGTGTCTGGGCCAAAAGCGGCTGTGAGTCTTTTTATGGCCCTTTCTATCTCAAGCTCGGTAGGCGGGCTCTCAGGGTCCGATTCGGATCCTTCTTCACAATCATTGGTTGTTGTTTCTTTTGGTTTTGTGTAAGATTCGTTTTGCGCCAGCCATTTTGAACCTGGGCCTCCCATTGGTTGAGGGTCGGCCATCTTTGTTGGTTGCTCAATCAAAGATGGCCACCTTTTGAAAATTGGTGCGAAACTGGTCCCAACTGTCTCATGGGGGGTGTCGCTGGGTGTCTTATCTCTTACCGGGCTGGCTTCTTTGTTCTCCGGGCTTAGTCCGTGGCCCAGTCCGTGGCCCTTGTTCGCTGCGCCGTGTTCCTCGATCAGGTACCGGAGGTTTGCGACGAGGTCCTCGTTGGTGGTGTGTGATCCTAGCAGCTTCAGGAGGTTCTGCCTCAGGTCGTTGCTCTCTCGTGGATCGGTTGTGTCGTCGGCCCTCTTCTCAGTTCCTTTTCCATCGTCCTCTGGCGTGTGTTTTGGATCCGGTGCTTGTTCTTTCTTGTCTGGCGTTCCCTCTGGGATGGCTCCGGTTGGCGATAGTTGCACCGCCATTAGTCTTGAATATGCTCGGGTATTTCTTTTCTTATTTTCGGTCATGTTTTGGAGTTATGGGTTCTTCCAACCATCCTCTGCTACCATTTTGTTGCTATAAATTGAGGATCTAGCCCAATAACTCACGTAGACCATAGGTAGTTTAAACAACAAGTATTTATTCAAACATCGCTGTCAGCGTTCCAAATTAGGTTTTCTTCCAGCGCTGACATAATAAGTTGAAGCAGAAAGAGCGGAAGCTTGATTTATTGCTGAGATGAACTTTTACCTAGTTTTGTATGTACAGATACTGTTTCCTGGGAGACGAGGATGGGGGCTGCATTCCTGTGAAAAGAACGTGCCGGGGTGTAGAGATGGATCTGTATGATGGCCAATGGGATATTGGGGTTGGAGAGCGGAAGAGGAGGGGGTTGGAAGGAGGGGCCAGTTTGGCTGTCTGTCAGGTTTCGGTGCTATCTTGAATAAACTTCATTCTCAAGCGCAAGCTGTCTAATGAATCATTTTATTTTTAAGAATAGCAGAATCCGACATTTCTGATTCAAATTGCAGCCAAACTGGCCCCTCCTTCCAACCCCCTCCTCTTCCGCTCTCCAACCCCAATATCCCATTGGCCATCATACAGATCCATCTCTACACCCCGGCACGTTCTTTTCACAGGAATGCAGCCCCCATCCTCGTCTCCCAGGAAACAGTATCTGTACATACAAAACTAGGTAAAAGTTCATCTCAGCAATAAATCAAGCTTCCGCTCTTTCTGCTTCAACTTATTATGTCAGCGCTGGAAGAAAGCCTAATTTGGAACGCTGACAATCGCTTTCTAACCACAGGTGATTTGCTGGAACGACCTCTGGACTTCGGGGTAGCAGCTTATATACCTCAGAGGCGGGGTCAAGGTAAGGAGGGGTTAAGGGGAGAAGGCATGTGGGGGTGGTTTGTGTTAATCCTTACTTTTCCATGCTGTCTGACGTGTGAGTTATATGTTAGGCATTTATATGTGACAAAAAATTATCCAAAAAAAAAGAAGCAGCAGAAGAAGCAGAACTAGAAGCAGAAGCAGCAGAGAAGAAGCAGAACCAGGAAAAGCAGCAGACGAAGCAGCAGAAGTAGAAGCAGCAAAAGAAGAAGAAGCAGAAAAAGAACCAGATGTAGCAGAAACAGAAGCAGCAGCAGAAGAAGAAAGAGAATAAGCAGAAGCAGAAGAAGCAAAAGCAGAAGCAACAGCAGAAGTAGTAAGAGCAGCAGAACCAGGAAAAACAGAAGAAGAAGTAGAAGAAGCAGCAGCAGAAGAAGCAGAGAAGAAGCAGTAGAAGAAGCAGCAGATGAATATATAGAAGAAGCAGAAGCAGCAGAAGAAGGAGAATAAGCAAAAGCAGAAGGAACAGAAGAAGCAGAAGAAGCAGAAGGAACAGAAGCAGAAGAAGCAGAAGAAGCAGAAGAAGAAGCTGCAGAAGCAACAGCAGCAGAAGTAGCAGAAGAAGAAGCAGAAGAAGCTGTAGTAGCAAGAGTAGCAGAAGTAGCAGAAGCAGCACCAAAAGAAGCAGGAGAAGCAGCAGATGCAGCAGCAGAAGAACCAGAAGTAGCAGCAGAAGAAGCAGAAGCAGCAAAAGCAGAAGCAGAAGCAGAAGAAGATGAAGCAGCAGCAAAGCAGGAGCAGAAGCAGCAGAAGCAGCAGAAGCAGCAGAAGTAGAGAAAAACCAGAAGCAGCAGAAGTAAAACTAACAGAAGGAACAGGAGTAGAAGTAGCATAAGCAGCAGAACCAGGAAAAGCAGCAGAAGAAGCAGCAGAAGCAGCAGCAGAAGAAGCAGAGAAGAAGCAGCAGAAGAAGATGTAGCAGAAGCAGAAGCAGCAGAAGGAGAATAAGCAAAAGCAGAAGGAACAGAAGAACCAGGAGAAGAAGAAGAAGCAGCAGCAGCAGCAGAAGAAGAAGCAGAACTAGAAGCAGAAGCAGCACCAAAACACGCAGAAATAGCAGAAGCAGCAGAAACAGAAGAAGGAGAATAAGCAGAAGCAGAAGGAACAGAATGTTAGGTGTTTTGTGCCAGCCATGGCAGTTTCTTAAAAGGCCACCAGATGGGAGCAAAGAGGGTGTCAGCCTCAGCTTGCCTGCTTCAGCTGCCATAAGAAACGGGGAGGGATTAGTTATGGAGCAAAGGGGGGGAAGAGAGCAGGAGGTGGTTTTGTCTTTGTAGGAGGGGACTTCGTGAGAAACGAAACTGAATCTTCAAAAGGGGACGGCTGACCAACTGTCCGACATTCCTGATGAATGACGCTGCCAGACGTGTTGCCACCTGACCTTTGGAAGACCTTTGGATTGGCTGATGATTTATAAACACGAGGGGGGGAAGAAGCTTAGTAGATGCATTTCGCGCGTTTTGCTCACTTCCAGCTTTAACTGGGTTGTTAATCATTTCATATTCAGTAAAAGTACCAAATTCTTCAAAATGCTTGAGTTTGGGGTTTTCTTTCCTGGATATTGAAGGAAGCATACCTGACATTGGGACTTTTGATCCCACTGGTGGGTCAAGGGGCTCCGGCCCCTGCAGCCCCATTGGGGAGAGTTAATGGCCCTCCGGCCCCCTCACACATTGGTAAGGGAGGGGCCAGGGGCCCCTATAAGAACCCCTGCACAGGGGCTGCTCTTTGTGCTCTTGTTCCAACTTCCTACGGGACTGATCCATGGGCTCAATCCAGGCATGGATGCCTCCATGCCAGGGAACTCATTTTACTCTACTTTACTTCTTTTTTTAATTTTTTTTATTTATTAACGATAAACAAACATACATATACAAACATACATACATAAAAACAAACTATACATAAACAAACTGTACACTAAAATCAAGTCATGCAACTTGAGCTTTGTGAATGGAGCTACTTCGGTAATTTGTATATCCATATATATATATATATATATATATATATATATATATATATATATATATATATATATATATATATATATATATATATATATATATCCTTCATTATATAACGATATTTATGTAATGATATTAATTTTGGTTCCTCATTTTTGTGTCCTTGAGTCGTATTCCCTTATTTCGTCTTCTTTTTCTCTAACCAATCGTACCATTTTTGCCAAATCAAATAGTAATCTGAGTCTTCTTTTTCTTGAATTTCTTTGGTAAGTCTGTCCATCTCCGTACATTCCAATGTTTTTTGTATTGCTCTCTCTTCTGATGGCATGTCTTCCAATTTCCACATTTGTGCGAAAGTAATTCTGGCTGCTGTAAGAATGTGTATTATCAAATATTGTACTTCTTTTTTGTAGTCTTTTGTCAATATTCCTAATAAATAAGTTTCTGGTTAAAGAGGCACTTTCTGTGTAGTAATTTCTTCCAGCTCTTTTTGGATCATTTTCCAGAATGTTTTAACCTTTGGGCATGACCACCACATGTGGTAATAGGTCCCTTTGTGTGTTTTACATTTCCAACAGTTCTGTGTGGTGTTTGGGAACATCTTTGCCAGACGTGCAGGGGGGAGGTGCCACCTGTAGAACATCTTGTATGTGTTTTCTTTGCAAGGTACGGACATTGCCAATTTGGTGTTTACTTTCCATATTCTCTCCCAATTTTCTAATTTGATATTGTATCCAAAATTCTTGGCCCACGTAATCATATTTTCCTTCACTACTTCTTCCTCTAATTTGTATTTTAATAAATAATTATATATCTTGGTTATTAATTTATCGTCAGATTGCAGTATAATTTTGTCTAATTTATTCCACTCTTTTTGGATTCCAAATTTTTCCCTATCCATTTTATATCTTGATTTTATCTGTAGGTACGGCCACCAATCAATGTCCGTACCTTGCTGTCTGAGCTCTTCTCTTGATTTCATTTCTCCTTTTGTATTCAACAATTCATCATATGTTTTCATTTTATCTATATCCATTGTATTCGGGTAAATTTGGGCTTCCATGGTTAATATCCATCTTGGGATTTTGTCATAATGTTTTCTCCTTATTTCCATCCAGATTTTTGCCAATGCATCTCTAATATAATGTCTCCTAAAATGTTCATGTTGCCTGGGTTTTTCCTCCCATAAGAATGCGTGCCATCCTTTTAAGAGATTGAATCCTTCTAATGCTAACATGCATTTGTTTTTGAGTGTTATCCAGTCCTTTATCCAAGTTAATGCTGTTGCATTATAGTAAGTTAGCCAGTCCGGTAATCCTAGACCACCCCTCTCTCTGGTATCTTGCAGATGTTTCAATTTAATCCTAGCTCTCTTTCCTTGCCATATGTATTTTAAGATCATTTTGTCAAGGTCTTTGAAATATGATTTTCCTGGATTTATTGGTATTGTTCTAAATAAATATAATATTTTTAGTAGGACTGTCATTTTGATCAAGGCGATTTTACCTAAAAGTGATAGTCTCAGTTTACTCCATACCTCTAAGTCCTTTTGAATTTGTTTGGCCAGTTTGTTGTAATTATCTTCTTTAAGAGTTGAAACTTTATTGGTGAGCCAAATTCCAAGGTATTTTATTTTGGTTGTTGTTTGTATTTCTAACATCTCTTCTAATTCTTTCTCCTGTGTTTTCGTCAAATTTTTTGTTAATAATTTTGTTTTCTGTCTATTAATTTTCAGTCCTGCCACTTCGCCATATTGTTCTATTTTCCTTAATAGTTTTATTCCTGATTGTTTTGGGCGTTCTAAAATGAATACTACATCGTCGGCGAACGCTTGTAATTTGTACTCTTGGTTTTTTGTTCTTAATCCTTTTATATCCTTATCATTCCTAATTTCGTTCAACAATGTTTCCAATGCTAATATAAATAATATAGGGGATAGAGGACATCCTTGTCTCACCCCCTTAGATATTTTGAATTGGTCTGTTATCTCTCCGTTTATCCATATTTTCGTGAATTGATTGGAGTATATTGTTTTAATCATATTTAAAAAATTGTCACCTGTTCCCATTTTTTCTAATTGTAATATTAAGAATGTCCAATTAAGGTTATCAAATGCCTTTTGTGAGTTGAGGAAGAGTAAGGCCATTTGTTCATCTGATTTTTGCTCGTAGTATTCCAGAACGTCAATTATTGTTCTTGTATTGTTTTTTATCTGTCTGTTTGGAATGAATCCATTTTGATCTGGGTGGATATAATCAACAATAAGATTCTTCATGCTCTGTGCCATAATTGATGTAAATAGTTTATAGTCGACGTTCAGAAGCGATATGGGTCTGTAATTTTTAATTTGGGTGGAGTCTGAGTCTTCCTTGGGTATCAGTGTGATAATCATCTCTGTCCATGATTTCGGGATTTTGGCTTCTAGAATTGCTTCATTCAGGACCAGTAGTAAGATGTTATCTATTGACTGATTTTCTATTTTGTAAAATTCCGCCGGAATGCCATCTGGACCTGGTGTTTTATTCTTATTCTGTTTCTTCCTTGCTTCAATTAACTCTAACATCGATATTGGTCTGTTCAATAGATCCCTTTGGATTTCATTTATTTCTTGAATATTGGTTTTATTTATATACAGGTGAAACCCGAAAAATTAGAATATCGTGCAAAAGTTCATTTATTTCAGTAATGCAACTTAAAAGGTGAAACTAATATATGAGATAGACTCATTACATGCAAAGCGAGATAGTTCAAGCCTTGATTTGTCATACTTTTGATGATTATGGCTTACAGCTCATGAAAACCCCAAATTCACAATCTCAGAAAATTAGAATATTACATGAAATCAATAAAACAAGGATTGTACATAGAACAATATCGGACCTCTGAAAAGTATAAGCATGCATATGTACTCAGTACTTGGTTTGGGCCCCTTTTGCATCAATTACTGCCTCAATGCGTCGTGGCATGGATGCTATCAGCCTGTGGCACTGCTGAGGTGTTATGGAAGACCAGGATGCTTCAATAGCAGCCTTCAGCTCTTCTGCATTGTTCGGTCTCATGTCTCTCATCTTTCTCTTGGCAATGCCCCATAGATTCTCTATGGGGTTCAGGTCAGGCGAGTTTGCTGGCCAATCAAGCACAGTAATCCCATGGTCATTGAACCAGGTTTTGGTACTTTTGGCAGTGTGGGCAGGTGCCAAGTCCTGCTGGAAAATGAAGTCAGCATCCCCATTAAGCTCGTCTGCAGAAAGAAGCATGGAGTGCTCCAAAATCTCCTGGTAGACGGCTGCGTTGACCCTGGACTTAATGAAGCACAATGGACCAACACCAGCAGATGACATGGCTCCCCAAATCAACACAGACTGTGGAAACTTCACACTGGACTTCAAGCATCTTGCAGTGTGTGCCTCTCCATTCTTCCTCCAGACTCTGGGTCCTTGGTTTCCAAATGAGATGCAAAAGTTGCTCTCATCAGAAAAGAGGACTTTGGACCACTGAGCAACAGACCAGTTCTTTTTTTCTTTAGCCCAGGTAAGACGCTTCTGACGTTGTTTGTTGTTCAGGAGTGGCTTGACGAAGAATACGACATTTGAAGCCCATGTCCAGGATCCGTCTGTGTGTGGTGGCTCTTGATGCACTGACTCCAGTCTCTGTCCACTTTTTGTGAAAGCCCCCAACACTTTTGAATGGCCTTTTCCTGACAATCCTCTCCAGGCTGCGGTCATCCCTGCTGCTTGTGCACCTTTTTCTTCCACACTTTTCCCTTCCACATAACTTTCTATTAATGTGCTTTGATACAGCACTTTGGGAACATCCAACTTCTTTTGCAATTACCTTTTGAGGCTTTCCCTCCTTGTGGAGGGTGTCAATGATGGTTTTCTGCACAACTGTCAGGTCAGCAGTCTTTCCCATGATTGTGATTCCTACTGAACCAGACTGAGAGACCATTTAAAGGCTCAGGAACCCTTTGCAGGTGTTATGGCTTAATTAGCTGATTAGAGTGGGACACTTTGAGCCTAGAATATTGAACCTTTTCACAATATTCTAATTTTCTGAGATTGTGAATTTGGGGTTTTCATGAGCTGTAAGCCATAATCATCAAAAGTATGACAAATCAAGGCTTGAACTATCTCGCTTTGCATGTAATGAGTCTATCTCATATATTAGTTTCACCTTTTAAGTTGCATTACTGAAATAAATGAACTTTTGCACGATATTCTAATTTTTCGAGTTTCACCTGTACTCTTTAACTTTCTCTATATGGATTCCTTCCTGTGCATATAATTCCTGATAAAAACTCTTAGCAATTCGTTTCTTTTCCTCATTCGTATGTTGCATTTGCCCTTGTTCGTCTTGTAATTGATATATTAGTCTTTTTTCCTTTTCTTTCTTTAATTTATAGGCCAACCACCATCCTGTTTTATTGGCATATTCAAATTGGTTTTGTTTTGTCATTTTAATTTTCCTCGCTATTTCTGCTGTTGTTATTAAATTTATTTCATGTTTAATGAGGTTTATTTTTTCTTTAGCCTCTTTTCTATTAGGCTCTTTCTGTAATTCTGCTTCATGTTTCTCAAGATCTATCAATAAATTATTTCTTCTTTGCTGCTTCTCTCTATTTTTCTTCGCTTTGTAAGAGATTGTTAATCCTCTTATATATGCTTTTGTGGTGTCCCATAAAATTTGCAGTGATGTTTGTTCATTCTTGTTTATTTGAAAAAATATGTCCATCTCTTTCTTTATCATTTCAATGTATTCCTTATCGTTAATGATCTCTCTATCCATCATCCATCTTCCCCCTTTTTGTTGGCCTTTCCAAACTATCATTATAGGACTATGATCTGCCCATACATTTGGTGTAATTTCAATCTCTTTGATATTCTCTCTTAACTCTGTGGTCATCCAGGCCATGTCTAGCCTGGACCAGGATTGGTGGGGATTCGAATAGTAGGTATATTGTTTTTTAGTTTTATTCAATTCCCTCCAAGCGTCTTTCAATTGAAATTCTTGGGTCATGTCTTTAAAAGTATCGGGGAGTGTCTTCTTCCTAGATTTATTTTTTTTTATTACTTTGATAGTCATAATACATATCTACAATCGCGTTGTAATCCCCTACCATGCATATGTGTTCGTAATCCAATTCTTTGATTTTGTTGTGTATTTTTTTGAAGTATTCTTTTTGGTTCCTGTTCGGTGCATAAATTGATATTAGCAGTATATTTTGGGCTTCCTTCTTCTTCTTTTTTTTTTTTTATTGAAAAAGTTTTCAAATACAAGTTTTTCCCCCTTTTTCCCCCCCTCCTCCCTAACCCCCCCCCTCACCACCCATCCCTCCCTGTGACTTCTTCTTCACAACAATAACCTAATTCATAACTAATTACATAATATTTTACCATTCCCTTACTCCCTCCTCTAAATACTGACCCTTAGCATAATATTATTATAACTCCCATTTTAGCAATAATCTGCCCTTTTTCTCCTCCGCCAAACTTATATCTATATATTATTACAACAACATTTCCTACTTTAACATTTAATCTTTTATATATATTAATATAACATTTCAAAGCAGCCTTATCCCTACATCCAAATTTAACATTTATTCAATTCTATCCATTTCCTCCACTCCCCTAAATATATCACTTAAAAATCCCTTTGCTTAAACTAATCAGTCAATAAACTAACCTGTTTCCACCCAATTTCCTACAAAGTTACCATGCACTACAATTCTAAATAGAATCCACTGCCCACTCTGCTAAAATATATATATATCTATGTATACATTCCATTATATAAAAAGAGAAAAGACAATGACTTTAAATTTATAATCCATATAATATCTTCTGTGATGTCTTTCCACTGGATTGTTAACTCCATCGTCCATAATAGGGTAACATAGCATCCTGGTGCAACAGTTTGTTCAAAATCTTCAATCATCTTCTGCCCCCATCAGTAATGAATATCCTCATATATATATAAAAGTAAAAACAACCACCCGAGTGACATTATAATTATATTCCATATAGTTGTAATTGTGGCTTTCATCAGGATTATTAATTCCCATCATCCTAGTGGGTAACAACCAGATCTTCTGCATGCCCCAGCGTGACTCTCTTGCCTTGTAACTCGAAATAGTTATAATATATTTATCGGTAAAAGAAATCCAAAGTAGATAATTCAAATCCAACAATGTAAGGCTCTTTTCACATCCCAAAATCACGGCATTGCAGAGGTCTGCCACTGTCCTCAAGATGATATTAAGCAACAGTTCGCCTCCACTATCTTTTCACATATTCATTCTTTTTTTTTAAAGTCCCTGGCTTCACTGTTGTTTGATTTAGAAACTACTATTTCTATGAGATCTGTTTCTTTTTTTTCTTTTTCTTTTGTGGGTTTAATTTCCATCCTGGTTTCCTTCCTACAAGTTGTGTATCAACTGTTCGATTTTTATTCTGTTTTATAAGTTGGTCTTGTTGGTTTTGTTTTGATATCTCATATTTCTTTTCTATCACTTGTATGTCAACTGGTTGGTTTACGTACTTGTCTGTAACTTGATGATTCATCACATTGGAGTCGGATGACACTGCTCTCATATTTATAGACAATCCAGCTGGGGTATCCAAGGAATCCAAAGACAATTTATCTACCACAGCCTCTGTAATTTGATATTTTCCCTTTGTTTCCAACTCCTTTTGCTTGACCTGTATTATGCCTAAAGATGTTAAATTCATTTTCAAAATTTTTTGATAAAATTCTCCCGCTTTTTCAACAGTATTCAGTTGGTATCTTTCTCCTTGATATCTCAATATTAAACCGATTGGAACATCCCACCTAAATAGGATATTTCTTTTTTTTAACTCAGTCACTAGAAAACCAAATTTCTTCCTCTCCGTTAACATCTTAGGCGGGAGCTCTTTAAAAATCCAAATCTTTCTTCCACAAAATTGCAAAGTAGAGTTAAAGGAATTCTGCACAATATTATTCCTAATTTCTTTATCCGTAAAATAAATCACCACATCTCTAGGCAATTGCCTTTGCTTTGCAAACCAGGAGTTTATTCTATAAATTCTGTCAATCCTGCAAAACACTTCATCAGGTTGAACCTTTAAAATCCCAGCCAGAATCTCAGAAGATATTTTCCTGCAGACCTCTCAGTCTAATTGCATATTCTGTAAAATTATGTTGGATCATTAAAACTTCTCTTTCAATCCTCTGTTGTACATTTTCTTCATTACCAGTCTTTTGATCAGCCTCCATTTTAGGTTTGTCTTCTAAACTATTATCCTGAGTGTTTGTCAAATCCTTTTTAATTTTTTGGATCTTATCATCCAAATTATCCTCAGTTTCTTTCATTTTAGACTCTAATAATTTAGTATTTGCATCCAACTGAATCATAAAGTCTGCTAAACCATTAGCCGTTTTTAAAATCTTTCGATCCAAAAAGTCAAACTTAGATTTCACCAATTCACCAATTTCTTTAATTTCCTGCTTAAATTTTTCAAGTTGCTGATTCACAATCTCATCCCTTCTTACAATCTCCTCTAGGAAAAATTCTATTATATTAAAATCAGGTTTCTGAGACTGGAGAGTTAGAACTTGTTCATGTAATTTGTTAATGGGGGAATCCCCCCCCACTGCCTGTTTGTCTAACTTTATAAGTCTCAGTGCCATTTTTCCACCCAGACAAGATTTACTGGAAAAGAGAAAAAAAGCTTTTTTTCCCAACCAAGATCAATATCAGATCTCCAGGAGAAGAAGAAAAAAACAAAAAAAAAACCACGAGAGTGAGGTTTTGCCTTCAATTGCAACCAGAAGTATTCATTCCGCTACTTTGTAATAGAAAACGGAAGGACTTTCCCTTTCAGCCTCTCTTCAAGCCGCGGCAGTCGCCATTTTAAAAATCTTTTTTCCTTTCCCTTCTTAAGTAGCTTCAGTAACTTTTATAAAATAAGTAAAATACTTGCGCTTCAGGATCAGAGGTCCAGCTCACGTCTTCTTTAATTAATTTATCAAATTAGCAGGCTTGCTTTTGCCACCTAGCTCTGCATGTAGCAGAGATCTCCCAAAGCCCGGAGCATCGGCTGGGGATATGGGGAGTCTCTTCCGCTCCGTCCCAAAAGTAAATAAAAAACTTAAAAAACTTTTGGGATTAGGCAGAGAGCTCTACCCACCCCAGCCGGCTCTATCTCTGTTTCCTCATGGAAACGGAGTTTTTTCGAGCCGCCATTCCGCTGTAAAGGCGGCTCTTACAGGCAGTGGGTTTGACGATCCCGAAGGAGCATCTGGCGGCGACAAACAGCAAACCGGAAGTCTATTTTGGGCTTCCTTCTTGATGTCTATCATTAATATCCTGCCATCTCCGTCTGCATAAATTTGTTTTGCTTGGATATGATTTTTGATATATACTGCGATACCTCTTTTTTTTTTGATCTGATAATGAGGTGAATAATGTACCTAATCTTCTGTTTTCTAATAACTGTTGATGGTGTTTTTTAATGTGTACTTCTTGTAAGTTAATAATGTCTATGTCTAATTTTTGTAATTTTTTAAAAATACGTGTTCTTTTAGTTGGTAGATTGAGTCCGTTTATATTGATTGAAATCAATTTCATTTCTTGTCCCATTTTTCCTTACTTATCTGTATGTCAATCTAAGTTTGCCTTTGTTCCTTGTTATCATTTGGGTTTTCCCCCTGGCCCCTTCTCTCTCCATCTTCTCCCTTTCAATACATTTCTTCTCTTCCTGTTCTTTTTTCATTCCCTCTGTCGGGTGATCTTGGTTCGTATTTTCTGAATCATACCTAGTTTCCTGTTCCTCCTCTAATGTAAAGTGAGTGTCGAAGAATTCTTGTGCCTTCTCTATCGTATCAATTTTGTATTTCTTGTCTTCCCAGGATACTAGAATCCCTTCCGGCACCAACCAACGAAACATTATTTTATGTTGATTCAATAGAGCTGTTAAGAAATTATAATTTTTTTCTGTGCTCTCTTATTCGTCTTGGGATCTGTTTTAGGGTGATTATTTCCTTTCCTTTATAACAAATCTTTTCCTCTCTCATTAGTGTGTAGATCTCTTCCTTTACTGTTTTACGTGCGAATCTGACATGGATCTCTTTAGGTAATTTGTTCCTACGGGCATAATTCGTATGGACCCTGTATATTTTGTTGATTTCCCTACTGATCTCGTTTTTCTCCTTTTGGGTGGTCTCCGCTAATATACTTGTCATCAGATCTCTTTAGTCTTCTCCCTTAGTTTCCACAATGTTTTGAAATCGTAAAAAGAATGATGCCTTTTCTAATTCCAAGTGGGTAATTGACTCTTCTAATTCCCTGTTTAATTCCATTTGATTTTGTTCCATATTATCAATCTTTTTTTCCGCTAGGTCCATTTTTGTTTCTATATTTTGGATCCGTTCTTCATTTTTTGCAATGTTTTGTTGGATTCTCTCGATCTTGTCATCCATTTTTTTTATGTTATCATTTATTTGTCCTATGTCCAATTTCAATTCCTCATGGTTCTTCTTCGTCTCTTCATGATTGTTCGCTATTGTTTCCTGTGTCTTATTCATCCCCTCCTGGATCATAGCTAGTATTGATTGTACATTTTGTATATTAAGTGCTGTGGAAACTTTTTCTTTGTCTGAGGTGAGCATCGTGTCTATAGTTTTTTGTTGTGCTGGGGAAGCTAGTGTAGATGTCTGATTTGGTGTTGATTTTTTCCCTGTTTTAGTTATTGTTATTGAGGGTGTTGTCATCTTCGTTTTTTGTTTTACTATTTCCCAAATTTTCATACACTATCTTGAATGAGAGAGTAAATTACTATGTTGTTGTGCAGTATTTAGTTTATATAATTCTGACGTTGATAATTTCACTTAAAATATCGTTATATCAGGATCGGGTTACTCAATTGAGAGATGGCAGGGGGAAAATACAGTATTCAGCAATTCATTCCTCTGTTATTATTCCTATACAGTATAATATTTATATATCAATTATAAAGCAATAAATCATGTTTTATATTCTTTATGTTAATTAATTACTATTAAGATTATTACAATTTTCTATAGGCAGTCTAAAGTCTTCTACTAACTTATTCTACGATTCCTAACTTTACTCAAGCAATATTATTTTTGTACTGTATCTATATAAATCTATATAATGAATATATAAATTCCTAATCAATAATTAAAGTTTACTGTAAGCAGTCTAAAATATTCTACTAACTTATTACACAATTACCTGGATTTACTATAACAATAATTAATTCTTAACAGTATCTATATATTGTCTTTATATTAAATATATTAAGTATATATATTTCCAATCAATACATTCCCATAAAATCTATATACTTGTTTCAATAGGTAGATAGATGGGGAAACAGTAAGAAAAGGTGTTGTTAAATCATTAATTCATTAATATATATTGTATCAACTTCAAATATTTTAGTTATCTTTAAACAAAATTAGACAAAATTAAATGAATAAGGTTAAATATATTCTAAGTTTAACTTATAAGGTAAATAAAATAGCTAATTACATATATTAATGGCTAATTACATATATTTTTAAGGATTTAATATCCTTAAGATATCTTGAAAATTCTCCAATATGTCTCCTTCAGACCAATCAAAAATACTTCCTTCTCTTTCTTTCTTTGTTTCTCAGTCCGTCAGTTTTCACTCCAATTTTTTTTTTTTATTTGATTTGTATGCCGCCCTTCTCCAGAGACTCAGGGCGGCTTACAATGTGCTAAGCAATAGCCTTCATCCTTTTTTTTTTTGTATATTTATACAAAGTCAGCTTATTGCCCCCACAACTGGGTCCTCAATTTACCTACCTTAGAAAGGATGGAAGGCTGAGTCAACCTTGAGCCTGGCGAGATTCGAACCTGCAGTAATTGCAGGCAGCTGGTCTTAATAACAGGGTGCTTTAGACCACTGTACTATCAAGGCAATTTTAACAGTTTTAATGCAGTAAACTCAAGTAAGTCCGTGTATCAATTTCCTCCAGTTTCTAAATGGTAAGTTATGTTTCTTTTGCCAGAGAGTCAATGTGTCATTTTGATCTCTTGTTACAGAGTCTCGTGTCTGTGGTTAAGCTTGTTACTGTTGCTGCTTGCGAAGTGAAAGTTTTTCTGCTGCGAAACCTCAGTCCGCCATTCGCTGTTGTTCCTCTGTTCCTTTCCCACCGCGACAATCTTTAAACACTTTAAGTTCTTTGGTTTTCACTTTCTGCAAATATTCTGTAGATAGTCCTTTTCTCTACCAAGTCAAAAAATATTGTTTTAATATTTGTAATCCACCGCTTACTTAAAATCCTTTTTCATTGTCACTCGCTGCTTCCGCCTGTCAAATCTGCATTGTCACTATGGATTTTGAGTTCCGCTCCACTCACTATCTCTCGCCGCTTGCCTGACGATCTTGCTGCCGCTTTTTAGAGTTTTATTGTCGCCTATTTCTTTTATTTCTTATAATTATACCTTCGTTATTCTGCTATTTTAGTCCTTACCGATGTTTCTCTTTTTTAATCTTCGCTTCCACACTTATCAGTTGACAGCGCTCCGGCCAGCCAAGATGGCTGGTTTTTTCCCGGCTGGATTTAGGGAGCTTACTCTGAACCTTCAGGGTGATTGCTGTCACTCCGAGGTCCTTGAGAATCCCCCTTTTTCTATCGACCTTTCCGTGGTCGATAGTGCTGAAAGAACAGCTTCCAATCAGGAATTTTGGAACTCCAGGGATGGAGCCTCATTCCCCTTGTTCCTTTCACACTGACATCACCGCCGGAAGTCCAACGAACCATCGATCTTCGTGAGATCCCTCACAAAGTGGTAGCAGAGGATGGTTTGAGGCAACGCTTCCAAGCCAGCAGAAGCAAGATGCCTGGAGGTTCCAGCAAGAACCCCCCAGAGATGGATGGCAGGAGATCCCCGATTGTGAGCAGAAGTCTCCAATCAAGAATGGCAGCCCTGCATCCAGTCCCAGACGCTAGCTTCGATCCAGAGGAGGGTACAGATGATCTCTATGCCCCCAGAGATCCCAGCGGAGCGCAACCCAAGGGATCCTAGCAACCTGAGGGATGCCAGGAACCAAGCCACATGGGACACCAGTGCAGGGGGCCTCTGGACACCGGGTAAGTCCTTCCCCAGCGCCCAGGAAGCCCCCTAACATGGCGCTGGTCACCCTGGGGGACCCCGGGGACCCAGAGCTTTTGGCGGGAAAATGCCCGCCAAATCGCGACCTGCAGCTTCCAGGGCCGGTAAGTGTTGCAGTACCGGGGGGGCTTCCAGAGGAATCTTCAGAGCTCCACAGGCCTGGGCTCAGGCCTGGCTCTAAAGCACCGAGAGAGAGGTCCACCCATGTCGGCTCCTGGGCTGGAATAAGCTCTGAGCATGCTCAGCAGTTCGGGCATGCCCAGTTCGCTCCAGCTGAAAAGGAGAAAAATAATCAGAGAAAAATACCTACAGCAGAGGGATCCCTCTCCCATTTACTTTAATGGAACCCAAGCAGAGGTAAAATGGACAGCAAAATACAACTGTATTTTCTACTCCTATTTACTCGTCTGCTTCAACACTCCCGAATAATTTTGAGAAACTACATCTGGGGGGTGAGAACTACAACATATGGAATAAACAGATACAGGTATGTCTCTTAAAAGAAGGGACCCTAGAAATGGTTTTAGACTCCCCAACTTTCCCTTGGGGGCCTCAAGAAGAGTGGTACCACAGGAAAGCCTATACCACTCTACTGAGCTCACTGGATGCTAAATTGTACCCCAGCATTCCAGATGGGCTCACAGCTGGTGAGATTTGGGGGTTGTTATATAGCCTATTTAATAGTGATAGCTTGGGCACCACCACAAGGCTTACATCCGAGTTCTATAACACCAAGCTGAAATTTGGAGCTAGCATGGCTGAACACCTGGGAAAGTTGAAGGCACTCAGGGCAGAACTGGTGCTCAGGGACTACCCCGTGACTGAGGCCAACATGATCGCTGTCATTCTGGCATCCCTGGACAAAAGTTGGGGCAATTTTATTGTCTCACTAGAGGGAACCAGGAAGGAAGCCATGACTCTGTCCTACCTCACAGGGAGGCTCAATGAGGAAGACAGGAGGCGTAAAGATGCAGGAGAATACACCAGGGCCACAACTCAGCACATCAATAGGAGGCACCAGAGTTCAGAGCAGGTTAACGCTCTACCCAAGTGTTTCATCTGTGGCTCTGAGGAGCATCTGAAGAAGGACTGCCCCCATTACCAGCAAGGACCTAAGTGTGGTTCCAATCAAGGAAGGGGCAGGGGGCAGAGAAGGGGGCCTGGCGGGGGCAAAGGTGGTGCTAAGGGCAATTTTGTGTGTACTACTTACCTCACCCCCACCAGAAGGGCTGATGGCCCTACTGGCCTCTGGTTACTGGACTCTGGGGCTTCATCCCACATTGCCAACATGAAGCAAGGTTTTAAAAGGTTAAGGAGAATTAACTACTCCATCAAGGTTCCCAATGGTGATAATGCTTTGGTTGTTGGGGAGGGCACTGTCTCTGTACCAGGGCTGGGCAATGTTGAAGGTGTGTTACATGCTCCCTCTATCGCCAATAACTTGTTGAGCATAACCAAGTTATGTGATGATGGCAGGGCGGAGGTACAGTATTGTTTCGTAAAGGGGGAGGTCATGTTACTCGGGACCAAAAGGTTATTGGGAGTGTTACTATTATAAATGGTTTGCCATATTTCTCCCCCGAAAGCCCAGCTACAGGAGACAGCTCGCAGGGTGCCACCTCAGAGAGAGAGAAAGGCTCCACAGCCAACCCCATGGCCTCTCAAGGCCAATGCAGGCAAGAAACCCGAGCCTCAGCAGGCACCTAAGGCAGATAAGCCCAAAAAAGGGCCTAAGGTGCCGGCACCGCCCAAGGCAGCCAGATCCAAGGCGGTGTCTGTTGGAAAGCCACTTCATACCAAATGTGCCCACCTTTTACATTGGAGATTAGGCCATGCGAGCTTTCCAGTGGTCAAAAAGATGGGGGAATTTGCTGAGGGGATTCACCTTCGGGATTGTGAGGTGTTTCTGGACTGCGCCATCTGTAAGAGGGCAAAGAGGAAGGCCTGGGTAAAAGGCGGTATTTCCTCACTGCCATCAACGACTTCTCGCGATACAGCAATGTGTATACCCTCAAAGAAAAATCTGAAGCTTTTGACGCCATAAGATCGCTATACAACTATGTGGAAACCCAGCACAAGACAAAGATCTCACAGCTGCAGAGCGACCGTGGGGCTGAGTTCATGTCCCGAAAGTTCCAAGACTGGATAAGGCATAAGGGCATACACCATTTTTGTACAGCGCCATTTACTCCTGCGCAGAACGGCGTGGCGGAAAAACAAAATGGTATCCTGCAGACTATGGTGCGTAGTCTGATTGCGGATGCTGGGGTTGCGGAATCATACTGGGTGGAGGCGCTACATTACACCAATTACACCTTAAACCGCACCTGGAGCAGTGTTGTGAACTAGACTTTTACTTTTACTCTTACACATGCCTCAAGATGGCTGCTCGATGCCGGTGAGCTCACCTTGAGGGGAGGCTTGTGGCTTCCCTAGAGGGGATTAGGGGGTCCTGCCATTTATTTGAGGGCCCACCTGGCTGTCGGAACACCTGAAGGCTTGGATTCGAGGACTTGGGGACTTGGTGGAGCTGTCGGGAGCTGTCGGGGAGCATTGTCAGCTTCGGAGGGAGACATGGTCGGAGCCGGAGGAAATCAGCTGAGAGGCAGCAGGCACGGTCGGCGCGATTGGAGAGCCGAGAAAACTCCGGCGGTGGGGCTGCGCCGAGGAGGCTGTGGCCTCAGCAGCCGAACAGGGGGGGCTGCCCCAGGTTTTTTGCTGTGTTGGTGGGCCCCCCGAGGCGGCCGATGTTGCTGCAGCTCCCATTATAATATATCGCTGCATCGCTGCGGAGGCTGCTAGACTTGCTGGGCTCCCGCTGGGCTCTGCTCCGAGTGCCCCTGGCTTCCTCTTCGCCCCTGGACCGTGCTGATACCATCGATGCTGTGTGTGGCCCTCTGGTGGTCGGAGGAGTTGGGGCCGCCAGACAGTGGGGTCAACATGGTAGATGGGGGTTCCCCCAAGGCTCCTCCCGCCACCCTCCCCAGGGGTTTACTTGGGGATGTGGCTGGTGGGGGTATGAGAGGCCGGTCTTTATTGTTTATTTCATCTGGACATATCTTTGGCATGGAACTGTCCATATTGCCCTCCGTGTGCTCCGCTTTGTCCCCCCTCCAGGAGGTACCAGGGATGATGCACCAGACTGTTGGAACTTGCCTGCCAATGGAAGGACTGGGATGTTAGTGCTCCCAACATGACTGGTGTGAGAGAGTGGTCCATGTGGTCCTTAACCTATGGATCCCCCCACATTGCAGTGAGAGGGCAATGGGGGAGGGCTACTGTTTCATCACTTGTTGCATTTTTCCCTGGACTTTGTCATCAGCCGATGAAGTTTTCCTCCTCTGGGATTTCCCGGATTATGTCAGCTTATCCTACCATCATTACAGTCTCTCAGATGTACTCTAGGACTGAACTTCTTGGTCTGCAAGATTCCCCCCTCTCACAGACTTGGCCCTCTATGCTATTGAGGGCCTACCTTGATGAAGGGTTTTGGAACCCAGAGAGGTGGCATGCAGCAAGGGGGAGGTTGTGGGTTTTTTAAGCTAAATTTTTATCTCGTATTTTAAGAGGGTCTGGGAGGGGGGAGAGTTGTTTGTTGGGTTTGGGGGTAAACCCACGGGGGTGGAGTCTGGTCGGGCTGGGGGGCACGGCTTAGAGGGTGCGGGATTAGGGGTCAAAGAGGGGGCTAGAGTTTGTACCAATGAGGGTTTTTTCATCGGTACTGTGGGTGGGAGGGGCAGATATGGCGGGAGCAGGGGGCCGTATCCTGTTGTGGGGGCGCCCCCCCGCTGTTTGCGAGTGGTGGCATGCCCCGGCCCTCAATGCTCTTCTCGTTCCCCGATTTGTGCAGGCCCTCAGGCCCCGGGCCTTCGGTTGATGTTGTGCAATGCCAGGTCCATGGTAAATAAAGCCCCCCTCATTTGTGATCTGGTTCAGGAGGGGGGTGCGGACCTGGTGGGTATTATGGAGACCTGGTTGGGCCAGGAGGGGGGGTTTCCCTCGTTGAGATGTGCCCACCAGGTTTCTACGCATTCCATCAGCCGAGGTCCCAGGGGAGGGGTGGGGGAGTGGCGGTTCTTGTAAAGGAAGGACTTGTTCCAAGGGAGGCCACTGTACCTTAGATAGCCGGATGTGAGTCCCTCCTTGTGAAGTGGGGACATGGGAGGCAGATGGGCTTGCTGATCACGTACATGGCTCCCTGCCACGTGTCGACGGCCCTGCCCGAGCTGCTCAATGTGATTGCCGAGGTGGCGGTGGAGACCCCCAGGCTTATGGTCATGGGGGACTTCAACTTGCCATCGGTCGGCAAAGCATCTGAGGTGGCCCGGGAGTTCATGGCTTCCATGACGGCCATGGACCTGACCCAATTAATTCATGGACCCACTCACACGGGAGGACACATTCTGGACTTGATTTTTGTCTCTGGTCAGTGGATGAATGATCTTGAGAAAGGGGAGATAGGGACTGAGCCCTTGTCATGGTCAGATCATTCCCTTCTTAGGCTTGACTTTCTAACTGCCACACCCCGCCGCAGGGAGGCAGAACAGACTAGGTGGTTCCGCCCCA
This sequence comes from Pituophis catenifer annectens, assembly GCF_029215685.1. Classification (NCBI taxonomy): domain Eukaryota; kingdom Metazoa; phylum Chordata; class Lepidosauria; order Squamata; family Colubridae; genus Pituophis; species Pituophis catenifer. The sequence continues at coordinate 46,839,517 of NW_027256885.1, forward strand.
GGCACCTGATGGATTCTGATAGGTTCCAGATGGAGCTTGGGCCACTTCCTGAGGCTCTGACTCATGGCTCGGCTAAAGAGCTGGTGGCCGCCTGGGATAGGGCGGCCGCTGGCGCTTTGGACTGAGTCGTGCCTTTGCGGCCTCTGACCCATCGCCGAGTTTACCTGGCTCCTTGGTTCTCCGAGGAGCTGATGGAGATGAAGCGCCGGAAAAGACGCCTGGAGAGCGGTTGAAGGACCAGCCGTTCCGAATCTCACCGAACACTGGTGGGGTCTCATATTAAGACCTACCTAGTGGCGATAAAAGCGGCAAAATGTAACTATTTTTCCACTCTTATCGCATCTGCAGATAACTGCCCAGCCACCCTGTTTAGGGTGACCCACTCCCTTCTCCATCTGGGAGCGCGGGAGGATCCCTTGCAGAGTCGGGCTGAGGATTTTGTGCAGTATCTGCATGATAAAATCACTCAGATTCGGGAAGGCTTGGTCTCTAACTGGGTAGGTACAGGCGGGATGATGGAGGCAGGTTTTGAGAATGTCATTTGGGAGGAGTTTGACCCTGTGGCTCCCGAGGACGTGGACAGGATTCTGGGACGGCTGAACGCGACCACATGCTTATTGGACCCGTGTCCCTCCTGGTTGGTGCTGGCCTCCCAGCAGGTTACGCAAGGCTGGCTCCAGGGGATTATTAACGCTTCTCTGAGTGAGGGTGTCTTGCCTTCCACCTTGAAAGAGGCGGTGGTGAGGCCCCTCCTCAAGAAGCCTTCCCTGTTGGAAGTGTGGGGAGATAGGTACTTATTATCATGTATGGTGGACCTGTCCTAAGGCAATCGAATTTTGGAGATCTATACAGAGGTGGATATTAGAAATCACGGGATATAAATTACAAATGAAACCTGAATACTATCTATTAAATATTAGGCCAGATAAGATAGGCACGAATATATGGTGTTTGACTACATATATCACAACCGCAGCAAGAATATGTTTTGCTCAACATTGGAAGGGGAAAGACCTACCGGCTGAAGACCTGATTCTGGGGAAAATTATCGAATATGCGGAAGCTGACAGGTTAACAAAAATTTTGAGAGATCAAAAGGACTCCGTCTATTTTCAGTGCTGGGACCAATGGTATACTTGGTTGAATAATAGAATAAAAAAAGGATAAGGTTAGTGTAGATTTTTTTTTTATTTTTTATTTGTATATCTTGACTGAAGTTAATATATTCTGTAAAGCTCCCGTTGCGATCTGTGTGCGAATAAATATTTTGTTGTAAAGAAATAAATAAAAATTAAAAAAAAAAAAAGAAGCCTTCCCTGGATCCAGCTGTTTTGGCTAACTATCATCCAGTCTCCAACCTTCGCTTTGTGGCAAAGGTTGTTGAGAGTGTGGTGGCGCGACAGCTTCCGCAGTACCTGGATGAAGCTGTCTATCTAGATCCGCTCCAGTCTGGCTTCAGGCCTGGGCACAGCACGGAAATGGCATTGGTCGCATTGGTGGATGATCTCTGGAGGCCTCAGGATAGGGGTTGTTCCTCTATCCTAGTCCTGTTAGATCTCTCAGCGGCTTTTGATACCATCGACCATGGTATCATGCTGTGCCGGTTGGAGGGGTTGGGGGTAGGGGGCACCGTCTTATGGTGGTTCTCCTCCTATCTCTCTGACTGGTCGCAGTCGGTGTTGGCAGGAGGGCAGAGGTCGACCCCGAGACACCTTGTTTGTGGGGTGCCGCAGGGGTCGGTCCACTCGCCCCTCCTGTTCAACATTTATGTGAAGCCGCTGGGTGAGATCATCCGTGGTTTTGGGGTGGAGTTCCATCAGTACGCTGATGATACTCAGCTGTACATCTCCACCCCAGGACATCCCAATGATGCCCTTGAAGTGATATCCCGGTGCCTGGAGGCCGTGCGGGTCTGGATGGGGAGAAATAGGCTCTGACTCAACCCTTGCAAGACCGAGTGGCTGTGGCTTCCGGCATCCCGATATAGCCAGCTGGTGCCATCGCTGGCTATTGGGGGCGAGTTACTGGCCCCCACGGAGAGGGCTCGCAACTTGGGCATCCTCCTGGACGCACGGCTGTCTTTAGAAGAGCATATGACAGCCGTGGCCAGGGGGGCTTTTTATCAGGTTCACCTGATTCGCCAGTTGTGTCCCTTTCTGGATTGGGACTCCTTACACACGGTCACTCAGGCACTCGTCACTTCTCGCCTGGACTACTGTAATGCTCTTTACATGGGGCTCCCCTTGAGGAGCACCCGGAGGCTCCAACTGGTGCAGAATGTGGCCACGCGGGGGATTATGGGAGCGATGGGGTGCTCCCATGTGACACGTCTCCTGCGCGAGCTGCATTGGCTCCCAGTGGTGTTCCGGGTGTGCTTCAAGATGTTGGTTACCACCTTTAAAGCGCTCCATGGCTTAGGCCCTGGGTACTTACGGGACCGCCTTCTGCCACCGATAGCCTCCCACCGGCCAGTATGCTCCCACAGAGAGGGACTCCTCAGGGTGCCGTTGGCCAGGCAATGTTGGCTGGCAACCCCCAGGGGGAGGGCCTTCTCTGTGGCAGCACCTGTCCTTTGGAACAACCTGCCCCCGGAGATACGTAGGATCCCAGATCTCCGAGCTTTTTGCCGTGCCCTTAAAACATTTTTATTTCATCAAGCTGGGCTGGCTTGACCCCGCGCCCCCTTAGGTATTTTTAGATATTTTTAATTTATAAATTGATTTTAGTTGGGGTGTTTTAAATTTTATATCGGGCCAAAACTTGTTTAATTCTTTTAAAATTAATCTTAAATTTTGTATGTGAATGTTTTTATTCTTGGCTGTTCACCGCCCTGAGTCCAGTAGGAGAAGGGTGGTATAGAAATCAAATCAAATCAAATCAAATAAATAAATAAATAGACTCCATATTTTCTGGTCCACGGTAGGAAGTCAAGTTTGGGACACTTGCGTGTATTTGGCTCCTATGCTTGGGTACACATCTCCAAGCAGCTGTGGAAGAAGGGGAGATCCGTCTCCCAGAGACTGAGGTTCTTGGACTATGCCCCTGGCTCCAAGGCCTACCAGTTCCTGGGAGAAGGGGGCAGGACTGTGACCTCCCAATCCGCCTCCTTCGAAGAGGACTCCAATTGGACCCAGATCCACTCAAATGATCTGGGCCCATACGTCAGCTGACCCAGCAAAGCCGCACCAACCACATCGCCTGAGAGAACCACAGACCCTGCCACTGATGAGAGCGAGGAACAGGACGAAGAGGTCAGCCTACCTGGTCCAGATGGGGAGGATGAGCCGTCCAGTCCTGAGGGGGAAGACACGCCATCTTCGCCCGACTCTTCGCCTCCAGCGATGCCTCAGAGGCCCATGATGCCCAACGCCTGGGACCGAGGGCCTCCACATCCCGGTTGTGAACAGCCAGTCGACGAGGAACCTGCAGAAGAAAAGGGTGGTGAGTGGCAGGAGATCAAAGTGGTCCAACAAGGGGGTCCCACCAAAGAGAATCGACATTGGGCACGTCGCATCTGTCAACAGCGTCGTGGTCACCCCAAAGACTTTCTCTGACATCCAGGAGCTGCCCATCGAAGAACAGGAGAGATGGCAGCTCGCGATGGAGCAGAAGATGGAGAGCCTGAGAAAGCTCAAGGTCTTCACCTCCTGGCAACCACCAAAGGAGAAGAAGGTCATTGGCACAAGGTGGGTTTTCAAGGCCAAACCACTTGCCAATGGACACTACCTGTACAAGGCCCGCTTGGTAGCACAGGGGTTCACCCAGCACTACATGGAAGACTACATGGAGACCTACTCTCCAACTGTCCGGGCAGAAAGTGTCAAGGCCGCCCTCGTAACCGCAGCTTCTCTGGGAAAGGAAGTCTACCAATTCGACATCCAGACGGCCTACCTCCATGCCAACTTGGACCGGCAGATCTACGTGAGGGCCCCTCCTGGTTACCAGCAGGAGGGGGGAAACACATGGTTGCTCCAAAAAGGGTTATATGGCCTCAAGCAGTCGAGGAAACTCTGGTACGACTGCCTCAGAAAAAGGTTAGAACAAATTGGCTTCAGGGCATCTCATTCAGATGAATGCGTTTTCACACGTGACACCAAAGGTGACACAGAACGGGTTTTGGTTTACGTGGACGACCTCCTATATGTAGGGCAAGGAAAGGTGTGATGAATTTGCCAAGGCCCTGGGAGAAAGGTTTACCCTGAAGTCCTTGGGGTGGATTGACAGGTACCTGGGTGTGCACATCATGGCCACTGAGAAGGGGTTCGCCCTATCTCAGAGAGAAAAGATTGAGGAGTTATTGGCCAGATGCAAAATGGAGAAGTCTAACCTAATGCGTAGCCCCATACAAAGTGACTACTATGGTCACACTCACAAGGACAGACCTGAGTTCACAGATAATAAACTATACAGATCTGTGATTGGCTCCTTGCTATACATTAGCAATTGGAGCAGGCCTGACATAGCTTTAGCTGTAAATCTATTGTCCAGGCACGTGGAAAACCCAAAGGAATTCCACTGGAATGCTGTCAAGAGGGTACTTAGGTACCTCAGGGGCATGGCCGATGCCCTCCTTATGCTGGAGCCAGAGAAGGGGAAGCCAGCCCAGCTCTCTGCTTACTCGGATGCAGACTGGGGTGGTGACACCAAGTGTAGACGGAGCACCTCTGGTTTCCTCATACTGCTAAATGGCTGTCCTATCCATTGGCATGTTAGGGAGCAAAAATTTGTTTCATGCTCCACGGCCAAGGCAGAATATGCCAGCCTATCGGACACAGCAAATGACTTGATTTGATTCAATGCTCTGGTAACAAACATCTGGGCACCTCCTCCTCTGCCCATCCAAATTCAAGAAGACAATACGGCCGCAATTGGAATCTCGGGGGCATGCGCAGTGGGCTCTAGGTCCCGCCACATAGACATCCGCTACAAGAATGTCAGGCAGCTTGCCAGAATGGAATTTGTACATATCAAACATTGTAATACAACCGACCAGTTAGCTGACCTGTTCACCAAACCTGTACCTACTGACCGGCACAACCTTCTGTGCAAGCGTTTGTGTTTGGTCTTGTAAACGTGTACAATACATCTGCATGTCTATGACACCTGCTTGCCCTCTCATACATACTCACTGGTAACTGTCATTGGCTGGCAAGAAGGGAAATTGTTAGGTGTTTTGTGCCAGCCATGGCAGTTTCTTAAAAGGCCACCAGATGGGAGCAAAGAGGCACCTTTAATCCCACTGGTGGGTCAAGGGGCTCCAGCCCCTGCAACCCCATTGGGAAGAGTTAATGGCCCTCCGGCCACCTCACACTCATTGGTAAAGGAGGGGCCGGGGCCCCCATAAGACCCCCTGCACAGGGACTGCTCTTTGGCTCTTGTTCTAGCTTCCTACGGGACAGATCCATGGGCTCAATCCAGGCATGGATGCCTCCATGCCAGGGAACTCATTTTCTCTACTTTATTCCTAAATAAAGATTCAACTTGATTGCATCCTTGCGTGCTGCCTTTTCTTGGAAGCGCCCTCAACGAACCATCGATCTTTGTGAGATCTTTCACAGAAACAGAAGAACCAGCAGCAGAAGAAGCAGAAGCAGCAGAGGAAGAAGCAGCAGAAGCAGAAGAAACAGAAGCAGTAGAAGAAGCAAAAACAGGAGAAACAGCAGCAGAACAAAAAGCAGAAGCAGAAGGAAGAGAAGCCGCAGCAGCAGAAGAAGCAGAACTAGAAGCAGAAGAAGCAGCACCAAAATACACAGAAATAGCAGAAGCAGCAGAAAGAGAAGAAGAAGAATAAACAGAAGCAGAAAGAACAGAAGCAGAAGAAGCAGCATAAAAAAGTGCAGATTTCAGCATCATCCTGGAATTCTGCTTCTGCACATCTGGAAAATGTCAACTAGAGAGAAATTGGAAAGCAGATTTCAGCATTATCCTGAAACTCTGCTTCTGCACATCTGGAAAATGTCAGCTGAAGAGAAATTGCAAAGCAGATTTCACTACAACCCTGAAACTCTGCGTCTGTACATCCGGAAAATGTCAGGTGGAGAGAAATTGCAAGGCAGATTTCAGCATCATCCTGAACGTCTGCTTCTGCACATCTGGAAAATGTCACCTAGACAGGAATTGCAGGGATAGATTGCATCATAATCCTGAAACTCTGCTTTTGTACATATGGAAAATGTCAGCTAGAGAGAAATTACAAAGCAGATTGCATCATAATCCTGGAACTCTGCTTCTGCACATCTGGAAAATGTCATCTGGAGCGAAATTCCATAGCAGATTTCAAAACAACCCTGAAACTCTACTTCTGCACATCTGGAAAATGTCAGCTAGAGAGAAATTGCAAGGCAGATTGCATCATGATCTTGAAACTCTGCTTCTGCACATCTGATAAATGTCAGGTGGAGAGAAATTAAAAAGCAGATTTCAGCATCATCCTAAAACTGTGCTTCTGCACATCAGGAAAATATCTCCTAAAGATAAAATTGAAAGGCAGATTTCAGCATCATCCTGAAACTCTGCTTTTGTACTTACGGAAAATGTCAGCTAGAGAGACATTCCATGGCAACTTTCAGCATCATCTTGAAACTCTGCTTCTCCACATCTGGAAAATGTTAGCTAGAGAGAAATTGCAAGGCAGATTGCATCATAATCTTGAAACTCTGCTTCTGCACTTCCGGAAAATGTCAGATAGAGAGAAATTCCTTGGCAAATTTCAGCATCATCCTGAAACTCTGCTTCTGCACATCTGGAAAATGTTAGCTAGAGAGAAATTGCAAGGCAGATTGCATCATAATCTTGAAACTCTGCTTCTGCACATCTGGAAAATGTCAGCTGCAGAGAAATTACAAAGCAGATTTCAGCACCATCCTGAGACTCTGCTTCTGCACATCTGGAAAATGTCAGCTAGAAAGAAATTGCAAGGCAGATTGCATCATAATCTTGAAACTCTGCTTCTGCACATCTGGAAAATGTCAGCTAGAGAGAAATTGCAAGGCAGATTTCAGCACAATCCTGGAATTCTGCTTCTGCACATCTGGAAAATGTCACCTAGAGAGGAATTGCAGGGATAGATTGCATCATAATCCTGAAACTCTGCTTTTGTACATATGGAAAAAGTCAGCTAGAGAGAAATTACAAAGCAGATTTCAGCATCATCGTGAAACTCTGCTTTTGTACATATGGAAAATGTCAGCTAGAGAGAAATTACAAAGCAGATTGCATCATAATCTTGAAACTCTGCTTCTGCACATCTGGAAAATGTCAGCTAGAGAGAAATTGCAAAGCAGATTGAATCATACTCTTGAAACTCTGCTTCTGCACATCTGGAAAATGGCACGTACAGAGAAATTGAAAAGCCAATTTCAGCATCATCCTGAAACTCTGCTTCTGCACATCTGGAAAATGTCAGCTGGAGAGAAATTGAAAAGCAGATTTCAGCATCATCTTGAAACTCTGCTTCTGCACATCTGGAAAATGTCATCTGAAGCAAAATTCCATGTCAGATTTCAGAATAAACCTGGAATTCTGCTTCTGCACATCTGGAAAATTTAAGCTAGAGAGAAATTTCAAGGCAGATTTCAGCATTATCCTGAAACTCTGCTTCTGCACATCTGGAAAATGTCAGCTGAAGAGAAATTGCAAAGCGGATTTCACTACAACCCTGAAACTCTGCTTCTGCACATCTGGAAAATGTCATCTGAAGCAAAATTCCATGTCAGATTTCAGAATAAACCTGGAATTCTGCTTCTGCACATCTGGAAAATGTCAGCTGCACAGAAATTGCAAAGCAGATTTCAGCATCATCCTGAAACTCTGCTTCTACACATCTGGAAAATGTCATCTGGAGCAAAATTTCATAGCAGCTTTCAAAATAACCCTGAAAGTCTGCTTCTGCACATCTGGAAAATGTCACCTAGAGAGAAATTGCAAGGCAGATTTCAGAATCATCCTGAAACTCTGCTTCTGCACATCTGGAAAATATCAGCTGGAGAGAAATTGCAAAGCAGATTTCAGCATCATCTTGAAACTCTTATTCTGCACATCTGGAAAATTTCAGCTGGAGAGAAATTCTATGGCAAATTTCAACATCATCCTGAAACTCTGCTTCTGCACATCTGTAAAATATCAGCTGGAGAGAAATTACAAAGCGGATTGCACTACAACCCTGAAACTCTGCTTCTGCACATCTGGAAAATGTCAGGTGGAGAGAAATTGCAAGGCAGATTGCATCATAATCTTGAAACTCTGCTTCTGCACATCTGGAAAATGTCAGCTGGAGAGAAATTGCAAAGCGGATTTCACTACAACCCTGAAACTCTGCTTCTGCACATCTGGAAAATGTCAACTGGAGAGAAATTCAATGGCAAATTTCAACATCATCCTGAAACTCTGCTTCTGCACATCTGGAAAATGTCATCTGGAGCAAAATTTCAAAGCAGCTTTCAAAATAACCCTGAAACTCTGCTTCTGCACATCTGGAAAATGTCACCTAGAGAGAAATTGCAAGGCAGATTTCAGCATCATCCTGAAACTCTGCTTCTGAACATCTGGAAAATGTCAGCTGGAGAGAAATTGAAAAGCAGATTTCAGCATCATCTTGAAACTCTGCTTCTGCACATCTGGAAAATGTCAGCTGGAGAGAAATTGAAAAGCAGATTTCAGCATAATCCTGGAACTCTGCTTCTGCACATCTGGAAAATGTCATCTGGAGCAAAATTTCAAAGCAGCTTTCAAAATAACCCTGAAACTCTGCTTCTGCACATCTGGAAAATGTCACCTAGAGAGAAATTGCAAGGCAGATTTCAGCATCATCCTGAAACTCTGCTTCTGAACATCTGGAAAATGTCAGCTGGAGAGAAATTGAAAAGCAGATTTCAGCATCATCTTGAAACTCTGCTTCTGCACATCTGGAAAATGTCAGGTGGAGAGAAATTGCAAAGCAGATTTCAGCATCATCCTGAAACTCTGTTTCTGCACATCTGGAAAATGTCAGCTGGAGAGAAATTGCAAAGCAGATTTCAGCATCATCTTGAAACTCTTATTCTGCACATCTGGAAAATGTCAGCTGGAGAGAAATTGAACAGCAGATTTCAGCATCATCCTGAAACTCTGTTTCTGCACATCTGGAAAATGTCAGCTGGAGAGAAATTGCAAAGCAGATTTCAGCATCATCTTGAAACTCTTATTCTGCACATCTGGAAAATGTCAACTGGAGAGAAATTTCAAGGCAGATTTCAGCATCATCCTGAAAGTCTGCTTCTGCACTTCTGGAAAATGTCAGCTGGAGAGAAATTCTATGGCAAATTTCAACATCATCCTGAAACTCTGCTTCTGCACGTCTGGAAAATGTCAGCTGGAGAGAAATTCTATGGCAAATTTCAACATCATCCTGAAACTCTGCTTCTGCACGTCTGGAAAATGTCAGCTGGAGAGAAATTGCAAAGCGGATTTCACTACAACCCGGAAACTCTGCTTCTGCACATCTGGAAAATGTCAGCTGGAGAGAAATTCCAAAGCGGATTTCACTACAACCCTGAAACTCTGCTTCTGCACATCTGGAAAATGTCAGCTGGAGAGAAATTGAAAAGCGGATTTCACTACAAGCCTGAAACTCTGCTTCTGCACATCTGGAAAATGTCAACTGGAGAGAAATTCAATGGCAAATTTCAACATCATCCTGAAACTCTGCTTCTGCAATTCTGGAAAATGTCAGCTGGAGAGAAATTCTATGGCAAATTTCAACATCATCCTGAAACTCTGCTTCTGCACGTCTGGAAAATGTCAGCTGGAGAGAAATTCTATGGCAAATTTCAACATCATCCTGAAACTCTGCTTCTGCACGTCTGGAAAATGTCAGCTGGAGAGAAATTGCAAAGCGGATTTCACTACAACCCGGAAACTCTGCTTCTGCACATCTGGAAAATGTCAGCTGGAGAGAAATTCCAAAGCGGATTTCACTACAACCCTGAAACTCTGCTTCTGCACATCTGGAAAATGTCAGCTGGAGAGAAATTGCAAAGCGGATTTCACTACAACCCTGAAACTCTGCTTCTGCACATCTGGAAAATGTCACCTAGAGAGAAATTGCAAGGCAGATTTCAGCATCATCCTGAAACTCTGCTTCTGAACATCTGGAAAATGTCAGCTGGAGAGAAACTGCAAAGCGGATTTCAGCATCATCCTGAAACTCTGCTTCTGCACATCTGGAAAATGTCAGCTGGAGAGAAATTGAAAAGCAGATTTCAGCATCATCCTGAAACTCTGCTTCTGCAGATGTGGAAAATGTCAGCTGGAGAGAAACTGCAAAGCGGATTTCAGCATCATCCTGAAACTCTGTTTCTGCACATCTGGAAAATGTCAGCTGGAGAGAAATTGCAAAGCGGATTTCACTACAACCCTGAAACTCTGCTTCTGCACATCTGGAAAATGTCATCTGGAGCAAAATTTCAAAGCAGCTTTCAAAATAACCCTGAAACTCTGCTTCTGCACATCTGGAAAATGTCACCTAGAGAGAAATTGCAAGGCAGATTTCAGCATCATCCTGAAACTCTGCTTCTGCAGATGTGGAAAATGTCAGCTGGAGAGAAACTGCAAAGCGGATTTCAGCATCATCCTGAAACTCTGTTTCTGCACATCTGGAAAATGTCAGCTGGAGAGAAATTGCAAAGCGGATTTCACTACAACCCTAAAACTCTGCTTCTGCACATCTGGAAAATGTCAACTGGAGAGAAATTCAATGGCAAATTTCAACATCATCCTGAAACTCTGCTTCTGCACATCTGGAAAATGTCAGCTGGAGAGAAATTGCAAAGCGGATTTCACTACAACCCTGAAACTCTGCTTCTGCACATCTGGAAAATGTCAGCTGGAGAGAAATTGAAAAGCAGATTTCAGCATCATCTTGAAACTCTGCTTCTGCACATCTGGAAAATGTCAGCTGGAGAGAAATTGAAAAGCAGATTTCAGCATCATCTTGAAACTCTGCTTCTGCACATCTGGAAAATGTCAGCTGGAGAGAAATTGAAAAGCAGATTTCAGCATCATCCTGAAACTCTGTTTCTGCACATCTGGAAAATGTCAGCTGGAGAGAAATTGAAAAGCAGATTTCAGCATCATCCTGAAACTCTGTTTCTGCACATCTGGAAAATGTCAGCTGGAGAGAAATTGCAAAGCAGATTTCAGCATCATCTTGAAACTCTTATTCTGCACATCTGGAAAATGTCATCTGGAGCAAAATTTCAAAGCAGCTTTCAAAATAACCCTGAAACTCTGCTTCTGCACATCTGGAAAATGTCACCTAGAGAGAAATTGCAAGGCAGATTTCAGCATCATCCTGAAACTCTGCTTCTGCAGATGTGGAAAATGTCAGCTGGAGAGAAACTGCAAAGCGGATTTCAGCATCATCCTGAAACTCTGTTTCTGCACATCTGGAAAATGTCAGCTGGAGAGAAATTGCAAAGCGGATTTCACTACAACCCTAAAACTCTGCTTCTGCACATCTGGAAAATGTCAACTGGAGAGAAATTCAATGGCAAATTTCAACATCATCCTGAAACTCTGCTTCTGCACATCTGGAAAATGTCAGCTGGAGAGAAATTGCAAAGCGGATTTCACTACAACCCTGAAACTCTGCTTCTGCACATCTGGAAAATGTCAGCTGGAGAGAAATTGAAAAGCAGATTTCAGCATCATCTTGAAACTCTGCTTCTGCACATCTGGAAAATGTCAGCTGGAGAGAAATTGAAAAGCAGATTTCAGCATCATCTTGAAACTCTGCTTCTGCACATCTGGAAAATGTCAGCTGGAGAGAAATTGAAAAGCAGATTTCAGCATCATCCTGAAACTCTGTTTCTGCACATCTGGAAAATGTCAGCTGGAGAGAAATTGAAAAGCAGATTTCAGCATCATCCTGAAACTCTGTTTCTGCACATCTGGAAAATGTCAGCTGGAGAGAAATTGCAAAGCAGATTTCAGCATCATCTTGAAACTCTTATTCTGCACATCTGGAAAATGTCAACTGGAGAGAAATTCTATGGCAAATTTCAGCATCATCCTGAAACTCTGCTTCTGCACATCTGGAAAATGTCAGCTGGAGAGAAATTGCAAAGCAGATTTCAGCATCATCTTGAAACTCTTATTCTGCACATCTGGAAAATGTCAACTGGAGAGAAATTCTATGGCAAATTTCAACATCATCCTGAAACTCTGCTTCTGCAGATGTGGAAAATGTCAGCTGGAGAGAAACTGCAAAGCGGATTTCAGCATCATCCTGAAACTCTGCTTCTGCACATCTGGAAAATGTCAGCTGGAGAGAAATTGAAAAGCAGATTTCAGCATCATCTTGAAACTCTGCTTCTGCACATCTGGAAAATGTCAGCTGGAGAGAAATTGAAAAGCAGATTTCAGCATCATCCTGAAACTCTGTTTCTGCACATCTGAAAAATGTCAGCTGGAGAGAAATTGCAGGGGTAGATTTCAGCATCATCTTGAAACTCTGTTTCTGCACATCTGGAAAATGTCAACTGGAGAGAAATTCAATGGCAAATTTCAACATCATCCTGAAAGTCTGCTTCTGCACTTCTGGAAAATGTCAGCTGGAGAGAAATTGCAAAGCAGATTTCAGCATCATCTTGAAACTCTTATTCTGCACATCTGGAAAATTTCAGCTGGAGAGAAATTCTATGGCAAATTTCAACATCATCCTGAAACTCTGCTTCTGCACATCTGTAAAATATCAGCTGGAGAGAAATTACAAAGCGGATTGCACTACAACCCTGAAACTCTGCTTCTGCACATCTGGAAAATGTCAGGTGGAGAGAAATTGCAAGGCAGATTGCATCATAATCTTGAAACTCTGCTTCTGCACATCTGGAAAATGTCAGCTGGAGAGAAATTGCAAAGCGGATTTCACTACAACCCTGAAACTCTGCTTCTGCACATCTGGAAAATGTCATCTGGAGCAAAATTTCAAAGCAGCTTTCAAAATAACCCTGAAACTCTGCTTCTGCACATCTGGAAAATGTCAGCTGGAGAGAAATTGCAAAGCGGATTTCACTACAACCCTGAAACTCTGCTTCTGCACATCTGGAAAATGTCACCTAGAGAGAAATTGCAAGGCAGATTTCAGCATCATCCTGAAACTCTGCTTCTGAACATCTGGAAAATGTCAGCTGGAGAGAAACTGCAAAGCGGATTTCAGCATCATCCTGAAACTCTGCTTCTGCACATCTGGAAAATGTCAGCTGGAGAGAAATTGAAAAGCAGATTTCAGCATCATCTTGAAACTCTGCTTCTGCACATCTGGAAAATGTCAGCTGGAGAGAAATTGAAAAGCAGATTTCAGCATCATCCTGAAACTCTGTTTCTGCACATCTGGAAAATGTCAGCTGGAGAGAAATTGCAAAGCGGATTTCACTACAACCCTGAAACTCTGCTTCTGCACATCTGGAAAATGTCATCTGGAGCAAAATTTCAAAGCAGCTTTCAAAATAACCCTGAAACTCTGCTTCTGCACATCTGGAAAATGTCACCTAGAGAGAAATTGCAAGGCAGATTTCAGCATCATCTTGAAACTCTGCTTCTGCACATCTGGAAAATGTCACCTAGAGAGAAATTGCAAGGCAGATTTCAGCATCATCTTGAAACTCTGCTTCTGCACATCTGGAAAATGTCACCTGGAGAGAAATTGCAAGGCAGATTTCAGAATCATCCTGAAACTCTGCTTCTGCACATCTGGAAAATTTCAGCTGGAGAGAAATTCTATGGCAAATTTCAACATCATCCTGAAACTCTGCTTCTGCACATCTGTAAAATATCAGCTGGAGAGAAATTACAAAGCGGATTGCACTACAACCCTGAAACTCTGCTTCTGCACATCTGGAAAATGTCAACTGGAGAGAAATTCAATGGCAAATTTCAACATCATCCTGAAACTCTGCTTCTGCACATCTGGAAAATGTCAGCTGGAGAGAAATTGCAAAGCGGATTTCACTACAACCCTGAAACTCTGCTTCTGCACATCTGGAAAATGTCATCTGGAGCAAAATTTCAAAGCAGCTTTCAAAATAACCCTGAAACTCTGCTTCTGCACATCTGGAAAATGTCACCTAGAGAGAAATTGAAAAGCAGATTTCAGCATCATCTTGAAACTCTGCTTCTGCACATCTGGAAAATGTCAGCTGGAGAGAAATTGAAAAGCAGATTTCAGCATCATCTTGAAACTCTGCTTCTGCACATCTGGAAAATGTCAGCTGGAGAGAAATTGAAAAGCAGATTTCAGCATCATCCTGAAACTCTGTTTCTGCACATCTGGAAAGTGTCAGCTGGAGAGAAATTGAAAAGCAGATTTCAGCATCATCCTGAAACTCTGTTTCTGCACATCTGGAAAATGTCAGCTGGAGAGAAATTGCAAAGCAGATTTCAGCATCATCTTGAAACTCTTATTCTGCACATCTGGAAAATGTCAACTGGAGAGAAATTCTATGGCAAATTTCAGCATCATCCTGAAACTCTGCTTCTGCACATCTGGAAAATGTCAGCTGGATAGAAATTGCAAAGCAGATTTCAGCATCATCTTGAAACTCTTATTCTGCACATCTGGAAAATGTCAACTGGAGAGAAATTCTATGGCAAATTTCAACATCATCCTGAAACTCTGCTTCTGCAGATGTGGAAAATGTCAGCTGGAGAGAAACTGCAAAGCGGATTTCAGCATCATCCTGAAACTCTGCTTCTGCACATCTGGAAAATGTCAGCTGGAGAGAAATTGAAAAGCAGATTTCAGCATCATCTTGAAACTCTGCTTCTGCACATCTGGAAAATGTCAGCTGGAGAGAAATTGAAAAGCAGATTTCAGCATCATCCTGAAACTCTGTTTCTGCACATCTGGAAAATGTCAGCTGGAGAGAAATTGCAAAGCGGATTTCACTACAACCCTGAAACTCTGCTTCTGCACATCTGGAAAATGTCAACTGGAGAGAAATTCAATGGCAAATTTCAACATCATCCTGAAAGTCTGCTTCTGCACTTCTGGAAAATGTCAGCTGGAGAGAAATTGCAAAGCGGATTTCACTACAACCCTGAAACTCTGCTTCTGCACATCTGGAAAATGTCATCTGGAGCAAAATTTCAAAGCAGCTTTCAAAATAACCCTGAAACTCTGCTTCTGCACATCTGGAAAATGTCACCTAGAGAGAAATTGCAAGGCAGATTTCAGCATCATCTTGAAACTCTGCTTCTGCACATCTGGAAAATGTCACCTAGAGAGAAATTGCAAGGCAGATTTCAGAATCATCCTGAAACTCTGCTTCTGCACATCTGGAAAATATCAGCTGGAGAGAAATTGCAAAGCAGATTTCAGCATCATCCTGAAACTCTGCTTCTGCACATCTGTAAAATATCAGCTGGAGAGAAATTACAAAGCGGATTGCACTACAACCCTGAAACTCTGCTTCTGCACATCTGGAAAATGTCAGGTGGAGAGAAATTGCAAGGCAGATTGCATCATAATCTTGAAACTCTGCTTCTGCACATCTGGAAAATGTCAGCTGGAGAGAAATTGCAAAGCGGATTTCACTACAACCCTGAAACTCTTCTTCTGCACATCTGGAAAATGTCAACTGGAGAGAAATTCAATGGCAAATTTCAACATCATCCTGAAACTCTGCTTCTGCACATCTGGAAAATGTCAGCTGGAGAGAAATTGCAAAGCGGATTTCACTACAACCCTGAAACTCTGCTTCTGCACATCTGGAAAATGTCATCTGGAGCAAAATTTCAAAGCAGCTTTCAAAATAACCCTGAAACTCTGCTTCTGCACATCTGGAAAATGTCACCTAGAGAGAAATTGAAAAGCAGATTTCAGCATCATCTTGAAACTCTGCTTCTGCACATCTGGAAAATGTCAGCTGGAGAGAAATTGAAAAGCAGATTTCAGCATCATCTTGAAACTCTGCTTCTGCACATCTGGAAAATGTCAGCTGGAGAGAAATTGAAAAGCAGATTTCAGCATCATCCTGAAACTCTGTTTCTGCACATCTGGAAAATGTCAGCTGGAGAGAAATTGAAAAGCAGATTTCAGCATCATCCTGAAACTCTGTTTCTGCACATCTGGAAAATGTCAGCTGGAGAGAAATTGCAAAGCAGATTTCAGCATCATCTTGAAACTCTTATTCTGCACATCTGGAAAATGTCAACTGGAGAGAAATTCTATGGCAAATTTCACAATCATCCTGAAACTCTGCTTCTGCACATCTGGAAAATGTCAGCTGGAGAGAAATTGCAAAGCAGATTTTAGCATCATCTTGAAACTCTTATTCTGCACATCTGGAAAATGTCAACTGGAGAGAAATTCTATGGCAAATTTCAACATCATCCTGAAACTCTGCTTCTGCAGATGTGGAAAATGTCAGCTGGAGAGAAACTGCAAAGCGGATTTCAGCATCATCCTGAAACTCTGCTTCTGCACATCTGGAAAATGTCAGCTGGAGAGAAATTGCAAAGCGGATTTCACTACAACCCTGAAACTCTGCTTCTGCACATCTGGAAAATGTCACCTAGAGAGAAATTGCAAGGCAGATTTCAGCATCATCTTGAAACTCTGCTTCTGCACATCTGGAAAATGTCACCTAGAGAGAAATTGCAAGGCAGATTTCAGCATCATCCTGAAACTCTGCTTCTGCACATCTGGAAAATGTCAGCTGGAGAGAAATTGCAAAGCGGATTTCACTACAACCCTGAAACTCTGCTTCTGCACATCTGGAAAATGTCAACTGGAGAGAAATTCAATGGCAAATTTCAACATCATCCTGAAACTCTGCTTCTGCACATCTGGAAAATGTCATCTGGAGCAAAATTTCAAAGCAGCTTTCAAAATAACCCTGAAACTCTGCTTCTGCACATCTGGAAAATGTCACCTAGAGAGAAATTGCAAGGCAGATTTCAGCATCATCCTGAAACTCTGCTTCTGAACATCTGGAAAATGTCAGCTGGAGAGAAATTGAAAAGCAGATTTCAGCATCATCTTGAAACTCTGCTTCTGCACATCTGGAAAATGTCAGCTGGAGAGAAATTGAAAAGCAGATTTCAGCATAATCCTGGAACTCTGCTTCTGCACATCTGGAAAATGTCATCTGGAGCAAAATTTCAAAGCAGCTTTCAAAATAACCCTGAAACTCTGCTTCTGCACATCTGGAAAATGTCACCTAGAGAGAAATTGCAAGGCAGATTTCAGCATCATCCTGAAACTCTGCTTCTGAACATCTGGAAAATGTCAGCTGGAGAGAAATTGAAAAGCAGATTTCAGCATCATCTTGAAACTCTGCTTCTGCACATCTGGAAAATGTCAGGTGGAGAGAAATTGCAAAGCAGATTTCAGCATCATCCTGAAACTCTGTTTCTGCACATCTGGAAAATGTCAGCTGGAGAGAAATTGCAAAGCAGATTTCAGCATCATCTTGAAACTCTTATTCTGCACATCTGGAAAATGTCAGCTGGAGAGAAATTGAACAGCAGATTTCAGCATCATCCTGAAACTCTGTTTCTGCACATCTGGAAAATGTCAGCTGGAGAGAAATTGCAAAGCAGATTTCAGCATCATCTTGAAACTCTTATTCTGCACATCTGGAAAATGTCAACTGGAGAGAAATTTCAAGGCAGATTTCAGCATCATCCTGAAAGTCTGCTTCTGCACTTCTGGAAAATGTCAGCTGGAGAGAAATTCTATGGCAAATTTCAACATCATCCTGAAACTCTGCTTCTGCATGTCTGGAAAATGTCAGCTGGAGAGAAATTCTATGGCAAATTTCAACATCATCCTGAAACTCTGCTTCTGCACGTCTGGAAAATGTCAGCTGGAGAGAAATTGCAAAGCGGATTTCACTACAACCCGGAAACTCTGCTTCTGCACATCTGGAAAATGTCAGCTGGAGAGAAATTCCAAAGCGGATTTCACTACAACCCTGAAACTCTGCTTCTGCACATCTGGAAAATGTCAGCTGGAGAGAAATTGAAAAGCGGATTTCACTACAAGCCTGAAACTCTGCTTCTGCACATCTGGAAAATGTCAACTGGAGAGAAATTCAATGGCAAATTTCAACATCATCCTGAAACTCTGCTTCTGCAATTCTGGAAAATGTCAGCTGGAGAGAAATTCTATGGCAAATTTCAACATCATCCTGAAACTCTGCTTCTGCACGTCTGGAAAATGTCAGCTGGAGAGAAATTCTATGGCAAATTTCAACATCATCCTGAAACTCTGCTTCTGCACGTCTGGAAAATGTCAGCTGGAGAGAAATTGCAAAGCGGATTTCACTACAACCCGGAAACTCTGCTTCTGCACATCTGGAAAATGTCAGCTGGAGAGAAATTCCAAAGCGGATTTCACTACAACCCTGAAACTCTGCTTCTGCACATCTGGAAAATGTCAGCTGGAGAGAAATTGCAAAGCGGATTTCACTACAACCCTGAAACTCTGCTTCTGCACATCTGGAAAATGTCACCTAGAGAGAAATTGCAAGGCAGATTTCAGCATCATCCTGAAACTCTGCTTCTGAACATCTGGAAAATGTCAGCTGGAGAGAAACTGCAAAGCGGATTTCAGCATCATCCTGAAACTCTGCTTCTGCACATCTGGAAAATGTCAGCTGGAGAGAAATTGAAAAGCAGATTTCAGCATCATCCTGAAACTCTGCTTCTGCAGATGTGGAAAATGTCAGCTGGAGAGAAACTGCAAAGCGGATTTCAGCATCATCCTGAAACTCTGTTTCTGCACATCTGGAAAATGTCAGCTGGAGAGAAATTGCAAAGCGGATTTCACTACAACCCTGAAACTCTGCTTCTGCACATCTGGAAAATGTCATCTGGAGCAAAATTTCAAAGCAGCTTTCAAAATAACCCTGAAACTCTGCTTCTGCACATCTGGAAAATGTCACCTAGAGAGAAATTGCAAGGCAGATTTCAGCATCATCCTGAAACTCTGCTTCTGCAGATGTGGAAAATGTCAGCTGGAGAGAAACTGCAAAGCGGATTTCAGCATCATCCTGAAACTCTGTTTCTGCACATCTGGAAAATGTCAGCTGGAGAGAAATTGCAAAGCGGATTTCACTACAACCCTAAAACTCTGCTTCTGCACATCTGGAAAATGTCAACTGGAGAGAAATTCAATGGCAAATTTCAACATCATCCTGAAACTCTGCTTCTGCACATCTGGAAAATGTCAGCTGGAGAGAAATTGCAAAGCGGATTTCACTACAACCCTGAAACTCTGCTTCTGCACATCTGGAAAATGTCAGCTGGAGAGAAATTGAAAAGCAGATTTCAGCATCATCTTGAAACTCTGCTTCTGCACATCTGGAAAATGTCAGCTGGAGAGAAATTGAAAAGCAGATTTCAGCATCATCTTGAAACTCTGCTTCTGCACATCTGGAAAATGTCAGCTGGAGAGAAATTGAAAAGCAGATTTCAGCATCATCCTGAAACTCTGTTTCTGCACATCTGGAAAATGTCAGCTGGAGAGAAATTGAAAAGCAGATTTCAGCATCATCCTGAAACTCTGTTTCTGCACATCTGGAAAATGTCAGCTGGAGAGAAATTGCAAAGCAGATTTCAGCATCATCTTGAAACTCTTATTCTGCACATCTGGAAAATGTCATCTGGAGCAAAATTTCAAAGCAGCTTTCAAAATAACCCTGAAACTCTGCTTCTGCACATCTGGAAAATGTCACCTAGAGAGAAATTGCAAGGCAGATTTCAGCATCATCCTGAAACTCTGCTTCTGCAGATGTGGAAAATGTCAGCTGGAGAGAAACTGCAAAGCGGATTTCAGCATCATCCTGAAACTCTGTTTCTGCACATCTGGAAAATGTCAGCTGGAGAGAAATTGCAAAGCGGATTTCACTACAACCCTAAAACTCTGCTTCTGCACATCTGGAAAATGTCAACTGGAGAGAAATTCAATGGCAAATTTCAACATCATCCTGAAACTCTGCTTCTGCACATCTGGAAAATGTCAGCTGGAGAGAAATTGCAAAGCGGATTTCACTACAACCCTGAAACTCTGCTTCTGCACATCTGGAAAATGTCAGCTGGAGAGAAATTGAAAAGCAGATTTCAGCATCATCTTGAAACTCTGCTTCTGCACATCTGGAAAATGTCAGCTGGAGAGAAATTGAAAAGCAGATTTCAGCATCATCTTGAAACTCTGCTTCTGCACATCTGGAAAATGTCAGCTGGAGAGAAATTGAAAAGCAGATTTCAGCATCATCCTGAAACTCTGTTTCTGCACATCTGGAAAATGTCAGCTGGAGAGAAATTGAAAAGCAGATTTCAGCATCATCCTGAAACTCTGTTTCTGCACATCTGGAAAATGTCAGCTGGAGAGAAATTGCAAAGCAGATTTCAGCATCATCTTGAAACTCTTATTCTGCACATCTGGAAAATGTCAACTGGAGAGAAATTCTATGGCAAATTTCAGCATCATCCTGAAACTCTGCTTCTGCACATCTGGAAAATGTCAGCTGGAGAGAAATTGCAAAGCAGATTTCAGCATCATCTTGAAACTCTTATTCTGCACATCTGGAAAATGTCAACTGGAGAGAAATTCTATGGCAAATTTCAACATCATCCTGAAACTCTGCTTCTGCAGATGTGGAAAATGTCAGCTGGAGAGAAACTGCAAAGCGGATTTCAGCATCATCCTGAAACTCTGCTTCTGCACATCTGGAAAATGTCAGCTGGAGAGAAATTGAAAAGCAGATTTCAGCATCATCTTGAAACTCTGCTTCTGCACATCTGGAAAATGTCAGCTGGAGAGAAATTGAAAAGCAGATTTCAGCATCATCCTGAAACTCTGTTTCTGCACATCTGAAAAATGTCAGCTGGAGAGAAATTGCAGGGGTAGATTTCAGCATCATCTTGAAACTCTGTTTCTGCACATCTGGAAAATGTCAACTGGAGAGAAATTCAATGGCAAATTTCAACATCATCCTGAAAGTCTGCTTCTGCACTTCTGGAAAATGTCAGCTGGAGAGAAATTGCAAAGCAGATTTCAGCATCATCTTGAAACTCTTATTCTGCACATCTGGAAAATTTCAGCTGGAGAGAAATTCTATGGCAAATTTCAACATCATCCTGAAACTCTGCTTCTGCACATCTGTAAAATATCAGCTGGAGAGAAATTACAAAGCGGATTGCACTACAACCCTGAAACTCTGCTTCTGCACATCTGGAAAATGTCAGGTGGAGAGAAATTGCAAGGCAGATTGCATCATAATCTTGAAACTCTGCTTCTGCACATCTGGAAAATGTCAGCTGGAGAGAAATTGCAAAGCGGATTTCACTACAACCCTGAAACTCTGCTTCTGCACATCTGGAAAATGTCATCTGGAGCAAAATTTCAAAGCAGCTTTCAAAATAACCCTGAAACTCTGCTTCTGCACATCTGGAAAATGTCAGCTGGAGAGAAATTGCAAAGCGGATTTCACTACAACCCTGAAACTCTGCTTCTGCACATCTGGAAAATGTCACCTAGAGAGAAATTGCAAGGCAGATTTCAGCATCATCCTGAAACTCTGCTTCTGAACATCTGGAAAATGTCAGCTGGAGAGAAACTGCAAAGCGGATTTCAGCATCATCCTGAAACTCTGCTTCTGCACATCTGGAAAATGTCAGCTGGAGAGAAATTGAAAAGCAGATTTCAGCATCATCTTGAAACTCTGCTTCTGCACATCTGGAAAATGTCAGCTGGAGAGAAATTGAAAAGCAGATTTCAGCATCATCCTGAAACTCTGTTTCTGCACATCTGGAAAATGTCAGCTGGAGAGAAATTGCAAAGCGGATTTCACTACAACCCTGAAACTCTGCTTCTGCACATCTGGAAAATGTCATCTGGAGCAAAATTTCAAAGCAGCTTTCAAAATAACCCTGAAACTCTGCTTCTGCACATCTGGAAAATGTCACCTAGAGAGAAATTGCAAGGCAGATTTCAGCATCATCTTGAAACTCTGCTTCTGCACATCTGGAAAATGTCACCTAGAGAGAAATTGCAAGGCAGATTTCAGCATCATCTTGAAACTCTGCTTCTGCACATCTGGAAAATGTCACCTGGAGAGAAATTGCAAGGCAGATTTCAGAATCATCCTGAAACTCTGCTTCTGCACATCTGGAAAATTTCAGCTGGAGAGAA
Organism: Pituophis catenifer annectens; assembly: GCF_029215685.1. NCBI lineage: Eukaryota > Metazoa > Chordata > Lepidosauria > Squamata > Colubridae > Pituophis > Pituophis catenifer. Next base: position 46,861,694 of record NW_027256885.1, read on the forward strand.
ATTCTATGGCAAATTTCAACATCATCCTGAAACTCTGCTTCTGCACATCTGTAAAATATCAGCTGGAGAGAAATTACAAAGCGGATTGCACTACAACCCTGAAACTCTGCTTCTGCACATCTGGAAAATGTCAACTGGAGAGAAATTCAATGGCAAATTTCAACATCATCCTGAAACTCTGCTTCTGCACATCTGGAAAATGTCAGCTGGAGAGAAATTGCAAAGCGGATTTCACTACAACCCTGAAACTCTGCTTCTGCACATCTGGAAAATGTCATCTGGAGCAAAATTTCAAAGCAGCTTTCAAAATAACCCTGAAACTCTGCTTCTGCACATCTGGAAAATGTCACCTAGAGAGAAATTGAAAAGCAGATTTCAGCATCATCTTGAAACTCTGCTTCTGCACATCTGGAAAATGTCAGCTGGAGAGAAATTGAAAAGCAGATTTCAGCATCATCTTGAAACTCTGCTTCTGCACATCTGGAAAATGTCAGCTGGAGAGAAATTGAAAAGCAGATTTCAGCATCATCCTGAAACTCTGTTTCTGCACATCTGGAAAGTGTCAGCTGGAGAGAAATTGAAAAGCAGATTTCAGCATCATCCTGAAACTCTGTTTCTGCACATCTGGAAAATGTCAGCTGGAGAGAAATTGCAAAGCAGATTTCAGCATCATCTTGAAACTCTTATTCTGCACATCTGGAAAATGTCAACTGGAGAGAAATTCTATGGCAAATTTCAGCATCATCCTGAAACTCTGCTTCTGCACATCTGGAAAATGTCAGCTGGATAGAAATTGCAAAGCAGATTTCAGCATCATCTTGAAACTCTTATTCTGCACATCTGGAAAATGTCAACTGGAGAGAAATTCTATGGCAAATTTCAACATCATCCTGAAACTCTGCTTCTGCAGATGTGGAAAATGTCAGCTGGAGAGAAACTGCAAAGCGGATTTCAGCATCATCCTGAAACTCTGCTTCTGCACATCTGGAAAATGTCAGCTGGAGAGAAATTGAAAAGCAGATTTCAGCATCATCTTGAAACTCTGCTTCTGCACATCTGGAAAATGTCAGCTGGAGAGAAATTGAAAAGCAGATTTCAGCATCATCCTGAAACTCTGTTTCTGCACATCTGGAAAATGTCAGCTGGAGAGAAATTGCAAAGCGGATTTCACTACAACCCTGAAACTCTGCTTCTGCACATCTGGAAAATGTCAACTGGAGAGAAATTCAATGGCAAATTTCAACATCATCCTGAAAGTCTGCTTCTGCACTTCTGGAAAATGTCAGCTGGAGAGAAATTGCAAAGCGGATTTCACTACAACCCTGAAACTCTGCTTCTGCACATCTGGAAAATGTCATCTGGAGCAAAATTTCAAAGCAGCTTTCAAAATAACCCTGAAACTCTGCTTCTGCACATCTGGAAAATGTCACCTAGAGAGAAATTGCAAGGCAGATTTCAGCATCATCTTGAAACTCTGCTTCTGCACATCTGGAAAATGTCACCTAGAGAGAAATTGCAAGGCAGATTTCAGAATCATCCTGAAACTCTGCTTCTGCACATCTGGAAAATATCAGCTGGAGAGAAATTGCAAAGCAGATTTCAGCATCATCCTGAAACTCTGCTTCTGCACATCTGTAAAATATCAGCTGGAGAGAAATTACAAAGCGGATTGCACTACAACCCTGAAACTCTGCTTCTGCACATCTGGAAAATGTCAGGTGGAGAGAAATTGCAAGGCAGATTGCATCATAATCTTGAAACTCTGCTTCTGCACATCTGGAAAATGTCAGCTGGAGAGAAATTGCAAAGCGGATTTCACTACAACCCTGAAACTCTTCTTCTGCACATCTGGAAAATGTCAACTGGAGAGAAATTCAATGGCAAATTTCAACATCATCCTGAAACTCTGCTTCTGCACATCTGGAAAATGTCAGCTGGAGAGAAATTGCAAAGCGGATTTCACTACAACCCTGAAACTCTGCTTCTGCACATCTGGAAAATGTCATCTGGAGCAAAATTTCAAAGCAGCTTTCAAAATAACCCTGAAACTCTGCTTCTGCACATCTGGAAAATGTCACCTAGAGAGAAATTGAAAAGCAGATTTCAGCATCATCTTGAAACTCTGCTTCTGCACATCTGGAAAATGTCAGCTGGAGAGAAATTGAAAAGCAGATTTCAGCATCATCTTGAAACTCTGCTTCTGCACATCTGGAAAATGTCAGCTGGAGAGAAATTGAAAAGCAGATTTCAGCATCATCCTGAAACTCTGTTTCTGCACATCTGGAAAATGTCAGCTGGAGAGAAATTGAAAAGCAGATTTCAGCATCATCCTGAAACTCTGTTTCTGCACATCTGGAAAATGTCAGCTGGAGAGAAATTGCAAAGCAGATTTCAGCATCATCTTGAAACTCTTATTCTGCACATCTGGAAAATGTCAACTGGAGAGAAATTCTATGGCAAATTTCAGCATCATCCTGAAACTCTGCTTCTGCACATCTGGAAAATGTCAGCTGGAGAGAAATTGCAAAGCAGATTTTAGCATCATCTTGAAACTCTAATTCTGCACATCTGGAAAATGTCAACTGGAGAGAAATTCTATGGCAAATTTCAACATCATCCTGAAACTCTGCTTCTGCAGATGTGGAAAATGTCAGCTGGAGAGAAACTGCAAAGCGGATTTCAGCATCATCCTGAAACTCTGCTTCTGCACATCTGGAAAATGTCAGCTGGAGAGAAATTGAAAAGCAGATTTCAGCATCATCTTGAAACTCTGCTTCTGCACATCTGGAAAATGTCAGCTGGAGAGAAATTGAAAAGCAGATTTCAGCATCATCCTGAAACTCTGTTTCTGCACATCTGGAAAATGTCAGCTGGAGAGAAATTGCAAAGCGGATTTCACTACAACCCTGAAACTCTGCTTCTGCACATCTGGAAAATGTCACCTAGAGAGAAATTGCAAGGCAGATTTCAGCATCATCTTGAAACTCTGCTTCTGCACATCTGGAAAATGTCACCTAGAGAGAAATTGCAAGGCAGATTTCAGAATCATCCTGAAACTCTGCTTCTGCACATCTGGAAAATATCAGCTGGAGAGAAATTGCAAAGCAGATTTCAGCATCATCCTGAAACTCTGCTTCTGCACATCTGTAAAATATCAGCTGGAGAGAAATTACAAAGCGGATTGCACTACAACCCTGAAACTCTGCTTCTGCACATCTGGAAAATGTCAGGTGGAGAGAAATTGCAAGGCAGATTGCATCATAATCTTGAAACTCTGCTTCTGCACATCTGGAAAATGTCAGCTGGAGAGAAATTGCAAAGCGGATTTCACTACAACCCTGAAACTCTTCTTCTGCACATCTGGAAAATGTCAACTGGAGAGAAATTCAATGGCAAATTTCAACATCATCCTGAAACTCTGCTTCTGCACATCTGGAAAATGTCAGCTGGAGAGAAATTGCAAAGCGGATTTCACTACAACCCTGAAACTCTGCTTCTGCACATCTGGAAAATGTCATCTGGAGCAAAATTTCAAAGCAGCTTTCAAAATAACCCTGAAACTCTGCTTCTGCACATCTGGAAAATGTCACCTAGAGAGAAATTGAAAAGCAGATTTCAGCATCATCTTGAAACTCTTATTCTGCACATCTGGAAAATTTCAGCTGGAGAGAAATTCTATGGCAAATTTCAACATCATCCTGAAACTCTGCTTCTGCACATCTGTAAAATATCAGCTGGAGAGAAATTACAAAGCGGATTGCACTACAACCCTGAAACTCTGCTTCTGCACATCTGGAAAATGTCAGGTGGAGAGAAATTGCAAGGCAGATTGCATCATAATCTTGAAACTCTGCTTCTGCACATCTGGAAAATGTCAGCTGGAGAGAAATTGCAAAGCGGATTTCACTACAACCCTGAAACTCTGCTTCTGCACATCTGGAAAATGTCATCTGGAGCAAAATTTCAAAGCAGCTTTCAAAATAACCCTGAAACTCTGCTTCTGCACATCTGGAAAATGTCACCTAGAGAGAAATTGAAAAGCAGATTTCAGCATCATCTTGAAACTCTTATTCTGCACATCTGGAAAATTTCAGCTGGAGAGAAATTCTATGGCAAATTTCAACATCATCCTGAAACTCTGCTTCTGCACATCTGTAAAATATCAGCTGGAGAGAAATTACAAAGCGGATTGCACTACAACCCTGAAACTCTGCTTCTGCACATCTGGAAAATGTCAGGTGGAGAGAAATTGCAAGGCAGATTGCATCATAATCTTGAAACTCTGCTTCTGCACATCTGGAAAATGTCAGCTGGAGAGAAATTGCAAAGCGGATTTCACTACAACCCTGAAACTCTGCTTCTGCACATCTGGAAAATGTCATCTGGAGCAAAATTTCAAAGCAGCTTTCAAAATAACCCTGAAACTCTGCTTCTGCACATCTGGAAAATGTCAGCTGGAGAGAAATTGCAAAGCGGATTTCACTACAACCCTGAAACTCTGCTTCTGCACATCTGGAAAATGTCACCTAGAGAGAAATTGCAAGGCAGATTTCAGCATCATCCTGAAACTCTGCTTCTGAACATCTGGAAAATGTCAGCTGGAGAGAAATTGAAAAGCAGATTTCAGCATCATCTTGAAACTCTGCTTCTGCACATCTGGAAAATGTCAGCTGGAGAGAAATTGAAAAGCAGATTTCAGCATCATCTTGAAACTCTGCTTCTGCACATCTGGAAAATGTCAGCTGGCGAGAAATTGAAAAGCAGATTTCAGCATCATCTTGAAACTCTGTTTCTGCACATCTGGAAAATGTCAGCTGGAGAGAAATTGCAAAGCAGATTTCAGCATCATCCTGAAACTCTGTTTCTGCACATCTGGAAAATGTCAGGTGGAGAGAAATTGCAAAGCAGATTTCAGCATCATCCTGAAACTCTGCTTCTGCACATCTGGAAAATGTCAGCTGGAGAGAAATTGAAAAGCAGATTTCAGCATCATCTTGAAACTCTGCTTCTGCACATCTGGAAAATGTCAGCTGGAGAGAAATTGAAAAGCAGATTTCAGCATCATCCTGAAACTCTGTTTCTGCACATCTGGAAAATGTCAGCTGGAGAGAAATTGCAAAGCGGATTTCACTACAACCCTGAAACTCTGCTTCTGCACATCTGGAAAATGTCACCTAGAGAGAAATTGCAAGGCAGATTTCAGCATCATCTTGAAACTCTGCTTCTGCACATCTGGAAAATGTCACCTAGAGAGAAATTGCAAGGCAGATTTCAGAATCATCCTGAAACTCTGCTTCTGCACATCTGGAAAATATCAGCTGGAGAGAAATTGCAAAGCAGATTTCAGCATCATCCTGAAACTCTGCTTCTGCACATCTGTAAAATATCAGCTGGAGAGAAATTACAAAGCGGATTGCACTACAACCCTGAAACTCTGCTTCTGCACATCTGGAAAATGTCAGGTGGAGAGAAATTGCAAGGCAGATTGCATCATAATCTTGAAACTCTGCTTCTGCACATCTGGAAAATGTCAGCTGGAGAGAAATTGCAAAGCGGATTTCACTACAACCCTGAAACTCTTCTTCTGCACATCTGGAAAATGTCAACTGGAGAGAAATTCAATGGCAAATTTCAACATCATCCTGAAACTCTGCTTCTGCACATCTGGAAAATGTCAGCTGGAGAGAAATTGCAAAGCGGATTTCACTACAACCCTGAAACTCTGCTTCTGCACATCTGGAAAATGTCATCTGGAGCAAAATTTCAAAGCAGCTTTCAAAATAACCCTGAAACTCTGCTTCTGCACATCTGGAAAATGTCACCTAGAGAGAAATTGAAAAGCAGATTTCAGCATCATCTTGAAACTCTGCTTCTGCACATCTGGAAAATGTCAGCTGGAGAGAAATTGAAAAGCAGATTTCAGCATCATCTTGAAACTCTGCTTCTGCACATCTGGAAAATGTCAGCTGGAGAGAAATTGAAAAGCAGATTTCAGCATCATCCTGAAACTCTGTTTCTGCACATCTGGAAAATGTCAGCTGGAGAGAAATTGAAAAGCAGATTTCAGCATCATCCTGAAACTCTGTTTCTGCACATCTGGAAAATGTCAGCTGGAGAGAAATTGCAAAGCAGATTTCAGCATCATCTTGAAACTCTTATTCTGCACATCTGGAAAATGTCAACTGGAGAGAAATTCTATGGCAAATTTCAGCATCATCCTGAAACTCTGCTTCTGCACATCTGGAAAATGTCAGCTGGAGAGAAATTGCAAAGCAGATTTTAGCATCATCTTGAAACTCTTATTCTGCACATCTGGAAAATGTCAACTGGAGAGAAATTCTATGGCAAATTTCAACATCATCCTGAAACTCTGCTTCTGCAGATGTGGAAAATGTCAGCTGGAGAGAAACTGCAAAGCGGATTTCAGCATCATCCTGAAACTCTGCTTCTGCACATCTGGAAAATGTCAGCTGGAGAGAAATTGCAAAGCGGATTTCACTACAACCCTGAAACTCTGCTTCTGCACATCTGGAAAATGTCACCTAGAGAGAAATTGCAAGGCAGATTTCAGCATCATCTTGAAACTCTGCTTCTGCACATCTGGAAAATGTCACCTAGAGAGAAATTGCAAGGCAGATTTCAGCATCATCCTGAAACTCTGCTTCTGCACATCTGGAAAATATCAGCTGGAGAGAAATTGCAAAGCAGATTTCAGCATCATCTTGAAACTCTTATTCTGCACATCTGGAAAATTTCAGCTGGAGAGAAATTCTATGGCAAATTTCAACATCATCCTGAAACTCTGCTTCTGCACATCTGTAAAATATCAGCTGGAGAGAAATTACAAAGCGGATTGCACTACAACCCTGAAACTCTGCTTCTGCACATCTGGAAAATGTCAGGTGGAGAGAAATTGCAAGGCAGATTGCATCATAATCTTGAAACTCTGCTTCTGCACATCTGGAAAATGTCAGCTGGAGAGAAATTGCAAAGCGGATTTCACTACAACCCTGAAACTCTGCTTCTGCACATCTGGAAAATGTCATCTGGAGCAAAATTTCAAAGCAGCTTTCAAAATAACCCTGAAACTCTGCTTCTGCACATCTGGAAAATGTCAGCTGGAGAGAAATTGCAAAGCGGATTTCACTACAACCCTGAAACTCTGCTTCTGCACATCTGGAAAATGTCACCTAGAGAGAAATTGCAAGGCAGATTTCAGCATCATCCTGAAACTCTGCTTCTGAACATCTGGAAAATGTCAGCTGGAGAGAAATTGAAAAGCAGATTTCAGCATCATCTTGAAACTCTGCTTCTGCACATCTGGAAAATGTCAGCTGGAGAGAAATTGAAAAGCAGATTTCAGCATCATCTTGAAACTCTGCTTCTGCACATCTGGAAAATGTCAGCTGGCGAGAAATTGAAAAGCAGATTTCAGCATCATCTTGAAACTCTGTTTCTGCACATCTGGAAAATGTCAGCTGGAGAGAAATTGCAAAGCAGATTTCAGCATCATCCTGAAACTCTGTTTCTGCACATCTGGAAAATGTCAGGTGGAGAGAAATTGCAAAGCAGATTTCAGCATCATCCTGAAACTCTGCTTCTGCACATCTGGAAAATGTCAGCTGGAGAGAAATTGAAAAGCAGATTTCAGCATCATCTTGAAACTCTGCTTCTGCACATCTGGAAAATGTCAGCTGGAGAGAAATTGAAAAGCAGATTTCAGCATCATCCTGAAACTCTGTTTCTGCACATCTGGAAAATGTCAGCTGGAGAGAAATTGCAAAGCGGATTTCACTACAACCCTGAAACTCTGCTTCTGCACATCTGGAAAATGTCACCTAGAGAGAAATTGCAAGGCAGATTTCAGCATCATCTTGAAACTCTGCTTCTGCACATCTGGAAAATGTCACCTAGAGAGAAATTGCAAGGCAGATTTCAGAATCATCCTGAAACTCTGCTTCTGCACATCTGGAAAATATCAGCTGGAGAGAAATTGCAAAGCAGATTTCAGCATCATCCTGAAACTCTGCTTCTGCACATCTGTAAAATATCAGCTGGAGAGAAATTACAAAGCGGATTGCACTACAACCCTGAAACTCTGCTTCTGCACATCTGGAAAATGTCAGGTGGAGAGAAATTGCAAGGCAGATTGCATCATAATCTTGAAACTCTGCTTCTGCACATCTGGAAAATGTCAGCTGGAGAGAAATTGCAAAGCGGATTTCACTACAACCCTGAAACTCTTCTTCTGCACATCTGGAAAATGTCAACTGGAGAGAAATTCAATGGCAAATTTCAACATCATCCTGAAACTCTGCTTCTGCACATCTGGAAAATGTCAGCTGGAGAGAAATTGCAAAGCGGATTTCACTACAACCCTGAAACTCTGCTTCTGCACATCTGGAAAATGTCATCTGGAGCAAAATTTCAAAGCAGCTTTCAAAATAACCCTGAAACTCTGCTTCTGCACATCTGGAAAATGTCACCTAGAGAGAAATTGCAAGGCAGATTTCAGCATCATCTTGAAACTCTGCTTCTGCACATCTGGAAAATGTCACCTAGAGAGAAATTGCAAGGCAGATTTCAGAATCATCCTGAAACTCTGCTTCTGCACATCTGGAAAATATCAGCTGGAGAGAAATTGCAAAGCAGATTTCAGCATCATCTTGAAACTCTTATTCTGCACATCTGGAAAATTTCAGCTGGAGAGAAATTCTATGGCAAATTTCAACATCATCCTGAAACTCTGCTTCTGCACATCTGTAAAATATCAGCTGGAGAGAAATTACAAAGCGGATTGCACTACAACCCTGAAACTCTGCTTCTGCACATCTGGAAAATGTCAGGTGGAGAGAAATTGCAAGGCAGATTGCATCATAATCTTGAAACTCTGCTTCTGCACATCTGTAAAATATCAGCTGGAGAGAAATTGCAAAGCGGATTTCACTACAACCCTGAAACTCTGCTTCTGCACATCTGGAAAATGTCAACTGGAGAGAAATTCAATGGCAAATTTCAACATCATCCTGAAACTCTGCTTCTGCACATCTGGAAAATGTCAGCTGGAGAGAAATTGCAAAGCGGATTTCACTACAACCCTGAAACTCTGCTTCTGCACATCTGGAAAATGTCATCTGGAGCAAAATTTCAAAGCAGCTTTCAAAATAACCCTGAAACTCTGCTTCTGCACATCTGGAAAATGTCATCTGGAGCAAAATTTCAAAGCAGCTTTCAAAATAACCCTGAAACTCTGCTTCTGCACATCTGGAAAATGTCACCTAGAGAGAAATTGCAAGGCAGATTTCAGCATCATCCTGAAACTCTGCTTCTGAACATCTGGAAAATGTCAGCTGGAGAGAAATTGCAAAGCGGATTTCACTACAACCCTGAAACTCTGCTTCTGCACATCTGGAAAATGTCATCTGGAGCAAAATTTCAAAGCAGCTTTCAAAATAACCCTGAAACTCTGCTTCTGCACATCTGGAAAATGTCAGCTGGAGAGAAATTGCAAAGCGGATTTCACTACAACCCTGAAACTCTGCTTCTGCACATCTGGAAAATGTCATCTGGAGCAAAATTTCAAAGCAGCTTTCAAAATAACCCTGAAACTCTGCTTCTGAACATCTGGAAAATGTCACCTAGAGAGAAATTGCAAGGCAGATTTCAGCATCATCTTGAAACTCTGCTTCTGCACATCTGGAAAATGTCACCTAGAGAGAAATTGCAAGGCAGATTTCAGAATCATCCTGAAACTCTGCTTCTGCACATCTGGAAAATATCAGCTGGAGAGAAATTGCAAAGCAGATTTCAGCATCATCTTGAAACTCTTATTCTGCACATCTGGAAAATTTCAGCTGGAGAGAAATTCTATGGCAAATTTCAACATCATCCTGAAACTCTGCTTCTGCACATCTGGAAAATGTCAGGTGGAGAGAAATTGCAAGGCAGATTGCATCATAATCTTGAAACTCTGCTTCTGCACATCTGTAAAATATCAGCTGGAGAGAAATTGCAAAGCGGATTTCACTACAACCCTGAAACTCTGCTTCTGCACATCTGGAAAATGTCAACTGGAGAGAAATTCAATGGCAAATTTCAACATCATCCTGAAACTCTGCTTCTGCACATCTGGAAAATGTCAGCTGGAGAGAAATTGCAAAGCGGATTTCACTACAACCCTGAAACTCTGCTTCTGCACATCTGGAAAATGTCATCTGGGGCAAAATTTCAAAGCAGCTTTCAAAATAACCCTGAAACTCTGCTTCTGCACATCTGGAAAATGTCATCTGGAGCAAAATTTCAAAGCAGCTTTCAAAATAACCCTGAAACTCTGCTTCTGCACATCTGGAAAATGTCACCTAGAGAGAAATTGCAAGGCAGATTTCAGCATCATCCTGAAACTCTGCTTCTGAACATCTGGAAAATGTCAGCTGGAGAGAAATTGCAAAGCGGATTTCACTACAACCCTGAAACTCTGCTTCTGCACATCTGGAAAATGTCATCTGGAGCAAAATTTCAAAGCAGCTTTCAAAATAACCCTGAAACTCTGCTTCTGCACATCTGGAAAATGTCAGCTGGAGAGAAATTGCAAAGCGGATTTCACTACAACCCTGAAACTCTGCTTCTGCACATCTGGAAAATGTCATCTGGAGCAAAATTTCAAAGCAGCTTTCAAAATAACCCTGAAACTCTGCTTCTGCACATCTGGAAAATGTCAGCTGGAGAGAAATTGAAAAGCAGATTTCAGCATCATCTTGAAACTCTGCTTCTGCACATCTGGAAAATGTCAGCTGGAGAGAAATTGAAAAGCAGATTTCAGCATCATCCTGAAACTCTGTTTCTGCACATCTGGAAAATGTCAGCTGGAGAGAAATTGCAGGGGTAGATTTCAGCATCATCTTGAAACTCTGCTTCTGCACATCTGGAAAATGTCAACTGGAGAGAAATTCAATGGCAAATTTCAACATCATCCTGAAAGTCTGCTTCTGCACTTCAGGAAAATGTCAGCTGGAGAGAAATTGCAAAGCGGATTTCACTACAACCCTGAAACTCTGCTTCTGCACATCTGGAAAATGTCAACTGGAGAGAAATTCAATGGCAAATTTCAACATCATCCTGAAAGTCTGCTTCTGCACATCTGGAAAATGTCACCTAGAGAGAAATTGCAAGGCAGATTTCAGCATCATCCTGAAACTCTGCTTCTGCACATCTGGAAAATATCAGCTGGAGAGAAATTGCAAAGCAGATTTCAGCATCATCTTGAAACTCTTATTCTGCACATCTGGAAAATTTCAGCTGGAGAGAAATTCTATGGCAAATTTCAACATCATCCTGAAACTCTGCTTCTGCACATCTGTAAAATATCAGCTGGAGAGAAATTACAAAGCGGATTGCACTACAACCCTGAAACTCTGCTTCTGCACATCTGGAAAATGTCAGGTGGAGAGAAATTGCAAGGCAGATTGCATCATAATCTTGAAACTCTGCTTCTGCACATCTGGAAAATGTCAGCTGGAGAGAAATTGCAAAGCGGATTTCACTACAACCCTGAAACTCTGCTTCTGCACATCTGGAAAATGTCAGCTGGAGAGAAATTTCAAAGCAGCTTTCAAAATAACCCTGAAACTCTGCTTCTGCACATCTGGAAAATGTCAGCTGGAGAGAAATTGCAAAGCGGATTTCACTACAACCCTGAAACTCTGCTTCTGCACATCTGGAAAATGTCACCTAGAGAGAAATTGCAAGGCAGATTTCAGCATCATCCTGAAACTCTGCTTCTGAACATCTGGAAAATGTCAGCTGGAGAGAAACTGCAAAGCGGATTTCAGCATCATCCTGAAACTCTGCTTCTGCACATCTGGAAAATGTCAGCTGGAGAGAAATTGAAAAGCAGATTTCAGCATCATCTTGAAACTCTGCTTCTGCACATCTGGAAAATGTCAGCTGGAGAGAAATTGAAAAGCAGATTTCAGCATCATCCTGAAACTCTGTTTCTGCACATCTGGAAAATGTCAGCTGGAGAGAAATTGCAAAGCGGATTTCACTACAACCCTGAAACTCTGCTTCTGCACATCTGGAAAATGTCATCTGGAGCAAAATTTCAAAGCAGCTTTCAAAATAACCCTGAAACTCTACTTCTGCACATCTGGAAAATGTCACCTAGAGAGAAATTGCAAGGCAGATTTCAGCATCATCTTGAAACTCTGCTTCTGCACATCTGGAAAATGTCACCTAGAGAGAAATTGCAAGGCAGATTTCAGCATCATCTTGAAATTCTGCTTCTGCACATCTGGAAAATGTCACCTGGAGAGAAATTGCAAGGCAGATTTCAGAATCATCCTGAAACTCTGCTTCTGCACATCTGGAAAATTTCAGCTGGAGAGAAATTCTATGGCAAATTTCAACATCATCCTGAAACTCTGCTTCTGCACATCTGTAAAATATCAGCTGGAGAGAAATTACAAAGCGGATTGCACTACAACCCTGAAACTCTGCTTCTGCACATCTGGAAAATGTCGGTGGAGAGAAATTGCAAGGCAGATTGCATCATAATCTTGAAACTCTGCTTCTGCACATCTGGAAAATGTCAGCTGGAGAGAAATTGCAAAGCGGATTTCACTACAACCCTGAAACTCTGCTTCTGCACATCTGGAAAATGTCAACTGGAGAGAAATTCAATGGCAAATTTCAACATCATCCTGAAACTCTGCTTCTGCACATCTGGAAAATGTCAGCTGGAGAGAAATTGCAAAGCGGATTTCACTACAACCCTGAAACTCTGCTTCTGCACATCTGGAAAATGTCATCTGGAGCAAAATTTCAAAGCAGCTTTCAAAATAACCCTGAAACTCTGCTTCTGCACATCTGGAAAATGTCACCTAGAGAGAAATTGAAAAGCAGATTTCAGCATCATCTTGAAACTCTGCTTCTGCACATCTGGAAAATGTCAGCTGGAGAGAAATTGAAAAGCAGATTTCAGCATCATCTTGAAACTCTGCTTCTGCACATCTGGAAAATGTCAGCTGGAGAGAAATTGAAAAGCAGATTTCAGCATCATCCTGAAACTCTGTTTCTGCACATCTGGAAAATGTCAGCTGGAGAGAAATTGAAAAGCAGATTTCAGCATCATCTTGAAACTCTTATTCTGCACATCTGGAAAATGTCAACTGGAGAGAAATTCTATGGCAAATTTCAGCATCATCCTGAAACTCTGCTTCTGCACATCTGGAAAATGTCAGCTGGAGAGAAATTGCAAAGCAGATTTCAGCATCATCTTGAAACTCTTATTCTGCACATCTGGAAAATGTCAACTGGAGAGAAATTCTATGGCAAATTTCAACATCATCCTGAAACTCTGCTTCTGCAGATGTGGAAAATGTCAGCTGGAGAGAAACTGCAAAGCGGATTTCAGCATCATCCTGAAACTCTGCTTCTGCACATCTGGAAAATGTCAGCTGGAGAGAAATTGAAAAGCAGATTTCAGCATCATCTTGAAACTCTGCTTCTGCACATCTGGAAAATGTCAGCTGGAGAGAAATTGAAAAGCAGATTTCAGCATCATCCTGAAACTCTGTTTCTGCACATCTGGAAAATGTCAGCTGGAGAGAAATTGCAAAGCGGATTTCACTACAACCCTGAAACTCTGCTTCTGCACATCTGGAAAATGTCAACTGGAGAGAAATTCAATGGCAAATTTCAACATCATCCTGAAAGTCTGCTTCTGCACTTCTGGAAAATGTCAGCTGGAGAGAAATTGCAAAGCGGATTTCACTACAACCCTGAAACTCTGCTTCTGCACATCTGGAAAATGTCAACTGGAGAGAAATTCAATGGCAAATTTCAGCATCATCCTGAAACTCTGCTTCTGCACATCTGGAAAATGTCAGCTGGAGAGAAATTGCAAAGCAGATTTCAGCATCATCTTGAAACTCTTATTCTGCACATCTGGAAAATGTCAACTGGAGAGAAATTCTATGGCAAATTTCAACATCATCCTGAAACTCTGCTTCTGCAGATGTGGAAAATGTCAGCTGGAGAGAAACTGCAAAGCGGATTTCAGCATCATCCTGAAACTCTGCTTCTGCACATCTGGAAAATGTCAGCTGGAGAGAAATTGCAAAGCAGATTTTAGCATCATCTTGAAACTCTAATTCTGCACATCTGGAAAATGTCAACTGGAGAGAAATTCTATGGCAAATTTCAACATCATCCTGAAACTCTGCTTCTGCAGATGTGGAAAATGTCAGCTGGAGAGAAACTGCAAAGCGGATTTCAGCATCATCCTGAAACTCTGCTTCTGCACATCTGGAAAATGTCAGCTGGAGAGAAATTGAAAAGCAGATTTCAGCATCATCTTGAAACTCTGCTTCTGCACATCTGGAAAATGTCAGCTGGAGAGAAATTGAAAAGCAGATTTCAGCATCATCCTGAAACTCTGTTTCTGCACATCTGGAAAATGTCAGCTGGAGAGAAATTGCAAAGCGGATTTCACTACAACCCTGAAACTCTGCTTCTGCACATCTGGAAAATGTCACCTAGAGAGAAATTGCAAGGCAGATTTCAGCATCATCTTGAAACTCTGCTTCTGCACATCTGGAAAATGTCACCTAGAGAGAAATTGCAAGGCAGATTTCAGAATCATCCTGAAACTCTGCTTCTGCACATCTGGAAAATATCAGCTGGAGAGAAATTGCAAAGCAGATTTCAGCATCATCCTGAAACTCTGCTTCTGCACATCTGTAAAATATCAGCTGGAGAGAAATTACAAAGCGGATTGCACTACAACCCTGAAACTCTGCTTCTGCACATCTGGAAAATGTCAGGTGGAGAGAAATTGCAAGGCAGATTGCATCATAATCTTGAAACTCTGCTTCTGCACATCTGGAAAATGTCAGCTGGAGAGAAATTGCAAAGCGGATTTCACTACAACCCTGAAACTCTTCTTCTGCACATCTGGAAAATGTCAACTGGAGAGAAATTCAATGGCAAATTTCAACATCATCCTGAAACTCTGCTTCTGCACATCTGGAAAATGTCAGCTGGAGAGAAATTGCAAAGCGGATTTCACTACAACCCTGAAACTCTGCTTCTGCACATCTGGAAAATGTCATCTGGAGCAAAATTTCAAAGCAGCTTTCAAAATAACCCTGAAACTCTGCTTCTGCACATCTGGAAAATGTCACCTAGAGAGAAATTGAAAAGCAGATTTCAGCATCATCTTGAAACTCTGCTTCTGCACATCTGGAAAATGTCAGCTGGAGAGAAATTGAAAAGCAGATTTCAGCATCATCTTGAAACTCTGCTTCTGCACATCTGGAAAATGTCAGCTGGAGAGAAATTGCAAAGCAGATTTCAGCATCATCTTGAAACTCTTATTCTGCACATCTGGAAAATGTCAACTGGAGAGAAATTCTATGGCAAATTTCAGCATCATCCTGAAACTCTGCTTCTGCACATCTGGAAAATGTCAGCTGGAGAGAAATTGCAAAGCAGATTTTAGCATCATCTTGAAACTCTTATTCTGCACATCTGGAAAATGTCAACTGGAGAGAAATTCTATGGCAAATTTCAACATCATCCTGAAACTCTGCTTCTGCAGATGTGGAAAATGTCAGCTGGAGAGAAACTGCAAAGCGGATTTCAGCATCATCCTGAAACTCTGCTTCTGCACATCTGGAAAATGTCAGCTGGAGAGAAATTGCAAAGCGGATTTCACTACAACCCTGAAACTCTGCTTCTGCACATCTGGAAAATGTCACCTAGAGAGAAATTGCAAGGCAGATTTCAGCATCATCTTGAAACTCTGCTTCTGCACATCTGGAAAATGTCACCTAGAGAGAAATTGCAAGGCAGATTTCAGCATCATCCTGAAACTCTGCTTCTGCACATCTGGAAAATATCAGCTGGAGAGAAATTGCAAAGCAGATTTCAGCATCATCTTGAAACTCTTATTCTGCACATCTGGAAAATTTCAGCTGGAGAGAAATTCTATGGCAAATTTCAACATCATCCTGAAACTCTGCTTCTGCACATCTGTAAAATATCAGCTGGAGAGAAATTACAAAGCGGATTGCACTACAACCCTGAAACTCTGCTTCTGCACATCTGGAAAATGTCAGGTGGAGAGAAATTGCAAGGCAGATTGCATCATAATCTTGAAACTCTGCTTCTGCACATCTGGAAAATGTCAGCTGGAGAGAAATTGCAAAGCGGATTTCACTACAACCCTGAAACTCTGCTTCTGCACATCTGGAAAATGTCATCTGGAGCAAAATTTCAAAGCAGCTTTCAAAATAACCCTGAAACTCTGCTTCTGCACATCTGGAAAATGTCAGCTGGAGAGAAATTGCAAAGCGGATTTCACTACAACCCTGAAACTCTGCTTCTGCACATCTGGAAAATGTCACCTAGAGAGAAATTGCAAGGCAGATTTCAGCATCATCCTGAAACTCTGCTTCTGAACATCTGGAAAATGTCAGCTGGAGAGAAATTGAAAAGCAGATTTCAGCATCATCTTGAAACTCTGCTTCTGCACATCTGGAAAATGTCAGCTGGAGAGAAATTGAAAAGCAGATTTCAGCATCATCTTGAAACTCTGCTTCTGCACATCTGGAAAATGTCAGCTGGCGAGAAATTGAAAAGCAGATTTCAGCATCATCTTGAAACTCTGTTTCTGCACATCTGGAAAATGTCAGCTGGAGAGAAATTGCAAAGCAGATTTCAGCATCATCCTGAAACTCTGTTTCTGCACATCTGGAAAATGTCAGGTGGAGAGAAATTGCAAAGCAGATTTCAGCATCATCCTGAAACTCTGTTTCTGCACATCTGGAAAATGTCAGCTGGAGAGAAATTGCAAAGCGGATTTCACTACAACCCTGAAACTCTGCTTCTGCACATCTGGAAAATGTCATCTGGAGCAAAATTTCAAAGCAGCTTTCAAAATAACCCTGAAACTCTGCTTCTGCACATCTGGAAAATGTCACCTAGAGAGAAATTGCAAGGCAGATTTCAGCATCATCTTGAAACTCTGCTTCTGCACATCTGGAAAATGTCACCTAGAGAGAAATTGCAAGGCAGATTTCAGAATCATCCTGAAACTCTGCTTCTGCACATCTGGAAAATATCAGCTGGAGAGAAATTGCAAAGCAGATTTCAGCATCATCTTGAAACTCTTATTCTGCACATCTGGAAAATTTCAGCTGGAGAGAAATTCTATGGCAAATTTCAACATCATCCTGAAACTCTGCTTCTGCACATCTGTAAAATATCAGCTGGAGAGAAATTACAAAGCGGATTGCACTACAACCCTGAAACTCTGCTTCTGCACATCTGGAAAATGTCAGGTGGAGAGAAATTGCAAGGCAGATTGCATCATAATCTTGAAACTCTGCTTCTGCACATCTGTAAAATATCAGCTGGAGAGAAATTGCAAAGCGGATTTCACTACAACCCTGAAACTCTGCTTCTGCACATCTGGAAAATGTCAACTGGAGAGAAATTCAATGGCAAATTTCAACATCATCCTGAAACTCTGCTTCTGCACATCTGGAAAATGTCAGCTGGAGAGAAATTGCAAAGCGGATTTCACTACAACCCTGAAACTCTGCTTCTGCACATCTGGAAAATGTCATCTGGAGCAAAATTTCAAAGCAGCTTTCAAAATAACCCTGAAACTCTGCTTCTGCACATCTGGAAAATGTCATCTGGAGCAAAATTTCAAAGCAGCTTTCAAAATAACCCTGAAACTCTGCTTCTGCACATCTGGAAAATGTCACCTAGAGAGAAATTGCAAGGCAGATTTCAGCATCATCCTGAAACTCTGCTTCTGAACATCTGGAAAATGTCAGCTGGAGAGAAATTGCAAAGCGGATTTCACTACAACCCTGAAACTCTGCTTCTGCACATCTGGAAAATGTCATCTGGAGCAAAATTTCAAAGCAGCTTTCAAAATAACCCTGAAACTCTGCTTCTGCACATCTGGAAAATGTCAGCTGGAGAGAAATTGCAAAGCGGATTTCACTACAACCCTGAAACTCTGCTTCTGCACATCTGGAAAATGTCATCTGGAGCAAAATTTCAAAGCAGCTTTCAAAATAACCCTGAAACTCTGCTTCTGAACATCTGGAAAATGTCACCTAGAGAGAAATTGCAAGGCAGATTTCAGCATCATCTTGAAACTCTGCTTCTGCACATCTGGAAAATGTCACCTAGAGAGAAATTGCAAGGCAGATTTCAGAATCATCCTGAAACTCTGCTTCTGCACATCTGGAAAATATCAGCTGGAGAGAAATTGCAAAGCAGATTTCAGCATCATCTTGAAACTCTTATTCTGCACATCTGGAAAATTTCAGCTGGAGAGAAATTCTATGGCAAATTTCAACATCATCCTGAAACTCTGCTTCTGCACATCTGGAAAATGTCAGGTGGAGAGAAATTGCAAGGCAGATTGCATCATAATCTTGAAACTCTGCTTCTGCACATCTGTAAAATATCAGCTGGAGAGAAATTGCAAAGCGGATTTCACTACAACCCTGAAACTCTGCTTCTGCACATCTGGAAAATGTCAACTGGAGAGAAATTCAATGGCAAATTTCAACATCATCCTGAAACTCTGCTTCTGCACATCTGGAAAATGTCAGCTGGAGAGAAATTGCAAAGCGGATTTCACTACAACCCTGAAACTCTGCTTCTGCACATCTGGAAAATGTCATCTGGAGCAAAATTTCAAAGCAGCTTTCAAAATAACCCTGAAACTCTGCTTCTGCACATCTGGAAAATGTCATCTGGAGCAAAATTTCAAAGCAGCTTTCAAAATAACCCTGAAACTCTGCTTCTGCACATCTGGAAAATGTCACCTAGAGAGAAATTGCAAGGCAGATTTCAGCATCATCCTGAAACTCTGCTTCTGAACATCTGGAAAATGTCAGCTGGAGAGAAATTGCAAAGCGGATTTCACTACAACCCTGAAACTCTGCTTCTGCACATCTGGAAAATGTCATCTGGAGCAAAATTTCAAAGCAGCTTTCAAAATAACCCTGAAACTCTGCTTCTGCACATCTGGAAAATGTCAGCTGGAGAGAAATTGCAAAGCGGATTTCACTACAACCCTGAAACTCTGCTTCTGCACATCTGGAAAATGTCATCTGGAGCAAAATTTCAAAGCAGCTTTCAAAATAACCCTGAAACTCTGCTTCTGCACATCTGGAAAATGTCAGCTGGAGAGAAATTGAAAAGCAGATTTCAGCATCATCTTGAAACTCTGCTTCTGCACATCTGGAAAATGTCAGCTGGAGAGAAATTGAAAAGCAGATTTCAGCATCATCCTGAAACTCTGTTTCTGCACATCTGGAAAATGTCAGCTGGAGAGAAATTGCAGGGGTAGATTTCAGCATCATCTTGAAACTCTGCTTCTGCACATCTGGAAAATGTCAACTGGAGAGAAATTCAATGGCAAATTTCAACATCATCCTGAAAGTCTGCTTCTGCACTTCAGGAAAATGTCAGCTGGAGAGAAATTGCAAAGCGGATTTCACTACAACCCTGAAACTCTGCTTCTGCACATCTGGAAAATGTCAACTGGAGAGAAATTCAATGGCAAATTTCAACATCATCCTGAAAGTCTGCTTCTGCACATCTGGAAAATGTCACCTAGAGAGAAATTGCAAGGCAGATTTCAGCATCATCCTGAAACTCTGCTTCTGCACATCTGGAAAATATCAGCTGGAGAGAAATTGCAAAGCAGATTTCAGCATCATCTTGAAACTCTTATTCTGCACATCTGGAAAATTTCAGCTGGAGAGAAATTCTATGGCAAATTTCAACATCATCCTGAAACTCTGCTTCTGCACATCTGTAAAATATCAGCTGGAGAGAAATTACAAAGCGGATTGCACTACAACCCTGAAACTCTGCTTCTGCACATCTGGAAAATGTCAGGTGGAGAGAAATTGCAAGGCAGATTGCATCATAATCTTGAAACTCTGCTTCTGCACATCTGGAAAATGTCAGCTGGAGAGAAATTGCAAAGCGGATTTCACTACAACCCTGAAACTCTGCTTCTGCACATCTGGAAAATGTCAGCTGGAGAGAAATTTCAAAGCAGCTTTCAAAATAACCCTGAAACTCTGCTTCTGCACATCTGGAAAATGTCAGCTGGAGAGAAATTGCAAAGCGGATTTCACTACAACCCTGAAACTCTGCTTCTGCACATCTGGAAAATGTCACCTAGAGAGAAATTGCAAGGCAGATTTCAGCATCATCCTGAAACTCTGCTTCTGAACATCTGGAAAATGTCAGCTGGAGAGAAACTGCAAAGCGGATTTCAGCATCATCCTGAAACTCTGCTTCTGCACATCTGGAAAATGTCAGCTGGAGAGAAATTGAAAAGCAGATTTCAGCATCATCTTGAAACTCTGCTTCTGCACATCTGGAAAATGTCAGCTGGAGAGAAATTGAAAAGCAGATTTCAGCATCATCCTGAAACTCTGTTTCTGCACATCTGGAAAATGTCAGCTGGAGAGAAATTGCAAAGCGGATTTCACTACAACCCTGAAACTCTGCTTCTGCACATCTGGAAAATGTCATCTGGAGCAAAATTTCAAAGCAGCTTTCAAAATAACCCTGAAACTCTACTTCTGCACATCTGGAAAATGTCACCTAGAGAGAAATTGCAAGGCAGATTTCAGCATCATCTTGAAACTCTGCTTCTGCACATCTGGAAAATGTCACCTAGAGAGAAATTGCAAGGCAGATTTCAGCATCATCTTGAAATTCTGCTTCTGCACATCTGGAAAATGTCACCTGGAGAGAAATTGCAAGGCAGATTTCAGAATCATCCTGAAACTCTGCTTCTGCACATCTGGAAAATTTCAGCTGGAGAGAAATTCTATGGCAAATTTCAACATCATCCTGAAACTCTGCTTCTGCACATCTGTAAAATATCAGCTGGAGAGAAATTACAAAGCGGATTGCACTACAACCCTGAAACTCTGCTTCTGCACATCTGGAAAATGTCGGTGGAGAGAAATTGCAAGGCAGATTGCATCATAATCTTGAAACTCTGCTTCTGCACATCTGGAAAATGTCAGCTGGAGAGAAATTGCAAAGCGGATTTCACTACAACCCTGAAACTCTGCTTCTGCACATCTGGAAAATGTCAACTGGAGAGAAATTCAATGGCAAATTTCAACATCATCCTGAAACTCTGCTTCTGCACATCTGGAAAATGTCAGCTGGAGAGAAATTGCAAAGCGGATTTCACTACAACCCTGAAACTCTGCTTCTGCACATCTGGAAAATGTCATCTGGAGCAAAATTTCAAAGCAGCTTTCAAAATAACCCTGAAACTCTGCTTCTGCACATCTGGAAAATGTCACCTAGAGAGAAATTGAAAAGCAGATTTCAGCATCATCTTGAAACTCTGCTTCTGCACATCTGGAAAATGTCAGCTGGAGAGAAATTGAAAAGCAGATTTCAGCATCATCTTGAAACTCTGCTTCTGCACATCTGGAAAATGTCAGCTGGAGAGAAATTGAAAAGCAGATTTCAGCATCATCCTGAAACTCTGTTTCTGCACATCTGGAAAATGTCAGCTGGAGAGAAATTGAAAAGCAGATTTCAGCATCATCCTGAAACTCTGTTTCTGCACATCTGGAAAATGTCAGCTGGAGAGAAATTGCAAAGCAGATTTCAGCATCATCTTGAAACTCTTATTCTGCACATCTGGAAAATGTCAACTGGAGAGAAATTCTATGGCAAATTTCAGCATCATCCTGAAACTCTGCTTCTGCACATCTGGAAAATGTCAGCTGGAGAGAAATTGCAAAGCAGATTTCAGCATCATCTTGAAACTCTTATTCTGCACATCTGGAAAATGTCAACTGGAGAGAAATTCTATGGCAAATTTCAACATCATCCTGAAACTCTGCTTCTGCAGATGTGGAAAATGTCAGCTGGAGAGAAACTGCAAAGCGGATTTCAGCATCATCCTGAAACTCTGCTTCTGCACATCTGGAAAATGTCAGCTGGAGAGAAATTGAAAAGCAGATTTCAGCATCATCTTGAAACTCTGCTTCTGCACATCTGGAAAATGTCAGCTGGAGAGAAATTGAAAAGCAGATTTCAGCATCATCCTGAAACTCTGTTTCTGCACATCTGGAAAATGTCAGCTGGAGAGAAATTGCAAAGCGGATTTCACTACAACCCTGAAACTCTGCTTCTGCACATCTGGAAAATGTCAACTGGAGAGAAATTCAATGGCAAATTTCAACATCATCCTGAAAGTCTGCTTCTGCACTTCTGGAAAATGTCAGCTGGAGAGAAATTGCAAAGCGGATTTCACTACAACCCTGAAACTCTGCTTCTGCACATCTGGAAAATGTCAACTGGAGAGAAATTCAATGGCAAATTTCAGCATCATCCTGAAACTCTGCTTCTGCACATCTGGAAAATGTCAGCTGGAGAGAAATTGCAAAGCAGATTTCAGCATCATCTTGAAACTCTTATTCTGCACATCTGGAAAATGTCAACTGGAGAGAAATTCTATGGCAAATTTCAACATCATCCTGAAACTCTGCTTCTGCAGATGTGGAAAATGTCAGCTGGAGAGAAACTGCAAACCGGATTTCAGCATCATCCTGAAACTCTGCTTCTGCACATCTGGAAAATGTCAGCTGGAGAGAAATTGAAAAGCAGATTTCAGCATCATCTTGAAACTCTGCTTCTGCACATCTGGAAAATGTCAGCTGGAGAGAAATTGAAAAGCAGATTTCAGCATCATCCTGAAACTCTGTTTCTGCACATCTGAAAAATGTCAGCTGGAGAGAAATTGCAGGGGTAGATTTCAGCATCATCTTGAAACTCTGTTTCTGCACATCTGGAAAATGTCAACTGGAGAGAAATTCAATGGCAAATTTCAACATCATCCTGAAAGTCTGCTTCTGCACTTCTGGAAAATGTCAGCTGGAGAGAAATTGCAAAGCAGATTTCAGCATCATCTTGAAACTCTTATTCTGCACATCTGGAAAATTTCAGCTGGAGAGAAATTCTATGGCAAATTTCAACATCATCCTGAAACTCTGCTTCTGCACATCTGTAAAATATCAGCTGGAGAGAAATTACAAAGCGGATTGCACTACAACCCTGAAACTCTGCTTCTGCACATCTGGAAAATGTCGGTGGAGAGAAATTGCAAGGCAGATTGCATCATAATCTTGAAACTCTGCTTCTGCACATCTGGAAAATGTCAGCTGGAGAGAAATTGCAAAGCGGATTTCACTACAACCCTGAAACTCTGCTTCTGCACATCTGGAAAATGTCAACTGGAGAGAAATTCAATGGCAAATTTCAACATCATCCTGAAACTCTGCTTCTGCACATCTGGAAAATGTCAGCTGGAGAGAAATTGCAAAGCGGATTTCACTACAACCCTGAAACTCTGCTTCTGCACATCTGGAAAATGTCATCTGGAGCAAAATTTCAAAGCAGCTTTCAAAATAACCCTGAAACTCTGCTTCTGCACATCTGGAAAATGTCACCTAGAGAGAAATTGAAAAGCAGATTTCAGCATCATCTTGAAACTCTGCTTCTGCACATCTGGAAAATGTCAGCTGGAGAGAAATTGAAAAGCAGATTTCAGCATCATCTTGAAACTCTGCTTCTGCACATCTGGAAAATGTCAGCTGGAGAGAAATTGAAAAGCAGATTTCAGCATCATCCTGAAACTCTGTTTCTGCACATCTGGAAAATGTCAGCTGGAGAGAAATTGAAAAGCAGATTTCAGCATCATCCTGAAACTCTGTTTCTGCACATCTGGAAAATGTCAGCTGGAGAGAAATTGCAAAGCAGATTTCAGCATCATCTTGAAACTCTTATTCTGCACATCTGGAAAATGTCAACTGGAGAGAAATTCTATGGCAAATTTCAGCATCATCCTGAAACTCTGCTTCTGCACATCTGGAAAATGTCAGCTGGAGAGAAATTGCAAAGCAGATTTCAGCATCATCTTGAAACTCTTATTCTGCACATCTGGAAAATGTCAACTGGAGAGAAATTCTATGGCAAATTTCAACATCATCCTGAAACTCTGCTTCTGCAGATGTGGAAAATGTCAGCTGGAGAGAAACTGCAAAGCGGATTTCAGCATCATCCTGAAACTCTGCTTCTGCACATCTGGAAAATGTCAGCTGGAGAGAAATTGAAAAGCAGATTTCAGCATCATCTTGAAACTCTGCTTCTGCACATCTGGAAAATGTCAGCTGGAGAGAAATTGAAAAGCAGATTTCAGCATCATCCTGAAACTCTGTTTCTGCACATCTGGAAAATGTCAGCTGGAGAGAAATTGCAAAGCGGATTTCACTACAACCCTGAAACTCTGCTTCTGCACATCTGGAAAATGTCAACTGGAGAGAAATTCAATGGCAAATTTCAACATCATCCTGAAAGTCTGCTTCTGCACTTCTGGAAAATGTCAGCTGGAGAGAAATTGCAAAGCGGATTTCACTACAACCCTGAAACTCTGCTTCTGCACATCTGGAAAATGTCAACTGGAGAGAAATTCAATGGCAAATTTCAGCATCATCCTGAAACTCTGCTTCTGCACATCTGGAAAATGTCAGCTGGAGAGAAATTGCAAAGCAGATTTCAGCATCATCTTGAAACTCTTATTCTGCACATCTGGAAAATGTCAACTGGAGAGAAATTCTATGGCAAATTTCAACATCATCCTGAAACTCTGCTTCTGCAGATGTGGAAAATGTCAGCTGGAGAGAAACTGCAAAGCGGATTTCAGCATCATCCTGAAACTCTGCTTCTGCACATCTGGAAAATGTCAGCTGGAGAGAAATTGAAAAGCAGATTTCAGCATCATCTTGAAACTCTGCTTCTGCACATCTGGAAAATGTCAGCTGGAGAGAAATTGAAAAGCAGATTTCAGCATCATCCTGAAACTCTGTTTCTGCACATCTGGAAAATGTCAGCTGGAGAGAAATTGCAAAGCGGATTTCACTACAACCCTGAAACTCTGCTTCTGCACATCTGGAAAATGTCAACTGGAGAGAAATTCAATGGCAAATTTCAACATCATCCTGAAAGTCTGCTTCTGCACTTCTGGAAAATGTCAGCTGGAGAGAAATTGCAAAGCGGATTTCACTACAACCCTGAAACTCTGCTTCTGCACATCTGGAAAATGTCACCTAGAGAGAAATTGCAAGGCAGATTTCAGCATCATCTTGAAACTCTGCTTCTGCACATCTGGAAAATGTCACCTAGAGAGAAATTGCAAGGCAGATTTCAGAATCATCCTGAAACTCTGCTTCTGCACATCTGGAAAATATCAGCTGGAGAGAAATTGCAAAGCAGATTTCAGCATCATCTTGAAACTCTTATTCTGCACATCTGGAAAATTTCAGCTGGAGAGAAATTCTATGGCAAATTTCAACATCATCCTGAAACTCTGCTTCTGCACATCTGTAAAATATCAGCTGGAGAGAAATTACAAAGCGGATTGCACTACAACCCTGAAACTCTGCTTCTGCACATCTGGAAAATGTCAGGTGGAGAGAAATTGCAAGGCAGATTGCATCATAATCTTGAAACTCTGCTTCTGCACATCTGGAAAATGTCAGCTGGAGAGAAATTGCAAAGCGGATTTCACTACAACCCTGAAACTCTGCTTCTGCACATCTGGAAAATGTCATCTGGAGCAAAATTTCAAAGCAGCTTTCAAAATAACCCTGAAACTCTGCTTCTGCACATCTGGAAAATGTCAGCTGGAGAGAAATTGCAAAGCGGATTTCACTACAACCCTGAAACTCTGCTTCTGCACATCTGGAAAATGTCAACTGGAGAGAAATTCAATGGCAAATTTCAGCATCATCCTGAAACTCTGCTTCTGCACATCTGGAAAATGTCAGCTGGAGAGAAATTGCAAAGCAGATTTCAGCATCATCTTGAAACTCTTATTCTGCACATCTGGAAAATGTCAACTGGAGAGAAATTCTATGGCAAATTTCAACATCATCCTGAAACTCTGCTTCTGCAGATGTGGAAAATGTCAGCTGGAGAGAAACTGCAAACCGGATTTCAGCATCATCCTGAAACTCTGCTTCTGCACATCTCGAAAGTGTCAGCTGGAGAGAAATTGAAAAGCAGATTTCAGCATCATCTTGAAACTCTGCTTCTGCACATCTGGAAAATGTCAGCTGGAGAGAAATTGAAAAGCAGATTTCAGCATCATCCTGAAACTCTGTTTCTGCACATCTGAAAAATGTCAGCTGGAGAGAAATTGCAGGGGTAGATTTCAGCATCATCTTGAAACTCTGTTTCTGCACATCTGGAAAATGTCAACTGGAGAGAAATTCAATGGCAAATTTCAACATCATCCTGAAAGTCTGCTTCTGCACTTCTGGAAAATGTCAGCTGGAGAGAAATTGCAAAGCAGATTTCAGCATCATCTTGAAACTCTTATTCTGCACATCTGGAAAATTTCAGCTGGAGAGAAATTCTATGGCAAATTTCAACATCATCCTGAAACTCTGCTTCTGCACATCTGTAAAATATCAGCTGGAGAGAAATTACAAAGCGGATTGCACTACAACCCTGAAACTCTGCTTCTGCACATCTGGAAAATGTCGGTGGAGAGAAATTGCAAGGCAGATTGCATCATAATCTTGAAACTCTGCTTCTGCACATCTGGAAAATGTCAGCTGGAGAGAAATTGCAAAGCGGATTTCACTACAACCCTGAAACTCTGCTTCTGCACATCTGGAAAATGTCAACTGGAGAGAAATTCAATGGCAAATTTCAACATCATCCTGAAACTCTGCTTCTGCACATCTGGAAAATGTCAGCTGGAGAGAAATTGCAAAGCGGATTTCACTACAACCCTGAAACTCTGCTTCTGCACATCTGGAAAATGTCATCTGGAGCAAAATTTCAAAGCAGCTTTCAAAATAACCCTGAAACTCTGCTTCTGCACATCTGGAAAATGTCACCTAGAGAGAAATTGAAAAGCAGATTTCAGCATCATCTTGAAACTCTGCTTCTGCACATCTGGAAAATGTCAGCTGGAGAGAAATTGAAAAGCAGATTTCAGCATCATCTTGAAACTCTGCTTCTGCACATCTGGAAAATGTCAGCTGGAGAGAAATTGAAAAGCAGATTTCAGCATCATCCTGAAACTCTGTTTCTGCACATCTGGAAAATGTCAGCTGGAGAGAAATTGAAAAGCAGATTTCAGCATCATCCTGAAACTCTGTTTCTGCACATCTGGAAAATGTCAGCTGGAGAGAAATTGCAAAGCAGATTTCAGCATCATCTTGAAACTCTTATTCTGCACATCTGGAAAATGTCAACTGGAGAGAAATTCTATGGCAAATTTCAGCATCATCCTGAAACTCTGCTTCTGCACATCTGGAAAATGTCAGCTGGAGAGAAATTGCAAAGCAGATTTCAGCATCATCTTGAAACTCTTATTCTGCACATCTGGAAAATGTCAACTGGAGAGAAATTCTATGGCAAATTTCAACATCATCCTGAAACTCTGCTTCTGCAGATGTGGAAAATGTCAGCTGGAGAGAAACTGCAAAGCGGATTTCAGCATCATCCTGAAACTCTGCTTCTGCACATCTGGAAAATGTCAGCTGGAGAGAAATTGAAAAGCAGATTTCAGCATCATCTTGAAACTCTGCTTCTGCACATCTGGAAAATGTCAGCTGGAGAGAAATTGAAAAGCAGATTTCAGCATCATCCTGAAACTCTGTTTCTGCACATCTGGAAAATGTCAGCTGGAGAGAAATTGCAAAGCGGATTTCACTACAACCCTGAAACTCTGCTTCTGCACATCTGGAAAATGTCAACTGGAGAGAAATTCAATGGCAAATTTCAACATCATCCTGAAAGTCTGCTTCTGCACTTCTGGAAAATGTCAGCTGGAGAGAAATTGCAAAGCGGATTTCACTACAACCCTGAAACTCTGCTTCTGCACATCTGGAAAATGTCAACTGGAGAGAAATTCAATGGCAAATTTCAGCATCATCCTGAAACTCTGCTTCTGCACATCTGGAAAATGTCAGCTGGAGAGAAATTGCAAAGCAGATTTCAGCATCATCTTGAAACTCTTATTCTGCACATCTGGAAAATGTCAACTGGAGAGAAATTCTATGGCAAATTTCAACATCATCCTGAAACTCTGCTTCTGCAGATGTGGAAAATGTCAGCTGGAGAGAAACTGCAAAGCGGATTTCAGCATCATCCTGAAACTCTGCTTCTGCACATCTGGAAAATGTCAGCTGGAGAGAAATTGAAAAGCAGATTTCAGCATCATCTTGAAACTCTGCTTCTGCACATCTGGAAAATGTCAGCTGGAGAGAAATTGAAAAGCAGATTTCAGCATCATCCTGAAACTCTGTTTCTGCACATCTGGAAAATGTCAGCTGGAGAGAAATTGCAAAGCGGATTTCACTACAACCCTGAAACTCTGCTTCTGCACATCTGGAAAATGTCAACTGGAGAGAAATTCAATGGCAAATTTCAACATCATCCTGAAAGTCTGCTTCTGCACTTCTGGAAAATGTCAGCTGGAGAGAAATTGCAAAGCGGATTTCACTACAACCCTGAAACTCTGCTTCTGCACATCTGGAAAATGTCACCTAGAGAGAAATTGCAAGGCAGATTTCAGCATCATCTTGAAACTCTGCTTCTGCACATCTGGAAAATGTCACCTAGAGAGAAATTGCAAGGCAGATTTCAGAATCATCCTGAAACTCTGCTTCTGCACATCTGGAAAATATCAGCTGGAGAGAAATTGCAAAGCAGATTTCAGCATCATCTTGAAACTCTTATTCTGCACATCTGGAAAATTTCAGCTGGAGAGAAATTCTATGGCAAATTTCAACATCATCCTGAAACTCTGCTTCTGCACATCTGTAAAATATCAGCTGGAGAGAAATTACAAAGCGGATTGCACTACAACCCTGAAACTCTGCTTCTGCACATCTGGAAAATGTCAGGTGGAGAGAAATTGCAAGGCAGATTGCATCATAATCTTGAAACTCTGCTTCTGCACATCTGGAAAATGTCAGCTGGAGAGAAATTGCAAAGCGGATTTCACTACAACCCTGAAACTCTGCTTCTGCACATCTGGAAAATGTCATCTGGAGCAAAATTTCAAAGCAGCTTTCAAAATAACCCTGAAACTCTGCTTCTGCACATCTGGAAAATGTCAGCTGGAGAGAAATTGCAAAGCGGATTTCACTACAACCCTGAAACTCTGCTTCTGCACATCTGGAAAATGTCACCTAGAGAGAAATTGCAAGGCAGATTTCAGCATCATCCTGAAACTCTGCTTCTGAACATCTGGAAAATGTCAGCTGGAGAGAAATTGAAAAGCAGATTTCAGCATCATCTTGAAACTCTGCTTCTGCACATCTGGAAAATGTCAGCTGGAGAGAAATTGAAAAGCAGATTTCAGCATCATCTTGAAACTCTGCTTCTGCACATCTGGAAAATGTCAGCTGGAGAGAAATTGAAAAGCAGATTTCAGCATCATCTTGAAACTCTGTTTCTGCACATCTGGAAAATGTCAGGTGGAGAGAAATTGCAAAGCAGATTTCAGCATCATCCTGAAACTCTGTTTCTGCACATCTGGAAAATGTCAGCTGGAGAGAAATTGCAAAGCGGATTTCACTACAACCCTGAAACTCTGCTTCTGCACATCTGGAAAATGTCATCTGGAGCAAAATTTCAAAGCAGCTTTCAAAATAACCCTGAAACTCTGCTTCTGCACATCTGGAAAATGTCACCTAGAGAGAAATTGCAAGGCAGATTTCAGCATCATCTTGAAACTCTGCTTCTGCACATCTGGAAAATGTCACCTAGAGAGAAATTGCAAGGCAGATTTCAGAATCATCCTGAAACTCTGCTTCTGCACATCTGGAAAATATCAGCTGGAGAGAAATTGCAAAGCAGATTTCAGCATCATCTTGAAACTCTTATTCTGCACATCTGGAAAATTTCAGCTGGAGAGAAATTCTATGGCAAATTTCAACATCATCCTGAAACTCTGCTTCTGCACATCTGTAAAATATCAGCTGGAGAGAAATTACAAAGCGGATTGCACTACAACCCTGAAACTCTGCTTCTGCACATCTGGAAAATGTCAGGTGGAGAGAAATTGCAAGGCAGATTGCATCATAATCTTGAAACTCTGCTTCTGCACATCTGTAAAATATCAGCTGGAGAGAAATTGCAAAGCGGATTTCACTACAACCCTGAAACTCTGCTTCTGCACATCTGGAAAATGTCAACTGGAGAGAAATTCAATGGCAAATTTCAACATCATCCTGAAACTCTGCTTCTGCACATCTGGAAAATGTCAGCTGGAGAGAAATTGCAAAGCGGATTTCACTACAACCCTGAAACTCTGCTTCTGCACATCTGGAAAATGTCATCTGGAGCAAAATTTCAAAGCAGCTTTCAAAATAACCCTGAAACTCTGCTTCTGCACATCTGGAAAATGTCATCTGGAGCAAAATTTCAAAGCAGCTTTCAAAATAACCCTGAAACTCTGCTTCTGCACATCTGGAAAATGTCACCTAGAGAGAAATTGCAAGGCAGATTTCAGCATCATCCTGAAACTCTGCTTCTGAACATCTGGAAAATGTCAGCTGGAGAGAAATTGCAAAGCGGATTTCACTACAACCCTGAAACTCTGCTTCTGCACATCTGGAAAATGTCATCTGGAGCAAAATTTCAAAGCAGCTTTCAAAATAACCCTGAAACTCTGCTTCTGCACATCTGGAAAATGTCAGCTGGAGAGAAATTGCAAAGCGGATTTCACTACAACCCTGAAACTCTGCTTCTGCACATCTGGAAAATGTCACCTAGAGAGAAATTGCAAGGCAGATTTCAGCATCATCCTGAAACTCTGCTTCTGAACATCTGGAAAATGTCAGCTGGAGAGAAATTGAAAAGCAGATTTCAGCATCATCTTGAAACTCTGCTTCTGCACATCTGGAAAATGTCAGCTGGAGAGAAATTGAAAAGCAGATTTCAGCATCATCTTGAAACTCTGCTTCTGCACATCTGGAAAATGTCAGCTGGAGAGAAATTGAAAAGCAGATTTCAGCATCATCTTGAAACTCTGTTTCTGCACATCTGGAAAATGTCAGCTGGAGAGAAATTGCAAAGCAGATTTCAGCATCATCCTGAAACTCTGTTTCTGCACATCTGGAAAATGTCAGGTGGAGAGAAATTGCAAAGCAGATTTCAGCATCATCCTGAAACTCTGTTTCTGCACATCTGGAAAATGTCAGCTGGAGAGAAATTGCAAAGCGGATTTCACTACAACCCTGAAACTCTGCTTCTGCACATCTGGAAAATGTCATCTGGAGGAAAATTTCAAAGCAGCTTTCAAAATAACCCTGAAACTCTGCTTCTGCACATCTGGAAAATGTCACCTAGAGAGAAATTGCAAGGCAGATTTCAGCATCATCTTGAAACTCTGCTTCTGCACATCTGGAAAATGTCACCTAGAGAGAAATTGCAAGGCAGATTTCAGAATCATCCTGAAACTCTGCTTCTGCACATCTGGAAAATATCAGCTGGAGAGAAATTGCAAAGCAGATTTCAGCATCATCTTGAAACTCTTATTCTGCACATCTGGAAAATTTCAGCTGGAGAGAAATTCTATGGCAAATTTCAACATCATCCTGAAACTCTGCTTCTGCACATCTGTAAAATATCAGCTGGAGAGAAATTACAAAGCGGATTGCACTACAACCCTGAAACTCTGCTTCTGCACATCTGGAAAATGTCGGTGGAGAGAAATTGCAAGGCAGATTGCATCATAATCTTGAAACTCTGCTTCTGCACATCTGGAAAATGTCAGCTGGAGAGAAATTGCAAAGCGGATTTCACTACAACCCTGAAACTCTGCTTCTGCACATCTGGAAAATGTCAACTGGAGAGAAATTCAATGGCAAATTTCAACATCATCCTGAAACTCTGTTTCTGCACATCTGGAAAATGTCAGCTGGAGAGAAATTGCAAAGCGGATTTCACTACAACCCTGAAACTCTGCTTCTGCACATCTGGAAAATGTCATCTGGAGCAAAATTTCAAAGCAGCTTTCAAAATAACCCTGAAACTCTGCTTCTGCACATCTGGAAAATGTCACCTAGAGAGAAATTGAAAAGCAGATTTCAGCATCATCTTGAAACTCTGCTTCTGCACATCTGGAAAATGTCAGCTGGAGAGAAATTGAAAAGCAGATTTCAGCATCATCCTGAAACTCTGTTTCTGCACATCTGGAAAATGTCAGCTGGAGAGAAATTGAAAAGCAGATTTCAGCATCATCCTGAAACTCTGTTTCTGCACATCTGGAAAATGTCAGCTGGAGAGAAATTGCAAAGCAGATTTCAGCATCATCCTGAAACTCTGTTTCTGCACATCTGGAAAATGTCAGGTGGAGAGAAATTGCAAAGCAGATTTCAGCATCATCCTGAAACTCTGTTTCTGCACATCTGGAAAATGTCAGCTGGAGAGAAATTGCAAAGCGGATTTCACTACAACCCTGAAACTCTGCTTCTGCACATCTGGAAAATGTCATCTGGAGCAAAATTTCAAAGCAGCTTTCAAAATAACCCTGAAACTCTGCTTCTGCACATCTGGAAAATGTCACCTAGAGAGAAATTGCAAGGCAGATTTCAGCATCATCTTGAAACTCTGCTTCTGCACATCTGGAAAATGTCACCTAGAGAGAAATTGCAAGGCAGATTTCAGAATCATCCTGAAACTCTGCTTCTGCACATCTGGAAAATATCAGCTGGAGAGAAATTGCAAAGCAGATTTCAGCATCATCTTGAAACTCTTATTCTGCACATCTGGAAAATGTCAGCTGGAGAGAAATTGCAAAGCAGATTTCAGCATCATCCTGAAACTCTGTTTCTGCACATCTGGAAAATGTCAGGTGGAGAGAAATTGCAAAGCAGATTTCAGCATCATCCTGAAACTCTGTTTCTGCACATCTGGAAAATGTCAGCTGGAGAGAAATTGCAAAGCAGATTTCAGCATCATCTTGAAACTCTTATTCTGCACATCTGGAAAATGTCAACTGGAGAGAAATTTCAAGGCAGATTTCAGCATCATCCTGAAACTCTGCTTCTGCACATCTGGAAAATGTCAGCTGGAGAGAAATTGCAAAGCAGCTTTCAAAATAACCCTGAAACTCTGCTTCTGAACATCTGGAAAATGTCAGCTGGAGAGAAATTGAAAAGCAGATTTCAGCATCATCTTGAAACTCTGCTTCTGCACATCTGGAAAATGTCAGCTGGAGAGAAATTGAAAAGCAGATTTCAGCATCATCTTGAAACTCTGCTTCTGCACATCTGGAAAATGTCATCTGGAGCAAAATTTCAAAGCAGCTTTCAAAATAACCCTGAAACTCTGCTTCTGAACATCTGGAAAATGTCAGCTGGAGAGAAATTGAAAAGCAGATTTCAGCATCATCTTGAAACTCTGCTTCTGCACATCTGGAAAATGTCAGCTGGAGAGAAATTGCAAAGCAGATTTCAGCATCATCCTGAAACTCTGTTTCTGCAAATCTGGAAAATGTCAGCTGGAGAGAAATTGCAAAGCGGATTTCACTACAACCCTGAAACTCTGCTTCTGCACATCTGGAAAATGTCATCTGGAGCAAAATTTCAAAGCAGCTTTCAAAATAACCCTGAAACTCTGCTTCTGCACATCTGGAAAATGTCACCTAGAGAGAAATTGCAAGGCAGATTTCAGAATCATCCTGAAACTCTGCTTCTGCACATCTGGAAAATATCAGCTGGAGAGAAATTGCAAAGCAGATTTCAGCATCATCTTGAAACTCTTATTCTGCACATCTGGAAAATTTCAGCTGGAGAGAAATTCTATGGCAAATTTCAACATCATCCTGAAACTCTGCTTCTGCACATCTGTAAAATATCAGCTGGAGAGAAATTGAAAAGCAGATTTCAGCATCATCTTGAAACTCTGCTTCTGCACATCTGGAAAATGTCAGCTGGAGAGAAATTGAAAAGCAGATTTCAGCATCATCTTGAAACTCTGCTTCTGCACATCTGGAAAATGTCAGCTGGAGAGAAATTGAAAAGCAGATTTCAGCATCATCCTGAAACTCTGTTTCTGCACATCTGGAAAATGTCAGCTGGAGAGAAATTGCAAGGCAGATTTCAGAATCATCCTGAAACTCTGCTTCTGCACATCTGGAAAATATCAGCTGGAGAGAAATTGCAAAGCAGATTTCAGCATCATCTTGAAACTCTTATTCTGCACATCTGGAAAATTTCAGCTGGAGAGAAATTCTATGGCAAATTTCAACATCATCCTGAAACTCTGCTTCTGCACATCTGTAAAATATCAGCTGGAGAGAAATTGAAAAGCAGATTTCAGCATCATCCTGAAACTCTGCTTCTGCACATCTGGAAAATATCAGCTGGAGAGAAATTGCAAAGCAGATTTCAGCATCATCTTGAAAATCTTATTCTGCACATCTGGAAAATTTCAGCTGGAGAGAAATTCTATGGCAAATTTCAACATCATCCTGAAACTCTGCTTCTGCACATCTGTAAAATATCAGCTGGAGAGAAATTACAAAGCGGATTGCACTACAACCCTGAAACTCTGCTTCTGCACATCTGGAAAATGTCAGGTGGAGAGAAATTGCAAGGCAGATTGCATCATAATCTTGAAACTCTGCTTCTGCACATCTGGAAAATGTCAGCTGGAGAGAAATTGCAAAGCGGATTTCACTACAACCCTGAAACTCTGCTTCTGCACATCTGGAAAATGTCAACTGGAGAGAAATTCAATGGCAAATTTCAACATCATCCTGAAACTCTGCTTCTGCACATCTGGAAAATGTCAGCTGGAGAGAAATTGCAAAGCGGATTTCACTACAACCCTGAAACTCTGCTTCTGCACATCTGGAAAATGTGAGCTGGAGAGAAATTGAAAAGCAGATTTCAGCATCATCTTGAAACTCTGCTTCTGCACATCTGGAAAATGTCAGCTGGAGAGAAATTGAAAAGCAGATTTCAGCATCATCTTGAAACTCTGCTTCTGCACATCTGGAAAATGTCAGCTGGAGAGAAATTGAAAAGCAGATTTCAGCATCATCTTGAAACTCTGCTTCTGCACATCTGGAAAATGTCAGCTGGAGAGAAATTGCAAAGCAGATTTCAGCATCATCCTGAAACTCTGTTTCTGCACATCTGGAAAATGTCAGGTGGAGAGAAATTGCAAAGCAGATTTCAGCATCATCCTGAAACTCTGTTTCTGCACATCTGGAAAATGTCAGCTGGAGAGAAATTGCAAAGCGGATTTCACTACAACCCTGAAACTCTGCTTCTGCACATCTGGAAAATGTCACCTAGAGAGAAATTGCAAGGCAGATTTCAGCATCATCTTGAAACTCTGCTTCTGCACATCTGGAAAATGTCACCTAGAGAGAAATTGCAAGGCAGATTTCAGAATCATCCTGAAACTCTGCTTCTGCACATCTGGAAAATATCAGCTGGAGAGAAATTGCAAAGCAGATTTCAGCATCATCTTGAAAATCTTATTCTGCACATCTGGAAAATTTCAGCTGGAGAGAAATTCTATGGCAAATTTCAACATCATCCTGAAACTCTGCTTCTGCACATCTGTAAAATATCAGCTGGAGAGAAATTACAAAGCGGATTGCACTACAACCCTGAAACTCTGCTTCTGCACATCTGGAAAATGTCAGGTGGAGAGAAATTGCAAGGCAGATTGCATCATAATCTTGAAACTCTGCTTCTGCACATCTGGAAAATGTCAGCTGGAGAGAAATTGCAAAGCGGATTTCACTACAACCCTGAAACTCTGCTTCTGCACATCTGGAAAATGTCAACTGGAGAGAAATTCAATGGCAAATTTCAACATCATCCTGAAACTCTGCTTCTGCACATCTGGAAAATGTCAGCTGGAGAGAAATTGCAAAGCGGATTTCACTACAACCCTGAAACTCTGCTTCTGCACATCTGGAAAATGTGAGCTGGAGAGAAATTGAAAAGCAGATTTCAGCATCATCTTGAAACTCTGCTTCTGCACATCTGGAAAATGTCAGCTGGAGAGAAATTGAAAAGCAGATTTCAGCATCATCTTGAAACTCTGCTTCTGCACATCTGGAAAATGTCAGCTGGAGAGAAATTGAAAAGCAGATTTCAGCATCATCCTGAAACTCTGTTTCTGCACATCTGGAAAATGTCAGCTGGAGAGAAATTGCAAAGCAGATTTCAGCATCATCTTGAAACTCTTATTCTGCACATCTGGAAAATGTCAACTGGAGAGAAATTCTATGGCAAATTTCAGCATCATCCTGAAACTCTGCTTCTGCACATCTGGAAAATGTCAGCTGGAGAGAAATTGCAAAGCAGATTTCAGCATCATCTTGAAACTCTTATTCTGCACATCTGGAAAATGTCAACTGGAGAGAAATTCTATGGCAAATTTCAACATCATCCTGAAACTCTGCTTCTGCAGATGTGGAAAATGTCAGCTGGAGAGAAACTGCAAAGCGGATTTCAGCATCATCCTGAAACTCTGCTTCTGCACATCTGGAAAATGTCAGCTGGAGAGAAATTGAAAAGCAGATTTCAGCATCATCTTGAAACTCTGCTTCTGCACATCTGGAAAATGTCAGCTGGAGAGAAATTGAAAAGCAGATTTCAGCATCATCCTGAAACTCTGTTTCTGCACATCTGGAAAATGTCAGCTGGAGAGAAATTGCAAAGCGGATTTCACTACAACCCTGAAACTCTGCTTCTGCACATCTGGAAAATGTCAACTGGAGAGAAATTCAATGGCAAATTTCAACATCATCCTGAAAGTCTGCTTCTGCACTTCTGGAAAATGTCAGCTGGAGAGAAATTGCAAAGCGGATTTCACTACAACCCTGAAACTCTGCTTCTGCACATCTGGAAAATGTCACCTAGAGAGAAATTGCAAGGCAGATTTCAGCATCATCCTGAAACTCTGCTTCTGCACATCTGGAAAATATCAGCTGGAGAGAAATTGCAAAGCAGATTTCAGCATCATCTTGAAACTCTTATTCTGCACATCTGGAAAATTTCAGCTGGAGAGAAATTCTATGGCAAATTTCAACATCATCCTGAAACTCTGCTTCTGCACATCTGGAAAATATCAGCTGGAGAGAAATTGCAAGGCAGATTTCAGCATCATCTTGAAACTCTGCTTCTGCACATCTGGAAAATGTCACCTAGAGAGAAATTGCAAGGCAGATTTCAGAATCATCCTGAAACTCTGCTTCTGCACATCTGGAAAATATCAGCTGGAGAGAAATTGCAAAGCAGATTTCAGCATCATCTTGAAACTCTTATTCTGCACATCTGGAAAATTTCAGCTGGAGAGAAATTCTATGGCAAATTTCAACATCATCCTGAAACTCTGCTTCTGCACATCTGGAAAATGTCACCTAGAGAGAAATTGCAAGGCAGATTTCAGCATCATCTTGAAACTCTGCTTCTGCACATCTGGAAAATGTCACCTAGAGAGAAATTGCAAGGCAGATTTCAGCATCATCCTGAAACTCTGCTTCTGCACATCTGGAAAATGTCAGCTGGAGAGAAATTGAAAAGCAGATTTCAGCATCATCTTGAAACTCTGCTTCTGCACATCTGGAAAATGTCAGCTGGAGAGAAATTGCAAAGCAGATTTCAGCATCATCCTGAAACTCTGTTTCTGCACATCTGGAAAATGTCAGGTGGAGAGAAATTTCAAGGCAGATTTCAGCATCATCCTGAAACTCTGCTTCTGCACATCTGGAAAATGTCAACTGGAGAGAAATTCAATGGCAAATTTCAACATCATCCTGAAAGTCTGCTTCTGCACTTCTGGAAAATGTCAGCTGGAGAGAAATTGCAAAGCGGATTTCACTACAACCCTGAAACTCTGCTTCTGCACATCTGGAAAATGTCACCTAGAGAGAAATTGCAAGGCAGATTTCAGCATCATCTTGAAACTCTGCTTCTGCACATCTGGAAAATGTCACCTAGAGAGAAATTGCAAGGCAGATTTCAGAATCATCCTGAAACTCTGCTTCTGCACATCTGGAAAATATCAGCTGGAGAGAAATTGCAAAGCAGATTTCAGCATCATCTTGAAACTCTTATTCTGCACATCTGGAAAATTTCAGCTGGAGAGAAATTCTATGGCAAATTTCAACATCATCCTGAAACTCTGCTTCTGCACATCTGTAAAATATCAGCTGGAGAGAAATTACAAAGCGGATTGCACTACAATCCTGAAACTCTGCTTCTGCACATCTGGAAAATGTCAGGTGGAGAGAAATTGCAAGGCAGATTGCATCATAATCTTGAAACTCTGCTTCTGCACATCTGGAAAATGTCAGCTGGAGAGAAATTGCAAAGCGGATTTCACTACAACCCTGAAACTCTGCTTCTGCACATCTGGAAAATGTCATCTGGAGCAAAATTTCAAAGCAGCTTTCAAAATAACCCTGAAACTCTGCTTCTGCACATCTGGAAAATGTCAGCTGGAGAGAAATTGCAAAGCGGATTTCACTACAACCCTGAAACTCTGCTTCTGCACATCTGGAAAATGTCACCTAGAGAGAAATTGCAAGGCAGATTTCAGCATCATCCTGAAACTCTGCTTCTGAACATCTGGAAAATGTCAGCTGGAGAGAAATTGAAAAGCAGATTTCAGCATCATCCTGAAACTCTGCTTCTGAACATCTGGAAAATGTCAGCTGGAGAGAAATTGAAAAGCAGATTTCAGCATCATCTTGAAACTCTGCTTCTGCACATCTGGAAAATGTCAGCTGGAGAGAAATTGAAAAGCAGATTTCAGCATCATCTTGAAACTCTGTTTCTGCACATCTGGAAAATGTCAGCTGGAGAGAAATTGCAAAGCAGATTTCAGCATCATCCTGAAACTCTGTTTCTGCACATCTGGAAAATGTCAGGTGGAGAGAAATTGCAAAGCAGATTTCAGCATCATCCTGAAACTCTGTTTCTGCACATCTGGAAAATGTCAGCTGGAGAGAAATTGCAAAGCAGATTTCAGCATCATCTTGAAACTCTTATTCTGCACATCTGGAAAATGTCAACTGGAGAGAAATTTCAAGGCAGATTTCAGCATCATCCTGAAACTCTGCTTCTGCACATCTGGAAAATGTCAGCTGGAGAGAAATTGCAAAGCAGCTTTCAAAATAACCCTGAAACTCTGCTTCTGAACATCTGGAAAATGTCAGCTGGAGAGAAATTGAAAAGCAGATTTCAGCATCATCTTGAAACTCTGCTTCTGCACATCTGGAAAATGTCAGCTGGAGAGAAATTGAAAAGCAGATTTCAGCATCATCTTGAAACTCTGCTTCTGCACATCTGGAAAATGTCATCTGGAGCAAAATTTCAAAGCAGCTTTCAAAATAACCCTGAAACTCTGCTTCTGAACATCTGGAAAATGTCAGCTGGAGAGAAATTGAAAAGCAGATTTCAGCATCATCCTGAAACTCTGCTTCTGCACATCTGGAAAATGTCAGCTGGAGAGAAATTGCAAAGCAGATTTCAGCATCATCCTGAAACTCTGTTTCTGCACATCTGGAAAATGTCAGCTGGAGAGAAATTGCAAAGCGGATTTCACTACAACCCTGAAACTCTGCTTCTGCACATCTGGAAAATGTCATCTGGAGCAAAATTTCAAAGCAGCTTTCAAAATAACCCTGAAACTCTGCTTCTGCACATCTGGAAAATGTCACCTAGAGAGAAATTGCAAGGCAGATTTCAGAATCATCCTGAAACTCTGCTTCTGCACATCTGGAAAATATCAGCTGGAGAGAAATTGCAAAGCAGATTTCAGCATCATCTTGAAACTCTTATTCTGCACATCTGGAAAATTTCAGCTGGAGAGAAATTCTATGGCAAATTTCAACATCATCCTGAAACTCTGCTTCTGCACATCTGTAAAATATCAGCTGGAGAGAAATTGAAAAGCAGATTTCAGCATCATCTTGAAACTCTGCTTCTGCACATCTGGAAAATGTCAGCTGGAGAGAAATTGAAAAGCAGATTTCAGCATCATCTTGAAACTCTGCTTCTGCACATCTGGAAAATGTCAGCTGGAGAGAAATTGAAAAGCAGATTTCAGCATCATCCTGAAACTCTGCTTCTGCACATCTGGAAAATGTCACCTAGAGAGAAATTGCAAGGCAGATTTCAGAATCATCCTGAAACTCTGCTTCTGCACATCTGGAAAATATCAGCTGGAGAGAAATTGCAAAGCAGATTTCAGCATCATCTTGAAACTCTTATTCTGCACATCTGGAAAATTTCAGCTGGAGAGAAATTCTATGGCAAATTTCAACATCATCCTGAAACTCTGCTTCTGCACATCTGGAAAATGTCACCTAGAGAGAAATTGCAAGGCAGATTTCAGCATCATCTTGAAACTCTGCTTCTGCACATCTGGAAAATGTCAC
This sequence comes from Pituophis catenifer annectens, assembly GCF_029215685.1. Lineage (NCBI taxonomy): Eukaryota > Metazoa > Chordata > Lepidosauria > Squamata > Colubridae > Pituophis > Pituophis catenifer. Next base: position 46,902,219 of record NW_027256885.1, read on the forward strand.
CTAGAGAGAAATTGCAAGGCAGATTTCAGCATCATCCTGAAACTCTGCTTCTGCACATCTGGAAAATGTCAGCTGGAGAGAAATTGAAAAGCAGATTTCAGCATCATCTTGAAACTCTGCTTCTGCACATCTGGAAAATGTCAGCTGGAGAGAAATTGCAAAGCAGATTTCAGCATCATCCTGAAACTCTGTTTCTGCACATCTGGAAAATGTCAGGTGGAGAGAAATTTCAAGGCAGATTTCAGCATCATCCTGAAACTCTGCTTCTGCACATCTGGAAAATGTCAACTGGAGAGAAATTCAATGGCAAATTTCAACATCATCCTGAAAGTCTGCTTCTGCACTTCTGGAAAATGTCAGCTGGAGAGAAATTGCAAAGCGGATTTCACTACAACCCTGAAACTCTGCTTCTGCACATCTGGAAAATGTCACCTAGAGAGAAATTGCAAGGCAGATTTCAGCATCATCTTGAAACTCTGCTTCTGCACATCTGGAAAATGTCACCTAGAGAGAAATTGCAAGGCAGATTTCAGAATCATCCTGAAACTCTGCTTCTGCACATCTGGAAAATATCAGCTGGAGAGAAATTGCAAAGCAGATTTCAGCATCATCTTGAAACTCTTATTCTGCACATCTGGAAAATTTCAGCTGGAGAGAAATTCTATGGCAAATTTCAACATCATCCTGAAACTCTGCTTCTGCACATCTGTAAAATATCAGCTGGAGAGAAATTACAAAGCGGATTGCACTACAATCCTGAAACTCTGCTTCTGCACATCTGGAAAATGTCAGGTGGAGAGAAATTGCAAGGCAGATTGCATCATAATCTTGAAACTCTGCTTCTGCACATCTGGAAAATGTCAGCTGGAGAGAAATTGCAAAGCGGATTTCACTACAACCCTGAAACTCTGCTTCTGCACATCTGGAAAATGTCATCTGGAGCAAAATTTCAAAGCAGCTTTCAAAATAACCCTGAAACTCTGCTTCTGCACATCTGGAAAATGTCAGCTGGAGAGAAATTGCAAAGCGGATTTCACTACAACCCTGAAACTCTGCTTCTGCACATCTGGAAAATGTCACCTAGAGAGAAATTGCAAGGCAGATTTCAGCATCATCCTGAAACTCTGCTTCTGAACATCTGGAAAATGTCAGCTGGAGAGAAATTGAAAAGCAGATTTCAGCATCATCCTGAAACTCTGCTTCTGAACATCTGGAAAATGTCAGCTGGAGAGAAATTGAAAAGCAGATTTCAGCATCATCTTGAAACTCTGCTTCTGCACATCTGGAAAATGTCAGCTGGAGAGAAATTGAAAAGCAGATTTCAGCATCATCTTGAAACTCTGTTTCTGCACATCTGGAAAATGTCAGCTGGAGAGAAATTGCAAAGCAGATTTCAGCATCATCCTGAAACTCTGTTTCTGCACATCTGGAAAATGTCAGGTGGAGAGAAATTGCAAAGCAGATTTCAGCATCATCCTGAAACTCTGTTTCTGCACATCTGGAAAATGTCAGCTGGAGAGAAATTGCAAAGCAGATTTCAGCATCATCTTGAAACTCTTATTCTGCACATCTGGAAAATGTCAACTGGAGAGAAATTTCAAGGCAGATTTCAGCATCATCCTGAAACTCTGCTTCTGCACATCTGGAAAATGTCAGCTGGAGAGAAATTGCAAAGCAGCTTTCAAAATAACCCTGAAACTCTGCTTCTGAACATCTGGAAAATGTCAGCTGGAGAGAAATTGAAAAGCAGATTTCAGCATCATCTTGAAACTCCGCTTCTGCACATCTGGAAAATGTCAGCTGGAGAGAAATTGAAAAGCAGATTTCAGCATCATCTTGAAACTCTGCTTCTGCACATCTGGAAAATGTCATCTGGAGCAAAATTTCAAAGCAGCTTTCAAAATAACCCTGAAACTCTGCTTCTGAACATCTGGAAAATGTCATCTGGAGCAAAATTTCAAAGCAGCTTTCAAAATAACCCTGAAACTCTGCTTCTGCACATCTGGAAAATGTCACCTAGAGAGAAATTGCAAGGCAGATTTCAGAATCATCCTGAAACTCTGCTTCTGCACATCTGGAAAATATCAGCTGGAGAGAAATTGCAAAGCAGATTTCAGCAATCATCTTGAAACTCTTATTCTGCACATCTGGAAAATTTCGCTGGAGAGAAATTCTATGGCAAATTTCAACATCATCCTGAAACTCTGCTTCTGCACATCTGTAAAATATCAGCTGGAGAGAAATTGAAAAGCAGATTTCAGCATCATCTTGAAACTCTGCTTCTGCACATCTGGAAAATGTCAGCTGGAGAGAAATTGAAAAGCAGATTTCAGCATCATCTTGAAACTCTGCTTCTGCACATCTGGAAAATGTCAGCTGGAGAGAAATTGAAAAGCAGATTTCAGCATCATCCTGAAACTCTGCTTCTGCACATCTGGAAAATATCAGCTGGAGAGAAATTGCAAGGCAGATTTCAGCATCATCTTGAAACTCTGCTTCTGCACATCTGGAAAATGTCACCTAGAGAGAAATTGCAAGGCAGATTTCAGAATCATCCTGAAACTCTGCTTCTGCACATCTGGAAAATATCAGCTGGAGAGAAATTGCAAAGCAGATTTCAGCATCATCTTGAAACTCTTATTCTGCACATCTGGAAAATTTCAGCTGGAGAGAAATTCTATGGCAAATTTCAACATCATCCTGAAACTCTGCTTCTGCACATCTGGAAAATGTCACCTAGAGAGAAATTGCAAGGCAGATTTCAGCATCATCTTGAAACTCTGCTTCTGCACATCTGGAAAATGTCACCTAGAGAGAAATTGCAAGGCAGATTTCAGCATCATCCTGAAACTCTGCTTCTGCACATCTGGAAAATGTCAGCTGGAGAGAAATTGAAAAGCAGATTTCAGCATCATCTTGAAACTCTGCTTCTGCACATCTGGAAAATGTCAGCTGGAGAGAAATTGCAAAGCAGATTTCAGCATCATCCTGAAACTCTGTTTCTGCACATCTGGAAAATGTCAGCTGGAGAGAAATTGCAAAGCAGATTTCAGCATCATCTTGAAACTCTTATTCTGCACATCTGGAAAATGTCAACTGGAGAGAAATTCTATGGCAAATTTCAGCATCATCCTGAAACTCTGCTTCTGCACATCTGGAAAATGTCAGCTGGAGAGAAATTGCAAAGCAGATTTCAGCATCATCTTGAAACTCTTATTCTGCACATCTGGAAAATGTCAACTGGAGAGAAATTCTATGGCAAATTTCAACATCATCCTGAAACTCTGCTTCTGCAGATGTGGAAAATGTCAGCTGGAGAGAAACTGCAAAGCGGATTTCAGCATCATCCTGAAACTCTGCTTCTGCACATCTGTAAAATATCAGCTGGAGAGAAATTACAAAGCGGATTGCACTACAACCCTGAAACTCTGCTTCTGCACATCTGGAAAATGTCAGGTGGAGAGAAATTGCAAGGCAGATTGCATCATAATCTTGAAACTCTGCTTCTGCACATCTGGAAAATGTCAGCTGGAGAGAAATTGCAAAGCGGATTTCACTACAACCCTGAAACTCTGCTTCTGCACATCTGGAAAATGTCATCTGGAGCAAAATTTCAAAGCAGCTTTCAAAATAACCCTGAAACTCTGCTTCTGCACATCTGGAAAATGTCAGCTGGAGAGAAATTGCAAAGCGGATTTCACTACAACCCTGAAACTCTGCTTCTGCACATCTGGAAAATGTCACCTAGAGAGAAATTGCAAGGCAGATTTCAGCATCATCCTGAAACTCTGCTTCTGAACATCTGGAAAATGTCAGCTGGAGAGAAATTCCATGACAAATTTCAGCATCATCCTGAAACTGTGCTTCTGCACATCTGGAAAATGTCATCTGGAGCAAAATTCCATGTCAGATTTCAGAATAAACCTGGAATTCTGCTTCTGCACATCTGGAAAATGTCAGCTAGAGAGAAATTGCAAGGCAGATTTCAGCATCAGCCTGAAACTCTGCTTCTACACATCTGGAATATCTCACTTAGAGGAAATTGCAAGGCAGATTTCAAAATCATGCTGAAACATCTTCTGTACATCTGGAAAAATGTCATCTGGAGCAAAATTCCATGTCAGATTTTAGAATAAACCTGGAATTCTGCTTCTGCACATCTGGAAAATGTCAGCTAGAGAGAAAGTACAAAGCAGATTTCAGCATAATCCTGAAACTCTGCTTCTGCACATCTGGAAAATGTCAGCTGGAGAGAAATTGCAAGGCAGATTTCAGCATCATCCTGAAACTCTTATTCTGCACATCTGGAAAATGTCAACTGGAGAGAAATTCTATGGCAAATTTCAACATCATCCTGAAACTCTGCTTCTGCAGATGTGGAAAATGTCAGCTGGAGAGAAACTGCAAAGCGGATTTCAGCATCATCCTGAAACTCTGCTTCTGCACATCTGTAAAATATCAGCTGGAGAGAAATTACAAAGCGGATTGCACTACAACCCTGAAACTCTGCTTCTGCACATCTGGAAAATGTCAGGTGGAGAGAAATTGCAAGGCAGATTGCATCATAATCTTGAAACTCTGCTTCTGCACATCTGGAAAATGTCAGCTGGAGAGAAATTGCAAAGCGGATTTCACTACAACCCTGAAACTCTGCTTCTGCACATCTGGAAAATGTCATCTGGAGCAAAATTTCAAAGCAGCTTTCAAAATAACCCTGAAACTCTGCTTCTGCACATCTGGAAAATGTCAGCTGGAGAGAAATTGCAAAGCGGATTTCACTACAACCCTGAAACTCTGCTTCTGCACATCTGGAAAATGTCACCTAGAGAGAAATTGCAAGGCAGATTTCAGCATCATCCTGAAACTCTGCTTCTGAACATCTGGAAAATGTCAGCTGGAGAGAAATTCCTTGACAAATTTCAGCATCATCCTGAAACTGTGCTTCTGCACATCTGGAAAATGTCATCTGGAGCAAAATTCCATGTCAGATTTCAGAATAAACCTGGAATTCTGCTTCTGCACATCTGGAAAATGTCAGCTAGAGAGAAATTGCAAGGCAGATTTCAGCATCAGCCTGAAACTCTGCTTCTACACATCTGGAATATCTCACTTAGAGGAAATTGCAAGGCAGATTTCAAAATCATGCTGAAACATCTTCTGTACATCTGGAAAAATGTCATCTGGAGCAAAATTCCATGTCAGATTTTAGAATAAACCTGGAATTCTGCTTCTGCACATCTGGAAAATGTCAGCTAGAGAGAAAGTACAAAGCAGATTTCAGCATAATCCTGAAACTCTGCTTCTGCACATCTGGAAAATGTCAGCTGGAGAGAAATTGCAAGGCAGATTTCAGCATCAGCCTGAAACTCTGCTTCTACACATCTGGAATATCTCACTTAGAGGAAATTGCAAGGCAGATTTCAAAATCATGCTGAAACATCTTCTGTACATCTGGAAAAATGTCATCTGGAGCAAAATTCCATGTCAGATTTTAGAATAAACCTGGAATTCTGCTTCTGCACATCTGGAAAATGTCAGCTAGAGAGAAAGTACAAAGCAGATTTCAGCATAATCCTGAAACTCTGCTTCTGCACATCTGGAAAATGTCAGCTGGAGAGAAATTGCAAGGCAGATTTCAGCATCATCCTGAAACTCTTATTCTGCACATCTGGAAAATGTCAACTGGAGAGAAATTCTATGGCAAATTTCAACATCATCCTGAAACTCTGCTTCTGCAGATGTGGAAAATGTCAGCTGGAGAGAAACTGCAAAGCGGATTTCAGCATCATCCTGAAACTCTGCTTCTGCACATCTGTAAAATATCAGCTGGAGAGAAATTACAAAGCGGATTGCACTACAACCCTGAAACTCTGCTTCTGCACATCTGGAAAATGTCAGGTGGAGAGAAATTGCAAGGCAGATTGCATCATAATCTTGAAACTCTGCTTCTGCACATCTGGAAAATGTCAGCTGGAGAGAAATTGCAAAGCGGATTTCACTACAACCCTGAAACTCTGCTTCTGCACATCTGGAAAATGTCATCTGGAGCAAAATTTCAAAGCAGCTTTCAAAATAACCCTGAAACTCTGCTTCTGCACATCTGGAAAATGTCAGCTGGAGAGAAATTGCAAAGCGGATTTCACTACAACCCTGAAACTCTGCTTCTGCACATCTGGAAAATGTCACCTAGAGAGAAATTGCAAGGCAGATTTCAGCATCATCCTGAAACTCTGCTTCTGAACATCTGGAAAATGTCAGCTGGAGAGAAATTCCTTGACAAATTTCAGCATCATCCTGAAACTGTGCTTCTGCACATCTGGAAAATGTCATCTGGAGCAAAATTCCATGTCAGATTTCAGAATAAACCTGGAATTCTGCTTCTGCACATCTGGAAAATGTCAGCTAGAGAGAAATTGCAAGGCAGATTTCAGCATCAGCCTGAAACTCTGCTTCTACACATCTGGAATATCTCACTTAGAGGAAATTGCAAGGCAGATTTCAAAATCATGCTGAAACATCTTCTGTACATCTGGAAAAATGTCATCTGGAGCAAAATTCCATGTCAGATTTTAGAATAAACCTGGAATTCTGCTTCTGCACATCTGGAAAATGTCAGCTAGAGAGAAAGTACAAAGCAGATTTCAGCATAATCCTGAAACTCTGCTTCTGCACATCTGGAAAATGTCAGCTGGAGAGAAATTGCAAGGCAGATTTCAGCATCATCCTGAAACTATGCTTCTGCACATCTGGAAAAATGTCATCTGGAGCAAAATTCCATAGCAGATTTCAAAATAACCCTGAAACTCTGCTTCTCCACATCTGGAAAATGTCAGCTGGAGAGAAATTGCAAGGCAGATTTCAGCATCATCCTGAAACTCTGCTTTTGTACTTACGGAAAATGTCAGCTAGAGAGACATTCCATGGCAACTTTCAGCATCATCCTGAAACTCTGCTTCTACACATCTGGAAAATTTCAGCTAGAGATAAATTGAAAGGCAGATTTCAGCATCTGCCTGAAACTCTGCTTCTGCACATCTGGAAAAATGTCATCTGGAGCAAAATTCCATAGCAGATTTCAGCATCAGCCTGAAACTCTGCTTCTGCACATCTGGAAAATGTCAGCTGGAGAGAAATTGCAAGGCAGATTTCAGCATCATCCTGAAACTATGCTTCTGCACATCTGGAAAAATGTCATCTGGAGCAAAATTCCATAGCAGATTTCAAAATAACCCTGAAACTCTGCTTCTCCACATCTGGAAAATGTCAGCTGGAGAGAAATTGCAAGGCAGATTTCAGCATCAGCCTGAAACTCTGCTTCTGCACATCTGGAAAATGTCATCTGGAGCGAAATTGCAAGGCAGATTTCAGCATAATCCTGGAACTCTCCTTCTGCACATCTGGAAAATGTCATCTGGAGCACAATTCCAAGGCAGATTTCAGCATAATCCTGGAACTGTACTTCTGAATATCTCGAAAATGTCACGTAGAGAGAAATTGCAAGGCAGATTTAAGCATAATCCTGGAACTCTGCTTCTGCACATCTGGAAAATAAACAATAGAGCAAAATTGCAGAGGAGAATTTCAGCATCACTCTGGAACTATGAGTCTGCACATCTGGAAAATGTCAGCTAGAGATAAATTGCAGGGGTAGATTTCAGCATAATCCTGGAACTCTGCTTCTGCACATCTGGAAAAGGTCATCTGGAGCAAAATTTCAAGGCAGATTTCAGGATAATCCTGGATCTCTGCTTCTGCACATTTGGAAAATAAACAATAGAGCAAAATTGCAGAGGAGAATTTCAACATCACTCTGAAACTGTGAGTCTGCAAATTTGGAAAATGAAAGCTAGAGATAAATTGCAGGGGTAGATTTCAGCATAATCCTGGAACTCTGCTTCTGCACATCTGGAAAATGTCATCTGGAGCGAAATTGCAAGGCAGATTTCAGCATAATCCTGGAACTTTGCTTCTGCTGATCTGGAAAATGTCAATCTGGAGCAAAGTTCCAAAGCAGATTTCAGCATAATCCTGGAACTCGGCTTCAGGACATCTGGAAAATAAACAATAGAGCAAAATTGCAGAGATTTCAGCATCACTCTGGAACGCTGCTTCTGCACATCTGGAAAATGTCATCTGGAACTAAATTCCAAGGCAGATTTCAGCATAATCCTGGAACTCGGCTTCAGGACATCTGGAAAATAAACAATAGAGCAAAATTGCAGAGATTTCAGCATCACTCTGGAACTCTGCTTCTGCACATCTGGAAAATGTCATCTGGAGCAAAATTCCAAAGCAGATTTCAGCATAATCGTGGAACTATGCTTCTGCACATCTGCAAAATGTCAATCTGAAGTAAAATTCCAAAGAAGATTTCAGCATAATCTTGGAACTCTGCTTCTGCACATCTGGAAAATGTCAATCTGGAGTAAAATTCCAAAGAAGATTTCAGCATCATCCTGGAACTCTGCTTCTGCACATCTGGAAAATGTCATCTGGAGCAAAATTCCAAAGCAGATTTCAGCATAATCGTGGAACTCTGCTTCTGCACATCTGCAAAATGTCAATCTGGAGCAAAATTCCAAAGCAGATTTCAGCATCATTCTGGAACTCTGCTTCTGCACATCTGGAAAATGTCAATTTGGAGCAAAATTCCAAAGCAGATTTCAGCATAATCCTGGAACTCTGCTTCTGCACATCTGGAAAATGTCAATCTGGAGCAAAATTCCAAAGTAGATTTCAGCATAATCCTGAAACTCTAGTTTTGAATATCTGGAAAATGTCACCTGGAGAGAAATTCCAAAGCAGATTTCAGCATCATTCTGGAACTCTTCTTCTGCACATCTGCGAAATGTCAATCTGAAGTAAAATTCCAAAGCAGATTTCAGCATAATCTTGGAACTCTGCTTCTGCACATCTGGAAAATGTCAATCTGGAGCAAAATTCCAAAGCAGATTTCAGCATAATCCTGGAACTCTGCTTCTGCACATCTGCAAAATGTCAATCTGGAGCAAAATTCCAAGGCAGATTTCAGCATAATCCTGGAACTCTCCTTCTGCACATCTGGAAAATGTCATCTGGAGCACAATTCCAAGGCAGATTTCAGCATAATCCTGGAACTGTACTTCTGAATATCTCGAAAATGTCACGTAGAGAGAAATTGCAAGGCAGATTTAAGCATAATCCTGGAACTCTGCTTCTGCACATCTGGAAAATAAACAATAGAGCAAAATTGCAGAGGAGAATTTCAGCATCATTCTGGAACTATGAGTCTGCACATCTGGAAAATGTCAGCTAGAGATAAATTGCAGGGGTAGATTTCAGCATAATCCTGGAACTCTGCTTCTGCACATCTGGAAAAGGTCATCTGGAGCAAAATTTCAAGGCAGATTTCAGGATAATCCTGGATCTCGGCTTCTGCACATTTGGAAAATAAACAATAGAGCAAAATTGCAGAGATTTCAGCATCACTCTGGAACTCTGCTTCTGCACATCTGGAAAATGTCATCTGGAGCAAAGTTCCAAGGCAGATTTCAGAATAATCCTGGAACTCTGCTTCTGCACATCTGGAAAATGTCATCTGGAGCGAAATTGCAAGGCAGATTTCAGCATAATCCTGGAACTTTGCTTCTGCTGATCTGGAAAATGTCAATCTGGAGCAAAGTTCCAAAGCAGATTTCAGCATAATCCTGGAACTCGGCTTCAGGACATCTGGAAAATAAAACAATAGAGCAAAATTGCAGAGATTTCAGCATCACTCTGGAAGTCTGCTTCTGCACATCTCGAAAATGTCATCTGGAGCACAATTCCAAGGCAGATTTCAGAATAATCCCGGAACTCTGCTTCTGCACATTTGGAAAATAAACAATAGAGCAAAATTGCAGAGGAGAATTTCAGCATCATTCTGGAACTATGAGTCTGCACATCTGGAAAATGTCAGCTAGAGATAAATTACAGAGGTAGATTTCAGCATAATCCTGGAACTCTGCTTCTGCACATCTGGAACATAAAAAATACAGCAAAAATGCAGAGGAGATTTCAGCATCACTCTGGAACTCTGCTTCTGCACATCTGAAAAATGTCATCTGGAGCAAAGTTCCAAGGCAGATTTCAGAATAATCCTGGAACTCTGCTTCTGCACATCTGGAAAATGTAAATCTGGAGCAAAATTCCAAAGCAGATTTCAGCATAATCCTGAAACTCTACTTCTGAATATGTGGAAAGTGTCACCTAGAGAGAAATTCCAAGGCAGATTTCAGAATAATCCTGGAACTCTGCTTCTGCACATCTGGAAAATGTCATCTGGAGCACAATTCCAAGGCAGATTTCAGAATAATCCCGGAACTCTGCTTCTGCACATTTGGAAAATAAACAATAGAGCAAAATTGCAGAGGAGAATTTCAGCATCATTCTGGAACTATGAGTCTGCACATCTGGAAAATGTCAGCTAGAGATAAATTACAGAGGTAGATTTCAGCATAATCCTGGAACTCTGCTTCTGCACATCTGGAAAATGTCATCTGGAGCTAAATTCCAAGGCAGATTTCAGCATAATCCTGGAACTCTGCTTCTGCACATCTGGAAAATGTCATCTGGAGCTAAATTCCAAGGCAGATTTCAGCATAATCCTGGAACTTTGCTTCTGCTGATCTGGAAAATGTCAATCTGGAGCAAAGTTCCAAAGCAGATTTCAGCATAATCCTGGAACTCGGCTTCAGGACATCTGGAAAACAAACAATAGAGCAAAATTGCAGAGATTTCAGCATCACTCTGGAACGCTGCTTCTGCACATCTGGAAAATGTCATCTGGAGCTAAATTCCAAGGCAGATTTCAGCATAATCCTGGAACTCGGCTTCACGACATCTGGAAAATAAACAATAGAGCAAAATTGCAGAGATTTCAGCATCACTCTGGAACTCTGCTTCTGTACATCTGGAAAAATGTCATCTGGAGCAAAATTCCATGTCAGATTTTAGAATAAACCTGGAATTCTGCTTCTGCACATCTGGAAAATGTCAGCTAGAGAGAAAGTACAAAGCAGATTTCAGCATAATCCTGAAACTCTGCTTCTGCACATCTGGAAAATGTCAGCTGGAGAGAAATTGCAAGGCAGATTTCAAAATAACCCTGAAACTATGCTTCTGCACATCTGGAAAAATGTCATCTGGAGCAAAATTCCATAGCAGATTTCAAAATAACCCTGAAACTCTGCTTCTCCACATCTGGAAAATGTCAGCTGGAGAGAAATTGCAAGGCAGATTTCAGCATCATCCTGAAACTCTGCTTCTGCACATCTGGAAAATGTCAGCTGGAGAGAAATTCCATGACAAATTTCAGCATCATCCTGAAACTGTGCTTCTGCACATCTGGAATATCTCACTTAGAGAAAATTGCAAGGCAGATTTCAAAATCATGCTGAAACATGTTCTGTACATCTGGAAAAATGTCATCTGGAGCAAAATTCCATAGCAGATTTCAAAATAACCCTGAAACTCTGCTTCTCCACATCTGGAAAATGTCAGCTGGAGAGAAATTGCAAGGCAGATTTCAGCATCATCCTGAAACTCTGCTTCTGCACATCTGGAAAATGTCAGCTGGAGAGAAATTCCATGACAAATTTCAGCATCATCCTGAAACTGTGCTTCTGCACATCTGGAATATCTCACTTAGAGAAAATTGCAAGGCAGATTTCAAAATCATGCTGAAACATGTTCTGTACATCTGGAAAAATGTCATCTGGAGCAAAATTCCATAGCAGATTTCAAAATAACCCTGAAACTGTGCTTCTCCACATCTGGAAAATGTCAGCTGGAGAGAAATTGCAAGGCAGATTTCAGCATCAGCCTGAAACTCTGCTTCTACACATCTGGAATATCTCACTTAGAGGAAATTGCAAGGCAGATTTCAAAATCATGCTGAAACATCTTCTGTACATCTGGAAAAATGTCATCTGGAGCAAAATTCCATGTCAGATTTTAGAATAAACCTGGAATTCTGCTTCTGCACATCTGGAAAAATGTCATCTGGAGCAAAATTCCATAGCAGATTTCAGAATAAACCTGGAATTCTGTTTCTTCAGATCTGGAAAATGTCAGCTAGAGAGAAAGTACAAAGCAGATTTCAGCATGATCCTGAAACTCTGCTTCTACACATCTGGAAAATTTCAGCTAGAGAGAAATTACAAAGCAGATTTCAGCATCATCCTGAAACTCTGCTTCTGCACATCTGGAAAATGTCAGCTGGAGAGAAATTCCATGACAAATTTCAGCATCATCCTGAAACTGTGCTTCTGCACATCTGGAAAATGTCATCTGGAGCAAAATTCCATGTCAGATTTCAGAATAAACCTGGAATTCTGCTTCTGCACATCTGGAAAATGTCAGCTAGAGAGAAATTGCAAGGCAGATTTCAGCATCAGCCTGAAACTCTGCTTCTACACATCTGGAATATCTCACTTAGAGGAAATTGCAAGGCAGATTTCAAAATCATGCTGAAACATCTTCTGTACATCTGGAAAAATGTCATCTGGAGCAAAATTCCATGTCAGATTTTAGAATAAACCTGGAATTCTGCTTCTGCACATCTGGAAAATGTCAGCTAGAGAGAAAGTACAAAGCAGATTTCAGCATAATCCTGAAACTCTGCTTCTGCACATCTGGAAAATGTCAGCTGGAGAGAAATTGCAAGGCAGATTTCAGCATCATCCTGAAACTATGCTTCTGCACATCTGGAAAAATGTCATCTGGAGCAAAATTCCATAGCAGATTTCAAAATAACCCTGAAACTCTGCTTCTCCACATCTGGAAAATGTCAGCTGGAGAGAAATTGCAAGGCAGATTTCAGCATCATCCTGAAACTCTGCTTTTGTACTTACGGAAAATGTCAGCTAGAGAGACATTCCATGGCAACTTTCAGCATCATCCTGAAACTCTGCTTCTACACATCTGGAAAATTTCAGCTAGAGATAAATTGAAAGGCAGATTTCAGCATCAGCCTGAAACTCTGCTTCTGCACATCTGGAAAAATGTCATCTGGAGCAAAATTCCATAGCAGATTTCAGCATCTGCCTGAAACTCTGCTTCTGCACATCTGGAAAATGTCAGCTGGAGAGAAATTGCAAGGCAGATTTCAGCATCATCCTGAAACTATGCTTCTGCACATCTGGAAAAATGTCATCTGGAGCAAAATTCCATAGCAGATTTCAAAATAACCCTGAAACTCTGCTTCTCCACATCTGGAAAATGTCAGCTGGAGAGAAATTGCAAGGCAGATTTCAGCATCAGCCTGAAACTCTGCTTCTGCACATCTGGAAAATGTCATCTGGAGCGAAATTGCAAGGCAGATTTCAGCATAATCCTGGAACTCTCCTTCTGCACATCTGGAAAATGTCATCTGGAGCACAATTCCAAGGCAGATTTCAGCATAATCCTGGAACTGTACTTCTGAATATCTCGAAAATGTCACGTAGAGAGAAATTGCAAGGCAGATTTAAGCATAATCCTGGAACTCTGCTTCTGCACATCTGGAAAATAAACAATAGAGCAAAATTGCAGAGGAGAATTTCAGCATCATTCTGGAACTATGAGTCTGCACATCTGGAAAATGTCAGCTAGAGATAAATTGCAGGGGTAGATTTCAGCATAATCCTGGAACTCTGCTTCTGCACATCTGGAAAAGGTCATCTGGAGCAAAATTTCAAGGCAGATTTCAGGATAATCCTGGATCTCGGCTTCTGCACATTTGGAAAATAAACAATAGAGCAAAATTGCAGAGATTTCAGCATCACTCTGGAACTCTGCTTCTGCACATCTGGAAAATGTCATCTGGAGCAAAGTTCCAAGGCAGATTTCAGAATAATCCTGGAACTCTGCTTCTGCACATCTGGAAAATGTAAATCTGGAGCAAAATTCCAAAGCAGATTTCAGCATAATCCTGAAACTCTACTTCTGAATATGTGGAAAGTGTCACCTAGAGAGAAATTCCAAGGCAGATTTCAGAATAATCCTGGAACTCTGCTTCTGCACATCTGGAAAATGTCATCTGGAGCACAATTCCAAGGCAGATTTCAGAATAATCCCGGAACTCTGCTTCTGCACATTTGGAAAATAAACAATAGAGCAAAATTGCAGAGGAGAATTTCAGCATCATTCTGGAACTATGAGTCTGCACATCTGGAAAATGTCAGCTAGAGATAAATTACAGAGGTAGATTTCAGCATAATCCTGGAACTCTGCTTCTGCACATCTGGAAAATGTCATCTGGAGGAAAATTCCAAGGCAGATTTCAGCAAAATCCTGGATCTCTGCTTCTGCACATTTGGAAAATAAACAATAGAGCAAAATTGCAGAGGAGAATTTCAACATCACTCTGGAACTGTGAGTCTGCAAATTTGGAAAATGAAAGCTAGAGATAAATTGCAGGGGTAGATTTCAGCATAATCCTGGAACTCTGCTTCTGCACATCTGGAAAATGTCATCTGGAGCGAAATTGCAAGGCAGATTTCAGCATAATCCTGGAACTTTGCTTCTGCTGATCTGGAAAATGTCAATCTGGAGCAAAGTTCCAAAGCAGATTTCAGCATAATCCTGGAACTCGGCTTCAGGACATCTGGAAAATAAACAATAGAGCAAAATTGCAGAGATTTCAGCATCACTCTGGAACTCTGCTTCTGCACATCTGGAAAATGTCATCTGGAGCACAATTCCAAGGCAGATTTCAGAATAATCCCGGAACTCTGCTTCTGCACATTTGGAAAATAAACAATAGAGCAAAATTGCAGAGGAGAATTTCAGCATCATTCTGGAACTATGAGTCTGCACATCTGGAAAATGTCAGCTAGAGATAAATTACAGAGGTAGATTTCAGCATAATCCTGGAACTCTGCTTCTGCACATCTGGAACATAAAAAATACAGCAAAAATGCAGAGGAGATTTCAGCATCACTCTGGAACTCTGCTTCTGCACATCTGAAAAATGTCATCTGGAGCAAAGTTCCAAGGCAGATTTCAGAATAATCCTGGAACTCTGCTTCTGCACATCTGGAAAATGTAAATCTGGAGCAAAATTCCAAAGCAGATTTCAGCATAATCCTGAAACTCTACTTCTGAATATGTGGAAAGTGTCACCTAGAGAGAAATTCCAAGGCAGATTTCAGAATAATCCTGGAACTCTGCTTCTGCACATCTGGAAAATGTCATCTGGAGCACAATTCCAAGGCAGATTTCAGAATAATCCCGGAACTCTGCTTCTGCACATTTGGAAAATAAACAATAGAGCAAAATTGCAGAGGAGAATTTCAGCATCATTCTGGAACTATGAGTCTGCACATCTGGAAAATGTCAGCTAGAGATAAATTACAGAGGTAGATTTCAGCATAATCCTGGAACTCTGCTTCTGCACATCTGGAACATAAAAAATACAGCAAAAATGCAGAGGAGATTTCAGCATCACTCTGGAACTCTGCTTCTGCACATCTGAAAAATGTCATCTGGAGCAAAGTTCCAAGGCAGATTTCAGAATAATCCTGGAACTCTGCTTCTGCACATCTGGAAAATGTAAATCTGGAGCAAAATTCCAAAGCAGATTTCAGCATAATCCTGAAACTCTACTTCTGAATATGTGGAAAGTGTCACCTAGAGAGAAATTCCAAGGCAGATTTCAGAATAATCCTGGAACTCTGCTTCTGCACATCTGGAAAATGTCATCTGGAGCACAATTCCAAGGCAGATTTCAGAATAATCCCGGAACTCTGCTTCTGCACATTTGGAAAATAAACAATAGAGCAAAATTGCAGAGGAGAATTTCAGCATCATTCTGGAACTATGAGTCTGCACATCTGGAAAATGTCAGCTAGAGATAAATTACAGAGGAAGATTTCAGCATAATCCTGGAACTCTGCTTCTGCACATCTGGAAAATGTCATCTGGAGCTAAATTCCAAGGCAGATTTCAGCATAATCCTGGAACTCTGCTTCTGCACATCTGGAAAATGTCATCTGGAGCTAAATTCCAAGGCAGATTTCAGCATAATCCTGGAACTTTGCTTCTGCTGATCTGGAAAATGTCAATCTGGAGCAAAGTTCCAAAGCAGATTTCAGCATAATCCTGGAACTCGGCTTCAGGACATCTGGAAAATAAACAATAGAGCAAAATTGCAGAGATTTCAGCATCACTCTGGAACGCTGCTTCTGCACATCTGGAAAATGTCATCTGGAGCTAAATTCCAAGGCAGATTTCAGCATAATCCTGGAACTCGGCTTCACGACATCTGGAAAATAAACAATAGAGCAAAATTGCAGAGATTTCAGCATCACTCTGGAACGCTGCTTCTGCACATCTGGAAAAATGTCATCTGGAGCAAAATTCCATGTCAGATTTTAGAATAAACCTGGAATTCTGCTTCTGCACATCTGGAAAATGTCAGCTAGAGAGAAAGTACAAAGCAGATTTCAGCATAATCCTGAAACTCTGCTTCTGCACATCTGGAAAATGTCAGCTGGAGAGAAATTGCAAGGCAGATTTCAAAATAACCCTGAAACTATGCTTCTGCACATCTGGAAAAATGTCATATGGAGCAAAATTCCATAGCAGATTTCAAAATAACCCTGAAACTCTGCTTCTCCACATCTGGAAAATGTCAGCTGGAGAGAAATTGCAAGGCAGATTTCAGCATCATCCTGAAACTCTGCTTCTGCACATCTGGAAAATGTCAGCTGGAGAGAAATTCCATGACAAATTTCAGCATCATCCTGAAACTGTGCTTCTGCACATCTGGAATATCTCACTTAGAGAAAATTGCAAGGCAGATTTCAAAATCATGCTGAAACATGTTCTGTACATCTGGAAAAATGTCATCTGGAGCAAAATTCCATAGCAGATTTCAAAATAACCCTGAAACTCTGCTTCTCCACATCTGGAAAATGTCAGCTGGAGAGAAATTGCAAGGCAGATTTCAGCATCATCCTGAAACTCTGCTTCTGCACATCTGGAAAATGTCAGCTGGAGAGAAATTCCATGACAAATTTCAGCATCATCCTGAAACTGTGCTTCTGCACATCTGGAAAATGTCAGCTGGAGAGAAATTGCAAGGCAGATTTCAGCATCAGCCTGAAACTCTGCTTCTACACATCTGGAATATCTCACTTAGAGGAAATTGCAAGGCAGATTTCAAAATCATGCTGAAACATCTTCTGTACATCTGGAAAAATGTCATCTGGAGCAAAATTCCATGTCAGATTTTAGAATAAACCTGGAATTCTGCTTCTGCACATCTGGAAAAATGTCATCTGGAGCAAAATTCCATAGCAGATTTCAGAATAAACCTGGAATTCTGTTTCTTCAGATCTGGAAAATGTCAGCTAGAGAGAAAGTACAAAGCAGATTTCAGCATGATCCTGAAACTCTGCTTCTACACATCTGGAAAATTTCAGCTAGAGAGAAATTACAAAGCAGATTTCAGCATCATCCTGAAACTCTGCTTCTGCACATCTGGAAAATGTCAGCTGGAGAGAAATTCCATGACAAATTTCAGCATCATCCTGAAACTGTGCTTCTGCACATCTGGAAAATGTCATCTGGAGCAAAATTCCATGTCAGATTTCAGAATAAACCTGGAATTCTGCTTCTGCACATCTGGAAAATGTCAGCTAGAGAGAAATTGCAAGGCAGATTTCAGCATCAGCCTGAAACTCTGCTTCTACACATCTGGAATATCTCACTTAGAGGAAATTGCAAGGCAGATTTCAAAATCATGCTGAAACATCTTCTGTACATCTGGAAAAATGTCATCTGGAGCAAAATTCCATGTCAGATTTTAGAATAAACCTGGAATTCTGCTTCTGCACATCTGGAAAATGTCAGCTAGAGAGAAAGTACAAAGCAGATTTCAGCATAATCCTGAAACTCTGCTTCTGCACATCTGGAAAATGTCAGCTGGAGAGAAATTGCAAGGCAGATTTCAGCATCATCCTGAAACTATGCTTCTGCACATCTGGAAAAATGTCATCTGGAGCAAAATTCCATAGCAGATTTCAAAATAACCCTGAAACTCTGCTTCTCCACATCTGGAAAATGTCAGCTGGAGAGAAATTGCAAGGCAGATTTCAGCATCATCCTGAAACTCTGCTTTTGTACTTACGGAAAATGTCAGCTAGAGAGACATTCCATGGCAACTTTCAGCATCATCCTGAAACTCTGCTTCTACACATCTGGAAAATTTCAGCTAGAGATAAATTGAAAGGCAGATTTCAGCATCAGCCTGAAACTCTGCTTCTGCACATCTGGAAAAATGTCATCTGGAGCAAAATTCCATAGCAGATTTCAGCATCAGCCTGAAACTCTGCTTCTGCACATCTGGAAAATGTCAGCTGGAGAGAAATTGCAAGGCAGATTTCAGCATCATCCTGAAACTATGCTTCTGCACATCTGGAAAAATGTCATCTGGAGCAAAATTCCATAGCAGATTTCAAAATAACCCTGAAACTCTGCTTCTCCACATCTGGAAAATGTCAGCTGGAGAGAAATTGCAAGGCAGATTTCAGCATCAGCCTGAAACTCTGCTTCTGCACATCTGGAAAATGTCATCTGGAGCGAAATTGCAAGGCAGATTTCAGCATAATCCTGGAACTCTCCTTCTGCACATCTGGAAAATGTCATCTGGAGCACAATTCCAAGGCAGATTTCAGCATAATCCTGGAACTGTACTTCTGAATATCTCGAAAATGTCACGTAGAGAGAAATTGCAAGGCAGATTTAAGCATAATCCTGGAACTCTGCTTCTGCACATCTGGAAAATAAACAATAGAGCAAAATTGCAGAGGAGAATTTCAGCATCATTCTGGAACTATGAGTCTGCACATCTGGAAAATGTCAGCTAGAGATAAATTGCAGGGGTAGATTTCAGCATAATCCTGGAACTCTGCTTCTGCACATCTGGAAAAGGTCATCTGGAGCAAAATTTCAAGGCAGATTTCAGGATAATCCTGGATCTCTGCTTCTGCACATTTGGAAAATAAACAATAGAGCAAAATTGCAGAGGAGAATTTCAACATCACTCTGGAACTGTGAGTCTGCAAATTTGGAAAATGAAAGCTAGAGATAAATTGCAGGGGTAGATTTCAGCATAATCCTGGAACTCTGCTTCTGCACATCTGCAAAATGTCAATCTGGAGCAAAATTCCAAAGCAGATTTCAGCATAATCTTGGAACTCTGCTTCTGCACATCTGGAAAATGTCAGCTGGAGAGAAATTGCAAAGCGGATTTCACTACAACCCTGAAACTCTGCTTCTGCACATCTGGAAAATGTCATCTGGAGCAAAATTTCAAAGCAGCTTTCAAAATAACCCTGAAACTCTGCTTCTGCACATCTGGAAAATGTCAACTGGAGAGAAATTCAATGGCAAATTTCAACATCATCCTGAAAGTCTGCTTCTGCACTTCTGGAAAATGTCAGCTGGAGAGAAATTGCAAAGCGGATTTCACTACAACCCTGAAACTCTGCTTCTGCACATCTGGAAAATGTCACCTAGAGAGAAATTGCAAGGCAGATTTCAGCATCATCTTGAAACTCTGCTTCTGCACATCTGGAAAATGTCACCTAGAGAGAAATTGCAAGGCAGATTTCAGAATCATCCTGAAACTCTGCTTCTGCACATCTGGAAAATATCAGCTGGAGAGAAATTGCAAGGCAGATTTCAGCATCATCTTGAAACTCTGCTTCTGCACATCTGGAAAATGTCACCTAGAGAGAAATTGCAAGGCAGATTTCAGAATCATCCTGAAACTTTGCTTCTGCACATCTGGAAAATATCAGCTGGAGAGAAATTGCAAAGCAGATTTCAGCATCATCTTGAAACTCTTATTCTGCACATCTGGAAAATTTCAGCTGGAGAGAAATTCTATGGCAAATTTCAACATCATCCTGAAACTCTGCTTCTGCACATCTGTAAAATATCAGCTGGAGAGAAATTACAAAGCGGATTGCACTACAACCCTGAAACTCTGCTTCTGCACATCTGGAAAATGTCAGGTGGAGAGAAATTGCAAGGCAGATTGCATCATAATCTTGAAACTCTGCTTCTGCACATCTGGAAAATGTCAGCTGGAGAGAAATTGCAAAGCGGATTTCACTACAACCCTGAAACTCTGCTTCTGCACATCTGGAAAATGTCAGCTGGAGAGAAATTGCAAAGCAGATTTCAGCATCATCTTGAAACTCTTATTCTGCACATCTGGAAAATGTCAACTGGAGAGAAATTTCAAGGCAGATTTCAGCATCATCCTGAAAGTCTGCTTCTGCACTTCTGGAAAATGTCAGCTGGAGAGAAATTCTATGGCAAATTTCAACATCATCCTGAAACTCTGCTTCTGCACGTCTGGAAAATGTCAGCTGGAGAGAAATTCTATGGCAAATTTCAACATCATCCTGAAACTCTGCTTCT
The DNA here is from genome assembly GCF_029215685.1 of Pituophis catenifer annectens. Taxonomy (NCBI): domain Eukaryota; kingdom Metazoa; phylum Chordata; class Lepidosauria; order Squamata; family Colubridae; genus Pituophis; species Pituophis catenifer. The sequence continues at coordinate 46,922,655 of NW_027256885.1, forward strand.
GCACGTCTGGAAAATGTCAGCTGGAGAGAAATTGCAAAGCGGATTTCACTACAACCCTGAAACTCTGCTTCTGCACATCTGGAAAATGTCAGCTGGAGAGAAATTGCAAAGCGGATTTCACTACAACCCTGAAACTCTGCTTCTGCACATCTGGAAAATGTCATCTGGAGCAAAATTTCAAAGCAGCTTTCAAAATAACCCTGAAACTCTGCTTCTGCACATCTGGAAAATGTCACCTAGAGAGAAATTGCAAGGCAGATTTCAGCATCATCCTGAAACTCTGCTTCTGAACATCTGGAAAATGTCAGCTGGAGAGAAATTGAAAAGCAGATTTCAGCATCATCTTGAAACTCTGCTTCTGCACATCTGGAAAATGTCAGCTGGAGAGAAATTGAAAAGCAGATTTCAGCATAATCCTGGAACTCTGCTTCTGCACATCTGCAAAATGTCAATCTGGAGCAAAATTCCAAAGCAGATTTCAGCATAATCTTGGAACTCTGCTTCTGCACATCTGGAAAATGTCACCTGGAGAGAAATTCCAAAGCAGATTTCAGCATCATTCTGGAACTCTGCTTCTGCACATCTGCGAAATGTCAATCTGAAGTAAAATTCCAAAGAAGATTTCAGCATAATCTTGGAACTCTGCTTCTGCACATCTGCAAAATATCAATCTGGAGCAAAATTCCAAAGCAGATTTCAGCATAATCGTGGGACTCTGCTTCTGCACATCTGCAAAATGTCAATCTGGAGCAAAATTCCAAAGCAGATTTCAGCATAATCTTCGAACTCTGCTTCTGCACATCTGGAAAATGTCACCTGGAGAGAAATTCCAAAGCAGATTTCAGCATCATTCTGGAACTCTGCTTCTGCACATCTGCGAAATGTCAATCTGAAGTAAAATTCCAAAGAAGATTTCAGCATAATCTTGGAACTCTGCTTCTGCACATCTGCAAAATATCAATCTGGAGCAAAATTCCAAAGCAGATTTCAGCATAATCGTGGGACTCTGCTTCTGCACATCTGCAAAATGTCAATCTGGAGCAAAATTCCAAAGCAGATTTCAGCATAATCTTGGAACTCTGCTTCTGCACATCTGGAAAATGTCACCTGGAGAGAAATTCCAAAGCAGATTTCAGCATAATCGTGGAACTCTGCTTCTCCACATCTGCAAAATGTCAATCTGCAGCAAAATTCCAAAGCAGATTTCAGCATAATCCTGGAACTCTACTTCTGCACATATGCAAAATGTCAGCTGGAGTGAAATTGCAAGACAGATTTCAGCATCATCCTGAAACTCTGCCTCTGCACATCTGGAAAATGTCACCTAGAGAGAAATTCCAGGGCAGATTTCAGAATAATCCTGGAACTATAGTTTTGAATATCTGGAAAATGTCACCTGGAGAGAAATTCCAAGGCAGATTTCAGCATCATTCTGGAACTGTGCTTCTGCACATCTGGAAAATGTCACCTGGAGAGAAATTCCAAAGCAGATTTCAGCATCATTCTGGAACTCTGCTTCTGCACATCTGCGAAATGTCAATCTGAAGTAAAATTCCAAAGAAGATTTCAGCATAATCTTGGAACTCTGCTTCTGCACATCTGCAAAATATCAATCTGGAGCAAAATTCCAAAGCAGATTTCAGCATAATCGTGGGACTCTGCTTCTGCACATCTGCAAAATGTCAATCTGGAGCAAAATTCCAAAGCAGATTTCAGCATAATCTTCGAACTCTGCTTCTGCACATCTGGAAAATGTCACCTGGAGAGAAATTCCAAAGCAGATTTCAGCATCATTCTGGAACTCTGCTTCTGCACATCTGCGAAATGTCAATCTGAAGTAAAATTCCAAAGAAGATTTCAGCATAATCTTGGAACTCTGCTTCTGCACATCTGCAAAATATCAATCTGGAGCAAAATTCCAAAGCAGATTTCAGCATAATCGTGGGACTCTGCTTCTGCACATCTGCAAAATGTCAATCTGGAGCAAAATTCCAAAGCAGATTTCAGCATAATCTTGGAACTCTGCTTCTGCACATTAGGAAAATTTCACCTAGATTGAAATTCCAAAGCAGATTTCAGCATAATCCTGAAACTCTACTTCTGCACATATGCAAAATGTCAGCTGGAGTGAAATTGCAAGACAGATTTCAGCATCATCCTGAAACTCTGCCTCTGCACATCTGGAAAATGTCACCTAGAGAGAAATTCCAGGGCAGATTTCAGAATAATCCTGGAACTATAGTTTTGAATATCTGGAAAATGTCACCTGGAGAGAAATTCCAAGGCAGATTTCAGCATCATTCTGGAACTGTGCTTCTGCACATCTGGAAAATGTCAATCTGGAGTAAAATTCCAAAGAAGATTTCAGCATAATCCTGGAACTCTGTTTCTGCACATCTGCAAAATGTCAATCTGGAGCAAAATTCCAAAGCAGATGTCAGCATAATCCTTAAATTCTAGTTCTGAATATCTGGAAAATGTCACCTGGAGCAAAATTCCAAAGCAGATTTCTGCATAATCGTGGGACTCTGCTTCTGCACATCTGCAAAATGTCAATCTGGAGCAAAATTCCAAAGCAGATTTCAGCATAATCTTGGAACTCTGCTTCTGCACATCTGGAAAATGTCACCTGGAGAGAAATTCCAAAGCAGATTTCAGCATCATTCTGGAACTCTGCTTCTGCATATCTGCGAAATGTCAATCTGAAGTAAAATTCCAAAGAAGATTTCCGCATAATCTTGGAACTCTGCTTCTGCACATCTGCAAAATGTCAATCTGGAGCAAAATTCCAAAGCAGATTTCAGCATAATCGTGGGACTCTGCTTCTGCACATCTGGAAAATGTCAATCTGGAGCAAAATTCCAAAGTAGATTTCAGCATCATTCTGGAACTCTGCTTCTGCACATCTGGAAAATGTCAATCTGGAGCAAAATTCCAAAGCAGATTTCAGCATCATTCTGGAACTCTGCTTCTGCACATCTGGAAAATGTCAATCTGAAGTAAAATTCCAAAGAAGATTTCAGCATAATCCTGGAACTCTGCTTCTGCACATCTGCAAAATGTCAATCTGGAGCAAAATTCCAAAGCAGATTTCAGCATAATCCTGAAACTCTAGTTTTGAATATCTGGAAAATGTCAGCTGGAGAGAAATTGCAAGGCAGATTTCAGCATCATCTTGAAACTCTGCTTCTGCACATCTGGAAAATGTCACCTAGAGAGAAATTGCAAGGCAGATTTCAGAATCATCCTGAAACTCTGCTTCTGCACATCTGGAAAATATCAGCTGGAGAAAAATTGCAAAGCAGATTTCAGCATCATCTTGAAACTCTTATTCTGCACATCTGGAAAATTTCAGCTGGAGAGAAATTCTATGGCAAATTTCAACATCATCCTGAAACTCTGCTTCTGCACATCTGTAAAATATCAGCTGGAGAGAAATTACAAAGCGGATTTCAGCATCATCTTGAAACTCTTATTCTGCACATCTGGAAAATGTCAACTGGAGAGAAATTCTATGGCAAATTTCAACATCATCCTGAAACTCTGCTTCTGCAGATGTGGAAAATGTCAGCTGGAGAGAAACTGCAAAGCGGATTTCAGCATCATCCTGAAACTCTGCTTCTGCACATCTGGAAAATGTCAGCTGGAGAGAAATTGAAAAGCAGATTTCAGCATCATCTTGAAACTCTGCTTCTGCACAACTGGAAAATGTCAGCTGGAGAGAAATTGGAAAGCAGATTTTAGCATCATCCTGGAACTCTGCTTCTGCACATCTGCAAAATGTCAATCTGGTGGAAAATTCCAAAGCAGATTTCAGCATAATCCTGGAACTCTGCTTCTGCACATCTGCAAAATGTCAATCTGCAGCAAAATTCCAAAGCAGATTTCAGCATCATCCTGGAACTCTGCTTCTGCACATCTGGAAAATGTCATCTGGAGCAAAATTCCAAAGCAGATTTCAGCATAATCGTGGAACTCTGCTTCTGCACATCTGCAAAATGTCAATCTGGAGCAAAATTCCAAAGCAGATTTCAGCATCATCAAGAAACTCTGCTTCTGCACATCTGGAAAATGTCAGCTGGAGAGAAATTGAAAAGCAGATTTCAGCATCATCTTGAAACTCTGCTTCTGCACATCTGGAAAATGTCAGCTGGAGAGAAATTGAAAAGCAGATTTCAGCATAATCCTGGAACTCTGCTTCTGCACATCTGCAAAATGTCAATCTGGAGCAAAATTCCAAAGCAGATTTCAGCATAATCTTGGAACTCTGCTTCTGCACATCTGGAAAATGTCACCTGGAGAGAAATTCCAAAGCAGATTTCAGCATCATTCTGGAACTCTGCTTCTGCACATCTGCGAAATGTCAATCTGAAGTAAAATTCCAAAGAAGATTTCAGCATAATCTTGGAACTCTGCTTCTGCACATCTGGAAAATGTCATCTGGAGCAAAATTCCATAGCAGATTTCAAAATAACCCTGAAACTGTGCTTCTCCACATCTGGAAAATGTCAGCTGGAGAGAAATTGCAAGGCAGATTTCAGCATCAGCCTGAAACTCTGCTTCTGCACATCTGGAATATCTCACTTAGAGGAAATTGCAAGGCAGATTTCAAAATCATGCTGAAACATCTTCTGTACATATGGAAAAATGTCATCTGGAGCAAAATTCCATGTCAGATTTTAGAATAAACCTGGAATTCTGCTTCTGCACATCTGGAAAAATGTCATCTGGAGCAAAATTCCATAGCAGATTTCAGAATAAACCTGGAATTCTGTTTCTTCAGATCTGGAAAATGTCAGCTAGAGAGAAAGTACAAAGCAGATTTCAGCATGATCCTGAAACTCTGCTTCTACACATCTGGAAAATTTCAGCTAGAGAGAAATTACAAAGCAGATTTCAGCATCATCCTGAAACTCTGCTTCTGCACATCTGGAAAATGTCAGCTGGAGAGAAATTCCATGACAAATTTCAGCATCATCCTGAAACTGTGCTTCTGCACATCTGGAAAATGTCATCTGGAGCAAAATTCCATGTCAGATTTCAGAATAAACCTGGAATTCTGCTTCTGCACATCTGGAAAATGTCAGCTAGAGAGAAATTGCAAGGCAGATTTCAGCATCAGCCTGAAACTCTGCTTCTACACATCTGGAATATCTCACTTAGAGGAAATTGCAAGGCAGATTTCAAAATCATGCTGAAACATCTTCTGTACATCTGGAAAAATGTCATCTGGAGCAAAATTCCATGTCAGATTTTAGAATAAACCTGGAATTCTGCTTCTGCACATCTGGAAAATGTCAGCTAGAGAGAAAGTACAAAGCAGATTTCAGCATAATCCTGAAACTCTGCTTCTGCACATCTGGAAAATGTCAGCTGGAGAGAAATTGCAAGGCAGATTTCAGCATCATCCTGAAACTATGCTTCTGCACATCTGGAAAAATGTCATCTGGAGCAAAATTCCATAGCAGATTTCAAAATAACCCTGAAACTCTGCTTCTCCACATCTGGAAAATGTCAGCTGGAGAGAAATTGCAAGGCATATTTCAGCATCATCCTGAAACTCTGCTTTTGTACTTACGGAAAATGTCAGCTAGAGAGACATTCCATGGCAACTTTCAGCATCATCCTGAAACTCTGCTTCTACACATCTGGAAAATTTCAGCTAGAGATAAATTGAAAGGCAGATTTCAGCATCAGCCTGAAACTCTGCTTCTGCACATCTGGAAAAATGTCATCTGGAGCAAAATTCCATAGCAGATTTCAGCATCAGCCTGAAACTCTGCTTCTGCACATCTGGAAAATGTCAGCTGGAGAGAAATTGCAAGGCAGATTTCAGCATCATCCTGAAACTATGCTTCTGCACATCTGGAAAATAAACAATAGAGCAAAATTGCAGAGGAGAATTTCAGCATCATTCTGGAACTATGAGTCTGCACATCTGGAAAATGTCAGCTAGAGATAAATTACAGAGGTAGATTTCAGCATAATCCTGGAACTCTGCTTCTGCACATCTGGAAAATGTCATCTGGAGCTAAATTCCAAGGCAGATTTCAGCATAATCCTGGAACTCTGCTTCTGCACATCTGGAAAATGTCATCTGGAGCTAAATTCCAAGGCAGATTTCAGAATAATCCTGGAACTTTGCTTCTGCTGATCTGGAAAATGTCAATCTGGAGCAAAGTTCCAAAGCAGATTTCAGCATAATCCTGGAACTCGGCTTCAGGACATCTGGAAAATAAACAATAGAGCAAAATTGCAGAGATTTCAGCATCACTCTGGAACGCTGCTTCTGCACATCTGGAAAATGTCATCTGGAGCAAAGTTCCAAGGCAGATTTCAGAATAATCCTGGAACTCTGCTTCTGCACATCTGGAAAATGTAAATCTGGAGCAAAATTCCAAAGCAGATTTCAGCATAATCCTGAAACTCTACTTCTGAATATGTGGAAAGTGTCACCTAGAGAGAAATTCCAAGGCAGATTTCAGAATAATCCTGGAACTCTGCTTCTGCACATCTGGAAAATGTCATCTGGAGCACAATTCCAAGGCAGATTTCAGAATAATCCCGGAACTCTGCTTCTGCACATTTGGAAAATAAACAATAGAGCAAAATTGCAGAGGAGAATTTCAGCATCACTCTAGAACTATGAGTCTGCACATCTGGAAAATGTCAGCTAGAGATAAATTGCAGGGGTAGATTTCAGCATAATCCTGGAACTCTGCTTCTGCACATCTGGAAAATGTCATCTGGAGCAAAATTCCATAGCAGATTTCAAAATAACCCTGAAACTGTGCTTCTCCACATCTGGAAAATGTCAGCTGGAGAGAAATTGCAAGGCAGATTTCAGCATCAGCCTGAAACTCGGCTTCTACACATCTGGAATATCTCACTTAGAGGAAATTGCAAGGCAGATTTCAAAATCATGCTGAAACATCTTCTGTACATCTGGAAAAATGTCATCTGGAGCAAAATTCCATGTCAGATTTTAGAATAAACCTGGAATTCTGCTTCTGCACATCTGGAAAAATGTCATCTGGAGCAAAATTCCATAGCAGATTTCAGAATAAACCTGGAATTCTGTTTCTTCAGATCTGGAAAATGTCAGCTAGAGAGAAAGTACAAAGCAGATTTCAGCATGATCCTGAAACTCTGCTTCTACACATCTGGAAAATTTCAGCTAGAGAGAAATTACAAAGCAGATTTCAGCATCATCCTGAAACTCTGCTTCTGCACATCTGGAAAATGTCAGCTGGAGAGAAATTCCATGACAAATTTCAGCATCATCCTGAACCTGTGCTTCTGCACATCTGGAAAATGTCATCTGGAGCAAAATTCCATGTCAGATTTCAGAATAAACCTGGAATTCTGCTTCTGCACATCTGGAAAATGTCAGCTAGAGAGAAATTGCAAGGCAGATTTCAGCATCAGCCTGAAACTCTGCTTCTACACATCTGGAATATCTCACTTAGAGGAAATTGCAAGGCAGATTTCAAAATCATGCTGAAACATCTTCTGTACATCTGGAAAAATGTCATCTGGAGCAAAATTCCATGTCAGATTTTAGAATAAACCTGGAATTCTGCTTCTGCACATCTGGAAAATGTCAGCTAGAGAGAAATTGCAAGGCAGATTTCAGCATCATCCTGAAACTATGCTTCTGCACATCTGGAAAAATGTCATCTGGAGCAAAATTCCATAGCAGATTTCAAAATAACCCTGAAACTCTGCTTCTCCACATCTGGAAAATGTCAGCTGGAGAGAAATTGCAAGGCAGATTTCAGCATCAGCCTGAAACTCTGCTTCTGCACATCTGGAAAATGTCATCTGGAGCGAAATTGCAAGGCAGATTTCAGCATAATCCTGGAACTCTCCTTCTGCACATCTGGAAAATGTCATCTGGAGCACAATTCCAAGGCAGATTTCAGCATAATCCTGGAACTGTACTTCTGAATATCTCGAAAATGTCACGTAGAGAGAAATTGCAAGGCAGATTTAAGCATAATCCTGGAACTCTGCTTCTGCACATCTGGAAAATAAACAATAGAGCAAAATTGCAGAGGAGAATTTCAGCATCATTCTGGAACTATGAGTCTGCACATCTGGAAAATGTCAGCTAGAGATAAATTGCAGGGGTAGATTTCAGCATAATCCTGGAACTCTGCTTCTGCACATCTGGAAAAGGTCATCTGGAGCAAAATTTCAAGGCAGATTTCAGGATAATCCTGGATCTCTGCTTCTGCACATTTGGAAAATAAACAATAGAGCAAAATTGCAGAGGAGAATTTCAACATCACTCTGGAACTGTGAGTCTGCAAATTTGGAAAATGAAAGCTAGAGATAAATTGCAGGGGTAGATTTCAGCATAATCCTGGAACTCTGCTTCTGCACATCTGGAAAATGTCATCTGGAGCTAAATTCCAAGGCAGATTTCAGAATAATCCTGGAACTTTGCTTCTGCTGATCTGGAAAATGTCAATCTGGAGCAAAGTTCCAAAGCAGATTTCAGCATAATCCTGGAACTCGGCTTCAGGACATCTGGAAAATAAACAATAGAGCAAAATTGCAGAGATTTCAGCATCACTCTGGAACGCTGCTTCTGCACATCTGGAAAATGTCATCTGGAGCAAAGTTCCAAGGCAGATTTCAGAATAATCCTGGAACTCTGCTTCTGCACATCTGGAAAATGTAAATCTGGAGCAAAATTCCAAAGCAGATTTCAGCATAATCCTGAAACTCTACTTCTGAATATGTGGAAAGTGTCACCTAGAGAGAAATTCCAAGGCAGATTTCAGAATAATCCTGGAACTCTGCTTCTGCACATCTGGAAAATGTCATCTGGAGCACAATTCCAAGGCAGATTTCAGAATAATCCCGGAACTCTGCTTCTGCACATTTGGAAAATAAACAATAGAGCAAAATTGCAGAGGAGAATTTCAGCATCACTCTAGAACTATGAGTCTGCACATCTGGAAAATGTCAGCTAGAGATAAATTGCAGGGGTAGATTTCAGCATAATCCTGGAACTCTGCTTCTGCACATCTGGAAAATGTCATCTGGAGCAAAATTCCATAGCAGATTTCAAAATAACCCTGAAACTGTGCTTCTCCACATCTGGAAAATGTCAGCTGGAGAGAAATTGCAAGGCAGATTTCAGCATCAGCCTGAAACTCTGCTTCTACACATCTGGAATATCTCACTTAGAGGAAATTGCAAGGCAGATTTCAAAATCATGCTGAAACATCTTCTGTACATCTGGAAAAATGTCATCTGGAGCAAAATTCCATGTCAGATTTTAGAATAAACCTGGAATTCTGCTTCTGCACATCTGGAAAAATGTCATCTGGAGCAAAATTCCATAGCAGATTTCAGAATAAACCTGGAATTCTGTTTCTTCAGATCTGGAAAATGTCAGCTAGAGAGAAATTACAAAGCAGATTTCAGCATCATCCTGAAACTCTGCTTCTGCACATCTGGAAAATGTCAGCTGGAGAGAAATTCCATGACAAATTTCAGCATCATCCTGAAACTGTGCTTCTGCACATCTGGAAAATGTCATCTGGAGCAAAATTCCATGTCAGATTTCAGAATAAACCTGGAATTCTGCTTCTGCACATCTGGAAAATGTCAGCTAGAGAGAAATTGCAAGGCAGATTTCAGCATCAGCCTGAAACTCTGCTTCTACACATCTGGAATATCTCACTTAGAGGAAATTGCAAGGCAGATTTCAAAATCATGCTGAAACATCTTCTGTACATCTGGAAAAATGTCATCTGGAGCAAAATTCCATGTCAGATTTTAGAATAAACCTGGAATTCTGCTTCTGCACATCTGGAAAATGTCAGCTAGAGAGAAAGTACAAAGCAGATTTCAGCATAATCCTGAAACTCTGCTTCTGCACATCTGGAAAATGTCAGCTGGAGAGAAATTGCAAGGCAGATTTCAGCATCATCCTGAAACTATGCTTCTGCACATCTGGAAAAATGTCATCTGGAGCAAAATTCCATAGCAGATTTCAAAATAACCCTGAAACTCTGCTTCTCCACATCTGGAAAATGTCAGCTGGAGAGAAATTGCAAGGCAGATTTCAGCATCATCCTGAAACTCTGCTTTTGTACTTACGGAAAATGTCAGCTAGAGAGACATTCCATGGCAACTTTCAGCATCATCCTGAAACTCTGCGTCTACACATCTGGAAAATTTCAGCTAGAGATAAATTGAAAGGCAGATTTCAGCATCAGCCTGAAACTCTGCTTCTGCACATCTGGAAAAATGTCATCTGGAGCAAAATTCCATAGCAGATTTCAGCATCAGCCTGAAACTCTGCTTCTGCACATCTGGAAAATGTCATCTGGAGCAAAATTCCATGTCAGATTTCAGAATAAACCTGGAATTCTGCTTCTGCACATCTGGAAAATGTCAGCTAGAGAGAAATTGCAAGGCAGATTTCAGCATCAGCCTGAAACTCTGCTTCTACACATCTGGAATATCTCACTTAGAGGAAATTGCAAGGCAGATTTCAAAATCATGCTGAAACATCTTCTGTACATCTGGAAAAATGTCATCTGGAGCAAAATTCCATGTCAGATTTTAGAATAAACCTGGAATTCTGCTTCTGCACATCTGGAAAATGTCAGCTAGAGAGAAAGTACAAAGCAGATTTCAGCATAATCCTGAAACTCTGCTTCTGCACATCTGGAAAATGTCAGCTGGAGAGAAATTGCAAGGCAGATTTCAGCATCATCCTGAAACTATGCTTCTGCACATCTGGAAAATAAACAATAGAGCAAAATTGCAGAGGAGAATTTCAGCATCATTCCGGAACTATGAGTCTGCACATCTGGAAAATGTCAGCTAGAGATAAATTGCAGGGGTAGATTTCAGCATAATCCTGGAACTCGGCTTCTGCACATCTGAAAAATGTCATCTGGAGCGAAATTCCAAGGCAGATTTCAGCATAATCCTGGAACTCTGCTTCTGCACATCTGGAAAATGTCATCTGGAGCAAAGTTCCAAGGCAGATTTCAGAATAATCCTGGAACTCTGCTTCTGCACATCTGGAAAATGTAAATCTGGAGCAAAATTCCAAAGCAGATTTCAGCATAATCCTGAAACTCTACTTCTGAATATGTGGAAAGTGTCACCTAGAGAGAAATTCCAAGGCAGATTTCAGAATAATCCTGGAACTCTGCTTCTGCACATCTGGAAAATGTCATCTGGAGCACAATTCCAAGGCAGATTTCAGAATAATCCCGGAACTCTGCTTCTGCACATTTGGAAAATAAACAATAGAGCAAAATTGCAGAGGAGAATTTCAGCATCACTCTAGAACTATGAGTCTGCACATCTGGAAAATGTCAGCTAGAGATAAATTGCAGGGGTAGATTTCAGCATAATCCTGGAACTCTGCTTCTGCACATCTGGAAAATGTCATCTGGAGCAAAATTCCATAGCAGATTTCAAAATAACCCTGAAACTGTGCTTCTCCACATCTGGAAAATGTCAGCTGGAGAGAAATTGCAAGGCAGATTTCAGCATCAGCCTGAAACTCTGCTTCTACACATCTGGAATATCTCACTTAGAGGAAATTGCAAGGCAGATTTCAAAATCATGCTGAAACATCTTCTGTACATCTGGAAAAATGTCATCTGGAGCAAAATTCCATGTCAGATTTTAGAATAAACCTGGAATTCTGCTTCTGCACATCTGGAAAAATGTCATCTGGAGCAAAATTCCATAGCAGATTTCAGAATAAACCTGGAATTCTGTTTCTTCAGATCTGGAAAATGTCAGCTAGAGAGAAATTACAAAGCAGATTTCAGCATCATCCTGAAACTCTGCTTCTGCACATCTGGAAAATGTCAGCTGGAGAGAAATTCCATGACAAATTTCAGCATCATCCTGAAACTGTGCTTCTGCACATCTGGAAAATGTCATCTGGAGCAAAATTCCATGTCAGATTTCAGAATAAACCTGGAATTCTGCTTCTGCACATCTGGAAAATGTCAGCTAGAGAGAAATTGCAAGGCAGATTTCAGCATCAGCCTGAAACTCTGCTTCTACACATCTGGAATATCTCACTTAGAGGAAATTGCAAGGCAGATTTCAAAATCATGCTGAAACATCTTCTGTACATCTGGAAAAATGTCATCTGGAGCAAAATTCCATGTCAGATTTTAGAATAAACCTGGAATTCTGCTTCTGCACATCTGGAAAATGTCAGCTAGAGAGAAAGTACAAAGCAGATTTCAGCATAATCCTGAAACTCTGCTTCTGCACATCTGGAAAATGTCAGCTGGAGAGAAATTGCAAGGCAGATTTCAGCATCATCCTGAAACTATGCTTCTGCACATCTGGAAAAATGTCATCTGGAGCAAAATTCCATAGCAGATTTCAAAATAACCCTGAAACTCTGCTTCTCCACATCTGGAAAATGTCAGCTGGAGAGAAATTGCAAGGCAGATTTCAGCATCATCCTGAAACTCTGCTTTTGTACTTACGGAAAATGTCAGCTAGAGAGACATTCCATGGCAACTTTCAGCATCATCCTGAAACTCTGCGTCTACACATCTGGAAAATTTCAGCTAGAGATAAATTGAAAGGCAGATTTCAGCATCAGCCTGAAACTCTGCTTCTGCACATCTGGAAAAATGTCATCTGGAGCAAAATTCCATAGCAGATTTCAGCATCAGCCTGAAACTCTGCTTCTGCACATCTGGAAAATGTCATCTGGAGCAAAATTCCATGTCAGATTTCAGAATAAACCTGGAATTCTGCTTCTGCACATCTGGAAAATGTCAGCTAGAGAGAAATTGCAAGGCAGATTTCAGCATCAGCCTGAAACTCTGCTTCTACACATCTGGAATATCTCACTTAGAGGAAATTGCAAGGCAGATTTCAAAATCATGCTGAAACATCTTCTGTACATCTGGAAAAATGTCATCTGGAGCAAAATTCCATGTCAGATTTTAGAATAAACCTGGAATTCTGCTTCTGCACATCTGGAAAATGTCAGCTAGAGAGAAAGTACAAAGCAGATTTCAGCATAATCCTGAAACTCTGCTTCTGCACATCTGGAAAATGTCAGCTGGAGAGAAATTGCAAGGCAGATTTCAGCATCATCCTGAAACTATGCTTCTGCACATCTGGAAAATAAACAATAGAGCAAAATTGCAGAGGAGAATTTCAGCATCATTCTGGAACTATGAGTCTGCACATCTGGAAAATGTCAGCTAGAGATAAATTACAGAGGTAGATTTCAGCATAATCCTGGAACTCTGCTTCTGCACATCTGGAAAATGTCATCTGGAGCTAAATTCCAAGGCAGATTTCAGCATAATCCTGGAACTCTGCTTCTGCACATCTGGAAAATGTCATCTGGAGCTAAATTCCAAGGCAGATTTCAGAATAATCCTGGAACTTTGCTTCTGCTGATCTGGAAAATGTCAATCTGGAGCAAAGTTCCAAAGCAGATTTCAGCATAATCCTGGAACTCGGCTTCAGGACATCTGGAAAATAAACAATAGAGCAAAATTGCAGAGATTTCAGCATCACTCTGGAACGCTGCTTCTGCACATCTGGAAAATGTCATCTGGAGCAAAGTTCCAAGGCAGATTTCAGAATAATCCTGGAACTCTGCTTCTGCACATCTGGAAAATGTAAATCTGGAGCAAAATTCCAAAGCAGATTTCAGCATAATCCTGAAACTCTGCTTCTGCATATGTGGAAAGTGTCACCTAGAGAGAAATTCCAAGGCAGATTTCAGAATAATCCCGGAACTCTGCTTCTGCACATTTGGAAAATAAACAATAGAGCAAAATTGCAGAGGAGAATTTCAGCATCACTCTAGAACTATGAGTCTGCACATCTGGAAAATGTCAGCTAGAGATAAATTGCAGGGGTAGATTTCAGCATAATCCTGGAACTCTGCTTCTGCACATCTGGAAAATGTCATCTGGAGCAAAATTCCATAGCAGATTTCAAAATAACCCTGAAACTGTGCTTCTCCACATCTGGAAAATGTCAGCTGGAGAGAAATTGCAAGGCAGATTTCAGCATCAGCCTGAAACTCGGCTTCTACACATCTGGAATATCTCACTTAGAGGAAATTGCAAGGCAGATTTCAAAATCATGCTGAAACATCTTCTGTACATCTGGAAAAATGTCATCTGGAGCAAAATTCCATGTCAGATTTTAGAATAAACCTGGAATTCTGCTTCTGCACATCTGGAAAAATGTCATCTGGAGCAAAATTCCATAGCAGATTTCAGAATAAACCTGGAATTCTGTTTCTTCAGATCTGGAAAATGTCAGCTAGAGAGAAAGTACAAAGCAGATTTCAGCATGATCCTGAAACTCTGCTTCTACACATCTGGAAAATTTCAGCTAGAGAGAAATTACAAAGCAGATTTCAGCATCATCCTGAAACTCTGCTTCTGCACATCTGGAAAATGTCAGCTGGAGAGAAATTCCATGACAAATTTCAGCATCATCCTGAAACTGTGCTTCTGCACATCTGGAAAATGTCATCTGGAGCAAAATTCCATGTCAGATTTCAGAATAAACCTGGAATTCTGCTTCTGCACATCTGGAAAATGTCAGCTAGAGAGAAATTGCAAGGCAGATTTCAGCATCAGCCTGAAACTCTGCTTCTACACATCTGGAATATCTCACTTAGAGGAAATTGCAAGGCAGATTTCAAAATCATGCTGAAACATCTTCTGTACATCTGGAAAAATGTCATCTGGAGCAAAATTCCATGTCAGATTTTAGAATAAACCTGGAATTCTGCTTCTGCACATCTGGAAAATGTCAGCTAGAGAGAAATTGCAAGGCAGATTTCAGCATCATCCTGAAACTATGCTTCTGCACATCTGGAAAAATGTCATCTGGAGCAAAATTCCATAGCAGATTTCAAAATAACCCTGAAACTCTGCTTCTCCACATCTGGAAAATGTCAGCTGGAGAGAAATTGCAAGGCAGATTTCAGCATCAGCCTGAAACTCTGCTTCTGCACATCTGGAAAATGTCATCTGGAGCGAAATTGCAAGGCAGATTTCAGCATAATCCTGGAACTCTCCTTCTGCACATCTGGAAAATGTCATCTGGAGCACAATTCCAAGGCAGATTTCAGCATAATCCTGGAACTGTACTTCTGAATATCTCGAAAATGTCACGTAGAGAGAAATTGCAAGGCAGATTTAAGCATAATCCTGGAACTCTGCTTCTGCACATCTGGAAAATAAACAATAGAGCAAAATTGCAGAGGAGAATTTCAGCATCATTCTGGAACTATGAGTCTGCACATCTGGAAAATGTCAGCTAGAGATAAATTGCAGGGGTAGATTTCAGCATAATCCTGGAACTCTGCTTCTGCACATCTGGAAAAGGTCATCTGGAGCAAAATTTCAAGGCAGATTTCAGGATAATCCTGGATCTCTGCTTCTGCACATTTGGAAAATAAACAATAGAGCAAAATTGCAGAGGAGAATTTCAATATCACTCTGGAACTGTGAGTCTGCAAATTTGGAAAATGAAAGCTAGAGATAAATTGCAGGGGTAGATTTCAGCATAATCCTGGAACTCTGCTTCTGCACATCTGGAAAATGTCATCTGGAGCGAAATTGCAAGGCAGATTTCAGCATAATCCTGGAACTTTGCTTCTGCTGATCTGGAAAATGTCAATCTGGAGCAAAGTTCCAAAGCAGATTTCAGCATAATCCTGGAACTCGGCTTCAGGACATCTGGAAAATAAACAATAGAGCAAAATTGCAGAGATTTCAGCATCACTCTGGAACGCTGCTTCTGCACATCTGGAAAATGTCATCTGGAGCTAAATTCCAAGGCAGATTTCAGCATAATCCTGGAACTCGGCTTCAGGACATCTGGAAAATAAACAATAGAGCAAAATTGCAGAGATTTCAGCATCACTCTGGAACTCTGCTTCTGCACATCTGGAAAATGTCATCTGGAGCACAATTCCAAGGCAGATTTCAGAATAATCCCGGAACTCTGCTTCTGCACATTTGGAAAATAAACAATAGAGCAAAATTGCAGAGGAGAATTTCAGCATCATTCTGGAACTATGAGTCTGCACATCTGGAAAATGTCAGCTAGAGATAAATTACAGAGGTAGATTTCAGCATAATCCTGGAACTCTGCTTCTGCACATCTGGAAAATGTCATCTGGAGCTAAATTCCAAGGCAGATTTCAGCATAATCCTGGAACTCTGCTTCTGCACATCTGGAAAATGTCATCTGGAGCTAAATTCCAAGGCAGATTTCAGAATAATCCTGGAACTTTGCTTCTGCTGATCTGGAAAATGTCAATCTGGAGCAAAGTTCCAAAGCAGATTTCAGCATAATCCTGGAACTCGGCTTCAGGACATCTGGAAAATAAACAATAGAGCAAAATTGCAGAGATTTCAGCATCACTCTGGAACGCTGCTTCTGCACATCTGGAAAATGTCATCTGGAGCTAAATTCCAAGGCAGATTTCAGCATAATCCTGGAACTCGGCTTCACGACATCTGGAAAATAAACAATAGAGCAAAATTGCAGAGATTTCAGCATCACTCTGGAACTCTGCTTCTGTACATCTGGAAAAATGTCATCTGGAGCAAAATTCCATGTCAGATTTTAGAATAAACCTGGAATTCTGCTTCTGCACATCTGGAAAATGTCAGCTAGAGAGAAAGTACAAAGCAGATTTCAGCATAATGCTGAAACTCTGCTTCTGCACATCTGGAAAATGTCAGCTGGAGAGAAATTGCAAGGCAGATTTCAAAATAACCCTGAAACTATGCTTCTGCACATCTGGAAAAATGTCATCTGGAGCAAAATTCCATAGCAGATTTCAAAATAACCCTGAAACTCTGCTTCTCCACATCTGGAAAATGTCAGCTGGAGAGAAATTGCAAGGCAGATTTCAGCATCATCCTGAAACTCTGCTTCTGCACATCTGGAAAATGTCAGCTGGAGAGAAATTCCATGACAAATTTCAGCATCATCCTGAAACTGTGCTTCTGCACATCTGGAATATCTCACTTAGAGAAAATTGCAAGGCAGATTTCAAAATCATGCTGAAACATGTTCTGTACATCTGGAAAAATGTCATCTGGAGCAAAATTCCATAGCAGATTTCAAAATAACCCTGAAACTCTGCTTCTCCACATCTGGAAAATGTCAGCTGGAGAGAAATTGCAAGGCAGATTTCAGCATCATCCTGAAACTCTGCTTCTGCACATCTGGAAAATGTCAGCTGGAGAGAAATTCCATGACAAATTTCAGCATCATCCTGAAACTGTGCTTCTGCACATCTGGAATATCTCACTTAGAGAAAATTGCAAGGCAGATTTCAAAATCATGCTGAAACATGTTCTGTACATCTGGAAAAATGTCATCTGGAGCAAAATTCCATAGCAGATTTCAAAATAACCCTGAAACTGTGCTTCTCCACATCTGGAAAATGTCAGCTGGAGAGAAATTGCAAGGCAGATTTCAGCATCAGCCTGAAACTCTGCTTCTACACATCTGGAATATCTCACTTAGAGGAAATTGCAAGGCAGATTTCAAAATCATGCTGAAACATCTTCGGTACATCTGTAAAAATGTCATCTGGAGCAAAATTCCATGTCAGATTTTAGAATAAACCTGGAATTCTGCTTCTGCACATCTGGAAAAATGTCATCTGGAGCAAAATTCCATAGCAGATTTCAGAATAAACCTGGAATTCTGTTTCTTCAGATCTGGAAAATGTCAGCTAGAGAGAAAGTACAAAGCAGATTTCAGCATGATCCTGAAACTCTGCTTCTACACATCTGGAAAATTTCAGCTAGAGAGAAATTACAAAGCAGATTTCAGCATCATCCTGAAACTCTGCTTCTGCACATCTGGAAAATGTCAGCTGGAGAGAAATTCCATGACAAATTTCAGCATCATCCTGAAACTGTGCTTCTGCACATCTGGAAAATGTCATCTGGAGCAAAATTCCATGTCAGATTTCAGAATAAACCTGGAATTCTGCTTCTGCACATCTGGAAAATGTCAGCTAGAGAGAAATTGCAAGGCAGATTTCAGCATCAGCCTGAAACTCTGCTTCTACACATCTGGAATATCTCACTTAGAAAAAATTGCAAGGCAGATTTCAAAATCATGCTGAAACATCTTCTGTACATCTGGAAAAATGTCATCTGGAGCAAAATTCCATGTCAGATTTTAGAATAAACCTGGAATTCTGCTTCTGCACATCTGGAAAATGTCAGCTAGAGAGAAATTGCAAGGCAGATTTCAGCATCATCCTGAAACTATGCTTCTGCACATCTGGAAAAATGTCATCTGGAGCAAAATTCCATAGCAGATTTCAAAATAACCCTGAAACTCTGCTTCTCCACATCTGGAAAATGTCAGCTGGAGAGAAATTGCAAGGCAGATTTCAGCATCAGCCTGAAACTCTGCTTCTGCACATCTGGAAAATGTCATCTGGAGCGAAATTGCAAGGCAGATTTCAGCATAATCCTGGAACTCTCCTTCTGCACATCTGGAAAATGTCATCTGGAGCACAATTCCAAGGCAGATTTCAGCATAATCCTGGAACTGTACTTCTGAATATCTCGAAAATGTCACGTAGAGAGAAATTGCAAGGCAGATTTAAGCATAATCCTGGAACTCTGCTTCTGCACATCTGGAAAATAAACAATAGAGCAAAATTGCAGAGGAGAATTTCAGCATCATTCTGGAACTATGAGTCTGCACATCTGGAAAATGTCAGCTAGAGATAAATTGCAGGGGTAGATTTCAGCATAATCCTGGAACTCTGCTTCTGCACATCTGGAAAAGGTCATCTGGAGCAAAATTTCAAGGCAGATTTCAGGATAATCCTGGATCTCTGCTTCTGCACATTTGGAAAATAAACAATAGAGCAAAATTGCAGAGGAGAATTTCAACATCACTCTGGAACTGTGAGTCTGCAAATTTGGAAAATGAAAGCTAGAGATAAATTGCAGGGGTAGATTTCAGCATAATCCTGGAACTCTGCTTCTGCACATCTGGAAAATGTCATCTGGAGCGAAATTGCAAGGCAGATTTCAGCATAATCCTGGAACTTTGCTTCTGCTGATCTGGAAAATGTCAATCTGGAGCAAAGTTCCAAAGCAGATTTCAGCATAATCCTGGAACTCGGCTTCAGGACATCTGGAAAATAAACAATAGAGCAAAATTGCAGAGATTTCAGCATCACTCTGGAACGCTGCTTCTGCACATCTGGAAAATGTCATCTGGAGCTAAATTCCAAGGCAGATTTCAGCATAATCCTGGAACTCGGCTTCAGGACATCTGGAAAATAAACAATAGAGCAAAATTGCAGAGATTTCAGCATCACTCTGGAACTCTGCTTCTGCACATCTGGAAAATGTCAGCTGGAGAGAAATTCCATGACAAATTTCAGCATCATCCTGAAACTGTGCTTCTGCACATCTGGAAAATGTCATCTGGAGCTAAATTCCAAGGCAGATTTCAGAATAAACCTGGAATTCTGCTTCTGCACATCTGGAAAATGTCAGCTAGAGAGAAATTGCAAGGCAGATTTCAGCATCAGCCTGAAACTCTGCTTCTACACATCTGGAATATCTCACTTAGAAAAAATTGCAAGGCAGATTTCAAAATCATGCTGAAACATCTTCTGTACATCTGGAAAAATGTCATCTGGAGCAAAATTCCAAGGCAGATTTCAGCATAATCCTGGAACTCTGCTTCTGCACATCTGGAAAATGTCATCTGGAGGTAAATTCCAAGGCAGATTTCAGCATAATCCTGGAACTCTGCTTCTGCACATCTGGAAAATGTCATCTGGAGCTAAATTCCAAGGCAGATTTCAGAATAATCCTGGAACTTTGCTTCTGCTGATCTGGAAAATGTCAATCTGGAGCAAAGTTCCAAAGCAGATTTCAGCATAATCCTGGAACTCGGCTTCAGGACATCTGGAAAATAAACAATAGAGCAAAATTGCAGAGGAGAATTTCAGCATCATTCTGGAACTATGAGTCTGCACATCTGGAAAATGTCAGCTAGAGATAAATTGCAGGGGTAGATTTCAGCATAATCCTGGAACTCTGCTTCTGCACATCTGGAAAAGGTCATCTGGAGCAAAATTTCAAGGCAGATTTCAGGATAATCCTGGATCTCTGCTTCTGCACATTTGGAAAATAAACAATAGAGCAAAATTGCAGAGGAGAATTTCAATATCACTCTGGAACTGTGAGTCTGCAAATTTGGAAAATGAAAGCTAGAGATAAATTGCAGGGGTAGATTTCAGCATAATCCTGGAACTCTGCTTCTGCACATCTGGAAAATGTCATCTGGAGCGAAATTGCAAGGCAGATTTCAGCATAATCCTGGAACTTTGCTTCTGCTGATCTGGAAAATGTCAATCTGGAGCAAAGTTCCAAAGCAGATTTCAGCATAATCCTGGAACTCGGCTTCAGGACATCTGGAAAATAAACAATAGAGCAAAATTGCAGAGATTTCAGCATCACTCTGGAACGCTGCTTCTGCACATCTGGAAAATGTCATCTGGAGCTAAATTCCAAGGCAGATTTCAGCATAATCCTGGAACTCGGCTTCAGGACATCTGGAAAATAAACAATAGAGCAAAATTGCAGAGATTTCAGCATCACTCTGGAACTCTGCTTCTGCACATCTGGAAAATGTCATCTGGAGCACAATTCCAAGGCAGATTTCAGAATAATCCCGGAACTCTGCTTCTGCACATTTGGAAAATAAACAATAGAGCAAAATTGCAGAGGAGAATTTCAGCATCATTCTGGAACTATGAGTCTGCACATCTGGAAAATGTCAGCTAGAGATAAATTACAGAGGTAGATTTCAGCATAATCCTGGAACTCTGCTTCTGCACATCTGGAACATAAAAAATACAGCAAAAATGCAGAGGAGATTTCAGCATCACTCTGGAACTCTGCTTCTGCACATCTGAAAAATGTCATCTGGAGCAAAGTTCCAAGGCAGATTTCAGAATAATCCTGGAACTCTGCTTCTGCACATCTGGAAAATGTAAATCTGGAGCAAAATTCCAAAGCAGATTTCAGCATAATCCTGAAACTCTACTTCTGAATATGTGGAAAGTGTCACCTAGAGAGAAATTCCAAGGCAGATTTCAGAATAATCCTGGAACTCTGCTTCTGCACATCTGGAAAATGTCATCTGGAGCACAATTCCAAGGCAGATTTCAGAATAATCCCGGAACTCTGCTTCTGCACATTTGGAAAATAAACAATAGAGCAAAATTGCAGAGGAGAATTTCAGCATCATTCTGGAACTATGAGTCTGCACATCTGGAAAATGTCAGCTAGAGATAAATTACAGAGGTAGATTTCAGCATAATCCTGGAACTCTGCTTCTGCACATCTGGAAAAATGTCATCTGGAGCTAAATTCCAAGGCAGATTTCAGCATAATCCTGGAACTCTGCTTCTGCACATCTGGAAAATGTCATCTGGAGCTAAATTCCAAGGCAGATTTCAGAATAATCCTGGAACTTTGCTTCTGCTGATCTGGAAAATGTCAATCTGGAGCAAAGTTCCAAAGCAGATTTCAGCATAATCCTGGAACTCGGCTTCAGGACATCTGGAAAATAAACAATAGAGCAAAATTGCAGAGATTTCAGCATCACTCTGGAACGCTGCTTCTGCACATCTGGAAAATGTCATCTGGAGCTAAATTCCAAGGCAGATTTCAGCATAATCCTGGAACTCGGCTTCACGACATCTGGAAAATAAACAATAGAGCAAAATTGCAGAGATTTCAGCATCACTCTGGAACTCTGCTTCTGTACATCTGGAAAAATGTCATCTGGAGCAAAATTCCATGTCAGATTTTAGAATAAACCTGGAATTCTGCTTCTGCACATCTGGAAAATGTCAGCTAGAGAGAAAGTACAAAGCAGATTTCAGCATAATGCTGAAACTCTGCTTCTGCACATCTGGAAAATGTCAGCTGGAGAGAAATTGCAAGGCAGATTTCAAAATAACCCTGAAACTATGCTTCTGCACATCTGGAAAAATGTCATCTGGAGCAAAATTCCATAGCAGATTTCAAAATAACCCTGAAACTCTGCTTCTCCACATCTGGAAAATGTCAGCTGGAGAGAAATTGCAAGGCAGATTTCAGCATCATCCTGAAACTCTGCTTCTGCACATCTGGAAAATGTCAGCTGGAGAGAAATTCCATGACAAATTTCAGCATCATCCTGAAACTGTGCTTCTGCACATCTGGAATATCTCACTTAGAGAAAATTGCAAGGCAGATTTCAAAATCATGCTGAAACATGTTCTGTACATCTGGAAAAATGTCATCTGGAGCAAAATTCCATAGCAGATTTCAAAATAACCCTGAAACTCTGCTTCTCCACATCTGGAAAATGTCAGCTGGAGAGAAATTGCAAGGCAGATTTCAGCATCATCCTGAAACTCTGCTTCTGCACATCTGGAAAATGTCAGCTGGAGAGAAATTCCATGACAAATTTCAGCATCATCCTGAAACTGTGCTTCTGCACATCTGGAATATCTCACTTAGAGAAAATTGCAAGGCAGATTTCAAAATCATGCTGAAACATGTTCTGTACATCTGGAAAAATGTCATCTGGAGCAAAATTCCATAGCAGATTTCAAAATAACCCTGAAACTGTGCTTCTCCACATCTGGAAAATGTCAGCTGGAGAGAAATTGCAAGGCAGATTTCAGCATCAGCCTGAAACTCTGCTTCTACACATCTGGAATATCTCACTTAGAGGAAATTGCAAGGCAGATTTCAAAATCATGCTGAAACATCTTCGGTACATCTGTAAAAATGTCATCTGGAGCAAAATTCCATGTCAGATTTTAGAATAAACCTGGAATTCTGCTTCTGCACATCTGGAAAAATGTCATCTGGAGCAAAATTCCATAGCAGATTTCAGAATAAACCTGGAATTCTGTTTCTTCAGATCTGGAAAATGTCAGCTAGAGAGAAAGTACAAAGCAGATTTCAGCATGATCCTGAAACTCTGCTTCTACACATCTGGAAAATTTCAGCTAGAGAGAAATTACAAAGCAGATTTCAGCATCATCCTGAAACTCTGCTTCTGCACATCTGGAAAATGTCAGCTGGAGAGAAATTCCATGACAAATTTCAGCATCATCCTGAAACTGTGCTTCTGCACATCTGGAAAATGTCATCTGGAGCAAAATTCCATGTCAGATTTCAGAATAAACCTGGAATTCTGCTTCTGCACATCTGGAAAATGTCAGCTAGAGAGAAATTGCAAGGCAGATTTCAGCATCAGCCTGAAACTCTGCTTCTACACATCTGGAATATCTCACTTAGAAAAAATTGCAAGGCAGATTTCAAAATCATGCTGAAACATCTTCTGTACATCTGGAAAAATGTCATCTGGAGCAAAATTCCATGTCAGATTTTAGAATAAACCTGGAATTCTGCTTCTGCACATCTGGAAAATGTCAGCTAGAGAGAAATTGCAAGGCAGATTTCAGCATCATCCTGAAACTATGCTTCTGCACATCTGGAAAAATGTCATCTGGAGCAAAATTCCATAGCAGATTTCAAAATAACCCTGAAACTCTGCTTCTCCACATCTGGAAAATGTCAGCTGGAGAGAAATTGCAAGGCAGATTTCAGCATCAGCCTGAAACTCTGCTTCTGCACATCTGGAAAATGTCATCTGGAGCGAAATTGCAAGGCAGATTTCAGCATAATCCTGGAACTCTCCTTCTGCACATCTGGAAAATGTCATCTGGAGCACAATTCCAAGGCAGATTTCAGCATAATCCTGGAACTGTACTTCTGAATATCTCGAAAATGTCACGTAGAGAGAAATTGCAAGGCAGATTTAAGCATAATCCTGGAACTCTGCTTCTGCACATCTGGAAAATAAACAATAGAGCAAAATTGCAGAGGAGAATTTCAGCATCATTCTGGAACTATGAGTCTGCACATCTGGAAAATGTCAGCTAGAGATAAATTGCAGGGGTAGATTTCAGCATAATCCTGGAACTCTGCTTCTGCACATCTGGAAAAGGTCATCTGGAGCAAAATTTCAAGGCAGATTTCAGGATAATCCTGGATCTCTGCTTCTGCACATTTGGAAAATAAACAATAGAGCAAAATTGCAGAGGAGAATTTCAACATCACTCTGGAACTGTGAGTCTGCAAATTTGGAAAATGAAAGCTAGAGATAAATTGCAGGGGTAGATTTCAGCATAATCCTGGAACTCTGCTTCTGCACATCTGGAAAATGTCATCTGGAGCGAAATTGCAAGGCAGATTTCAGCATAATCCTGGAACTTTGCTTCTGCTGATCTGGAAAATGTCAATCTGGAGCAAAGTTCCAAAGCAGATTTCAGCATAATCCTGGAACTCGGCTTCAGGACATCTGGAAAATAAACAATAGAGCAAAATTGCAGAGATTTCAGCATCACTCTGGAATGCTGCTTCTGCACATCTGGAAAATGTCATCTGGAGCTAAATTCCAAGGCAGATTTCAGCATAATCCTGGAACTCGGCTTCAGGACATCTGGAAAATAAACAATAGAGCAAAATTGCAGAGATTTCAGCATCACTCTGGAACTCTGCTTCTGCACATCTGGAAAATGTCATCTGGAGCACAATTCCAAGGCAGATTTCAGAATAATCCCGGAACTCTGCTTCTGCACATTTGGAAAATAAACAATAGAGCAAAATTGCAGAGGAGAATTTCAGCATCATTCTGGAACTATGAGTCTGCACATCTGGAAAATGTCAGCTAGAGATAAATTACAGAGGTAGATTTCAGCATAATCCTGGAACTCTGCTTCTGCACATCTGGAAAATGTCATCTGGAGCTAAATTCCAAGGCAGATTTCAGCATAATCCTGGAACTCTGCTTCTGCACATCTGGAAAATGTCATCTGGAGCTAAATTCCAAGGCAGATTTCAGAATAATCCTGGAACTTTGCTTCTGCTGATCTGGAAAATGTCAATCTGGAGCAAAGTTCCAAAGCAGATTTCAGCATAATCCTGGAACTCGGCTTCAGGACATCTGGAAAATAAACAATAGAGCAAAATTGCAGAGATTTCAGCATCACTCTGGAACGCTGCTTCTGCACATCTGGAAAATGTCATCTGGAGCTAAATTCCAAGGCAGATTTCAGCATAATCCTGGAACTCGGCTTCACGACATCTGGAAAATAAACAATAGAGCAAAATTGCAGAGATTTCAGCATCACTCTGGAACGCTGCTTCTGCACATCTGGAAAATGTCATCTGGAGCAAAGTTCCAAGGCAGATTTCAGAATAATCCTGGAACTCTGCTTCTGCACATCTGGAAAATGTAAATCTGGAGCAAAATTCCAAAGCAGATTTCAGCATAATCCTGAAACTCTACTTCTGAATATGTGGAAAGTGTCACCTAGAGAGAAATTCCAAGGCAGATTTCAGAATAATCCTGGAACTCTGCTTCTGCACATCTGGAAAATGTCATCTGGAGCACAATTCCAAGGCAGATTTCAGAATAATCCCGGAACTCTGCTTCTGCACATTTGGAAAATAAACAATAGAGCAAAATTGCAGAGGAGAATTTCAGCATCACTCTAGAACTATGAGTCTGCACATCTGGAAAATGTCAGCTAGAGATAAATTGCAGGGGTAGATTTCAGCATAATCCTGGAACTCTGCTTCTGCACATCTGGAAAATGTCATCTGGAGCAAAATTCCATAGCAGATTTCAAAATAACCCTGAAACTGTGCTTCTCCACATCTGGAAAATGTCAGCTGGAGAGAAATTGCAAGGCAGATTTCAGCATCAGCCTGAAACTCTGCTTCTACACATCTGGAATATCTCACTTAGAGGAAATTGCAAGGCAGATTTCAAAATCATGCTGAAACATCTTCTGTACATCTGGAAAAATGTCATCTGGAGCAAAATTCCATGTCAGATTTTAGAATAAACCTGGAATTCTGCTTCTGCACATCTGGAAAAATGTCATCTGGAGCAAAATTCCATAGCAGATTTCAGAATAAACCTGGAATTCTGTTTCTTCAGATCTGGAAAATGTCAGCTAGAGAGAAAGTACAAAGCAGATTTCAGCATGATCCTGAAACTCTGCTTCTACACATCTGGAAAATTTCAGCTAGAGAGAAATTACAAAGCAGATTTCAGCATCATCCTGAAACTCTGCTTCTGCACATCTGGAAAATGTCAGCTGGAGAGAAATTCCATGACAAATTTCAGCATCATCCTGAAACTGTGCTTCTGCACATCTGGAAAATGTCATCTGGAGCAAAATTCCATGTCAGATTTCAGAATAAACCTGGAATTCTGCTTCTGCACATCTGGAAAATGTCAGCTAGAGAGAAATTGCAAGGCAGATTTCAGCATCAGCCTGAAACTCTGCTTCTACACATCTGGAATATCTCACTTAGAGGAAATTGCAAGGCAGATTTCAAAATCATGCTGAAACATCTTCTGTACATCTGGAAAAATGTCATCTGGAGCAAAATTCCATGTCAGATTTTAGAATAAACCTGGAATTCTGCTTCTGCACATCTGGAAAATGTCAGCTAGAGAGAAAGTACAAAGCAGATTTCAGCATAATCCTGAAACTCTGCTTCTGCACATCTGGAAAATGTCAGCTGGAGAGAAATTGCAAGGCAGATTTCAGCATCATCCTGAAACTATGCTTCTGCACATCTGGAAAAATGTCATCTGGAGCAAAATTCCATAGCAGATTTCAAAATAACCCTGAAACTCTGCTTCTCCACATCTGGAAAATGTCATCTGGAGCTAAATTCCAAGGCAGATTTCAGCATAATCCTGGAACTTTGCTTCTGCTGATCTGGAAAATGTCAATCTGGAGCAAAGTTCCAAAGCAGATTTCAGCATAATCCTGGAACTCGGCTTCAGGACATCTGGAAAATAAACAATAGAGCAAAATTGCAGAGATTTCAGCATCACTCTGGAACGCTGCTTCTGCACATCTGGAAAATGTCATCTGGAGCTAAATTCCAAGGCAGATTTCAGCATAATCCTGGAACTCGGCTTCACGACATCTGGAAAATAAACAATAGAGCAAAATTGCAGAGATTTCAGCATCACTCTGGAACGCTGCTTCTGCACATCTGGAAAATGTCATCTGGAGCAAAGTTCCAAGGCAGATTTCAGAATAATCCTGGAACTCTGCTTCTGCACATCTGGAAAATGTAAATCTGGAGCAAAATTCCAAAGCAGATTTCAGCATAATCCTGAAACTCTACTTCTGAATATGTGGAAAGTGTCACCTAGAGAGAAATTCCAAGGCAGATTTCAGAATAATCCTGGAACTCTGCTTCTGCACATCTGGAAAATGTCATCTGGAGCACAATTCCAAGGCAGATTTCAGAATAATCCCGGAACTCTGCTTCTGCACATTTGGAAAATAAACAATAGAGCAAAATTGCAGAGGAGAATTTCAGCATCACTCTAGAACTATGAGTCTGCACATCTGGAAAATGTCAGCTAGAGATAAATTGCAGGGGTAGATTTCAGCATAATCCTGGAACTCTGCTTCTGCACATCTGGAAAATGTCATCTGGAGCAAAATTCCATAGCAGATTTCAAAATAACCCTGAAACTGTGCTTCTCCACATCTGGAAAATGTCAGCTGGAGAGAAATTGCAAGGCAGATTTCAGCATCAGCCTGAAACTCTGCTTCTACACATCTGGAATATCTCACTTAGAGGAAATTGCAAGGCAGATTTCAAAATCATGCTGAAACATCTTCTGTACATCTGGAAAAATGTCATCTGGAGCAAAATTCCATGTCAGATTTTAGAATAAACCTGGAATTCTGCTTCTGCACATCTGGAAAAATGTCATCTGGAGCAAAATTCCATAGCAGATTTCAGAATAAACCTGGAATTCTGTTTCTTCAGATCTGGAAAATGTCAGCTAGAGAGAAAGTACAAAGCAGATTTCAGAATAAACCTGGAATTCTGCTTCTGCACATCTGGAAAATGTCAGCTAGAGAGAAATTGCAAGGCAGATTTCAGCATCAGCCTGAAACTCTGCTTCTACACATCTGGAATATCTCACTTAGAGGAAATTGCAAGGCAGATTTCAAAATCATGCTGAAACATCTTCTGTACATCTGGAAAAATGTCATCTGGAGCAAAATTCCATGTCAGATTTTAGAATAAACCTGGAATTCTGCTTCTGCACATCTGGAAAATGTCAGCTAGAGAGAAAGTACAAAGCAGATTTCAGCATAATCCTGAAACTCTGCTTCTGCACATCTGGAAAATGTCAGCTGGAGAGAAATTGCAAGGCAGATTTCAGCATCATCCTGAAACTATGCTTCTGCACATCTGGAAAAATGTCATCTGGAGCAAAATTCCATAGCAGATTTCAAAATAACCCTGAAACTCTGCTTCTCCACATCTGGAAAATGTCAGCTGGAGAGAAATTGCAAGGCAGATTTCAGCATCATCCTGAAACTCTGCTTTTGTACTTACGGAAAATGTCAGCTAGAGAGACATTCCATGGCAACTTTCAGCATCATCCTGAAACTCTGCTTCTACACATCTGGAAAATTTCAGCTAGAGATAAATTGAAAGGCAGATTTCAGCATCAGCCTGAAACTCTGCTTCTGCACATCTGGAAAATGTCAGCTGGAGAGAAATTGCAAGGCAGATTTCAGCATCATCCTGAAACTATGCTTCTGCACATCTGGAAAAATGTCATCTGGAGCAAAATTCCATAGCAGATTTCAAAATAACCCTGAAACTCTGCTTCTCCACATCTGGAAAATGTCAGCTGGAGAGAAATTGCAAGGCAGATTTCAGCAT
The DNA here is from genome assembly GCF_029215685.1 of Pituophis catenifer annectens. Classification (NCBI taxonomy): domain Eukaryota; kingdom Metazoa; phylum Chordata; class Lepidosauria; order Squamata; family Colubridae; genus Pituophis; species Pituophis catenifer. Next base: position 46,951,520 of record NW_027256885.1, read on the forward strand.
CAGCCTGAAACTCTGCTTCTGCACATCTGGAAAATGTCATCTGGAGCGAAATTGCAAGGCAGATTTCAGCATAATCCTGGAACTCTCCTTCTGCACATCTGGAAAATGTCATCTGGAGCACAATTCCAAGGCAGATTTCAGCATAATCCTGGAACTGTACTTCTGAATATCTCGAAAATGTCACGTAGAGAGAAATTGCAAGGCAGATTTAAGCATAATCCTGGAACTCTGCTTCTGCACATCTGGAAAATAAACAATAGAGCAAAATTGCAGAGGAGAATTTCAGCATCATTCTGGAACTATGAGTCTGCACATCTGGAAAATGTCAGCTAGAGATAAATTACAGGGGTAGATTTCAGCATAATCCTGGAACTCTGCTTCTGCACATCTGGAAAAGGTCATCTGGAGCAAAATTTCAAGGCAGATTTCAGGATAATCCTGGATCTCTGCTTCTGCACATTTGGAAAATAAACAATAGAGCAAAATTGCAGAGGAGAATTTCAACATCACTCTGGAACTGTGAGTCTGCAAATTTGGAAAATGAAAGCTAGAGATAAATTGCAGGGGTAGATTTCAGCATAATCCTGGAACTCTGCTTCTGCACATCTGGAAAATGTCATCTGGAGCGAAATTGCAAGGCAGATTTCAGCATAATCCTGGAACTTTGCTTCTGCTGATCTGGAAAATGTCAATCTGGAGCAAAGTTCCAAAGCAGATTTCAGCATAATCCTGGAACTCGGCTTCAGGACATCTGGAAAATAAACAATAGAGCAAAATTGCAGAGATTTCAGCATCACTCTGGAACGCTGCTTCTGCACATCTGGAAAATGTCATCTGGAGCTAAATTCCAAGGCAGATTTCAGCATAATCCTGGAACTCGGCTTCAGGACATCTGGAAAATAAACAATAGAGCAAAATTGCAGAGATTTCAGCATCACTCTGGAACTCTGCTTCTGCACATCTGGAAAATGTCAGCTGGAGAGAAATTCCATGACAAATTTCAGCATCATCCTGAAACTGTGCTTCTGCACATCTGGAAAATGTAAATCTGGAGCAAAATTCCAAAGCAGATTTCAGCATAATCCTGAAACTCTACTTCTGAATATGTGGAAAGTGTCACCTAGAGAGAAATTCCAAGGCAGATTTCAGAATAATCCTGGAACTCTGCTTCTGCACATCTGGAAAATGTCATCTGGAGCACAATTCCAAGGCAGATTTCAGAATAATCCCGGAACTCTGCTTCTGCACATTTGGAAAATAAACAATAGAGCAAAATTGCAGAGGAGAATTTCAGCATCATTCTGGAACTATGAGTCTGCACATCTGGAAAATGTCAGCTAGAGATAAATTACAGAGGTAGATTTCAGCATAATCCTGGAACTCTGCTTCTGCACATCTGGAAAATGTCATCTGGAGCTAAATTCCAAGGCAGATTTCAGCATAATCCTGGAACTTTGCTTCTGCTGATCTGGAAAATGTCAATCTGAAGCAAAGTTCCAAAGCAGATTTCAGCATAATCCTGGAACTCGGCTTCAGGACATCTGGAAAATAAACAATAGAGCAAAATTGCAGAGATTTCAGCATCACTCTGGAACGCTGCTTCTGCACATCTGGAAAATGTCATCTGGAGCTAAATTCCAAGGCAGATTTCAGCATAATCCTGGAACTCGGCTTCACGACATCTGGAAAATAAACAATAGAGCAAAATTGCAGAGATTTCAGCATCACTCTGGAACTCTGCTTCTGTACATCTGGAAAAATGTCATCTGGAGCAAAATTCCATGTCAGATTTTAGAATAAACCTGGAATTCTGCTTCTGCACATCTGGAAAATGTCAGCTGGAGAGAAATTGCAAGGCAGATTTCAAAATAACCCTGAAACTATGCTTCTGCACATCTGGAAAAATGTCATCTGGAGCAAAATTCCATAGCAGATTTCAAAATAACCCTGAAACTCTGCTTCTCCACATCTGGAAAATGTCAGCTGGAGAGAAATTGCAAGGCAGATTTCAGCATCATCCTGAAACTCTGCTTCTGCACATCTGGAAAATGTCAGCTGGAGAGAAATTCCATGACAAATTTCAGCATCATCCTGAAACTGTGCTTCTGCACATCTGGAATATCTCACTTAGAGAAAATTGCAAGGCAGATTTCAAAATCATGCTGAAACATGTTCTGTACATCTGGAAAAATGTCATCTGGAGCAAAATTCCATAGCAGATTTCAAAATAACCCTGAAACTCTGCTTCTCCACATCTGGAAAATGTCAGCTGGAGAGAAATTGCAAGGCAGATTTCAGCATCATCCTGAAACTCTGCTTCTGCACATCTGGAAAATGTCAGCTGGAGAGAAATTCCATGACAAATTTCAGCATCATCCTGAAACTGTGCTTCTGCACATCTGGAATATCTCACTTAGAGAAAATTGCAAGGCAGATTTCAAAATCATGCTGAAACATGTTCTGTACATCTGGAAAAATGTCATCTGGAGCAAAATTCCATAGCAGATTTCAAAATAACCCTGAAACTGTGCTTCTCCACATCTGGAAAATGTCAGCTGGAGAGAAATTGCAAGGCAGATTTCAGCATCAGCCTGAAACTCGGCTTCTACACATCTGGAATATCTCACTTAGAGGAAATTGCAAGGCAGATTTCAAAATCATGCTGAAACATCTTCTGTACATCTGGAAAAATGTCATCTGGAGCAAAATTCCATGTCAGATTTTAGAATAAACCTGGAATTCTGCTTCTGCACATCTGGAAAAATGTCATCTGGAGCAAAATTCCATAGCAGATTTCAGAATAAACCTGGAATTCTGTTTCTTCAGATCTGGAAAATGTCAGCTAGAGAGAAAGTACAAAGCAGATTTCAGCATGATCCTGAAACTCTGCTTCTACACATCTGGAAAATTTCAGCTAGAGAGAAATTACAAAGCAGATTTCAGCATCATCCTGAAACTCTGCTTCTGCACATCTGGAAAATGTCAGCTGGAGAGAAATTCCATGACAAATTTCAGCATCATCCTGAAACTGTGCTTCTGCACATCTGGAAAATGTCATCTGGAGCAAAATTCCATGTCAGATTTCAGAATAAACCTGGAATTCTGCTTCTGCACATCTGGAAAATGTCAGCTAGAGAGAAATTGCAAGGCAGATTTCAGCATCAGCCTGAAACTCTGCTTCTACACATCTGGAATATCTCACTTAGAGGAAATTGCAAGGCAGATTTCAAAATCATGCTGAAACATCTTCTGTACATCTGGAAAAATGTCATCTGGAGCAAAATTCCATGTCAGATTTTAGAATAAACCTGGAATTCTGCTTCTGCACATCTGGAAAATGTCAGCTAGAGAGAAATTGCAAGGCAGATTTCAGCATCATCCTGAAACTATGCTTCTGCACATCTGGAAAAATGTCATCTGGAGCAAAATTCCATAGCAGATTTCAAAATAACCCTGAAACTCTGCTTCTCCACATCTGGAAAATGTCAGCTGGAGAGAAATTGCAAGGCAGATTTCAGCATCAGCCTGAAACTCTGCTTCTGCACATCTGGAAAATGTCATCTGGAGCGAAATTGCAAGGCAGATTTCAGCATAATCCTGGAACTCTCCTTCTGCACATCTGGAAAATGTCATCTGGAGCACAATTCCAAGGCAGATTTCAGCATAATCCTGGAACTGTACTTCTGAATATCTCGAAAATGTCACGTAGAGAGAAATTGCAAGGCAGATTTAAGCATAATCCTGGAACTCTGCTTCTGCACATCTGGAAAATAAACAATAGAGCAAAATTGCAGAGGAGAATTTCAGCATCATTCTGGAACTATGAGTCTGCACATCTGGAAAATGTCAGCTAGAGATAAATTGCAGGGGTAGATTTCAGCATAATCCTGGAACTCTGCTTCTGCACATCTGGAAAAGGTCATCTGGAGCAAAATTTCAAGGCAGATTTCAGGATAATCCTGGATCTCTGCTTCTGCACATTTGGAAAATAAACAATAGAGCAAAATTGCAGAGGAGAATTTCAATATCACTCTGGAACTGTGAGTCTGCAAATTTGGAAAATGAAAGCTAGAGATAAATTGCAGGGGTAGATTTCAGCATAATCCTGGAACTCTGCTTCTGCACATCTGGAAAATGTCATCTGGAGCGAAATTGCAAGGCAGATTTCAGCATAATCCTGGAACTTTGCTTCTGCTGATCTGGAAAATGTCAATCTGGAGCAAAGTTCCAAAGCAGATTTCAGCATAATCCTGGAACTCGGCTTCAGGACATCTGGAAAATAAACAATAGAGCAAAATTGCAGAGATTTCAGCATCACTCTGGAACGCTGCTTCTGCACATCTGGAAAATGTCATCTGGAGCTAAATTCCAAGGCAGATTTCAGCATAATCCTGGAACTCGGCTTCAGGACATCTGGAAAATAAACAATAGAGCAAAATTGCAGAGATTTCAGCATCACTCTGGAACTCTGCTTCTGCACATCTGGAAAATGTCATCTGGAGCACAATTCCAAGGCAGATTTCAGAATAATCCCGGAACTCTGCTTCTGCACATTTGGAAAATAAACAATAGAGCAAAATTGCAGAGGAGAATTTCAGCATCATTCTGGAACTATGAGTCTGCACATCTGGAAAATGTCAGCTAGAGATAAATTACAGAGGTAGATTTCAGCATAATCCTGGAACTCTGCTTCTGCACATCTGGAACATAAAAAATACAGCAAAAATGCAGAGGAGATTTCAGCATCACTCTGGAACTCTGCTTCTGCACATCTGAAAAATGTCATCTGGAGCAAAGTTCCAAGGCAGATTTCAGAATAATCCTGGAACTCTGCTTCTGCACATCTGGAAAATGTAAATCTGGAGCAAAATTCCAAAGCAGATTTCAGCATAATCCTGAAACTCTACTTCTGAATATGTGGAAAGTGTCACCTAGAGAGAAATTCCAAGGCAGATTTCAGAATAATCCTGGAACTCTGCTTCTGCACATCTGGAAAATGTCATCTGGAGCACAATTCCAAGGCAGATTTCAGAATAATCCCGGAACTCTGCTTCTGCACATTTGGAAAATAAACAATAGAGCAAAATTGCAGAGGAGAATTTCAGCATCATTCTGGAACTATGAGTCTGCACATCTGGAAAATGTCAGCTAGAGATAAATTACAGAGGTAGATTTCAGCATAATCCTGGAACTCTGCTTCTGCACATCTGGAAAATGTCATCTGGAGCTAAATTCCAAGGCAGATTTCAGCATAATCCTGGAACTCTGCTTCTGCACATCTGGAAAATGTCATCTGGAGCTAAATTCCAAGGCAGATTTCAGAATAATCCTGGAACTTTGCTTCTGCTGATCTGGAAAATGTCAATCTGGAGCAAAGTTCCAAAGCAGATTTCAGCATAATCCTGGAACTCGGCTTCAGGACATCTGGAAAATAAACAATAGAGCAAAATTGCAGAGATTTCAGCATCACTCTGGAACGCTGCTTCTGCACATCTGGAAAATGTCATCTGGAGCTAAATTCCAAGGCAGATTTCAGCATAATCCTGGAACTCGGCTTCACGACATCTGGAAAATAAACAATAGAGCAAAATTGCAGAGATTTCAGCATCACTCTGGAACTCTGCTTCTGTACATCTGGAAAAATGTCATCTGGAGCAAAATTCCATGTCAGATTTTAGAATAAACCTGGAATTCTGCTTCTGCACATCTGGAAAATGTCAGCTAGAGAGAAAGTACAAAGCAGATTTCAGCATAATGCTGAAACTCTGCTTCTGCACATCTGGAAAATGTCAGCTGGAGAGAAATTGCAAGGCAGATTTCAAAATAACCCTGAAACTATGCTTCTGCACATCTGGAAAAATGTCATCTGGAGCAAAATTCCATAGCAGATTTCAAAATAACCCTGAAACTCTGCTTCTCCACATCTGGAAAATGTCAGCTGGAGAGAAATTGCAAGGCAGATTTCAGCATCATCCTGAAACTCTGCTTCTGCACATCTGGAAAATGTCAGCTGGAGAGAAATTCCATGACAAATTTCAGCATCATCCTGAAACTGTGCTTCTGCACATCTGGAATATCTCACTTAGAGAAAATTGCAAGGCAGATTTCAAAATCATGCTGAAACATGTTCTGTACATCTGGAAAAATGTCATCTGGAGCAAAATTCCATAGCAGATTTCAAAATAACCCTGAAACTCTGCTTCTCCACATCTGGAAAATGTCAGCTGGAGAGAAATTGCAAGGCAGATTTCAGCATCATCCTGAAACTCTGCTTCTGCACATCTGGAAAATGTCAGCTGGAGAGAAATTCCATGACAAATTTCAGCATCATCCTGAAACTGTGCTTCTGCACATCTGGAATATCTCACTTAGAGAAAATTGCAAGGCAGATTTCAAAATCATGCTGAAACATGTTCTGTACATCTGGAAAAATGTCATCTGGAGCAAAATTCCATAGCAGATTTCAAAATAACCCTGAAACTGTGCTTCTCCACATCTGGAAAATGTCAGCTGGAGAGAAATTGCAAGGCAGATTTCAGCATCAGCCTGAAACTCTGCTTCTACACATCTGGAATATCTCACTTAGAAAAAATTGCAAGGCAGATTTCAAAATCATGCTGAAACATCTTCTGTACATCTGGAAAAATGTCATCTGGAGCAAAATTCCAAGGCAGATTTCAGCATAATCCTGGAACTCTGCTTCTGCACATCTGGAAAATGTCATCTGGAGCTAAATTCCAAGGCAGATTTCAGCATAATCCTGGAACTCTGCTTCTGCACATCTGGAAAATGTCATCTGGAGCTAAATTCCAAGGCAGATTTCAGAATAATCCTGGAACTTTGCTTCTGCTGATCTGGAAAATGTCAATCTGGAGCAAAGTTCCAAAGCAGATTTCAGCATAATCCTGGAACTCGGCTTCAGGACATCTGGAAAATAAACAATAGAGCAAAATTGCAGAGGAGAATTTCAGCATCATTCTGGAACTATGAGTCTGCACATCTGGAAAATGTCAGCTAGAGATAAATTGCAGGGGTAGATTTCAGCATAATCCTGGAACTCTGCTTCTGCACATCTGGAAAAGGTCATCTGGAGCAAAATTTCAAGGCAGATTTCAGGATAATCCTGGATCTCTGCTTCTGCACATTTGGAAAATAAACAATAGAGCAAAATTGCAGAGGAGAATTTCAATATCACTCTGGAACTGTGAGTCTGCAAATTTGGAAAATGAAAGCTAGAGATAAATTACAGAGGTAGATTTCAGCATAATCCTGGAACTCTGCTTCTGCACATCTGGAACATAAAAAATACAGCAAAAATGCAGAGGAGATTTCAGCATCACTCTGGAACTATGAGTCTGCACATCTGGAAAATGTCAGCTAGAGATAAATTGCAGGGGTAGATTTCAGCATAATCCTGGAACTCTGCTTCTGCACATCTGGAAAATGTCATCTGGAGCGAAATTGCAAGGCAGATTTCAGCATAATCCTGGAACTTTGCTTCTGCTGATCTGGAAAATGTCAATCTGGAGCAAAGTTCCAAAGCAGATTTCAGCATAATCCTGGAACTCGGCTTCAGGACATCTGGAAAATAAACAATAGAGCAAAATTGCAGAGATTTCAGCATCACTCTGGAACGCTGCTTCTGCACATCTGGAAAATGTCATCTGGAGCTAAATTCCAAGGCAGATTTCAGCATAATCCTGGAACTCGGCTTCAGGACATCTGGAAAATAAACAATAGAGCAAAATTGCAGAGATTTCAGCATCACTCTGGAACTCTGCTTCTGCACATCTGGAAAATGTCATCTGGAGCACAATTCCAAGGCAGATTTCAGAATAATCCCGGAACTCTGCTTCTGCACATTTGGAAAATAAACAATAGAGCAAAATTGCAGAGGAGAATTTCAGCATCATTCTGGAACTATGAGTCTGCACATCTGGAAAATGTCAGCTAGAGATAAATTACAGAGGTAGATTTCAGCATAATCCTGGAACTCTGCTTCTGCACATCTGGAACATAAAAAATACAGCAAAAATGCAGAGGAGATTTCAGCATCACTCTGGAACTCTGCTTCTGCACATCTGAAAAATGTCATCTGGAGCAAAGTTCCAAGGCAGATTTCAGAATAATCCTGGAACTCTGCTTCTGCACATCTGGAAAATGTAAATCTGGAGCAAAATTCCAAAGCAGATTTCAGCATAATCCTGAAACTCTACTTCTGAATATGTGGAAAGTGTCACCTAGAGAGAAATTCCAAGGCAGATTTCAGAATAATCCTGGAACTCTGCTTCTGCACATCTGGAAAATGTCATCTGGAGCACAATTCCAAGGCAGATTTCAGAATAATCCCGGAACTCTGCTTCTGCACATTTGGAAAATAAACAATAGAGCAAAATTGCAGAGGAGAATTTCAGCATCATTCTGGAACTATGAGTCTGCACATCTGGAAAATGTCAGCTAGAGATAAATTACAGAGGTAGATTTCAGCATAATCCTGGAACTCTGCTTCTGCACATCTGGAAAATGTCATCTGGAGCTAAATTCCAAGGCAGATTTCAGCATAATCCTGGAACTTTGCTTCTGCTGATCTGGAAAATGTCAATCTGAAGCAAAGTTCCAAAGCAGATTTCAGCATAATCCTGGAACTCGGCTTCAGGACATCTGGAAAATAAACAATAGAGCAAAATTGCAGAGATTTCAGCATCACTCTGGAACGCTGCTTCTGCACATCTGGAAAATGTCATCTGGAGCTAAATTCCAAGGCAGATTTCAGCATAATCCTGGAACTCGGCTTCACGACATCTGGAAAATAAACAATAGAGCAAAATTGCAGAGATTTCAGCATCACTCTGGAACTCTGCTTCTGTACATCTGGAAAAATGTCATCTGGAGCAAAATTCCATGTCAGATTTTAGAATAAACCTGGAATTCTGCTTCTGCACATCTGGAAAATGTCAGCTGGAGAGAAATTGCAAGGCAGATTTCAAAATAACCCTGAAACTATGCTTCTGCACATCTGGAAAAATGTCATCTGGAGCAAAATTCCATAGCAGATTTCAAAATAACCCTGAAACTCTGCTTCTCCACATCTGGAAAATGTCAGCTGGAGAGAAATTGCAAGGCAGATTTCAGCATCATCCTGAAACTCTGCTTCTGCACATCTGGAAAATGTCAGCTGGAGAGAAATTCCATGACAAATTTCAGCATCATCCTGAAACTGTGCTTCTGCACATCTGGAATATCTCACTTAGAGAAAATTGCAAGGCAGATTTCAAAATCATGCTGAAACATGTTCTGTACATCTGGAAAAATGTCATCTGGAGCAAAATTCCATAGCAGATTTCAAAATAACCCTGAAACTCTGCTTCTCCACATCTGGAAAATGTCAGCTGGAGAGAAATTGCAAGGCAGATTTCAGCATCATCCTGAAACTCTGCTTCTGCACATCTGGAAAATGTCAGCTGGAGAGAAATTCCATGACAAATTTCAGCATCATCCTGAAACTGTGCTTCTGCACATCTGGAATATCTCACTTAGAGAAAATTGCAAGGCAGATTTCAAAATCATGCTGAAACATGTTCTGTACATCTGGAAAAATGTCATCTGGAGCAAAATTCCATAGCAGATTTCAAAATAACCCTGAAACTGTGCTTCTCCACATCTGGAAAATGTCAGCTGGAGAGAAATTGCAAGGCAGATTTCAGCATCAGCCTGAAACTCGGCTTCTACACATCTGGAATATCTCACTTAGAGGAAATTGCAAGGCAGATTTCAAAATCATGCTGAAACATCTTCTGTACATCTGGAAAAATGTCATCTGGAGCAAAATTCCATGTCAGATTTTAGAATAAACCTGGAATTCTGCTTCTGCACATCTGGAAAAATGTCATCTGGAGCAAAATTCCATAGCAGATTTCAGAATAAACCTGGAATTCTGTTTCTTCAGATCTGGAAAATGTCAGCTAGAGAGAAAGTACAAAGCAGATTTCAGCATGATCCTGAAACTCTGCTTCTACACATCTGGAAAATTTCAGCTAGAGAGAAATTACAAAGCAGATTTCAGCATCATCCTGAAACTCTGCTTCTGCACATCTGGAAAATGTCAGCTGGAGAGAAATTCCATGACAAATTTCAGCATCATCCTGAAACTGTGCTTCTGCACATCTGGAAAATGTCATCTGGAGCAAAATTCCATGTCAGATTTCAGAATAAACCTGGAATTCTGCTTCTGCACATCTGGAAAATGTCAGCTAGAGAGAAATTGCAAGGCAGATTTCAGCATCAGCCTGAAACTCTGCTTCTACACATCTGGAATATCTCACTTAGAGGAAATTGCAAGGCAGATTTCAAAATCATGCTGAAACATCTTCTGTACATCTGGAAAAATGTCATCTGGAGCAAAATTCCATGTCAGATTTTAGAATAAACCTGGAATTCTGCTTCTGCACATCTGGAAAATGTCAGCTAGAGAGAAAGTACAAAGCAGATTTCAGCATAATCCTGAAACTCTGCTTCTGCACATCTGGAAAATGTCAGCTGGAGAGAAATTGCAAGGCAGATTTCAGCATCATCCTGAAACTATGCTTCTGCACATCTGGAAAAATGTCATCTGGAGCAAAATTCCATAGCAGATTTCAAAATAACCCTGAAACTCTGCTTCTCCACATCTGGAAAATGTCAGCTGGAGAGAAATTGCAAGGCAGATTTCAGCATCATCCTGAAACTCTGCTTTTGTACTTACGGAAAATGTCAGCTAGAGAGACATTCCATGGCAACTTTCAGCATCATCCTGAAACTCTGCTTCTACACATCTGGAAAATTTCAGCTAGAGATAAATTGAAAGGCAGATTTCAGCATCAGCCTGAAACTCTGCTTCTGCACATCTGGAAAATGTCAGCTGGAGAGAAATTGCAAGGCAGATTTCAGCATCATCCTGAAACTATGCTTCTGCACATCTGGAAAAATGTCATCTGGAGCAAAATTCCATAGCAGATTTCAAAATAACCCTGAAACTCTGCTTCTCCACATCTGGAAAATGTCAGCTGGAGAGAAATTGCAAGGCAGATTTCAGCATCAGCCTGAAACTCTGCTTCTGCACATCTGGAAAATGTCATCTGGAGCGAAATTGCAAGGCAGATTTCAGCATAATCCTGGAACTCTCCTTCTGCACATCTGGAAAATGTCATCTGGAGCACAATTCCAAGGCAGATTTCAGCATAATCCTGGAACTGTACTTCTGAATATCTCGAAAATGTCACGTAGAGAGAAATTGCAAGGCAGATTTAAGCATAATCCTGGAACTCTGCTTCTGCACATCTGGAAAATAAACAATAGAGCAAAATTGCAGAGGAGAATTTCAGCATCATTCTGGAACTATGAGTCTGCACATCTGGAAAATGTCAGCTAGAGATAAATTACAGGGGTAGATTTCAGCATAATCCTGGAACTCTGCTTCTGCACATCTGGAAAAGGTCATCTGGAGCAAAATTTCAAGGCAGATTTCAGGATAATCCTGGATCTCTGCTTCTGCACATTTGGAAAATAAACAATAGAGCAAAATTGCAGAGGAGAATTTCAACATCACTCTGGAACTGTGAGTCTGCAAATTTGGAAAATGAAAGCTAGAGATAAATTGCAGGGGTAGATTTCAGCATAATCCTGGAACTCTGCTTCTGCACATCTGGAAAATGTCATCTGGAGCGAAATTGCAAGGCAGATTTCAGCATAATCCTGGAACTTTGCTTCTGCTGATCTGGAAAATGTCAATCTGGAGCAAAGTTCCAAAGCAGATTTCAGCATAATCCTGGAACTCGGCTTCAGGACATCTGGAAAATAAACAATAGAGCAAAATTGCAGAGATTTCAGCATCACTCTGGAACGCTGCTTCTGCACATCTGGAAAATGTCATCTGGAGCTAAATTCCAAGGCAGATTTCAGCATAATCCTGGAACTCGGCTTCAGGACATCTGGAAAATAAACAATAGAGCAAAATTGCAGAGATTTCAGCATCACTCTGGAACTCTGCTTCTGCACATCTGGAAAATGTCATCTGGAGCACAATTCCAAGGCAGATTTCAGAATAATCCCGGAACTCTGCTTCTGCACATTTGGAAAATAAACAATAGAGCAAAATTGCAGAGGAGAATTTCAGCATCATTCTGGAACTATGAGTCTGCACATCTGGAAAATGTCAGCTAGAGATAAATTACAGAGGTAGATTTCAGCATAATCCTGGAACTCTGCTTCTGCACATCTGGAACATAAAAAATACAGCAAAAATGCAGAGGAGATTTCAGCATCACTCTGGAACTCTGCTTCTGCACATCTGAAAAATGTCATCTGGAGCAAAGTTCCAAGGCAGATTTCAGAATAATCCTGGAACTCTGCTTCTGCACATCTGGAAAATGTAAATCTGGAGCAAAATTCCAAAGCAGATTTCAGCATAATCCTGAAACTCTACTTCTGAATATGTGGAAAGTGTCACCTAGAGAGAAATTCCAAGGCAGATTTCAGAATAATCCTGGAACTCTGCTTCTGCACATCTGGAAAATGTCATCTGGAGCACAATTCCAAGGCAGATTTCAGAATAATCCCGGAACTCTGCTTCTGCACATTTGGAAAATAAACAATAGAGCAAAATTGCAGAGGAGAATTTCAGCATCATTCTGGAACTATGAGTCTGCACATCTGGAAAATGTCAGCTAGAGATAAATTACAGAGGTAGATTTCAGCATAATCCTGGAACTCTGCTTCTGCACATCTGGAAAATGTCATCTGGAGCTAAATTCCAAGGCAGATTTCAGCATAATCCTGGAACTTTGCTTCTGCTGATCTGGAAAATGTCAATCTGGAGCAAAGTTCCAAAGCAGATTTCAGCATAATCCTGGAACTCGGCTTCAGGACATCTGGAAAATAAACAATAGAGCAAAATTGCAGAGATTTCAGCATCACTCTGGAACGCTGCTTCTGCACATCTGGAAAATGTCATCTGGAGCTAAATTCCAAGGCAGATTTCAGCATAATCCTGGAACTCGGCTTCACGACATCTGGAAAATAAACAATAGAGCAAAATTGCAGAGATTTCAGCATCACTCTGGAACGCTGCTTCTGCACATCTGGAAAATGTCATCTGGAGCAAAGTTCCAAGGCAGATTTCAGAATAATCCTGGAACTCTGCTTCTGCACATCTGGAAAATGTAAATCTGGAGCAAAATTCCAAAGCAGATTTCAGCATAATCCTGAAACTCTACTTCTGAATATGTGGAAAGTGTCACCTAGAGAGAAATTCCAAGGCAGATTTCAGAATAATCCTGGAACTCTGCTTCTGCACATCTGGAAAATGTCATCTGGAGCACAATTCAAAGGCAGATTTCAGAATAATCCCGGAACTCTGCTTCTGCACATTTGGAAAATAAACAATAGAGCAAAATTGCAGAGGAGAATTTCAGCATCATTCTGGAACTATGAGTCTGCACATCTGGAAAATGTCAGCTAGAGATAAATTACAGAGGTAGATTTCAGCATAATCCTGGAACTCTGCTTCTGCAAATTTGGAAAATGAAAGCTAGAGATAAATTGCAGGGGTAGATTTCAGCATAATCCTGGAACTCTGCTTCTGCACATCTGGAAAATGTCATCTGGAGCGAAATTGCAAGGCAGATTTCAGCATAATCCTGGAACTTTGCTTCTGCTGATCTGGAAAATGTCAATCTGGAGCAAAGTTCCAAAGCAGATTTCAGCATAATCCTGGAACTCGGCTTCAGGACATCTGGAAAATAAACAATAGAGCAAAATTGCAGAGATTTCAGCATCACTCTGGAACGCTGCTTCTGCACATCTGGAAAATGTCATCTGGAGCTAAATTCCAAGGCAGATTTCAGCATAATCCTGGAACTCGGCTTCAGGACATCTGGAAAATAAACAATAGAGCAAAATTGCAGAGATTTCAGCATCACTCTGGAACTCTGCTTCTGCACATCTGGAAAATGTCATCTGGAGCACAATTCCAAGGCAGATTTCAGAATAATCCCGGAACTCTGCTTCTGCACATTTGGAAAATAAACAATAGAGCAAAATTGCAGAGGAGAATTTCAGCATCATTCTGGAACTATGAGTCTGCACATCTGGAAAATGTCAGCTAGAGATAAATTACAGAGGTAGATTTCAGCATAATCCTGGAACTCTGCTTCTGCACATCTGGAACATAAAAAATACAGCAAAAATGCAGAGGAGATTTCAGCATCACTCTGGAACTCTGCTTCTGCACATCTGAAAAATGTCATCTGGAGCAAAGTTCCAAGGCAGATTTCAGAATAATCCTGGAACTCTGCTTCTGCACATCTGGAAAATGTAAATCTGGAGCAAAATTCCAAAGCAGATTTCAGCATAATCCTGAAACTCTACTTCTGAATATGTGGAAAGTGTCACCTAGAGAGAAATTCCAAGGCAGATTTCAGAATAATCCTGGAACTCTGCTTCTGCACATCTGGAAAATGTCATCTGGAGCACAATTCCAAGGCAGATTTCAGAATAATCCCGGAACTCTGCTTCTGCACATTTGGAAAATAAACAATAGAGCAAAATTGCAGAGGAGAATTTCAGCATCATTCTGGAACTATGAGTCTGCACATCTGGAAAATGTCAGCTAGAGATAAATTACAGAGGTAGATTTCAGCATAATCCTGGAACTCTGCTTCTGCACATCTGGAAAATGTCATCTGGAGCTAAATTCCAAGGCAGATTTCAGCATAATCCTGGAACTCTGCTTCTGCACATCTGGAAAATGTCATCTGGAGCTAAATTCCAAGGCAGATTTCAGCATAATCCTGGAACTTTGCTTCTGCTGATCTGGAAAATGTCAATCTGGAGCAAAGTTCCAAAGCAGATTTCAGCATAATCCTGGAACTCGGCTTCAGGACATCTGGAAAATAAACAATAGAGCAAAATTGCAGAGATTTCAGCATCACTCTGGAACGCTGCTTCTGCACATCTGGAAAATGTCATCTGGAGCTAAATTCCAAGGCAGATTTCAGCATAATCCTGGAACTCGGCTTCACGACATCTGGAAAATAAACAATAGAGCAAAATTGCAGAGATTTCAGCATCACTCTGGAACGCTGCTTCTGCACATCTGGAAAATGTCATCTGGAGCAAAGTTCCAAGGCAGATTTCAGAATAATCCTGGAACTCTGCTTCTGCACATCTGGAAAATGTAAATCTGGAGCAAAATTCCAAAGCAGATTTCAGCATAATCCTGAAACTCTACTTCTGAATATGTGGAAAGTGTCACCTAGAGAGAAATTCCAAGGCAGATTTCAGAATAATCCTGGAACTCTGCTTCTGCACATCTGGAAAATGTCATCTGGAGCACAATTCCAAGGCAGATTTCAGAATAATCCCGGAACTCTGCTTCTGCACATTTGGAAAATAAACAATAGAGCAAAATTGCAGAGGAGAATTTCAGCATCATTCTGGAACTATGAGTCTGCACATCTGGAAAATGTCAGCTAGAGATAAATTACAGAGGTAGATTTCAGCATAATCCTGGAACTCTGCTTCTGCACATCTGGAAAATGTCATCTGGAGCTAAATTCCAAGGCAGATTTCAGCATAATCCTGGAACTCTGCTTCTGCACATCTGGAAAATGTCATCTGGAGCGAAATTGCAAGGCAGATTTCAGCATAATCCTGGAACTTTGCTTCTGCTGATCTGGAAAATGTCAATCTGGAGCAAAGTTCCAAAGCAGATTTCAGCATAATCCTGGAACTCGGCTTCAGGACATCTGGAAAATAAACAATAGAGCAAAATTGCAGAGATTTCAGCATCACTCTGGAACGCTGCTTCTGCACATCTGGAAAATGTCATCTGGAGCTAAATTCCAAGGCAGATTTCAGCATAATCCTGGAACTCGGCTTCACGACATCTGGAAAATAAACAATAGAGCAAAATTGCAGAGATTTCAGCATCACTCTGGAACTCTGCTTCTGCACATCTGGAAAATGTCATCTGGAGCACAATTCCAAGGCAGATTTCAGAATAATCCCGGAACTCTGCTTCTGCACATTTGGAAAATAAACAATAGAGCAAAATTGCAGAGGAGAATTTCAGCATCATTCTGGAACTATGAGTCTGCACATCTGGAAAATGTCAGCTAGAGATAAATTACAGAGGTAGATTTCAGCATAATCCTGGAACTCTGCTTCTGCACATCTGGAACATAAAAAATACAGCAAAAATGCAGAGGAGATTTCAGCATCACTCTGGAACTCTGCTTCTGCACATCTGAAAAATGTCATCTGGAGCAAAGTTCCAAGGCAGATTTCAGAATAATCCTGGAACTCTGCTTCTGCACATCTGGAAAATGTAAATCTGGAGCAAAATTCCAAAGCAGATTTCAGCATAATCCTGAAACTCTACTTCTGAATATGTGGAAAGTGTCACCTAGAGAGAAATTCCAAGGCAGATTTCAGAATAATCCTGGAACTCTGCTTCTGCACATCTGGAAAATGTCATCTGGAGCACAATTCCAAGGCAGATTTCAGAATAATCCCGGAACTCTGCTTCTGCACATTTGGAAAATAAACAATAGAGCAAAATTGCAGAGGAGAATTTCAGCATCATTCTGGAACTATGAGTCTGCACATCTGGAAAATGTCAGCTAGAGATAAATTACAGAGGTAGATTTCAGCATAATCCTGGAACTCTGCTTCTGCACATCTGGAAAATGTCATCTGGAGCTAAATTCCAAGGCAGATTTCAGCATAATCCTGGAACTCTGCTTCTGCACATCTGGAAAATGTCATCTGGAGCTAAATTCCAAGGCAGATTTCAGCATAATCCTGGAACTCTGCTTCTGCACATTTGGAAAATAAACAATAGAGCAAAATTGCAGAGGAGAATTTCAGCATCATTCTGGAACTATGAGTCTGCACATCTGGAAAATGTCAGCTAGAGATAAATTGCAGGGGTAGATTTCAGCATAATCCTGGAACTCTGCTTCTGCACATCTGGAAAAGGTCATCTGGAGCAAAATTCCAAGGCAGATTTCAGCAAAATCCTGGATCTCTGCTTCTGCACATTTGGAAAATAAACAATAGAGCAAAATTGCAGAGGAGAATTTCAGCATCATTCTGGAACTATGAGTCTGCACATCTGGAAAATGTCAGCTAGAGATAAATTGCAGGGGTAGATTTCAGCATAATCCTGGAACTCTGCTTCTGCACATCTGGAAAAGGTCATCTGGAGGAAAATTCCAAGGCAGATTTCAGCAAAATCCTGGATCTCTGCTTCTGCACATTTGGAAAATAAACAATAGAGCAAAATTGCAGAGGAGAATTTCAACATCACTCTGGAACTGTGAGTCTGCAAATTTGGAAAATGAAAGCTAGAGATAAATTGCAGGGGTAGATTTCAGCATAAAACTGGAACTCTGCTTCTGCACATCTGGAAAATGTCATCTGGAGCGAAATTGCAAGGCAGATTTCAGCATAATCCTGGAACTTTGCTTCTGCTGATCTGGAAAATGTCAATCTGGAGCAAAGTTCCAAAGCTGATTTCAGCATAATCCTGGAACTCGGCTTCAGGACATCTGGAAAATAAACAATAGAGCAAAATTGCAGAGATTTCAGCATCACTCTGGAACGCTGCTTCTGCACATCTGGAAAATGTCATCTGGAGCTAAATTCCAAGGCAGATTTCAGCATAATCCTGGAACTCGGCTTCAGGACATCTGGAAAATAAACAATAGAGCAAAATTGCAGAGATTTCAGCATCACTCTGGAACGCTGCTTCTGCACATCTGGAAAATGTCATCTGGAGCGAAATTTCAAGGCAGATTTCAGCATAATCCTGAAACTCTACTTCTGAATATGTGGAAAGTGTCACCTAGAGAGAAATTCCAAGGCAGATTTCAGAATAATCCTGGAACTCTGCTTCTGCACATCTGGCAAATGTCATCTGGAGCACAATTCCAAGGCAGATTTCAGAATAATCCCGGAACTCTGCTTCTGCACATTTGGAAAATAAACAATAGAGCAAAATTGCAGAGGAGAATTTCAGCATCATTCTGGAACTATGAGTCTGCACATCTGGAAAATGTCAGCTAGAGATAAATTACAGAGGTAGATTTCAGCATAATCCTGGAACTCTGCTTCTGCACATCTGGAACATAAAAAATACAGCAAAAATGCAGAGGAGATTTCAGCATCACTCTGGAACTCTCCTTCTGCACATCTGAAAAATGTCATCTGGAGCAAAGTTCCAAGGCAGATTTCAGCATAATCCTGGAACTCTGCTTCTGCACATCTGGAAAATGTAAATCTGGAGCAAAATTCCAAAGCAGATTTCAGCATAATCCTGAAACTGTACTTCTGAATATGTGGAAAGTGTCACCTAGAGAGAAATTCCAAGGCAGATTTCAGAATAATCCTGGAACTCTGCTTCTGCACATCTGGAAAATGTCATCTGGAGCACAATTCCAAGGCAGATTTCAGAATAATCCCGGAACTCTGCTTCTGCACATTTGGAAAATAAACAATAGAGCAAAATTGCAGAGGAGAATTTCAGCATCATTCTGGAACTATGAGTCTGCACATCTGGAAAATGTCAGCTAGAGATAAATTACAGAGGTAGATTTCAGCATAATCCTGGAACTCTGCTTCTGCACATCTGGAACATAAAAAATACAGCAAAAATGCAGAGGAGATTTCAGCATCACTCTGGAACTCTGCTTCTGCACATCTGAAAAATGTCATCTGGAGCAAAGTTCCAAGGCAGATTTCAGAATAATCCTGGAACTCTGCTTCTGCACATCTGGAAAATGTAAATCTGGAACAAAATTCCAAAGCAGATTTCAGCATAATCCTGAAACTCTACTTCTGAATATGTGGAAAGTGTCACCTAGAGAGAAATTCCAAGGCAGATTTCAGAATAATCCTGGAACTCTGCTTCTGCACATCTGGAAAATGTCATCTGGAGCACAATTCCAAGGCAGATTTCAGAATAATCCCGGAACTCTGCTTCTGCACATTTGGAAAATAAACAATAGAGCAAAATTGCAGAGGAGAATTTCAGCATCATTCTGGAACTATGAGTCTGCACATCTGGAAAATGTCAGCTAGAGATAAATTACAGAGGTAGATTTCAGCATAATCCTGGAACTCTGCTTCTGCACATCTGGAAAATGTCATCTGGAGCTAAATTCCAAGGCAGATTTCAGCATAATCCTGGAACTCTGCTTCTGCACATCTGGAAAATGTCATCTGGAGCTAAATTCCAAGGCAGATTTCAGCATAATCCTGGAACTCTGCTTCTGCTGATCTGGAAAATGTCATCTGGAGCGAAATTCCAAGGCAGATTTCAGCATAATGCTGGATCTCTGCTTCTGCACATTTGGAAAATAAACAATAGAGCAAAATTGCAGAGGAGAATTTCAGCATCATTCTGGAACTATGAGTCTGCACATCTGGAAAATGTCAGCTAGAGATAAATTGCAGGGGTAGATTTCAGCATAATCCTGGAACTCTGCTTCTGCACATCTGGAAAAGGTCATCTGGAGCAAAATTCCAAGGCAGATTTCAGCAAAATCCTGGATCTCTGCTTCTGCACATTTGGAAAATAAACAATAGAGCAAAATTGCAGAGGAGAATTTCAGCATCATTCTGGAACTATGAGTCTGCACATCTGGAAAATGTCAGCTAGAGATAAATTGCAGGGGTAGATTTCAGCATAATCCTGGAACTCTGCTTCTGCACATCTGGAAAAGGTCATCTGGAGGAAAATTCCAAGGCAGATTTCAGCAAAATCCTGGATCTCTGCTTCTGCACATTTGGAAAATAAACAATAGAGCAAAATTGCAGAGGAGAATTTCAACATCACTCTGGAACTGTGAGTCTGCAAATTTGGAAAATGAAAGCTAGAGATAAATTGCAGGGGTAGATTTCAGCATAATCCTGGAACTCTGCTTCTGCACATCTGGAAAATGTCATCTGGAGCGAAATTGCAAGGCAGATTTCAGCATAATCCTGGAACTTTGCTTCTGCTGATCTGGAAAATGTCAATCTGGAGCAAAGTTCCAAAGCAGATTTCAGCATAATCCTGGAACTCGGCTTCAGGACATCTGGAAAATAAACAATAGAGCAAAATTGCAGAGATTTCAGCATCACTCTGGAACGCTGCTTCTGCACATCTGGAAAATGTCATCTGGAGCTAAATTCCAAGGCAGATTTCAGCATAATCCCGGAACTCTGCTTCTGCACATTTGGAAAATAAACAATAGAGCAAAATTGCAGAGATTTCAGCATCACTCTGGAACGCTGCTTCTGCACATCTGGAAAATGTCATCTGGAGCTAAATTCCAAGGCAGATTTCAGCATAATCCTGGAACTCGGCTTCTGCACATCTGGAACATAAAAAATACAGCAAAAATGCAGAGGAGATTTCAGCATCACTCTGGAACTCTGCTTCTGCACATCTGAAAAATGTCATCTGGAGCAAAGTTCCAAGGCAGATTTCAGAATAATCCTGGAACTCTGCTTCTGCACATCTGGAAAATGTAAATCTGGAGCAAAATTCCAAAGCAGATTTCAGCATAATCCTGAAACTCTACTTCTGAATATGTGGAAAGTGTCACCTAGAGAGAAATTCCAAGGCAGATTTCAGAATAATCCTGGAACTCTGCTTCTGCACATCTGGAAAATGTCATCTGGAGCACAATTCCAAGGCAGATTTCAGAATAATCCCGGAACTCTGCTTCTGCACATTTGGAAAATAAACAATAGAGCAAAATTGCAGAGGAGAATTTCAGCATCATTCTGGAACTATGAGTCTGCACATCTGGAAAATGTCAGCTAGAGATAAATTACAGAGGTAGATTTCAGCATAATCCTGGAACTCTGCTTCTGCACATCTGGAAAATGTCATCTGGAGCTAAATTCCAAGGCAGATTTCAGCATAATCCTGGAACTCTGCTTCTGCACATCTGGAAAATGTCATCTGGAGCTAAATTCCAAGGCAGATTTCAGCATAATCCTGGAACTCTGCTTCTGCTGATCTGGAAAATGTCATCTGGAGCGAAATTCCAAGGCAGATTTCAGCATAATGCTGGATCTCTGCTTCTGCACATTTGGAAAATAAACAATAGAGCAAAATTGCAGAGGAGAATTTCAGCATCATTCTGGAACTATGAGTCTGCACATCTGGAAAATGTCAGCTAGAGATAAATTGCAGGGGTAGATTTCAGCATAATCCTGGAACTCTGCTTCTGCACATCTGGAAAATGTCATCTGGAGCGAAATTGCAAGGCAGATTTCAGCATAATCCTGGAACTTTGCTTCTGCTGATCTGGAAAATGTCAATCTGGAGCAAAGTTCCAAAGCAGATTTCAGCATAATCCTGGAACTCGGCTTCAGGACATCTGGAAAATAAACAATAGAGCAAAATTGCAGAGATTTCAGCATCACTCTGGAACGCTGCTTCTGCACATCTGGAAAATGTCATCTGGAGCTAAATTCCAAGGCAGATTTCAGCATAATCCCGGAACTCTGCTTCTGCACATTTGGAAAATAAACAATAGAGCAAAATTGCAGAGATTTCAGCATCACTCTGGAACGCTGCTTCTGCACATCTGGAAAATGTCATCTGGAGCTAAATTCCAAGGCAGATTTCAGCATAATCCTGGAACTCGGCTTCTGCACATCTGGAACATAAAAAATACAGCAAAAATGCAGAGGAGATTTCAGCATCACTCTGGAACTCTGCTTCTGCACATCTGAAAAATGTCATCTGGAGCAAAGTTCCAAGGCAGATTTCAGAATAATCCTGGAACTCTGCTTCTGCACATCTGGAAAATGTAAATCTGGAGCAAAATTCCAAAGCAGATTTCAGCATAATCCTGAAACTCTACTTCTGAATATGTGGAAAGTGTCACCTAGAGAGAAATTCCAAGGCAGATTTCAGAATAATCCTGGAACTCTGCTTCTGCACATCTGGAAAATGTCATCTGGAGCACAATTCCAAGGCAGATTTCAGAATAATCCCGGAACTCTGCTTCTACACATTTGGAAAATAAACAATAGAGCAAAATTGCAGAGGAGAATTTCAGCATCATTCTGGAACTATGAGTCTGCACATCTGGAAAATGTCAGCTAGAGATAAATTACAGAGGTAGATTTCAGCATAATCCTGGAACTCTGCTTCTGCACATCTGGAAAATGTCATCTGGAGCTAAATTCCAAGGCAGATTTCAGCATAATCCTGGAACTCTGCTTCTGCACATCTGGAAAATGTCATCTGGAGCTAAATTCCAAGGCAGATTTCAGCATAATCCTGGAACTCTGCTTCTGCTGATCTGGAAAATGTCATCTGGAGCGAAATTCCAAGGCAGATTTCAGCATAATGCTGGATCTCTGCTTCTGCACATTTGGAAAATAAACAATAGAGCAAAATTGCAGAGGAGAATTTCAGCATCATTCTGGAACTATGAGTCTGCACATCTGGAAAATGTCAGCTAGAGATAAATTGCAGGGGTAGATTTCAGCATAATCCTGGAAATCTGCTTCTGCACATCTGGAAAATGTCATCTGGAGCGAAATTGCAAGGCAGATTTCAGCATAATCCTGGAACTTTGCTTCTGCTGATCTGGAAAATGTCAATCTGGAGCAAAGTTCCAAAGCAGATTTCAGCATAATCCTGGAACTCGGCTTCAGGACATCTGGAAAATAAACAATAGAGCAAAATTGCAGAGATTTCAGCATCACTCTGGAACGCTGCTTCTGCACATCTGGAAAATGTCATCTGGAGCACAATTCCAAGGCAGATTTCAGAATAATCCCGGAACTCTGCTTCTGCACATTTGGAAAATAAACAATAGAGCAAAATTGCAGAGGAGAATTTCAGCATCATTCTGGAACTATGAGTCTGCACATCTGGAAAATGTCAGCTAGAGATAAATTACAGAGGTAGATTTCAGCATAATCCTGGAACTCTGCTTCTGCACATCTGGAACATAAAAAATACAGCAAAAATGCAGAGGAGATTTCAGCATCACTCTGGAACTCTGCTTCTGCACATCTGAAAAATGTCATCTGGAGCAAAGTTCCAAGGCAGATTTCAGAATAATCCTGGAACTCTGCTTCTGCACATCTGGAAAATGTAAATCTGGAGCAAAATTCCAAAGCAGATTTCAGCATAATCCTGAAACTCTACTTCTGAATATGTGGAAAGTGTCACCTAGAGAGAAATTCCAAGGCAGATTTCAGAATAATCCTGGAACTCTGCTTCTGCACATCTGGAAAATGTCATCTGGAGCACAATTCCAAGGCAGATTTCAGAATAATCCCGGAACTCTGCTTCTGCACATTTGGAAAATAAACAATAGAGCAAAATTGCAGAGGAGAATTTCAGCATCATTCTGGAACTATGAGTCTGCACATCTGGAAAATGTCAGCTAGAGATAAATTACAGAGGTAGATTTCAGCATAATCCTGGAACTCTGCTTCTGCACATCTGGAAAATGTCATCTGGAGCTAAATTCCAAGGCAGATTTCAGCATAATCCTGGAACTCTGCTTCTGCACATCTGGAAAATGTCATCTGGAGCTAAATTCCAAGGCAGATTTCAGCATAATCCTGGAACTCTGCTTCTGCTGATCTGGAAAATGTCATCTGGAGCGAAATTCCAAGGCAGATTTCAGCATAATGCTGGATCTCTGCTTCTGCACATTTGGAAAATAAACAATAGAGCAAAATTGCAGAGGAGAATTTCAGCATCATTCTGGAACTATGAGTCTGCACATCTGGAAAATGTCAGCTAGAGATAAATTGCAGGGGTAGATTTCAGCATAATCCTGGAACTCTGCTTCTGCACATCTGGAAAATGTCATCTGGAGCACAATTCCAAGGCAGATTTCAGAATAATCCCGGAACTCTGCTTCTGCACATCTGGAAAATAAACAATAGAGCAAAATTGCAGAGATTTCAGCATCACTCTGGAACGCTGCTTCTGCACATCTGGAAAATGTCATCTGGAGCACAATTCCAAGGCAGATTTCAGCATAATCCTGAAATTCTACTTCTGAATATGTGGAAAGTGTCACCTAGAGAGAAATTCCAAGTCAGATTTCAGAATAATCCTGGAACTCTGCTTCTGCACATCTGGAAAATAAACAATAGAGCAAAATTGCAGAGGAGAATTTCAGCATCATTCTGGAACTATGAGTCTGCACATCTGGAAAATGTCAGCTAGAGATAAATTGCAGGGGTAGATTTCAGCATAATCCTGGAACTCTGCTTCTGCACATCTGGAAAAGGTCATCTGGAGCAAAATTCCAAGGCAGATTTCAGCAAAATCCTGGATCTCTGCTTCTGCACATTTGGAAAATAAACAATAGAGCAAAATTGCAGAGGAGAATTTCAGCATCATTCTGGAACTATGAGTCTGCACATCTGGAAAATGTCAGCTAGAGATAAATTGCAGGGGTAGATTTCAGCATAATCCTGGAACTCTGCTTCTGCACATCTGGAAAAGGTCATCTGGAGGAAAATTCCAAGGCAGATTTCAGCAAAATCCTGGATCTCTGCTTCTGCACATTTGGAAAATAAACAATAGAGCAAAATTGCAGAGGAGAATTTCAACATCACTCTGGAACTGTGAGTCTGCAAATTTGGAAAATGAAAGCTAGAGATAAATTGCAGGGGTAGATTTCAGCATAATCCTGGAACTCTGCT
This sequence comes from Pituophis catenifer annectens, assembly GCF_029215685.1. Lineage (NCBI taxonomy): Eukaryota > Metazoa > Chordata > Lepidosauria > Squamata > Colubridae > Pituophis > Pituophis catenifer. The sequence goes on from NW_027256885.1 coordinate 46,976,243, forward strand.
TCTGCACATCTGGAAAATGTCATCTGGAGCGAAATTGCAAGGCAGATTTCAGCATAATCCTGGAACTTTGCTTCTGCTGATCTGGAAAATGTCAATCTGGAGCAAAGTTCCAAAGCAGATTTCAGCATAATCCTGGAACTCGGCTTCAGGACATCTGGAAAATAAACAATAGAGCAAAATTGCAGAGATTTCAGCATCACTCTGGAACGCTGCTTCTGCACATCTGGAAAATGTCATCTGGAGCTAAATTCCAAGGCAGATTTCAGCATAATCCTGGAACTCGGCTTCAGGACATCTGGAAAATAAACAATAGAGCAAAATTGCAGAGATTTCAGCATCACTCTGGAACGCTGCTTCTGCACATCTGGAAAATGTCATCTGGAGCGAAATTTCAAGGCAGATTTCAGCATAATCCTGAAACTCTACTTCTGAATATGTGGAAAGTGTCACCTAGAGAGAAATTCCAAGGCAGATTTCAGAATAATCCTGGAACTCTGCTTCTGCACATCTGGAAAATGTCATCTGGAGCACAATTCCAAGGCAGATTTCAGAATAATCCCGGAACTCTGCTTCTGCACATTTGGAAAATAAACAATAGAGCAAAATTGCAGAGGAGAATTTGAGCATCATTCTGGAACTATGAGTCTGCACATCTGGAAAATGTCAGCTAGAGATAAATTACAGAGGTAGATTTCAGCATAATCCTGGAACTCTGCTTCTGCACATCTGGAACATAAAAAATACAGCAAAAATGCAGAGGAGATTTCAGCATCACTCTGGAACTCTGCTTCTGCACATCTGAAAAATGTCATCTGGAGCAAAGTTCCAAGGCAGATTTCAGAATAATCCTGGAACTCTGCTTCTGCACATCTGGAAAATGTAAATCTGGAGCAAAATTCCAAAGCAGATTTCAGCATAATCCTGAAACTCTACTTCTGAATATGTGGAAAGTGTCACCTAGAGAGAAATTCCAAGGCAGATTTCAGAATAATCCTGGAACTCTGCTTCTGCACATCTGGAAAATGTCATCTGGAGCACAATTCCAAGGCAGATTTCAGAATAATCCCGGAACTCTGCTTCTGCACATTTGGAAAATAAACAATAGAGCAAAATTGCAGAGGAGAATTTCAGCATCATTCTGGAACTATGAGTCTGCACATCTGGAAAATGTCAGCTAGAGATAAATTACAGAGGTAGATTTCAGCATAATCCTGGAACTCTGCTTCTGCACATCTGGAAAATGTCATCTGGAGCTAAATTCCAAGGCAGATTTCAGCATAATCCTGGAACTCTGCTTCTGCACATCTGGAAAATGTCATCTGGAGCTAAATTCCAAGGCAGATTTCAGCATAATCCTGGAACTCTGCTTCTGCTGATCTGGAAAATGTCATCTGGAGCGAAATTCCAAGGCAGATTTCAGCATAATGCTGGATCTCTGCTTCTGCACATTTGGAAAATAAACAATAGAGCAAAATTGCAGAGGAGAATTTCAGCATCATTCTGGAACTATGAGTCTGCACATCTGGAAAATGTCAGCTAGAGATAAATTGCAGGGGTAGATTTCAGCATAATCCTGGAACTCTGCTTCTGCACATCTGGAAAAGGTCATCTGGAGCAAAATTCCAAGGCAGATTTCAGCAAAATCCTGGATCTCTGCTTCTGCACATTTGGAAAATGTCATCTGGAACAAAATTCCAAGGCAGATTTCAGCATAATGCTGGATCTCTGCTTCTGCACATTTGGAAAATAAACAATAGAGCAAAATTGCAGAGATTTCAGCATCACTCTGGAACGCTGCTTCTGCACATCTGGAAAATGTCATTTGGAGCGAAATTTCAAGGCAGATTTCAGCATAATCCTGAAACTCTACTTCTGAATATGTGGAAAGTGTCACCTAGAGAGAAATTCCAAGGCAGATTTCAGAATAATCCTGGAACTCTGCTTCTGCACATCTGGAAAATAAAAAATACAGCAAAAATGCAGAGGAGATTTCAGCATCACTCTGGAACTCTGCTTCTGCTCATCTGAAAAATGTCATCTGGAGCAAAGTTCCAAGGCAGATTTCAGCATAATCCTGGAACTCTGATTCTGCACATCTGGAAAATGTCATCTGGAGCACAATTCCAAGGCAGATTTCAGAATAATCCCGGAACTCTGCTTCTGCACATCTGGAAAATAAACAATAGAGCAAAATTGCAGAGATTTCAGCATCACTCTGGAACGCTGCTTCTGCACATCTGGAAAATGTCATCTGGAGCACAATTCCAAGGCAGATTTCAGCATAATCCTGAAATTCTACTTCTGAATATGTGGAAAGTGTCACCTAGAGAGAAATTCCAAGTCAGATTTCAGAATAATCCTGGAACTCTGCTTCTGCACATCTGGAAAATAAACAATAGAGCAAAATTGCAGAGGAGAATTTCAGCATCATTCTGGAACTATGAGTCTGCACATCTGGAAAATGTCAGCTAGAGATAAATTGCAGGGGTAGATTTCAGCATAATCCTGGAACTCTGCTTCTGCACATCTGGAAAAGGTCATCTGGAGCAAAATTCCAAGGCAGATTTCAGCAAAATCCTGGATCTCTGCTTCTGCACATTTGGAAAATAAACAATAGAGCAAAATTGCAGAGGAGAATTTCAGCATCATTCTGGAACTATGAGTCTGCACATCTGGAAAATGTCAGCTAGAGATAAATTGCAGGGGTAGATTTCAGCATAATCCTGGAACTCTGCTTCTGCACATCTGGAAAATGTCATCTGGAGCTAAATTCCAAGGCAGATTTCAGCATAATCCTGGAACTCTGCTTCTGCACATCTGGAAAATGTCATCTGGAGCTAAATTCCAAGGCAGATTTCAGCATAATCCTGGAACTCTGCTTCTGCTGATCTGGAAAATGTCATCTGGAGCGAAATTCCAAGGCAGATTTCAGCATAATGCTGGATCTCTGCTTCTGCACATTTGGAAAATAAACAATAGAGCAAAATTGCAGAGGAGAATTTCAGCATCATTCTGGAACTATGAGTCTGCACATCTGGAAAATGTCAGCTAGAGATAAATTGCAGGGGTAGATTTCAGCATAATCCTGGAACTCTGCTTCTGCACATCTGGAAAAGGTCATCTGGAGCAAAATTCCAAGGCAGATTTCAGCAAAATCCTGGATCTCTGCTTCTGCACATTTGGAAAATGTCATCTGGAACAAAATTCCAAGGCAGATTTCAGCATAATGCTGGATCTCTGCTTCTGCACATTTGGAAAATAAACAATAGAGCAAAATTGCAGAGATTTCAGCATCACTCTGGAACGCTGCTTCTGCACATCTGGAAAATGTCATTTGGAGCGAAATTTCAAGGCAGATTTCAGCATAATCCTGAAACTCTACTTCTGAATATGTGGAAAGTGTCACCTAGAGAGAAATTCCAAGGCAGATTTCAGAATAATCCTGGAACTCTGCTTCTGCACATCTGGAAAATAAAAAATACAGCAAAAATGCAGAGGAGATTTCAGCATCACTCTGGAACTCTGCTTCTGCTCATCTGAAAAATGTCATCTGGAGCAAAGTTCCAAGGCAGATTTCAGCATAATCCTGGAACTCTGATTCTGCACATCTGGAAAATGTCATCTGGAGCACAATTCCAAGGCAGATTTCAGAATAATCCCGGAACTCTGCTTCTGCACATCTGGAAAATAAACAATAGAGCAAAATTGCAGAGATTTCAGCATCACTCTGGAACGCTGCTTCTGCACATCTGGAAAATGTCATCTGGAGCACAATTCCAAGGCAGATTTCAGCATAATCCTGAAATTCTACTTCTGAATATGTGGAAAGTGTCACCTAGAGAGAAATTCCAAGTCAGATTTCAGAATAATCCTGGAACTCTGCTTCTGCACATCTGGAAAATAAACAATAGAGCAAAATTGCAGAGGAGAATTTCAGCATCATTCTGGAACTATGAGTCTGCACATCTGGAAAATGTCAGCTAGAGATAAATTGCAGGGGTAGATTTCAGCATAATCCTGGAACTCTGCTTCTGCACATCTGGAAAAGGTCATCTGGAGCAAAATTCCAAGGCAGATTTCAGCAAAATCCTGGATCTCTGCTTCTGCACATTTGGAAAATAAACAATAGAGCAAAATTGCAGAGGAGAATTTCAGCATCATTCTGGAACTATGAGTCTGCACATCTGGAAAATGTCAGCTAGAGATAAATTGCAGGGGTAGATTTCAGCATAATCCTGGAACTCTGCTTCTGCACATCTGGAAAAGGTCATCTGGAGGAAAATTCCAAGGCAGATTTCAGCAAAATCCTGGATCTCTGCTTCTGCACATTTGGAAAATAAACAATAGAGCAAAATTGCAGAGGAGAATTTCAACATCACTCTGGAACTGTGAGTCTGCAAATTTGGAAAATGAAAGCTAGAGATAAATTGCAGGGGTAGATTTCAGCATAATCCTGGAACTCTGCTTCTGCACATCTGGAAAATGTCATCTGGAGCGAAATTGCAAGGCAGATTTCAGCATAATCCTGGAACTTTGCTTCTGCTGATCTGGAAAATGTCAATCTGGAGCAAAGTTCCAAAGCAGATTTCAGCATAATCCTGGAACTCGGCTTCAGGACATCTGGAAAATAAACAATAGAGCAAAATTGCAGAGATTTCAGCATCACTCTGGAACGCTGCTTCTGCACATCTGGAAAATGTCATCTGGAGCTAAATTCCAAGGCAGATTTCAGCATAATCCTGGAACTCGGCTTCAGGACATCTGGAAAATAAACAATAGAGCAAAATTGCAGAGATTTCAGCATCACTCTGGAACGCTGCTTCTGCACATCTGGAAAATGTCATCTGGAGCGAAATTTCAAGGCAGATTTCAGCATAATCCTGAAACTCTACTTCTGAATATGTGGAAAGTGTCACCTAGAGAGAAATTCCAAGGCAGATTTCAGAATAATCCTGGAACTCTGCTTCTGCACATCTGGAAAATGTCATCTGGAGCACAATTCCAAGGCAGATTTCAGAATAATCCCGGAACTCTGCTTCTGCACATTTGGAAAATAAACAATAGAGCAAAATTGCAGAGGAGAATTTGAGCATCATTCTGGAACTATGAGTCTGCACATCTGGAAAATGTCAGCTAGAGATAAATTACAGAGGTAGATTTCAGCATAATCCTGGAACTCTGCTTCTGCACATCTGGAACATAAAAAATACAGCAAAAATGCAGAGGAGATTTCAGCATCACTCTGGAACTCTGCTTCTGCACATCTGAAAAATGTCATCTGGAGCAAAGTTCCAAGGCAGATTTCAGAATAATCCTGGAACTCTGCTTCTGCACATCTGGAAAATGTAAATCTGGAGCAAAATTCCAAAGCAGATTTCAGCATAATCCTGAAACTCTACTTCTGAATATGTGGAAAGTGTCACCTAGAGAGAAATTCCAAGGCAGATTTCAGAATAATCCTGGAACTCTGCTTCTGCACATCTGGAAAATGTCATCTGGAGCACAATTCCAAGGCAGATTTCAGAATAATCCCGGAACTCTGCTTCTGCACATTTGGAAAATAAACAATAGAGCAAAATTGCAGAGGAGAATTTCAGCATCATTCTGGAACTATGAGTCTGCACATCTGGAAAATGTCAGCTAGAGATAAATTACAGAGGTAGATTTCAGCATAATCCTGGAACTCTGCTTCTGCACATCTGGAAAATGTCATCTGGAGCTAAATTCCAAGGCAGATTTCAGCATAATCCTGGAACTCTGCTTCTGCACATCTGGAAAATGTCATCTGGAGCTAAATTCCAAGGCAGATTTCAGCATAATCCTGGAACTCTGCTTCTGCTGATCTGGAAAATGTCATCTGGAGCGAAATTCCAAGGCAGATTTCAGCATAATGCTGGATCTCTGCTTCTGCACATTTGGAAAATAAACAATAGAGCAAAATTGCAGAGGAGAATTTCAGCATCATTCTGGAACTATGAGTCTGCACATCTGGAAAATGTCAGCTAGAGATAAAGTGCAGGGGTAGATTTCAGCATAATCCTGGAACTCTGCTTCTGCACATCTGGAAAAGGTCATCTGGAGCAAAATTCCAAGGCAGATTTCAGCAAAATCCTGGATCTCTGCTTCTGCACATTTGGAAAATGTCATCTGGAACAAAATTCCAAGGCAGATTTCAGCATAATGCTGGATCTCTGCTTCTGCACATTTGGAAAATAAACAATAGAGCAAAATTGCAGAGATTTCAGCATCACTCTGGAACGCTGCTTCTGCACATCTGGAAAATGTCATTTGGAGCGAAATTTCAAGGCAGATTTCAGCATAATCCTGAAACTCTACTTCTGAATATGTGGAAAGTGTCACCTAGAGAGAAATTCCAAGGCAGATTTCAGAATAATCCTGGAACTCTGCTTCTGCACATCTGGAAAATAAAAAATACAGCAAAAATGCAGAGGAGATTTCAGCATCACTCTGGAACTCTGCTTCTGCTCATCTGAAAAATGTCATCTGGAGCAAAGTTCCAAGGCAGATTTCAGCATAATCCTGGAACTCTGATTCTGCACATCTGGAAAATGTCATCTGGAGCACAATTCCAAGGCAGATTTCAGAATAATCCCGGAACTCTGCTTCTGCACATCTGGAAAATAAACAATAGAGCAAAATTGCAGAGATTTCAGCATCACTCTGGAACGCTGCTTCTGCACATCTGGAAAATGTCATCTGGAGCACAATTCCAAGGCAGATTTCAGCATAATCCTGAAATTCTACTTCTGAATATGTGGAAAGTGTCACCTAGAGAGAAATTCCAAGTCAGATTTCAGAATAATCCTGGAACTCTGCTTCTGCACATCTGGAAAATAAACAATAGAGCAAAATTGCAGAGGAGAATTTCAGCATCATTCTGGAACTATGAGTCTGCACATCTGGAAAATGTCACCTAGAGATAAATTACAGAGGTAGATTTCAGCATAATCCTGGAACGCTGCTTCTGCACATCTGGAAAATGTCATCTGGAGCTAAATTCCAAGGCAGATTTCAGGATAATCCTGGAACTCTGCTTCAGGACATCTGGAAAATAAAAAATACAGCAAAAATGCAGAGGAGATTTCAGCATCACTCTGGAACGCTGCTTCTGCACATCTGGAAAATGTCATCTGGAGCGAAATTTCAAGGCAGATTTCAGCATAATCCTGAAACTCTACTTCTGAATATGTGGAAAGTGTCACCTAGAGAGAAATTCCAAGGCAGATTTCAGAATAATCCTGGAACTCTGCTTCTGCACATCTGGAAAATGTCATCTGGAGCACAATTCCAAGGCAGATTTCAGAATAATCCCGGAACTCTGCTTCTGCACATTTGGAAAATAAACAATAGAGCAAAATTGCAGAGGAGAATTTGAGCATCATTCTGGAACTATGAGTCTGCACATCTGGAAAATGTCAGCTAGAGATAAATTACAGAGGTAGATTTCAGCATAATCCTGGAACTCTGCTTCTGCACATCTGGAACATAAAAAATACAGCAAAAATGCAGAGGAGATTTCAGCATCACTCTGGAACTCTGCTTCTGCACATCTGAAAAATGTCATCTGGAGCAAAGTTCCAAGGCAGATTTCAGAATAATCCTGGAACTCTGCTTCTGCACATCTGGAAAATGTAAATCTGGAGCAAAATTCCAAAGCAGATTTCAGCATAATCCTGAAACTCTACTTCTGAATATGTGGAAAGTGTCACCTAGAGAGAAATTCCAAGGCAGATTTCAGAATAATCCTGGAACTCTGCTTCTGCACATTTGGAAAATAAACAATAGAGCAAAATTGCAGAGGAGAATTTCAGCATCATTCTGGAACTATGAGTCTGCACATCTGGAAAATGTCAGCTAGAGATAAATTACAGAGGTAGATTTCAGCATAATCCTGGAACTCTGCTTCTGCACATCTGGAAAATGTCATCTGGAGCTAAATTCCAAGGCAGATTTCAGCATAATCCTGGAACTCTGCTTCTGCACATCTGGAAAATGTCATCTGGAGCTAAATTCCAAGGCAGATTTCAGCATAATCCTGGAACTCTGCTTCTGCTGATCTGGAAAATGTCATCTGGAGCGAAATTCCAAGGCAGATTTCAGCATAATGCTGGATCTCTGCTTCTGCACATTTGGAAAATAAACAATAGAGCAAAATTGCAGAGGAGAATTTCAGCATCATTCTGGAACTATGAGTCTGCACATCTGGAAAATGTCAGCTAGAGATAAATTGCAGGGGTAGATTTCAGCATAATCCTGGAACTCTGCTTCTGCACATCTGGAAAAGGTCATCTGGAGCAAAATTCCAAGGCAGATTTCAGCAAAATCCTGGATCTCTGCTTCTGTACATTTGGAAAATGTCATCTGGAACAAAATTCCAAGGCAGATTTCAGCATAATGCTGGATCTCTGCTTCTGCACATTTGGAAAATAAACAATAGAGCAAAATTGCAGAGATTTCAGCATCACTCTGGAACGCTGCTTCTGCACATCTGGAAAATGTCATTTGGAGCGAAATTTCAAGGCAGATTTCAGCATAATCCTGAAACTCTACTTCTGAATATGTTGAAAGTGTCACCTAGAGAGAAATTCCAAGGCAGATTTCAGAATAATCCTGGAACTCTGCTTCTGCACATCTGGAAAATAAAAAATACAGCAAAAATGCAGAGGAGATTTCAGCATCACTCTGGAACTCTGCTTCTGCTCATCTGAAAAATGTCATCTGGAGCAAAGTTCCAAGGCAGATTTCAGCATAATCCTGGAACTCTGATTCTGCACATCTGGAAAATGTCATCTGGAGCACAATTCCAAGGCAGATTTCAGAATAATCCCGGAACTCTGCTTCTGCACATCTGGAAAATAAACAATAGAGCAAAATTGCAGAGATTTCAGCATCACTCTGGAACGCTGCTTCTGCACATCTGGAAAATGTCATCTGGAGCACAATTCCAAGGCAGATTTCAGCATAATCCTGAAATTCTACTTCTGAATATGTGGAAAGTGTCACCTAGAGAGAAATTCCAAGTCAGATTTCAGAATAATCCTGGAACTCTGCTTCTGCACATCTGGAAAATAAACAATAGAGCAAAATTGCAGAGGAGAATTTCAGCATCATTCTGGAACTATGAGTCTGCACATCTGGAAAATGTCACCTAGAGATAAATTACAGAGGTAGATTTCAGCATAATCCTGGAACTCTGCTTCTGCACATCTGGAAAATGTCATCTGGAGCTAAATTCCAAGGCAGATTTCAGGATAATCCTGGAACTCTGCTTCAGGACATCTGGAAAATAAAAAATACAGCAAAAATGCAGAGGAGATTTCAGCATCACTCTGGAACTCTGCTTCTGCACATCTGGAAAATGTCATCTGGAGCAAAGTTCCAAGGCAGATTTCAGCATAATCCTGGAACTCTGCTTCTGCACATCTGGAAAATGTCATCTGGAACAAAATTCCAAGGCAGATTTCAGCATAATGCTGGATCTCTGCTTCTGCACATTTGGAAAATAAACAATAGAGCAAAATTGCAGAGGAGAATTTCAACATCACTCTGGCACTGGGAGTCTGCAAATCTGGAAAATGTCACCTAGAGATAAATTGCAGGGGTAGATTTCAGCAAAATCCTGGATCTCTGCTTCTGCACATTTGGAAAATAAAAAATACAGCAAAAATTCATAGGAGATTTCAGCATCACTCTGGAACTCTGCTTCTGCACATCTGGAAAATGTCATCTGGAGCTAAATTCCAAGGCAGATTTCAGCATAATCCTGGAACTCGGCTTCAGGACATCTTGAAAATAAACAATAGAGCAAAATTGCAGAGATTTCAGCATCACTCTGGAACGCTGCTTCTGCACCTCTGGAAAATTTCATCTGGTGCTAAATTCCAAGGCAGATTTCAGCATAATCCTGGAACTCGGCTTCAGGACATCTGGAAAATAAACAATAGAGCAAAATTGCAGAGATTTCAGCATCACTCTGGAACGCTGCTTCTGCACATCTGGAAAATGACAGCTAGAGATAAATTACAGAGGTAGATTTCAGCATAATCCTGGAACTCTGCTTCTGCACATCTGGAAAATGTCATCTGGAGCGAAATTGCAAGGCAGATTTCAGCATAATCCTGGAACTCTGCTTCAGGACATCTGGAAAATAAAAAATACAGCAAAAATGCAGAGGAAATTTCATCATCACTCTGGAACTCTGCTTCTGCACATCTGAAAAATGTCATCTGGAGCAAAGTTCCAAGGCAGATTTCAGCATAATCCTGGAACTCTGCTTCTGCACATCTGGAAAATGTAAATCTGGAGCAAAATTCCAAAGCAGATTTCAGCATAATCCTGAAACTGTACTTCTGAATATCTCGAAAATGGCACCTAGAGAGAAATTTCAAGGCAGATTTCAGAATAATCCTGGAACTCTGCTTCTGCACATCTGGAAAATGTCATCTGGAGCACAATTCCAAGGCAGATTTCAGAATAATCCCGGAACTCTGCTTCTGCACATCTGGAAAATAAACAATAGAGCAAAATTGCAGAGATTTCAGCATCACTCTGGAACGCTGTTTCTGCACATCTGGAAAATGTCATTTGGAGCGAAATTTCAAGGCAGATTTCAGCATAATCCTGAAACTCTACTTCTGAATATGTGGAAAGTGTCACCTAGAGAGAAATTCCAAGGCAGATTTCAGAATAATCCTGGAACTCTGCTTCTGCACATCTGGAAAATGTCATCTGGAGCACAATTCCAAGGCAGATTTCAGAATAATCCCGGAACTCTGCTTCTGCACATTTGGAAAATAAACAATAGAGCAAAATTGCAGAGGAGAATTTCAGCATCATTCTGGAACTATGAGTCTGCACATCTGGAAAATGTCAGCTAGAGATAAATTACAGAGGTAGATTTCAGCATAATCCTGGAACTCTGCTTCTGCACATCTGGAAAATGTCATTTGGAGCTAAATTCCAAGGCAGATTTCAGGATAATCCTGGAACTCTGCTTCAGGACATCTGGAAAATAAAAAATACAGCAAAAATGCAGAGGAGATTTCAGCATCACTCTGGAACTCTGCTTCTGCACATCTGGAAAATGTCATCTGGAGCAAAGTTCCAAGGTAGATTTCAGCATAATCCTGGAACTCTCCTTCTGCACATCTGGAAAATGTAAATCTGGAGCAAAATTCCAAAGCAGATTTCAGCATAATCCTGAAACTGTACTTCTGAATATCTCGAAAATGTCACCTAGAGAGAAATTCCAAGGCAGATTTCAGAATAATCCTGGAACTCTGCTTCTGCACATCTGGAAAATAAACAATAGAGCAAAATTGCAGAGGAGAATTTCAGCATCATTCTGGAACTATGAGTCTGCACATTTGGAAAATGTCACCTAGAGATAAATTGCAGGGGTAGATTTCAGCAAAATCCTGGATCTCTGCTTCTGCACATTTGGAAAATAAACAATAGAGCAAAATTGCAGAGGCGAATTTCACCATCACTCTGGAACTGTGAGTCTGCAAATCTGGAAATGAAAGCGAGAGATAAATTGCAGGGGTAGATTTCAGCATAATCCTGGAACTCTGCTTCTGCACATTTGGAAAATAAACAATAGAGCAAAATTGCAGAGGAGAATTTCAGCATCATTCTGGAACTATGAGTCTGCACATCTGGAAAATGTCAGCTAGAGATAAATTACAGAGGTAGATTTCAGCATAATCCTGGAACTCTGCTTCTGCACATCTGGAAAATGTCATCTGGAGCTAAATTCCAAGGCAGATTTCAGCATAATCCTGGAACTCGGCTTCAGGACATCTGGAAAATAAACAATAGAGCAAAATTGCAGAGATTTCAGCATCACTCTGGAACGCTGCTTCTGCACCTCTGGAAAATTTCACCTGGTGCTAAATTCCAAGGCAGATTTCAGCATAATCCTGGAACTCGGCTTCAGGACATCTGGAAAATAAACAATAGAGCAAAATTGCAGAGATTTCAGCATCACTCTGGAACGCTGCTTCTGCACATCTGGAAAATGACAGCTAGAGATAAATTACAGAGGTAGATTTCAGCATAATCCTGGAACTCTGCTTCTGCACATCTGGAAAATGTAAATCTGGAGCAAAATTCCAAAGCAGATTTCAGCATAATCCTGAAACTGTACTTCTGAATATCTCGAAAATGGCACCTAGAGAGAAATTTCAAGGCAGATTTCAGAATAATCCTGGAACTCTGCTTCTGCACATCTGGAAAATGTCATCTGGAGCACAATTCCAAGGCAGATTTCAGAATAATCCCGGAACTCGGCTTCTGAACATCTGGAAAATAAACAATAGAGCAAAACTGCAGAGATTTCAGCATCACTCTGGAACGCTGCTTCTGCACATCTGGAAAATGTCATCTGGAGCGAAATTTCAAGGCAGATTTCAGCATAATCCTGAAACTCTACTTCTGAATATGTGGAAAGTGTCACCTAGAGAGAAATTCCAAGGCAGATTTCAGAATAATCCTGGAACTCTGCTTCTGCATATCTGGAAAATGTCATCTGGAGCACAATTCCAAGGCAGATTTCAGAATAATCCCGGAACTCTGCTTCTGCACATTTGGAAAATAAACAATAGAGCAAAATTGCAGAGGAGAATTTCAGCATCATTCTGGAACTATGAGTCTGCACATCTGGAAAATGACAGCTAGAGATAAATTACAGAGGTAGATTTCAGCATAATCCTGGAACTCTGCTTCTGCACATCTGGAAAATGTCATCTGGAGCAAAGTTCCAAGGCAAATTTCAGCGTAATTCTGGAACTCTGCCTCTGCATATCTGGAAAATGTCAATCTGGAGCAAAATTCCAAGGCAGATTTCCGCATAATCCTGACACTCTACTTCTGAATATGTGAAAAATCTCACCAAGAGAGAAATTCCAAGGCAGATTTCAGAATAATCCTGGAACTCTGCTTCTGCACATCTGGAAAATGTCATCTGGAGCAAAATTCCAAGTCAGATTTCAGCATAATCCTGGAACTCTGCTTCTGCACATCTGGACAATTTCAATCTGGAGTAAAATTCCAAAGCAGATTTCAGCATAATCGTTCAAGTCTGCTTCTGCATGTTTTGAAAATATACAATAGAGCAAAATTGCAGAGGAGAATTTCAGCATCATTCTGGAACTATGAGTCTGCACATCTGGAAAATGTCAGCTAGAGATAAATTGCAGGGGTACATTTCAGCATAATCCTGGAACTCTGCTTCTGCACATCTGGAAAATGTCATCTGGAGCGAAATTGCAAGGCAGATTTCAGCATAATCCTGGAACTCTGCTTCAGGACATCTGGAAAATAAAAAATACAGCAAAAATGTAGAGGAGATTTCATCATCACTCTGGAACTCTGCTTCTGCAAATCTGGAAAATGTCATCTGGAGCTAAGTTCCAAGGCAAATTTCAGTGTAATCCTGGAACTCTGCTTCTGCACATCTGGAAAATGTCATCTGGAGCTAAATTCCAAGGCAGATTTCAGCATAATCCTGGAACTCTGCTTTTGCACATCTGGAAAATGTCAATCTGGAGCAAAATTCCAAGGCAGATTTCAGCATAATCCTGGAACTCTGCTTCTGCACATCTGGAAAATTTCAATCTGGAGCAAAATTCCAAAGCAGATTTCAGCATAATCCTGAAACTCTACTTCTGCACATCTGGAAAATATCACCTGGAGCTAAATTCCAAGGCAGATTTCAGCATAATCCTGGAAGTCTGCTTCTGCACATCTGGAAAATGTCATCTGGAGCAAAATTCCAAGGCAGATTTCAGAATAATCCTGGAACTCTACTTCTGAATATGTGGAAAATAACCTAGAGAGAAATTCCAAGGCAGATTTCAGAATAATCCTGGAACTCTGCCTCTGCATATCTGGAAAATGTCAATCTGGGGCAAAATTCCAAGGCAGATTTCAGCATAATCCTGAAACTCTACTTCTGAATATGTGGAAAATGTCACCTAGAGAGAAATTCCAAGGCAGATTTCAGAATAATCCTGGAACTCTGCTTCTGCACATCTGGAAAATGTCATCTGGAGCAAAATTCCAAGGCAGATTTCTGCATAATCCTGGAAATCTGCTTCTGCACATTTGGAAAATAAACAATAGAGCAAAATTGCAGAGGAGAATTTCAGGATCATTCTGGAACTATGAGTCTGCACATCTGGAAAATGTCAGCTAGAGATAAATTGCAGGGGTAGATATCAGCATAATCCTGGAACTCGGCTTCTGCACATCTGGAAAATGTCATCTGGAGCTAAATTCCAAGGCAGATTTCAGCATAATCCTGGAACTCTGCTTCAGGACATCTGGAAAATAAAAAATACAGCAAAAATGCAGAGGAGATTTCAGCATCACTCTGGAACTCTGCTTCTGCACATCTGGAAAATGTCATCTGGAGCAAAGTTCCAAGGCAAATTTCAGCGTAATCCTGGAACTCTGCTTCTGCACATCTGGAAAATGTCATCTGGAGCAAAATTCCAAGTCAGATTTCAGCATAATCCTGGAACTCTGCTTCTGCACATTTGGAAAATAAACAATAGAGCAAAATTGCAGGGGAGAATTTCAACATCACTCTGGAACTGTGAGTCTACAAATCTGGAAAATGAAAGCTAGAGATAAATTGCAGGGGTTGATTTCAGCATAATCCTGGAACTCTGCTTCTGCACGTCTGGAAAATGTCATCTGGAGCAAAATTCCAAAGCAGATTTCAGCATAATCCTGGAACTTGGCTTCAGGACATCTGGAAAATAAACAATAGAGCAAAATTGCAGAGGAGAATTTCAGCGTCATTCTGGAACTATGAGTCTGCACATCTGGAAAATGTCAGCTAGAGATAAATTGCAGGGGTTGATTTCAGCATAATCCTGGAACTCTGCTTCTGCACCTCTGGAAAATGTCATCTGGAGCTAAATTCCAAGGCAGATTTCAGCATAATCCTGGAACTCGGCTTAAGGACATCTGGAAAATAAACAATAGAGCAAAATTGCAGAGATTTCACCATCACTCTGGAACGCTGCTTCTGCACATCTGGAAAATGTCATCTGGACCGAAATTTCAAGGCAGATTTCAGCATAATCCTGAAACTCTACTTCTGAATATGTGGAAAGTGTCACCTAGAGAGAAATTCCAAGGCAGATTTCAGCATAATCCTGGAACTCGGCTTCAGGACATCTGGAAAATATACAATAGAGCAAAATTGCAGAGATTTCAGCATCACTCTGGAACGCTGCTTCTGCACATCTGGAAAATGTCATTTGGAGCGAAATTTCAAGGCAGATTTCAGCATAATCCTGAAACTCTACTTCTGAATATGTGGAAAGTGTCACCTAGAGAGAAATTCCAAGGCAGATTTCAGAATAATCCTGGAACTCTGCTTCTGCACATCTGGAAAATGTCATCTGGAGCACAATTCCAAGGCAGATTTCAGAATAATCCCGGAACTCTGCTTCTGCACATTTGGAAAATAAACAATAGAGCAAAATTGCAGAGGAGAATTTCAGCATCATTCTGGAACTATGATTCTGCACATCTGGAAAATGTCAGCTAGAGATAAATTACAGAGGTAGATTTCAGCATAATCCTGGAACTCTGCTTCTGCACATCTGGAAAATGTCATTTGGAGCTAAATTCCAAGGCAGATTTCAGGATAATCCTGGAACTCTGCTTCAGGACATCTGGAAAATAAAAAATACAGCAAAAATGCAGAGGAGATTTCAGCATCACTCTGGAACTCTGCTTCTGCACATCTGAAAAATGTCATCTGGAGCAAAGTTCCAAGGCAGATTTCAGCATAATCCTGGAACTCTGCTTCTGCACATCTGGAAAATGTAAATCTGGAGCAAAATTCCAAAGCAGATTTCAGCATAATCCTGAAACTGTACTTCTGAATATCTCGAAAATGTCACCTAGAGAGAAATTTCAAGGCAGATTTCAGAATAATCCTGGAACTCTGCTTCTGCACATCTGGAAAATGTCATCTGGAGCACAATTCCAAGGCAGATTTCAGAATAATCCCGGAACTCTGCTTCTGCACATCTGGAAAATGTCATCTGGAGCGAAATTGCAAGGCAGATTTCAGCATAATCCTGGAACTCTGCTTCTGCTGATCTGGAAAATGTCATCTGGAGCGAAATTCCAAGGCAGATTTCAGCATAATGCTGGATCTCTGCTTCTGCACATTTGGAAAATAAACAATAGAGCAAAATTGCAGAGGAGAATTTCAGCATCATTCTGGAACTATGAGTCTGCACATCTGGAAAATGTCAGCTAGAGATAAATTGCAGGGGTAGATTTCAGCATAATCCTGGAACTCTGCTTCTGCACATCTGGAAAAGGTCATCTGGAGCAAAATTCCAAGGCAGATTTCAGCAAAATCCTGGATCTCTGCTTCTGCACATTTGGAAAATAAACAATAGAGCAAAATTGCAGAGGAGAATTTCAGCATCATTCTGGAACTATGAGTCTGCACATCTGGAAAATGTCGGCTAGAGATAAATTGCAGGGTTAGATTTCAGCATAATCCTGGAACTCTGCTTCTGCACATCTGGAAAAGGTCATCTGGAGCAAAATTCCAAGGCAGATTTCAGCAAAATCCTGGATCTCTGCTTCTGCACATTTGGAAAATAAACAATAGAGCAAAATTGCAGAGGAGAATTTCAACCTCACTCTGGAACTGTGAGTCTGCAAATTTGGAAAATGAAAGCTAGAGATAAATTGCAGGGGTAGATTTCAGCATAATCCTGGAACTCTGCTTCTGCACATCTGGAAAAGGTCATCTGGAGCGAAATTGCAAGGCAGATTTCAGCATAATCCTGGAACTCTGCTTCTGCTCACCTGGAAAATGTCAATCTGGAGCAAAATTCCAAAGCAGATTTCAGCATAATCCTGGAACTCGGCTTCAGGACATCTGGAAAATAAACAATAGAGCAAAATTGCAGAGATTTCAGCATCACTCTGGAACGCTGCTTCTGCACCTCTGGAAAATGTCATCTG
The DNA here is from genome assembly GCF_029215685.1 of Pituophis catenifer annectens. Classification (NCBI taxonomy): domain Eukaryota; kingdom Metazoa; phylum Chordata; class Lepidosauria; order Squamata; family Colubridae; genus Pituophis; species Pituophis catenifer. The sequence goes on from NW_027256885.1 coordinate 46,993,274, forward strand.
GAGCTAAATTCCAAGGCAGATTTCAGCATAATCCTGGAACTCGGCTTCAGGACATCTGGAAAATAAACAATAGAGCAAAATTGCAGAGATTTCAGCATCACTCTGGAACGCTGCTTCTGCACATCTGGAAAATGTCATCTGGAGCGAAATTGCAAGGCAGATTTCAGCATAATCCTGGAACTCTGCTTCTGCTCATCTGGAAAATGTCAATCTGGAGCAAAATTCCAAAGCAGATTTCAGCATAATCCTGGAACTCGGCTTCAGGACATCTGGAAAATAAACAATAGAGCAAAATTGCAGAGATTTCAGCATCACTCTGGAACGCTGCTTCTGCACATCTGGAAAATGTCATCTGGAGCGAAATTTCAAGGCAGATTTCAGCATAATCCTGAAACTCTACTTCTGAATATGTGGAAAGTGTCACCTAGAGAGAAATTCCAAGGCAGATTTCAGAATAATCCTGGAACTCTGCTTCTGCACGTCTGGAAAATGTCATCTGGAGCACAATTCCAAGGCAGATTTCAGAATAATCCCGGAACTCTGCTTCTGCACATTTGGAAAATAAACAATAGAGCAAAATTGCAGAGGAGAATTTCAGCATCATTCTGGAACTATGAGTCTGCACATCTGGAAAATGTCAGCTAGAGATAAATTACAGAGGTAGATTTCAGCATAATCCTGGAACTCTGCTTCTGCACATCTGGAAAATGTCATTTGGAGCTAAATTCCAAGGCAGATTTCAGGATAATCCTGGAACTCTGCTTCAGGACATCTGGAAAATAAAAAATACAGCAAAAATGCAGAGGAGATTTCAGCATCACTCTGGAACTCTGCTTCTGCACATCTGAAAAATGTCATCTGGAGCAAAGTTCCAAGGCAGATTTCAGCATAATCCTGGAACTCCGCTTCTGCACATCTGGAAAATGTAAATCTGGAGCAAAATTCCAAAGCAGATTTCAGCATAATCCTGAAACTGTACTTCTGAATATCTCGAAAATGTCACCTAGAGAGAAATTTCAAGGCAGATTTCAGAATAATCCTGGAACTCTGCTTCTGCACATCTGGAAAATGTCATCTGGAGCACAATTCCAAGGCAGATTTCAGAATAATCCCGGAACTCTGCTTCTGCACATCTGGAAAATGTAATCTGGAGCGAAATTGCAAGGCAGATTTCAGCATAATCCTGGAACTCTGCTTCTGCTGATCTGGAAAATGTCATCTGGAGCGAAATTCCAAGGCAGATTTCAGCATAATGCTGGATCTCTGCTTCTGCACATTTGGAAAATAAACAATAGAGCAAAATTGCAGAGGAGAATTTCAGCATCATTCTGGAACTATGAGTCTGCACATCTGGAAAAAGTCAGCTAGAGATAAATTGCAGGGGTAGATTTCAGCATAATCCTGGAACTCTGCTTCTGCACATCTGGAAAATGTCATCTGGAGCGAAATTGCAAGGCAGATTTCAGCATAATCCTGGAACTCTGCTTCTGCACATCTGAAAAATGTCATCTGGAGCACAATTCCAAGGCAGCTTTCAGCATAATCCTGGAACTGTACTTCTGAATATCTCGAAAATGTCACGTAGAGAGAAATTGCAAGGCAGATTTCAGCATAATCCTGGAACTCTGCTTCTGCACATCTGGAAAATAAACAATAGAGCAAAATTGCAGAGGAGAATTTCAGCATCATTCTGGAACTATGAGTCTGCACATCTGGAAAATGTCAGCTAGAGATAAATTGCAGAGGTAGATTTCAGCATAATCCTGGAACTCTGCTTCTGCACATCTGGAAAAGGTCATCTGGAGCAAAATTCCAAGGCAGATTTCAGCAAAATCCTGGATCTCTGCTTCTGCACATTTGGAAAATAAACAATAGAGCAAAACTGCAGAGGAGAATTTCAACATCACTCTGGAACTGTGAGTCTGCAAATTTGGAAAATGAAAGCTAGAGATAAATTGCAGGGGTAGATTTCAGCATAATCCTGGAACTCTGCTTCTGCACATCTGGAAAAGGTCATCTGGAGCGAAATTGCAAGGCAGATTTCAGCATAATCCTGGAACTGTACTTCTGAATATCTCAAAAATGTCACCTAGAGAGAAATTTCAAGGCAGATTTCAGAATAATCCTGGAACTCTGCTTCTGCACATCTGGAAAATGTCATCTGGAGCACAATTCCAAGGCAGATTTCAGCATAATCCTGGAACTCCGCTTCTGCACATCTGGAAAATGTAAATCTGGAGCAAAATTCCAAAGCAGATTTCAGCATAATCCTGAAACTGTACTTCTGAATATCTCAAAAATGTCACCTAGAGAGAAATTTCAAGGCAGATTTCAGAATAATCCTGGAACTCTGCTTCTGCACATCTGGAAAATGTCATCTGGAGCACAATTCCAAGGCAGATTTCAGAATAATCCCGGAACTCTGCTTCTGCACATCTGGAAAATGTCATCTGGAGCGAAATTGCAAGGCAGATTTCAGCATAATCCTGGAACTCTGCTTCTGCTGATCTGGAAAATGTCATCTGGAGCGAAATTGCAAGGCAGATTTCAGCATAATCCTGGAACTCTGCTTCTGCTCACCTGGAAAATGTCAATCTGGAGCAAAATTCCAAAGCAGATTTCAGCATAATCCTGGAACTCGGCTTCAGGACATCTGGAAAATAAACAATAGAGCAAAATTGCAGAGATTTCAGCATCACTCTGGAACGCTGCTTCTGCACCTCTGGAAAATGTCATCTGGAGCTAAATTCCAAGGCAGATTTCAGCATAATCCTGGAACTCGGCTTCAGGACATCTGGAAAATAAACAATAGAGCAAAATTGCAGAGATTTCAGCATCACTCTGGAACGCTGCTTCTGCACATCTGGAAAATGTCATCTGGAGCGAAATTGCAAGGCAGATTTCAGCATAATCCTGGAACTCTGCTTCTGCTCATCTGGAAAATGTCAATCTGGAGCAAAATTCCAAAGCAGATTTCAGCATAATCCTGGAACTCGGCTTCAGGACATCTGGAAAATAAACAATAGAGCAAAATTGCAGAGATTTCAGCATCACTCTGGAACGCTGCTTCTGCACATCTGGAAAATGTCATCTGGAGCGAAATTTCAAGGCAGATTTCAGCATAATCCTGAAACTCTACTTCTGAATATGTGGAAAGTGTCACCTAGAGAGAAATTCCAAGGCAGATTTCAGAATAATCCTGGAACTCTGCTTCTGCACATCTGGAAAATGTCATCTGGAGCACAATTCCAAGGCAGATTTCAGAATAATCCCGGAACTCTGCTTCTGCACATTTGGAAAATAAACAATAGAGCAAAATTGCAGAGGAGAATTTCAGCATCATTCTGGAACTATGAGTCTGCACATCTGGAAAATGTCAGCTAGAGATAAATTACAGAGGTAGATTTCAGCATAATCCTGGAACTCTGCTTCTGCACATCTGGAAAATGTCATTTGGAGCTAAATTCCAAGGCAGATTTCAGGATAATCCTGGAACTCTGCTTCAGGACATCTGGAAAATAAAAAATACAGCAAAAATGCAGAGGAGATTTCAGCATCACTCTGGAACTCTGCTTCTGCACATCTGAAAAATGTCATCTGGAGCAAAGTTCCAAGGCAGATTTCAGCATAATCCTGGAACTCCGCTTCTGCACATCTGGAAAATGTAAATCTGGAGCAAAATTCCAAAGCAGATTTCAGCATAATCCTGAAACTGTACTTCTGAATATCTCGAAAATGTCACCTAGAGAGAAATTTCAAGGCAGATTTCAGAATAATCCTGGAACTCTGCTTCTGCACATCTGGAAAATGTCATCTGGAGCACAATTCCAAGGCAGATTTCAGAATAATCCCGGAACTCTGCTTCTGCACATCTGGAAAATGTAATCTGGAGCGAAATTGCAAGGCAGATTTCAGCATAATCCTGGAACTCTGCTTCTGCTGATCTGGAAAATGTCATCTGGAGCGAAATTCCAAAGCAGATTTCAGCATAATCCTGGAACTCGGCTTCAGGACATCTGGAAAATAAACAATAGAGCAAAATTGCAGAGATTTCAGCATCACTCTGGAACGCTGCTTCTGCACCTCTGGAAAATGTCATCTGGAGCTAAATTCCAAGGCAGATTTCAGCATAATCCTGGAACTCGGCTTCAGGACATCTGGAAAATAAACAATAGAGCAAAATTGCAGAGATTTCAGCATCACTCTGGAACGCTGCTTCTGCACCTCTGGAAAATGTCATCTGGAGCTAAATTCCAAGGCAGATTTCAGCATAATCCTGGAACTCGGCTTCAGGACATCTGGAAAATAAACAATAGAGCAAAATTGCAGAGATTTCAGCATCACTCTGGAACGCTGCTTCTGCACATCTGGAAAATGTCATCTGGAGCGAAATTGCAAGGCAGATTTCAGCATAATCCTGGAACTCTGCTTCTGCTCATCTGGAAAATGTCAATCTGGAGCAAAATTCCAAAGCAGATTTCAGCATAATCCTGGAACTCGGCTTCAGGACATCTGGAAAATAAACAATAGAGCAAAATTGCAGAGATTTCAGCATCACTCTGGAACGCTGCTTCTGCACATCTGGAAAATGTCATCTGGAGCGAAATTTCAAGGCAGATTTCAGCATAATCCTGAAACTCTACTTCTGAATATGTGGAAAGTGTCACCTAGAGAGAAATTCCAAGGCAGATTTCAGAATAATCCTGGAACTCTGCTTCTGCACGTCTGGAAAATGTCATCTGGAGCACAATTCCAAGGCAGATTTCAGAATAATCCCGGAACTCTGCTTCTGCACATTTGGAAAATAAACAATAGAGCAAAATTGCAGAGGAGAATTTCAGCATCATTCTGGAACTATGAGTCTGCACATCTGGAAAATGTCAGCTAGAGATAAATTACAGAGGTAGATTTCAGCATAATCCTGGAACTCTGCTTCTGCACATCTGGAAAATGTCATTTGGAGCTAAATTCCAAGGCAGATTTCAGGATAATCCTGGAACTCTGCTTCAGGACATCTGGAAAATAAAAAATACAGCAAAAATGCAGAGGAGATTTCAGCATCACTCTGGAACTCTGCTTCTGCACATCTGAAAAATGTCATCTGGAGCAAAGTTCCAAGGCAGATTTCAGCATAATCCTGGAACTCCGCTTCTGCACATCTGGAAAATGTAAATCTGGAGCAAAATTCCAAAGCAGATTTCAGCATAATCCTGAAACTGTACTTCTGAATATCTCGAAAATGTCACCTAGAGAGAAATTTCAAGGCAGATTTCAGAATAATCCTGGAACTCTGCTTCTGCACATCTGGAAAATGTCATCTGGAGCACAATTCCAAGGCAGATTTCAGAATAATCCCGGAACTCTGCTTCTGCACATCTGGAAAATGTAATCTGGAGCGAAATTGCAAGGCAGATTTCAGCATAATCCTGGAACTCTGCTTCTGCTGATCTGGAAAATGTCATCTGGAGCGAAATTCCAAGGCAGATTTCAGCATAATGCTGGATCTCTGCTTCTGCACATTTGGAAAATAAACAATAGAGCAAAATTGCAGAGGAGAATTTCAGCATCATTCTGGAACTATGAGTCTGCACATCTGGAAAAAGTCAGCTAGAGATAAATTGCAGGGGTAGATTTCAGCATAATCCTGGAACTCTGCTTCTGCACATCTGGAAAATGTCATCTGGAGCGAAATTGCAAGGCAGATTTCAGCATAATCCTGGAACTCTGCTTCTGCACATCTGAAAAATGTCATCTGGAGCACAATTCCAAGGCAGCTTTCAGCATAATCCTGGAACTGTACTTCTGAATATCTCGAAAATGTCACGTAGAGAGAAATTGCAAGGCAGATTTCAGCATAATCCTGGAACTCTGCTTCTGCACATCTGGAAAATAAACAATAGAGCAAAATTGCAGAGGAGAATTTCAGCATCATTCTGGAACTATGAGTCTGCACATCTGGAAAATGTCAGCTAGAGATAAATTGCAGAGGTAGATTTCAGCATAATCCTGGAACTCTGCTTCTGCACATCTGGAAAAGGTCATCTGGAGCAAAATTCCAAGGCAGATTTCAGCAAAATCCTGGATCTCTGCTTCTGCACATTTGGAAAATAAACAATAGAGCAAAACTGCAGAGGAGAATTTCAACATCACTCTGGAACTGTGAGTCTGCAAATTTGGAAAATGAAAGCTAGAGATAAATTGCAGGGGTAGATTTCAGCATAATCCTGGAACTCTGCTTCTGCACATCTGGAAAAGGTCATCTGGAGCGAAATTGCAAGGCAGATTTCAGCATAATCCTGGAACTGTACTTCTGAATATCTCAAAAATGTCACCTAGAGAGAAATTTCAAGGCAGATTTCAGAATAATCCTGGAACTCTGCTTCTGCACATCTGGAAAATGTCATCTGGAGCACAATTCCAAGGCAGATTTCAGCATAATCCTGGAACTCCGCTTCTGCACATCTGGAAAATGTAAATCTGGAGCAAAATTCCAAAGCAGATTTCAGCATAATCCTGAAACTGTACTTCTGAATATCTCAAAAATGTCACCTAGAGAGAAATTTCAAGGCAGATTTCAGAATAATCCTGGAACTCTGCTTCTGCACATCTGGAAAATGTCATCTGGAGCACAATTCCAAGGCAGATTTCAGAATAATCCCGGAACTCTGCTTCTGCACATCTGGAAAATGTCATCTGGAGCGAAATTGCAAGGCAGATTTCAGCATAATCCTGGAACTCTGCTTCTGCTGATCTGGAAAATGTAATCTGGAGCGAAATTGCAAGGCAGATTTCAGCATAATCCTGGAACTCTGCTTCTGCTGATCTGGAAAATGTCATCAGGAGCGAAATTCCAAAGCAGATTTCAGCATAATCCTGGAACTCGGCTTCAGGACATCTGGAAAATAAACAATAGAGCAAAATTGCAGAGATTTCAGCATCACTCTGGAACGCTGCTTCTGCACCTCTGGAAAATGTCATCTGGAGCTAAATTCCAAGGCAGATTTCAGCATAATCCTGGAACTCGGCTTCAGGACATCTGGAAAATAAACAATAGAGCAAAATTGCAGAGATTTCAGCATCACTCTGGAACGCTGCTTCTGCACCTCTGGAAAATGTCATCTGGAGCTAAATTCCAAGGCAGATTTCAGCATAATCCTGGAACTCTGCTTCTGCTCATCTGGAAAATGTCAATCTGGAGCAAAATTCCAAAGCAGATTTCAGCATAATCCTGGAACTCGGCTTCAGGACATCTGGAAAATAAACAATAGAGCAAAATTGCAGAGATTTCAGCATCACTCTGGAACGCTGCTTCTGCACATCTGGAAAATGTCATCTGGAGCGAAATTTCAAGGCAGATTTCAGCATAATCCTGAAACTCTACTTCTGAATATGTGGAAAGTGTCACCTAGAGAGAAATTCCAAGGCAGATTTCAGAATAATCCTGGAACTCTGCTTCTGCACGTCTGGAAAATGTCATCTGGAGCACAATTCCAAGGCAGATTTCAGAATAATCCCGGAACTCTGCTTCTGCACATTTGGAAAATAAACAATAGAGCAAAATTGCAGAGGAGAATTTCAGCATCATTCTGGAACTATGAGTCTGCACATCTGGAAAATGTCAGCTAGAGATAAATTACAGAGGTAGATTTCAGCATAATCCTGGAACTCTGCTTCTGCACATCTGGAAAATGTCATTTGGAGCTAAATTCCAAGGCAGATTTCAGGATAATCCTGGAACTCTGCTTCAGGACATCTGGAAAATAAAAAATACAGCAAAAATGCAGAGGAGATTTCAGCATCACTCTGGAACTCTGCTTCTGCACATCTGAAAAATGTCATCTGGAGCAAAGTTCCAAGGCAGATTTCAGCATAATCCTGGAACTCCGCTTCTGCACATCTGGAAAATGTAAATCTGGAGCAAAATTCCAAAGCAGATTTCAGCATAATCCTGAAACTGTACTTCTGAATATCTCGAAAATGTCACCTAGAGAGAAATTTCAAGGCAGATTTCAGAATAATCCTGGAACTCTGCTTCTGCACATCTGGAAAATGTCATCTGGAGCACAATTCCAAGGCAGATTTCAGAATAATCCCGGAACTCTGCTTCTGCACATCTGGAAAATGTAATCTGGAGCGAAATTGCAAGGCAGATTTCAGCATAATCCTGGAACTCTGCTTCTGCTGATCTGGAAAATGTCATCTGGAGCGAAATTCCAAAGCAGATTTCAGCATAATCCTGGAACTCGGCTTCAGGACATCTGGAAAATAAACAATAGAGCAAAATTGCAGAGATTTCAGCATCACTCTGGAACGCTGCTTCTGCACCTCTGGAAAATGTCATCTGGAGCTAAATTCCAAGGCAGATTTCAGCATAATCCTGGAACTCGGCTTCAGGACATCTGGAAAATAAACAATAGAGCAAAATTGCAGAGATTTCAGCATCACTCTGGAACGCTGCTTCTGCACCTCTGGAAAATGTCATCTGGAGCTAAATTCCAAGGCAGATTTCAGCATAATCCTGGAACTCGGCTTCAGGACATCTGGAAAATAAACAATAGAGCAAAATTGCAGAGATTTCAGCATCACTCTGGAACGCTGCTTCTGCACATCTGGAAAATGTCATCTGGAGCGAAATTGCAAGGCAGATTTCAGCATAATCCTGGAACTCTGCTTCTGCTCATCTGGAAAATGTCAATCTGGAGCAAAATTCCAAAGCAGATTTCAGCATAATCCTGGAACTCGGCTTCAGGACATCTGGAAAATAAACAATAGAGCAAAATTGCAGAGATTTCAGCATCACTCTGGAACGCTGCTTCTGCACATCTGGAAAATGTCATCTGGAGCGAAATTTCAAGGCAGATTTCAGCATAATCCTGAAACTCTACTTCTGAATATGTGGAAAGTGTCACCTAGAGAGAAATTCCAAGGCAGATTTCAGAATAATCCTGGAACTCTGCTTCTGCACGTCTGGAAAATGTCATCTGGAGCACAATTCCAAGGCAGATTTCAGAATAATCCCGGAACTCTGCTTCTGCACATTTGGAAAATAAACAATAGAGCAAAATTGCAGAGGAGAATTTCAGCATCATTCTGGAACTATGAGTCTGCACATCTGGAAAATGTCAGCTAGAGATAAATTACAGAGGTAGATTTCAGCATAATCCTGGAACTCTGCTTCTGCACATCTGGAAAATGTCATTTGGAGCTAAATTCCAAGGCAGATTTCAGGATAATCCTGGAACTCTGCTTCAGGACATCTGGAAAATAAAAAATACAGCAAAAATGCAGAGGAGATTTCAGCATCACTCTGGAACTCTGCTTCTGCACATCTGAAAAATGTCATCTGGAGCAAAGTTCCAAGGCAGATTTCAGCATAATCCTGGAACTCCGCTTCTGCACATCTGGAAAATGTAAATCTGGAGCAAAATTCCAAAGCAGATTTCAGCATAATCCTGAAACTGTACTTCTGAATATCTCGAAAATGTCACCTAGAGAGAAATTTCAAGGCAGATTTCAGAATAATCCTGGAACTCTGCTTCTGCACATCTGGAAAATGTCATCTGGAGCACAATTCCAAGGCAGATTTCAGAATAATCCCGGAACTCTGCTTCTGCACATCTGGAAAATGTAATCTGGAGCGAAATTGCAAGGCAGATTTCAGCATAATCCTGGAACTCTGCTTCTGCTGATCTGGAAAATGTCATCTGGAGCGAAATTCCAAGGCAGATTTCAGCATAATGCTGGATCTCTGCTTCTGCACATTTGGAAAATAAACAATAGAGCAAAATTGCAGAGGAGAATTTCAGCATCATTCTGGAACTATGAGTCTGCACATCTGGAAAAAGTCAGCTAGAGATAAATTGCAGGGGTAGATTTCAGCATAATCCTGGAACTCTGCTTCTGCACATCTGGAAAATGTCATCTGGAGCGAAATTGCAAGGCAGATTTCAGCATAATCCTGGAACTCTGCTTCTGCACATCTGAAAAATGTCATCTGGAGCACAATTCCAAGGCAGCTTTCAGCATAATCCTGGAACTGTACTTCTGAATATCTCGAAAATGTCACGTAGAGAGAAATTGCAAGGCAGATTTCAGCATAATCCTGGAACTCTGCTTCTGCACATCTGGAAAATAAACAATAGAGCAAAATTGCAGAGGAGAATTTCAGCATCATTCTGGAACTATGAGTCTGCACATCTGGAAAATGTCAGCTAGAGATAAATTGCAGAGGTAGATTTCAGCATAATCCTGGAACTCTGCTTCTGCACATCTGGAAAAGGTCATCTGGAGCAAAATTCCAAGGCAGATTTCAGCAAAATCCTGGATCTCTGCTTCTGCACATTTGGAAAATAAACAATAGAGCAAAACTGCAGAGGAGAATTTCAACATCACTCTGGAACTGTGAGTCTGCAAATTTGGAAAATGAAAGCTAGAGATAAATTGCAGGGGTAGATTTCAGCATAATCCTGGAACTCTGCTTCTGCACATCTGGAAAAGGTCATCTGGAGCGAAATTGCAAGGCAGATTTCAGCATAATCCTGGAACTGTACTTCTGAATATCTCAAAAATGTCACCTAGAGAGAAATTTCAAGGCAGATTTCAGAATAATCCTGGAACTCTGCTTCTGCACATCTGGAAAATGTCATCTGGAGCACAATTCCAAGGCAGATTTCAGCATAATCCTGGAACTCCGCTTCTGCACATCTGGAAAATGTAAATCTGGAGCAAAATTCCAAAGCAGATTTCAGCATAATCCTGAAACTGTACTTCTGAATATCTCAAAAATGTCACCTAGAGAGAAATTTCAAGGCAGATTTCAGAATAATCCTGGAACTCTGCTTCTGCACATCTGGAAAATGTCATCTGGAGCACAATTCCAAGGCAGATTTCAGAATAATCCCGGAACTCTGCTTCTGCACATCTGGAAAATGTCATCTGGAGCGAAATTGCAAGGCAGATTTCAGCATAATCCTGGAACTCTGCTTCTGCTGATCTGGAAAATGTCATCTGGAGCGAAATTGCAAGGCAGATTTCAGCATAATCCTGGAACTCTGCTTCTGCTCACCTGGAAAATGTCAATCTGGAGCAAAATTCCAAAGCAGATTTCAGCATAATCCTGGAACTCGGCTTCAGGACATCTGGAAAATAAACAATAGAGCAAAATTGCAGAGATTTCAGCATCACTCTGGAACGCTGCTTCTGCACCTCTGGAAAATGTCATCTGGAGCTAAATTCCAAGGCAGATTTCAGCATAATCCTGGAACTCGGCTTCAGGACATCTGGAAAATAAACAATAGAGCAAAATTGCAGAGATTTCAGCATCACTCTGGAACGCTGCTTCTGCACATCTGGAAAATGTCATCTGGAGCGAAATTGCAAGGCAGATTTCAGCATAATCCTGGAACTCTGCTTCTGCTCATCTGGAAAATGTCAATCTGGAGCAAAATTCCAAAGCAGATTTCAGCATAATCCTGGAACTCGGCTTCAGGACATCTGGAAAATAAACAATAGAGCAAAATTGCAGAGATTTCAGCATCACTCTGGAACGCTGCTTCTGCACATCTGGAAAATGTCATCTGGAGCGAAATTTCAAGGCAGATTTCAGCATAATCCTGAAACTCTACTTCTGAATATGTGGAAAGTGTCACCTAGAGAGAAATTCCAAGGCAGATTTCAGAATAATCCTGGAACTCTGCTTCTGCACATCTGGAAAATGTCATCTGGAGCACAATTCCAAGGCAGATTTCAGAATAATCCCGGAACTCTGCTTCTGCACATTTGGAAAATAAACAATAGAGCAAAATTGCAGAGGAGAATTTCAGCATCATTCTGGAACTATGAGTCTGCACATCTGGAAAATGTCAGCTAGAGATAAATTACAGAGGTAGATTTCAGCATAATCCTGGAACTCTGCTTCTGCACATCTGGAAAATGTCATTTGGAGCTAAATTCCAAGGCAGATTTCAGGATAATCCTGGAACTCTGCTTCAGGACATCTGGAAAATAAAAAATACAGCAAAAATGCAGAGGAGATTTCAGCATCACTCTGGAACTCTGCTTCTGCACATCTGAAAAATGTCATCTGGAGCAAAGTTCCAAGGCAGATTTCAGCATAATCCTGGAACTCCGCTTCTGCACATCTGGAAAATGTAAATCTGGAGCAAAATTCCAAAGCAGATTTCAGCATAATCCTGAAACTGTACTTCTGAATATCTCGAAAATGTCACCTAGAGAGAAATTTCAAGGCAGATTTCAGAATAATCCTGGAACTCTGCTTCTGCACATCTGGAAAATGTCATCTGGAGCACAATTCCAAGGCAGATTTCAGAATAATCCCGGAACTCTGCTTCTGCACATCTGGAAAATGTAATCTGGAGCGAAATTGCAAGGCAGATTTCAGCATAATCCTGGAACTCTGCTTCTGCTGATCTGGAAAATGTCATCTGGAGCGAAATTCCAAAGCAGATTTCAGCATAATCCTGGAACTCGGCTTCAGGACATCTGGAAAATAAACAATAGAGCAAAATTGCAGAGATTTCAGCATCACTCTGGAACGCTGCTTCTGCACCTCTGGAAAATGTCATCTGGAGCTAAATTCCAAGGCAGATTTCAGCATAATCCTGGAACTCGGCTTCAGGACATCTGGAAAATAAACAATAGAGCAAAATTGCAGAGATTTCAGCATCACTCTGGAACGCTGCTTCTGCACCTCTGGAAAATGTCATCTGGAGCTAAATTCCAAGGCAGATTTCAGCATAATCCTGGAACTCGGCTTCAGGACATCTGGAAAATAAACAATAGAGCAAAATTGCAGAGATTTCAGCATCACTCTGGAACGCTGCTTCTGCACATCTGGAAAATGTCATCTGGAGCGAAATTGCAAGGCAGATTTCAGCATAATCCTGGAACTCTGCTTCTGCTCATCTGGAAAATGTCAATCTGGAGCAAAATTCCAAAGCAGATTTCAGCATAATCCTGGAACTCGGCTTCAGGACATCTGGAAAATAAACAATAGAGCAAAATTGCAGAGATTTCAGCATCACTCTGGAACGCTGCTTCTGCACATCTGGAAAATGTCATCTGGAGCGAAATTTCAAGGCAGATTTCAGCATAATCCTGAAACTCTACTTCTGAATATGTGGAAAGTGTCACCTAGAGAGAAATTCCAAGGCAGATTTCAGAATAATCCTGGAACTCTGCTTCTGCACGTCTGGAAAATGTCATCTGGAGCACAATTCCAAGGCAGATTTCAGAATAATCCCGGAACTCTGCTTCTGCACATTTGGAAAATAAACAATAGAGCAAAATTGCAGAGGAGAATTTCAGCATCATTCTGGAACTATGAGTCTGCACATCTGGAAAATGTCAGCTAGAGATAAATTACAGAGGTAGATTTCAGCATAATCCTGGAACTCTGCTTCTGCACATCTGGAAAATGTCATTTGGAGCTAAATTCCAAGGCAGATTTCAGGATAATCCTGGAACTCTGCTTCAGGACATCTGGAAAATAAAAAATACAGCAAAAATGCAGAGGAGATTTCAGCATCACTCTGGAACTCTGCTTCTGCACATCTGAAAAATGTCATCTGGAGCAAAGTTCCAAGGCAGATTTCAGCATAATCCTGGAACTCCGCTTCTGCACATCTGGAAAATGTAAATCTGGAGCAAAATTCCAAAGCAGATTTCAGCATAATCCTGAAACTGTACTTCTGAATATCTCGAAAATGTCACCTAGAGAGAAATTTCAAGGCAGATTTCAGAATAATCCTGGAACTCTGCTTCTGCACATCTGGAAAATGTCATCTGGAGCACAATTCCAAGGCAGATTTCAGAATAATCCCGGAACTCTGCTTCTGCACATCTGGAAAATGTAATCTGGAGCGAAATTGCAAGGCAGATTTCAGCATAATCCTGGAACTCTGCTTCTGCTGATCTGGAAAATGTCATCTGGAGCGAAATTCCAAGGCAGATTTCAGCATAATGCTGGATCTCTGCTTCTGCACATTTGGAAAATAAACAATAGAGCAAAATTGCAGAGGAGAATTTCAGCATCATTCTGGAACTATGAGTCTGCACATCTGGAAAAAGTCAGCTAGAGATAAATTGCAGGGGTAGATTTCAGCATAATCCTGGAACTCTGCTTCTGCACATCTGGAAAATGTCATCTGGAGCGAAATTGCAAGGCAGATTTCAGCATAATCCTGGAACTCTGCTTCTGCACATCTGAAAAATGTCATCTGGAGCACAATTCCAAGGCAGCTTTCAGCATAATCCTGGAACTGTACTTCTGAATATCTCGAAAATGTCACGTAGAGAGAAATTGCAAGGCAGATTTCAGCATAATCCTGGAACTCTGCTTCTGCACATCTGGAAAATAAACAATAGAGCAAAATTGCAGAGGAGAATTTCAGCATCATTCTGGAACTATGAGTCTGCACATCTGGAAAATGTCAGCTAGAGATAAATTGCAGAGGTAGATTTCAGCATAATCCTGGAACTCTGCTTCTGCACATCTGGAAAAGGTCATCTGGAGCAAAATTCCAAGGCAGATTTCAGCAAAATCCTGGATCTCTGCTTCTGCACATTTGGAAAATAAACAATAGAGCAAAACTGCAGAGGAGAATTTCAACATCACTCTGGAACTGTGAGTCTGCAAATTTGGAAAATGAAAGCTAGAGATAAATTGCAGGGGTAGATTTCAGCATAATCCTGGAACTCTGCTTCTGCACATCTGGAAAAGGTCATCTGGAGCGAAATTGCAAGGCAGATTTCAGCATAATCCTGGAACTGTACTTCTGAATATCTCAAAAATGTCACCTAGAGAGAAATTTCAAGGCAGATTTCAGAATAATCCTGGAACTCTGCTTCTGCACATCTGGAAAATGTCATCTGGAGCACAATTCCAAGGCAGATTTCAGCATAATCCTGGAACTCCGCTTCTGCACATCTGGAAAATGTAAATCTGGAGCAAAATTCCAAAGCAGATTTCAGCATAATCCTGAAACTGTACTTCTGAATATCTCAAAAATGTCACCTAGAGAGAAATTTCAAGGCAGATTTCAGAATAATCCTGGAACTCTGCTTCTGCACATCTGGAAAATGTCATCTGGAGCACAATTCCAAGGCAGATTTCAGAATAATCCCGGAACTCTGCTTCTGCACATCTGGAAAATGTCATCTGGAGCGAAATTGCAAGGCAGATTTCAGCATAATCCTGGAACTCTGCTTCTGCTGATCTGGAAAATGTCATCTGGAGCGAAATTGCAAGGCAGATTTCAGCATAATCCTGGAACTCTGCTTCTGCTCACCTGGAAAATGTCAATCTGGAGCAAAATTCCAAAGCAGATTTCAGCATAATCCTGGAACTCGGCTTCAGGACATCTGGAAAATAAACAATAGAGCAAAATTGCAGAGATTTCAGCATCACTCTGGAACGCTGCTTCTGCACCTCTGGAAAATGTCATCTGGAGCTAAATTCCAAGGCAGATTTCAGCATAATCCTGGAACTCGGCTTCAGGACATCTGGAAAATAAACAATAGAGCAAAATTGCAGAGATTTCAGCATCACTCTGGAACGCTGCTTCTGCACATCTGGAAAATGTCATCTGGAGCGAAATTGCAAGGCAGATTTCAGCATAATCCTGGAACTCTGCTTCTGCTCATCTGGAAAATGTCAATCTGGAGCAAAATTCCAAAGCAGATTTCAGCATAATCCTGGAACTCGGCTTCAGGACATCTGGAAAATAAACAATAGAGCAAAATTGCAGAGATTTCAGCATCACTCTGGAACGCTGCTTCTGCACATCTGGAAAATGTCATCTGGAGCGAAATTTCAAGGCAGATTTCAGCATAATCCTGAAACTCTACTTCTGAATATGTGGAAAGTGTCACCTAGAGAGAAATTCCAAGGCAGATTTCAGAATAATCCTGGAACTCTGCTTCTGCACATCTGGAAAATGTCATCTGGAGCACAATTCCAAGGCAGATTTCAGAATAATCCCGGAACTCTGCTTCTGCACATTTGGAAAATAAACAATAGAGCAAAATTGCAGAGGAGAATTTCAGCATCATTCTGGAACTATGAGTCTGCACATCTGGAAAATGTCAGCTAGAGATAAATTACAGAGGTAGATTTCAGCATAATCCTGGAACTCTGCTTCTGCACATCTGGAAAATGTCATTTGGAGCTAAATTCCAAGGCAGATTTCAGGATAATCCTGGAACTCTGCTTCAGGACATCTGGAAAATAAAAAATACAGCAAAAATGCAGAGGAGATTTCAGCATCACTCTGGAACTCTGCTTCTGCACATCTGAAAAATGTCATCTGGAGCAAAGTTCCAAGGCAGATTTCAGCATAATCCTGGAACTCCGCTTCTGCACATCTGGAAAATGTAAATCTGGAGCAAAATTCCAAAGCAGATTTCAGCATAATCCTGAAACTGTACTTCTGAATATCTCGAAAATGTCACCTAGAGAGAAATTTCAAGGCAGATTTCAGAATAATCCTGGAACTCTGCTTCTGCACATCTGGAAAATGTCATCTGGAGCACAATTCCAAGGCAGATTTCAGAATAATCCCGGAACTCTGCTTCTGCACATCTGGAAAATGTAATCTGGAGCGAAATTGCAAGGCAGATTTCAGCATAATCCTGGAACTCTGCTTCTGCTGATCTGGAAAATGTCATCTGGAGCGAAATTCCAAAGCAGATTTCAGCATAATCCTGGAACTCGGCTTCAGGACATCTGGAAAATAAACAATAGAGCAAAATTGCAGAGATTTCAGCATCACTCTGGAACGCTGCTTCTGCACCTCTGGAAAATGTCATCTGGAGCTAAATTCCAAGGCAGATTTCAGCATAATCCTGGAACTCGGCTTCAGGACATCTGGAAAATAAACAATAGAGCAAAATTGCAGAGATTTCAGCATCACTCTGGAACGCTGCTTCTGCACCTCTGGAAAATGTCATCTGGAGCTAAATTCCAAGGCAGATTTCAGCATAATCCTGGAACTCGGCTTCAGGACATCTGGAAAATAAACAATAGAGCAAAATTGCAGAGATTTCAGCATCACTCTGGAACGCTGCTTCTGCACATCTGGAAAATGTCATCTGGAGCGAAATTGCAAGGCAGATTTCAGCATAATCCTGGAACTCTGCTTCTGCTCATCTGGAAAATGTCAATCTGGAGCAAAATTCCAAAGCAGATTTCAGCATAATCCTGGAACTCGGCTTCAGGACATCTGGAAAATAAACAATAGAGCAAAATTGCAGAGATTTCAGCATCACTCTGGAACGCTGCTTCTGCACATCTGGAAAATGTCATCTGGAGCGAAATTTCAAGGCAGATTTCAGCATAATCCTGAAACTCTACTTCTGAATATGTGGAAAGTGTCACCTAGAGAGAAATTCCAAGGCAGATTTCAGAATAATCCTGGAACTCTGCTTCTGCACGTCTGGAAAATGTCATCTGGAGCACAATTCCAAGGCAGATTTCAGAATAATCCCGGAACTCTGCTTCTGCACATTTGGAAAATAAACAATAGAGCAAAATTGCAGAGGAGAATTTCAGCATCATTCTGGAACTATGAGTCTGCACATCTGGAAAATGTCAGCTAGAGATAAATTACAGAGGTAGATTTCAGCATAATCCTGGAACTCTGCTTCTGCACATCTGGAAAATGTCATTTGGAGCTAAATTCCAAGGCAGATTTCAGGATAATCCTGGAACTCTGCTTCAGGACATCTGGAAAATAAAAAATACAGCAAAAATGCAGAGGAGATTTCAGCATCACTCTGGAACTCTGCTTCTGCACATCTGAAAAATGTCATCTGGAGCAAAGTTCCAAGGCAGATTTCAGCATAATCCTGGAACTCCGCTTCTGCACATCTGGAAAATGTAAATCTGGAGCAAAATTCCAAAGCAGATTTCAGCATAATCCTGAAACTGTACTTCTGAATATCTCGAAAATGTCACCTAGAGAGAAATTTCAAGGCAGATTTCAGAATAATCCTGGAACTCTGCTTCTGCACATCTGGAAAATGTCATCTGGAGCACAATTCCAAGGCAGATTTCAGAATAATCCCGGAACTCTGCTTCTGCACATCTGGAAAATGTAATCTGGAGCGAAATTGCAAGGCAGATTTCAGCATAATCCTGGAACTCTGCTTCTGCTGATCTGGAAAATGTCATCTGGAGCGAAATTCCAAGGCAGATTTCAGCATAATGCTGGATCTCTGCTTCTGCACATTTGGAAAATAAACAATAGAGCAAAATTGCAGAGGAGAATTTCAGCATCATTCTGGAACTATGAGTCTGCACATCTGGAAAAAGTCAGCTAGAGATAAATTGCAGGGGTAGATTTCAGCATAATCCTGGAACTCTGCTTCTGCACATCTGGAAAATGTCATCTGGAGCGAAATTGCAAGGCAGATTTCAGCATAATCCTGGAACTCTGCTTCTGCACATCTGAAAAATGTCATCTGGAGCACAATTCCAAGGCAGCTTTCAGCATAATCCTGGAACTGTACTTCTGAATATCTCGAAAATGTCACGTAGAGAGAAATTGCAAGGCAGATTTCAGCATAATCCTGGAACTCTGCTTCTGCACATCTGGAAAATAAACAATAGAGCAAAATTGCAGAGGAGAATTTCAGCATCATTCTGGAACTATGAGTCTGCACATCTGGAAAATGTCAGCTAGAGATAAATTGCAGAGGTAGATTTCAGCATAATCCTGGAACTCTGCTTCTGCACATCTGGAAAAGGTCATCTGGAGCAAAATTCCAAGGCAGATTTCAGCAAAATCCTGGATCTCTGCTTCTGCACATTTGGAAAATAAACAATAGAGCAAAACTGCAGAGGAGAATTTCAACATCACTCTGGAACTGTGAGTCTGCAAATTTGGAAAATGAAAGCTAGAGATAAATTGCAGGGGTAGATTTCAGCATAATCCTGGAACTCTGCTTCTGCACATCTGGAAAAGGTCATCTGGAGCGAAATTGCAAGGCAGATTTCAGCATAATCCTGGAACTGTACTTCTGAATATCTCAAAAATGTCACCTAGAGAGAAATTTCAAGGCAGATTTCAGAATAATCCTGGAACTCTGCTTCTGCACATCTGGAAAATGTCATCTGGAGCACAATTCCAAGGCAGATTTCAGCATAATCCTGGAACTCCGCTTCTGCACATCTGGAAAATGTAAATCTGGAGCAAAATTCCAAAGCAGATTTCAGCATAATCCTGAAACTGTACTTCTGAATATCTCAAAAATGTCACCTAGAGAGAAATTTCAAGGCAGATTTCAGAATAATCCTGGAACTCTGCTTCTGCACATCTGGAAAATGTCATCTGGAGCACAATTCCAAGGCAGATTTCAGAATAATCCCGGAACTCTGCTTCTGCACATCTGGAAAATGTCATCTGGAGCGAAATTGCAAGGCAGATTTCAGCATAATCCTGGAACTCTGCTTCTGCTGATCTGGAAAATGTCATCTGGAGCGAAATTGCAAGGCAGATTTCAGCATAATCCTGGAACTCTGCTTCTGCTCACCTGGAAAATGTCAATCTGGAGCAAAATTCCAAAGCAGATTTCAGCATAATCCTGGAACTCGGCTTCAGGACATCTGGAAAATAAACAATAGAGCAAAATTGCAGAGATTTCAGCATCACTCTGGAACGCTGCTTCTGCACCTCTGGAAAATGTCATCTGGAGCTAAATTCCAAGGCAGATTTCAGCATAATCCTGGAACTCGGCTTCAGGACATCTGGAAAATAAACAATAGAGCAAAATTGCAGAGATTTCAGCATCACTCTGGAACGCTGCTTCTGCACATCTGGAAAATGTCATCTGGAGCGAAATTGCAAGGCAGATTTCAGCATAATCCTGGAACTCTGCTTCTGCTCATCTGGAAAATGTCAATCTGGAGCAAAATTCCAAAGCAGATTTCAGCATAATCCTGGAACTCGGCTTCAGGACATCTGGAAAATAAACAATAGAGCAAAATTGCAGAGATTTCAGCATCACTCTGGAACGCTGCTTCTGCACATCTGGAAAATGTCATCTGGAGCGAAATTTCAAGGCAGATTTCAGCATAATCCTGAAACTCTACTTCTGAATATGTGGAAAGTGTCACCTAGAGAGAAATTCCAAGGCAGATTTCAGAATAATCCTGGAACTCTGCTTCTGCACATCTGGAAAATGTCATCTGGAGCACAATTCCAAGGCAGATTTCAGAATAATCCCGGAACTCTGCTTCTGCACATTTGGAAAATAAACAATAGAGCAAAATTGCAGAGGAGAATTTCAGCATCATTCTGGAACTATGAGTCTGCACATCTGGAAAATGTCAGCTAGAGATAAATTACAGAGGTAGATTTCAGCATAATCCTGGAACTCTGCTTCTGCACATCTGGAAAATGTCATTTGGAGCTAAATTCCAAGGCAGATTTCAGGATAATCCTGGAACTCTGCTTCAGGACATCTGGAAAATAAAAAATACAGCAAAAATGCAGAGGAGATTTCAGCATCACTCTGGAACTCTGCTTCTGCACATCTGAAAAATGTCATCTGGAGCAAAGTTCCAAGGCAGATTTCAGCATAATCCTGGAACTCCGCTTCTGCACATCTGGAAAATGTAAATCTGGAGCAAAATTCCAAAGCAGATTTCAGCATAATCCTGAAACTGTACTTCTGAATATCTCGAAAATGTCACCTAGAGAGAAATTTCAAGGCAGATTTCAGAATAATCCTGGAACTCTGCTTCTGCACATCTGGAAAATGTCATCTGGAGCACAATTCCAAGGCAGATTTCAGAATAATCCCGGAACTCTGCTTCTGCACATCTGGAAAATGTAATCTGGAGCGAAATTGCAAGGCAGATTTCAGCATAATCCTGGAACTCTGCTTCTGCTGATCTGGAAAATGTCATCTGGAGCGAAATTCCAAAGCAGATTTCAGCATAATCCTGGAACTCGGCTTCAGGACATCTGGAAAATAAACAATAGAGCAAAATTGCAGAGATTTCAGCATCACTCTGGAACGCTGCTTCTGCACCTCTGGAAAATGTCATCTGGAGCTAAATTCCAAGGCAGATTTCAGCATAATCCTGGAACTCGGCTTCAGGACATCTGGAAAATAAACAATAGAGCAAAATTGCAGAGATTTCAGCATCACTCTGGAACGCTGCTTCTGCACCTCTGGAAAATGTCATCTGGAGCTAAATTCCAAGGCAGATTTCAGCATAATCCTGGAACTCGGCTTCAGGACATCTGGAAAATAAACAATAGAGCAAAATTGCAGAGATTTCAGCATCACTCTGGAACGCTGCTTCTGCACATCTGGAAAATGTCATCTGGAGCGAAATTGCAAGGCAGATTTCAGCATAATCCTGGAACTCTGCTTCTGCTCATCTGGAAAATGTCAATCTGGAGCAAAATTCCAAAGCAGATTTCAGCATAATCCTGGAACTCGGCTTCAGGACATCTGGAAAATAAACAATAGAGCAAAATTGCAGAGATTTCAGCATCACTCTGGAACGCTGCTTCTGCACATCTGGAAAATGTCATCTGGAGCGAAATTTCAAGGCAGATTTCAGCATAATCCTGAAACTCTACTTCTGAATATGTGGAAAGTGTCACCTAGAGAGAAATTCCAAGGCAGATTTCAGAATAATCCTGGAACTCTGCTTCTGCACGTCTGGAAAATGTCATCTGGAGCACAATTCCAAGGCAGATTTCAGAATAATCCCGGAACTCTGCTTCTGCACATTTGGAAAATAAACAATAGAGCAAAATTGCAGAGGAGAATTTCAGCATCATTCTGGAACTATGAGTCTGCACATCTGGAAAATGTCAGCTAGAGATAAATTACAGAGGTAGATTTCAGCATAATCCTGGAACTCTGCTTCTGCACATCTGGAAAATGTCATTTGGAGCTAAATTCCAAGGCAGATTTCAGGATAATCCTGGAACTCTGCTTCAGGACATCTGGAAAATAAAAAATACAGCAAAAATGCAGAGGAGATTTCAGCATCACTCTGGAACTCTGCTTCTGCACATCTGAAAAATGTCATCTGGAGCAAAGTTCCAAGGCAGATTTCAGCATAATCCTGGAACTCCGCTTCTGCACATCTGGAAAATGTAAATCTGGAGCAAAATTCCAAAGCAGATTTCAGCATAATCCTGAAACTGTACTTCTGAATATCTCGAAAATGTCACCTAGAGAGAAATTTCAAGGCAGATTTCAGAATAATCCTGGAACTCTGCTTCTGCACATCTGGAAAATGTCATCTGGAGCACAATTCCAAGGCAGATTTCAGAATAATCCCGGAACTCTGCTTCTGCACATCTGGAAAATGTAATCTGGAGCGAAATTGCAAGGCAGATTTCAGCATAATCCTGGAACTCTGCTTCTGCTGATCTGGAAAATGTCATCTGGAGCGAAATTCCAAGGCAGATTTCAGCATAATGCTGGATCTCTGCTTCTGCACATTTGGAAAATAAACAATAGAGCAAAATTGCAGAGGAGAATTTCAGCATCATTCTGGAACTATGAGTCTGCACATCTGGAAAAAGTCAGCTAGAGATAAATTGCAGGGGTAGATTTCAGCATAATCCTGGAACTCTGCTTCTGCACATCTGGAAAATGTCATCTGGAGCGAAATTGCAAGGCAGATTTCAGCATAATCCTGGAACTCTGCTTCTGCACATCTGAAAAATGTCATCTGGAGCACAATTCCAAGGCAGCTTTCAGCATAATCCTGGAACTGTACTTCTGAATATCTCGAAAATGTCACGTAGAGAGAAATTGCAAGGCAGATTTCAGCATAATCCTGGAACTCTGCTTCTGCACATCTGGAAAATAAACAATAGAGCAAAATTGCAGAGGAGAATTTCAGCATCATTCTGGAACTATGAGTCTGCACATCTGGAAAATGTCAGCTAGAGATAAATTGCAGAGGTAGATTTCAGCATAATCCTGGAACTCTGCTTCTGCACATCTGGAAAAGGTCATCTGGAGCAAAATTCCAAGGCAGATTTCAGCAAAATCCTGGATCTCTGCTTCTGCACATTTGGAAAATAAACAATAGAGCAAAACTGCAGAGGAGAATTTCAACATCACTCTGGAACTGTGAGTCTGCAAATTTGGAAAATGAAAGCTAGAGATAAATTGCAGGGGTAGATTTCAGCATAATCCTGGAACTCTGCTTCTGCACATCTGGAAAAGGTCATCTGGAGCGAAATTGCAAGGCAGATTTCAGCATAATCCTGGAACTGTACTTCTGAATATCTCAAAAATGTCACCTAGAGAGAAATTTCAAGGCAGATTTCAGAATAATCCTGGAACTCTGCTTCTGCACATCTGGAAAATGTCATCTGGAGCACAATTCCAAGGCAGATTTCAGCATAATCCTGGAACTCCGCTTCTGCACATCTGGAAAATGTAAATCTGGAGCAAAATTCCAAAGCAGATTTCAGCATAATCCTGAAACTGTACTTCTGAATATCTCAAAAATGTCACCTAGAGAGAAATTTCAAGGCAGATTTCAGAATAATCCTGGAACTCTGCTTCTGCACATCTGGAAAATGTCATCTGGAGCACAATTCCAAGGCAGATTTCAGAATAATCCCGGAACTCTGCTTCTGCACATCTGGAAAATGTCATCTGGAGCGAAATTGCAAGGCAGATTTCAGCATAATCCTGGAACTCTGCTTCTGCTGATCTGGAAAATGTCATCTGGAGCGAAATTGCAAGGCAGATTTCAGCATAATCCTGGAACTCTGCTTCTGCTCACCTGGAAAATGTCAATCTGGAGCAAAATTCCAAAGCAGATTTCAGCATAATCCTGGAACTCGGCTTCAGGACATCTGGAAAATAAACAATAGAGCAAAATTGCAGAGATTTCAGCATCACTCTGGAACGCTGCTTCTGCACCTCTGGAAAATGTCATCTGGAGCTAAATTCCAAGGCAGATTTCAGCATAATCCTGGAACTCGGCTTCAGGACATCTGGAAAATAAACAATAGAGCAAAATTGCAGAGATTTCAGCATCACTCTGGAACGCTGCTTCTGCACATCTGGAAAATGTCATCTGGAGCGAAATTGCAAGGCAGATTTCAGCATAATCCTGGAACTCTGCTTCTGCACATCTGGAAAATAAACAATAGAGCAAAATTGCAGAGGAGAATTTCAGCATCATTCTGGAACTATGAGTCTGCACATCTGGAAAATGTCAGCTAGAGATAAATTGCAGAGGTAGATTTCAGCATAATCCTGGAACTCTGCTTCTGCACATCTGGAAAAGGTCATCTGGAGCAAAATTCCAAGGCAGATTTCAGCAAAATCCTGGATCTCTGCTTCTGCACATTTGGAAAATAAACAATAGAGCAAAACTGCAGAGGAGAATTTCAACATCACTCTGGAACTGTGAGTCTGCAAATTTGGAAAATGAAAGCTAGAGATAAATTGCAGGGGTAGATTTCAGCATAATCCTGGAACTCTGCTTCTGCACATCTGGAAAAGGTCATCTGGAGCGAAATTGCAAGGCAGATTTCAGCATAATCCTGGAACTGTACTTCTGAATATCTCAAAAATGTCACCTAGAGAGAAATTTCAAGGCAGATTTCAGAATAATCCTGGAACTCTGCTTCTGCACATCTGGAAAATGTCATCTGGAGCACAATTCCAAGGCAGATTTCAGCATAATCCTGGAACTCCGCTTCTGCACATCTGGAAAATGTAAATCTGGAGCAAAATTCCAAAGCAGATTTCAGCATAATCCTGAAACTGTACTTCTGAATATCTCAAAAATGTCACCTAGAGAGAAATTTCAAGGCAGATTTCAGAATAATCCTGGAACTCTGCTTCTGCACATCTGGAAAATGTCATCTGGAGCACAATTCCAAGGCAGATTTCAGAATAATCCCGGAACTCTGCTTCTGCACATCTGGAAAATGTCATCTGGAGCGAAATTGCAAGGCAGATTTCAGCATAATCCTGGAACTCTGCTTCTGCTGATCTGGAAAATGTCATCTGGAGCGAAATTGCAAGGCAGATTTCAGCATAATCCTGGAACTCTGCTTCTGCTCACCTGGAAAATGTCAATCTGGAGCAAAATTCCAAAGCAGATTTCAGCATAATCCTGGAACTCGGCTTCAGGACATCTGGAAAATAAACAATAGAGCAAAATTGCAGAGATTTCAGCATCACTCTGGAACGCTGCTTCTGCACCTCTGGAAAATGTCATCTGGAGCTAAATTCCAAGGCAGATTTCAGCATAATCCTGGAACTCGGCTTCAGGACATCTGGAAAATAAACAATAGAGCAAAATTGCAGAGATTTCAGCATCACTCTGGAACGCTGCTTCTGCACATCTGGAAAATGTCATCTGGAGCGAAATTGCAAGGCAGATTTCAGCATAATCCTGGAACTCTGCTTCTGCTCATCTGGAAAATGTCAATCTGGAGCAAAATTCCAAAGCAGATTTCAGCATAATCCTGGAACTCGGCTTCAGGACATCTGGAAAATAAACAATAGAGCAAAATTGCAGAGATTTCAGCATCACTCTGGAACGCTGCTTCTGCACATCTGGAAAATGTCATCTGGAGCGAAATTTCAAGGCAGATTTCAGCATAATCCTGAAACTCTACTTCTGAATATGTGGAAAGTGTCACCTAGAGAGAAATTCCAAGGCAGATTTCAGAATAATCCTGGAACTCTGCTTCTGCACATCTGGAAAATGTCATCTGGAGCACAATTCCAAGGCAGATTTCAGAATAATCCCGGAACTCTGCTTCTGCACATTTGGAAAATAAACAATAGAGCAAAATTGCAGAGGAGAATTTCAGCATCATTCTGGAACTATGAGTCTGCACATCTGGAAAATGTCAGCTAGAGATAAATTACAGAGGTAGATTTCAGCATAATCCTGGAACTCTGCTTCTGCACATCTGGAAAATGTCATTTGGAGCTAAATTCCAAGGCAGATTTCAGGATAATCCTGGAACTCTGCTTCAGGACATCTGGAAAATAAAAAATACAGCAAAAATGCAGAGGAGATTTCAGCATCACTCTGGAACTCTGCTTCTGCACATCTGAAAAATGTCATCTGGAGCAAAGTTCCAAGGCAGATTTCAGCATAATCCTGGAACTCCGCTTCTGCACATCTGGAAAATGTAAATCTGGAGCAAAATTCCAAAGCAGATTTCAGCATAATCCTGAAACTGTACTTCTGAATATCTCGAAAATGTCACCTAGAGAGAAATTTCAAGGCAGATTTCAGAATAATCCTGGAACTCTGCTTCTGCACATCTGGAAAATGTCATCTGGAGCACAATTCCAAGGCAGATTTCAGAATAATCCCGGAACTCTGCTTCTGCACATCTGGAAAATGTAATCTGGAGCGAAATTGCAAGGCAGATTTCAGCATAATCCTGGAACTCTGCTTCTGCTGATCTGGAAAATGTCATCTGGAGCGAAATTCCAAAGCAGATTTCAGCATAATCCTGGAACTCGGCTTCAGGACATCTGGAAAATAAACAATAGAGCAAAATTGCAGAGATTTCAGCATCACTCTGGAACGCTGCTTCTGCACCTCTGGAAAATGTCATCTGGAGCTAAATTCCAAGGCAGATTTCAGCATAATCCTGGAACTCGGCTTCAGGACATCTGGAAAATAAACAATAGAGCAAAATTGCAGAGATTTCAGCATCACTCTGGAACGCTGCTTCTGCACCTCTGGAAAATGTCATCTGGAGCTAAATTCCAAGGCAGATTTCAGCATAATCCTGGAACTCGGCTTCAGGACATCTGGAAAATAAACAATAGAGCAAAATTGCAGAGATTTCAGCATCACTCTGGAACGCTGCTTCTGCACATCTGGAAAATGTCATCTGGAGCGAAATTGCAAGGCAGATTTCAGCATAATCCTGGAACTCTGCTTCTGCTCATCTGGAAAATGTCAATCTGGAGCAAAATTCCAAAGCAGATTTCAGCATAATCCTGGAACTCGGCTTCAGGACATCTGGAAAATAAACAATAGAGCAAAATTGCAGAGATTTCAGCATCACTCTGGAACGCTGCTTCTGCACATCTGGAAAATGTCATCTGGAGCGAAATTTCAAGGCAGATTTCAGCATAATCCTGAAACTCTACTTCTGAATATGTGGAAAGTGTCACCTAGAGAGAAATTCCAAGGCAGATTTCAGAATAATCCTGGAACTCTGCTTCTGCACGTCTGGAAAATGTCATCTGGAGCACAATTCCAAGGCAGATTTCAGAATAATCCCGGAACTCTGCTTCTGCACATTTGGAAAATAAACAATAGAGCAAAATTGCAGAGGAGAATTTCAGCATCATTCTGGAACTATGAGTCTGCACATCTGGAAAATGTCAGCTAGAGATAAATTACAGAGGTAGATTTCAGCATAATCCTGGAACTCTGCTTCTGCACATCTGGAAAATGTCATTTGGAGCTAAATTCCAAGGCAGATTTCAGGATAATCCTGGAACTCTGCTTCAGGACATCTGGAAAATAAAAAATACAGCAAAAATGCAGAGGAGATTTCAGCATCACTCTGGAACTCTGCTTCTGCACATCTGAAAAATGTCATCTGGAGCAAAGTTCCAAGGCAGATTTCAGCATAATCCTGGAACTCCGCTTCTGCACATCTGGAAAATGTAAATCTGGAGCAAAATTCCAAAGCAGATTTCAGCATAATCCTGAAACTGTACTTCTGAATATCTCGAAAATGTCACCTAGAGAGAAATTTCAAGGCAGATTTCAGAATAATCCTGGAACTCTGCTTCTGCACATCTGGAAAATGTCATCTGGAGCACAATTCCAAGGCAGATTTCAGAATAATCCCGGAACTCTGCTTCTGCACATCTGGAAAATGTAATCTGGAGCGAAATTGCAAGGCAGATTTCAGCATAATCCTGGAACTCTGCTTCTGCTGATCTGGAAAATGTCATCTGGAGCGAAATTCCAAGGCAGATTTCAGCATAATGCTGGATCTCTGCTTCTGCACATTTGGAAAATAAACAATAGAGCAAAATTGCAGAGGAGAATTTCAGCATCATTCTGGAACTATGAGTCTGCACATCTGGAAAAAGTCAGCTAGAGATAAATTGCAGGGGTAGATTTCAGCATAATCCTGGAACTCTGCTTCTGCACATCTGGAAAATGTCATCTGGAGCGAAATTGCAAGGCAGATTTCAGCATAATCCTGGAACTCTGCTTCTGCACATCTGAAAAATGTCATCTGGAGCACAATTCCAAGGCAGCTTTCAGCATAATCCTGGAACTGTACTTCTGAATATCTCGAAAATGTCACGTAGAGAGAAATTGCAAGGCAGATTTCAGCATAATCCTGGAACTCTGCTTCTGCACATCTGGAAAATAAACAATAGAGCAAAATTGCAGAGGAGAATTTCAGCATCATTCTGGAACTATGAGTCTGCACATCTGGAAAATGTCAGCTAGAGATAAATTGCAGAGGTAGATTTCAGCATAATCCTGGAACTCTGCTTCTGCACATCTGGAAAAGGTCATCTGGAGCAAAATTCCAAGGCAGATTTCAGCAAAATCCTGGATCTCTGCTTCTGCACATTTGGAAAATAAACAATAGAGCAAAACTGCAGAGGAGAATTTCAACATCACTCTGGAACTGTGAGTCTGCAAATTTGGAAAATGAAAGCTAGAGATAAATTGCAGGGGTAGATTTCAGCATAATCCTGGAACTCTGCTTCTGCACATCTGGAAAAGGTCATCTGGAGCGAAATTGCAAGGCAGATTTCAGCATAATCCTGGAACTGTACTTCTGAATATCTCAAAAATGTCACCTAGAGAGAAATTTCAAGGCAGATTTCAGAATAATCCTGGAACTCTGCTTCTGCACATCTGGAAAATGTCATCTGGAGCACAATTCCAAGGCAGATTTCAGCATAATCCTGGAACTCCGCTTCTGCACATCTGGAAAATGTAAATCTGGAGCAAAATTCCAAAGCAGATTTCAGCATAATCCTGAAACTGTACTTCTGAATATCTCAAAAATGTCACCTAGAGAGAAATTTCAAGGCAGATTTCAGAATAATCCTGGAACTCTGCTTCTGCACATCTGGAAAATGTCATCTGGAGCACAATTCCAAGGCAGATTTCAGAATAATCCCGGAACTCTGCTTCTGCACATCTGGAAAATGTCATCTGGAGCGAAATTGCAAGGCAGATTTCAGCATAATCCTGGAACTCTGCTTCTGCTGATCTGGAAAATGTCATCTGGAGCGAAATTGCAAGGCAGATTTCAGCATAATCCTGGAACTCTGCTTCTGCTCACCTGGAAAATGTCAATCTGGAGCAAAATTCCAAAGCAGATTTCAGCATAATCCTGGAACTCGGCTTCAGGACATCTGGAAAATAAACAATAGAGCAAAATTGCAGAGATTTCAGCATCACTCTGGAACGCTGCTTCTGCACCTCTGGAAAATGTCATCTGGAGCTAAATTCCAAGGCAGATTTCAGCATAATCCTGGAACTCGGCTTCAGGACATCTGGAAAATAAACAATAGAGCAAAATTGCAGAGATTTCAGCATCACTCTGGAACGCTGCTTCTGCACATCTGGAAAATGTCATCTGGAGCGAAATTGCAAGGCAGATTTCAGCATAATCCTGGAACTCTGCTTCTGCTCATCTGGAAAATGTCAATCTGGAGCAAAATTCCAAAGCAGATTTCAGCATAATCCTGGAACTCGGCTTCAGGACATCTGGAAAATAAACAATAGAGCAAAATTGCAGAGATTTCAGCATCACTCTGGAACGCTGCTTCTGCACATCTGGAAAATGTCATCTGGAGCGAAATTTCAAGGCAGATTTCAGCATAATCCTGAAACTCTACTTCTGAATATGTGGAAAGTGTCACCTAGAGAGAAATTCCAAGGCAGATTTCAGAATAATCCTGGAACTCTGCTTCTGCACATCTGGAAAATGTCATCTGGAGCACAATTCCAAGGCAGATTTCAGAATAATCCCGGAACTCTGCTTCTGCACATTTGGAAAATAAACAATAGAGCAAAATTGCAGAGGAGAATTTCAGCATCATTCTGGAACTATGAGTCTGCACATCTGGAAAATGTCAGCTAGAGATAAATTACAGAGGTAGATTTCAGCATAATCCTGGAACTCTGCTTCTGCACATCTGGAAAATGTCATTTGGAGCTAAATTCCAAGGCAGATTTCAGGATAATCCTGGAACTCTGCTTCAGGACATCTGGAAAATAAAAAATACAGCAAAAATGCAGAGGAGATTTCAGCATCACTCTGGAACTCTGCTTCTGCACATCTGAAAAATGTCATCTGGAGCAAAGTTCCAAGGCAGATTTCAGCATAATCCTGGAACTCCGCTTCTGCACATCTGGAAAATGTAAATCTGGAGCAAAATTCCAAAGCAGATTTCAGCATAATCCTGAAACTGTACTTCTGAATATCTCGAAAATGTCACCTAGAGAGAAATTTCAAGGCAGATTTCAGAATAATCCTGGAACTCTGCTTCTGCACATCTGGAAAATGTCATCTGGAGCACAATTCCAAGGCAGATTTCAGAATAATCCCGGAACTCTGCTTCTGCACATCTGGAAAATGTAATCTGGAGCGAAATTGCAAGGCAGATTTCAGCATAATCCTGGAACTCTGCTTCTGCTGATCTGGAAAATGTCATCTGGAGCGAAATTCCAAAGCAGATTTCAGCATAATCCTGGAACTCGGCTTCAGGACATCTGGAAAATAAACAATAGAGCAAAATTGCAGAGATTTCAGCATCACTCTGGAACGCTGCTTCTGCACCTCTGGAAAATGTCATCTGGAGCTAAATTCCAAGGCAGATTTCAGCATAATCCTGGAACTCGGCTTCAGGACATCTGGAAAATAAACAATAGAGCAAAATTGCAGAGATTTCAGCATCACTCTGGAACGCTGCTTCTGCACCTCTGGAAAATGTCATCTGGAGCTAAATTCCAAGGCAGATTTCAGCATAATCCTGGAACTCGGCTTCAGGACATCTGGAAAATAAACAATAGAGCAAAATTGCAGAGATTTCAGCATCACTCTGGAACGCTGCTTCTGCACATCTGGAAAATGTCATCTGGAGCGAAATTGCAAGGCAGATTTCAGCATAATCCTGGAACTCTGCTTCTGCTCATCTGGAAAATGTCAATCTGGAGCAAAATTCCAAAGCAGATTTCAGCATAATCCTGGAACTCGGCTTCAGGACATCTGGAAAATAAACAATAGAGCAAAATTGCAGAGATTTCAGCATCACTCTGGAACGCTGCTTCTGCACATCTGGAAAATGTCATCTGGAGCGAAATTTCAAGGCAGATTTCAGCATAATCCTGAAACTCTACTTCTGAATATGTGGAAAGTGTCACCTAGAGAGAAATTCCAAGGCAGATTTCAGAATAATCCTGGAACTCTGCTTCTGCACGTCTGGAAAATGTCATCTGGAGCACAATTCCAAGGCAGATTTCAGAATAATCCCGGAACTCTGCTTCTGCACATTTGGAAAATAAACAATAGAGCAAAATTGCAGAGGAGAATTTCAGCATCATTCTGGAACTATGAGTCTGCACATCTGGAAAATGTCAGCTAGAGATAAATTACAGAGGTAGATTTCAGCATAATCCTGGAACTCTGCTTCTGCACATCTGGAAAATGTCATTTGGAGCTAAATTCCAAGGCAGATTTCAGGATAATCCTGGAACTCTGCTTCAGGACATCTGGAAAATAAAAAATACAGCAAAAATGCAGAGGAGATTTCAGCATCACTCTGGAACTCTGCTTCTGCACATCTGAAAAATGTCATCTGGAGCAAAGTTCCAAGGCAGATTTCAGCATAATCCTGGAACTCCGCTTCTGCACATCTGGAAAATGTAAATCTGGAGCAAAATTCCAAAGCAGATTTCAGCATAATCCTGAAACTGTACTTCTGAATATCTCGAAAATGTCACCTAGAGAGAAATTTCAAGGCAGATTTCAGAATAATCCTGGAACTCTGCTTCTGCACATCTGGAAAATGTCATCTGGAGCACAATTCCAAGGCAGATTTCAGAATAATCCCGGAACTCTGCTTCTGCACATCTGGAAAATGTAATCTGGAGCGAAATTGCAAGGCAGATTTCAGCATAATCCTGGAACTCTGCTTCTGCTGATCTGGAAAATGTCATCTGGAGCGAAATTCCAAGGCAGATTTCAGCATAATGCTGGATCTCTGCTTCTGCACATTTGGAAAATAAACAATAGAGCAAAATTGCAGAGGAGAATTTCAGCATCATTCTGGAACTATGAGTCTGCACATCTGGAAAAAGTCAGCTAGAGATAAATTGCAGGGGTAGATTTCAGCATAATCCTGGAACTCTGCTTCTGCACATCTGGAAAATGTCATCTGGAGCGAAATTGCAAGGCAGATTTCAGCATAATCCTGGAACTCTGCTTCTGCACATCTGAAAAATGTCATCTGGAGCACAATTCCAAGGCAGCTTTCAGCATAATCCTGGAACTGTACTTCTGAATATCTCGAAAATGTCACGTAGAGAGAAATTGCAAGGCAGATTTCAGCATAATCCTGGAACTCTGCTTCTGCACATCTGGAAAATAAACAATAGAGCAAAATTGCAGAGGAGAATTTCAGCATCATTCTGGAACTATGAGTCTGCACATCTGGAAAATGTCAGCTAGAGATAAATTGCAGAGGTAGATTTCAGCATAATCCTGGAACTCTGCTTCTGCACATCTGGAAAAGGTCATCTGGAGCAAAATTCCAAGGCAGATTTCAGCAAAATCCTGGATCTCTGCTTCTGCACATTTGGAAAATAAACAATAGAGCAAAACTGCAGAGGAGAATTTCAACATCACTCTGGAACTGTGAGTCTGCAAATTTGGAAAATGAAAGCTAGAGATAAATTGCAGGGGTAGATTTCAGCATAATCCTGGAACTCTGCTTCTGCACATCTGGAAAAGGTCATCTGGAGCGAAATTGCAAGGCAGATTTCAGCATAATCCTGGAACTGTACTTCTGAATATCTCAAAAATGTCACCTAGAGAGAAATTTCAAGGCAGATTTCAGAATAATCCTGGAACTCTGCTTCTGCACATCTGGAAAATGTCATCTGGAGCACAATTCCAAGGCAGATTTCAGCATAATCCTGGAACTCCGCTTCTGCACATCTGGAAAATGTAAATCTGGAGCAAAATTCCAAAGCAGATTTCAGCATAATCCTGAAACTGTACTTCTGAATATCTCAAAAATGTCACCTAGAGAGAAATTTCAAGGCAGATTTCAGAATAATCCTGGAACTCTGCTTCTGCACATCTGGAAAATGTCATCTGGAGCACAATTCCAAGGCAGATTTCAGAATAATCCCGGAACTCTGCTTCTGCACATCTGGAAAATGTCATCTGGAGCGAAATTGCAAGGCAGATTTCAGCATAATCCTGGAACTCTGCTTCTGCTGATCTGGAAAATGTCATCTGGAGCGAAATTGCAAGGCAGATTTCAGCATAATCCTGGAACTCTGCTTCTGCTCACCTGGAAAATGTCAATCTGGAGCAAAATTCCAAAGCAGATTTCAGCATAATCCTGGAACTCGGCTTCAGGACATCTGGAAAATAAACAATAGAGCAAAATTGCAGAGATTTCAGCATCACTCTGGAACGCTGCTTCTGCACCTCTGGAAAATGTCATCTGGAGCTAAATTCCAAGGCAGATTTCAGCATAATCCTGGAACTCGGCTTCAGGACATCTGGAAAATAAACAATAGAGCAAAATTGCAGAGATTTCAGCATCACTCTGGAACGCTGCTTCTGCACATCTGGAAAATGTCATCTGGAGCGAAATTGCAAGGCAGATTTCAGCATAATCCTGGAACTCTGCTTCTGCTCATCTGGAAAATGTCAATCTGGAGCAAAATTCCAAAGCAGATTTCAGCATAATCCTGGAACTCGGCTTCAGGACATCTGGAAAATAAACAATAGAGCAAAATTGCAGAGATTTCAGCATCACTCTGGAACGCTGCTTCTGCACATCTGGAAAATGTCATCTGGAGCGAAATTTCAAGGCAGATTTCAGCATAATCCTGAAACTCTACTTCTGAATATGTGGAAAGTGTCACCTAGAGAGAAATTCCAAGGCAGATTTCAGAATAATCCTGGAACTCTGCTTCTGCACATCTGGAAAATGTCATCTGGAGCACAATTCCAAGGCAGATTTCAGAATAATCCCGGAACTCTGCTTCTGCACATTTGGAAAATAAACAATAGAGCAAAATTGCAGAGGAGAATTTCAGCATCATTCTGGAACTATGAGTCTGCACATCTGGAAAATGTCAGCTAGAGATAAATTACAGAGGTAGATTTCAGCATAATCCTGGAACTCTGCTTCTGCACATCTGGAAAATGTCATTTGGAGCTAAATTCCAAGGCAGATTTCAGGATAATCCTGGAACTCTGCTTCAGGACATCTGGAAAATAAAAAATACAGCAAAAATGCAGAGGAGATTTCAGCATCACTCTGGAACTCTGCTTCTGCACATCTGAAAAATGTCATCTGGAGCAAAGTTCCAAGGCAGATTTCAGCATAATCCTGGAACTCCGCTTCTGCACATCTGGAAAATGTAAATCTGGAGCAAAATTCCAAAGCAGATTTCAGCATAATCCTGAAACTGTACTTCTGAATATCTCGAAAATGTCACCTAGAGAGAAATTTCAAGGCAGATTTCAGAATAATCCTGGAACTCTGCTTCTGCACATCTGGAAAATGTCATCTGGAGCACAATTCCAAGGCAGATTTCAGAATAATCCCGGAACTCTGCTTCTGCACATCTGGAAAATGTAATCTGGAGCGAAATTGCAAGGCAGATTTCAGCATAATCCTGGAACTCTGCTTCTGCTGATCTGGAAAATGTCATCTGGAGCGAAATTCCAAAGCAGATTTCAGCATAATCCTGGAACTCGGCTTCAGGACATCTGGAAAATAAACAATAGAGCAAAATTGCAGAGATTTCAGCATCACTCTGGAACGCTGCTTCTGCACCTCTGGAAAATGTCATCTGGAGCTAAATTCCAAGGCAGATTTCAGCATAATCCTGGAACTCGGCTTCAGGACATCTGGAAAATAAACAATAGAGCAAAATTGCAGAGATTTCAGCATCACTCTGGAACGCTGCTTCTGCACCTCTGGAAAATGTCATCTGGAGCTAAATTCCAAGGCAGATTTCAGCATAATCCTGGAACTCGGCTTCAGGACATCTGGAAAATAAACAATAGAGCAAAATTGCAGAGATTTCAGCATCACTCTGGAACGCTGCTTCTGCACATCTGGAAAATGTCATCTGGAGCGAAATTGCAAGGCAGATTTCAGCATAATCCTGGAACTCTGCTTCTGCTCATCTGGAAAATGTCAATCTGGAGCAAAATTCCAAAGCAGATTTCAGCATAATCCTGGAACTCGGCTTCAGGACATCTGGAAAATAAACAATAGAGCAAAATTGCAGAGATTTCAGCATCACTCTGGAACGCTGCTTCTGCACATCTGGAAAATGTCATCTGGAGCGAAATTTCAAGGCAGATTTCAGCATAATCCTGAAACTCTACTTCTGAATATGTGGAAAGTGTCACCTAGAGAGAAA
Organism: Pituophis catenifer annectens; assembly: GCF_029215685.1. Lineage (NCBI taxonomy): Eukaryota > Metazoa > Chordata > Lepidosauria > Squamata > Colubridae > Pituophis > Pituophis catenifer. The sequence goes on from NW_027256885.1 coordinate 47,028,948, forward strand.
TTCCAAGGCAGATTTCAGAATAATCCTGGAACTCTGCTTCTGCACGTCTGGAAAATGTCATCTGGAGCACAATTCCAAGGCAGATTTCAGAATAATCCCGGAACTCTGCTTCTGCACATTTGGAAAATAAACAATAGAGCAAAATTGCAGAGGAGAATTTCAGCATCATTCTGGAACTATGAGTCTGCACATCTGGAAAATGTCAGCTAGAGATAAATTACAGAGGTAGATTTCAGCATAATCCTGGAACTCTGCTTCTGCACATCTGGAAAATGTCATTTGGAGCTAAATTCCAAGGCAGATTTCAGGATAATCCTGGAACTCTGCTTCAGGACATCTGGAAAATAAAAAATACAGCAAAAATGCAGAGGAGATTTCAGCATCACTCTGGAACTCTGCTTCTGCACATCTGAAAAATGTCATCTGGAGCAAAGTTCCAAGGCAGATTTCAGCATAATCCTGGAACTCCGCTTCTGCACATCTGGAAAATGTAAATCTGGAGCAAAATTCCAAAGCAGATTTCAGCATAATCCTGAAACTGTACTTCTGAATATCTCGAAAATGTCACCTAGAGAGAAATTTCAAGGCAGATTTCAGAATAATCCTGGAACTCTGCTTCTGCACATCTGGAAAATGTCATCTGGAGCACAATTCCAAGGCAGATTTCAGAATAATCCCGGAACTCTGCTTCTGCACATCTGGAAAATGTAATCTGGAGCGAAATTGCAAGGCAGATTTCAGCATAATCCTGGAACTCTGCTTCTGCTGATCTGGAAAATGTCATCTGGAGCGAAATTCCAAGGCAGATTTCAGCATAATGCTGGATCTCTGCTTCTGCACATTTGGAAAATAAACAATAGAGCAAAATTGCAGAGGAGAATTTCAGCATCATTCTGGAACTATGAGTCTGCACATCTGGAAAAAGTCAGCTAGAGATAAATTGCAGGGGTAGATTTCAGCATAATCCTGGAACTCTGCTTCTGCACATCTGGAAAATGTCATCTGGAGCGAAATTGCAAGGCAGATTTCAGCATAATCCTGGAACTCTGCTTCTGCACATCTGAAAAATGTCATCTGGAGCACAATTCCAAGGCAGCTTTCAGCATAATCCTGGAACTGTACTTCTGAATATCTCGAAAATGTCACGTAGAGAGAAATTGCAAGGCAGATTTCAGCATAATCCTGGAACTCTGCTTCTGCACATCTGGAAAATAAACAATAGAGCAAAATTGCAGAGGAGAATTTCAGCATCATTCTGGAACTATGAGTCTGCACATCTGGAAAATGTCAGCTAGAGATAAATTGCAGAGGTAGATTTCAGCATAATCCTGGAACTCTGCTTCTGCACATCTGGAAAAGGTCATCTGGAGCAAAATTCCAAGGCAGATTTCAGCAAAATCCTGGATCTCTGCTTCTGCACATTTGGAAAATAAACAATAGAGCAAAACTGCAGAGGAGAATTTCAACATCACTCTGGAACTGTGAGTCTGCAAATTTGGAAAATGAAAGCTAGAGATAAATTGCAGGGGTAGATTTCAGCATAATCCTGGAACTCTGCTTCTGCACATCTGGAAAAGGTCATCTGGAGCGAAATTGCAAGGCAGATTTCAGCATAATCCTGGAACTGTACTTCTGAATATCTCAAAAATGTCACCTAGAGAGAAATTTCAAGGCAGATTTCAGAATAATCCTGGAACTCTGCTTCTGCACATCTGGAAAATGTCATCTGGAGCACAATTCCAAGGCAGATTTCAGCATAATCCTGGAACTCCGCTTCTGCACATCTGGAAAATGTAAATCTGGAGCAAAATTCCAAAGCAGATTTCAGCATAATCCTGAAACTGTACTTCTGAATATCTCAAAAATGTCACCTAGAGAGAAATTTCAAGGCAGATTTCAGAATAATCCTGGAACTCTGCTTCTGCACATCTGGAAAATGTCATCTGGAGCACAATTCCAAGGCAGATTTCAGAATAATCCCGGAACTCTGCTTCTGCACATCTGGAAAATGTCATCTGGAGCGAAATTGCAAGGCAGATTTCAGCATAATCCTGGAACTCTGCTTCTGCTGATCTGGAAAATGTCATCTGGAGCGAAATTGCAAGGCAGATTTCAGCATAATCCTGGAACTCTGCTTCTGCTCACCTGGAAAATGTCAATCTGGAGCAAAATTCCAAAGCAGATTTCAGCATAATCCTGGAACTCGGCTTCAGGACATCTGGAAAATAAACAATAGAGCAAAATTGCAGAGATTTCAGCATCACTCTGGAACGCTGCTTCTGCACCTCTGGAAAATGTCATCTGGAGCTAAATTCCAAGGCAGATTTCAGCATAATCCTGGAACTCGGCTTCAGGACATCTGGAAAATAAACAATAGAGCAAAATTGCAGAGATTTCAGCATCACTCTGGAACGCTGCTTCTGCACATCTGGAAAATGTCATCTGGAGCGAAATTGCAAGGCAGATTTCAGCATAATCCTGGAACTCTGCTTCTGCTCATCTGGAAAATGTCAATCTGGAGCAAAATTCCAAAGCAGATTTCAGCATAATCCTGGAACTCGGCTTCAGGACATCTGGAAAATAAACAATAGAGCAAAATTGCAGAGATTTCAGCATCACTCTGGAACGCTGCTTCTGCACATCTGGAAAATGTCATCTGGAGCGAAATTTCAAGGCAGATTTCAGCATAATCCTGAAACTCTACTTCTGAATATGTGGAAAGTGTCACCTAGAGAGAAATTCCAAGGCAGATTTCAGAATAATCCTGGAACTCTGCTTCTGCACATCTGGAAAATGTCATCTGGAGCACAATTCCAAGGCAGATTTCAGAATAATCCCGGAACTCTGCTTCTGCACATTTGGAAAATAAACAATAGAGCAAAATTGCAGAGGAGAATTTCAGCATCATTCTGGAACTATGAGTCTGCACATCTGGAAAATGTCAGCTAGAGATAAATTACAGAGGTAGATTTCAGCATAATCCTGGAACTCTGCTTCTGCACATCTGGAAAATGTCATTTGGAGCTAAATTCCAAGGCAGATTTCAGGATAATCCTGGAACTCTGCTTCAGGACATCTGGAAAATAAAAAATACAGCAAAAATGCAGAGGAGATTTCAGCATCACTCTGGAACTCTGCTTCTGCACATCTGAAAAATGTCATCTGGAGCAAAGTTCCAAGGCAGATTTCAGCATAATCCTGGAACTCCGCTTCTGCACATCTGGAAAATGTAAATCTGGAGCAAAATTCCAAAGCAGATTTCAGCATAATCCTGAAACTGTACTTCTGAATATCTCGAAAATGTCACCTAGAGAGAAATTTCAAGGCAGATTTCAGAATAATCCTGGAACTCTGCTTCTGCACATCTGGAAAATGTCATCTGGAGCACAATTCCAAGGCAGATTTCAGAATAATCCCGGAACTCTGCTTCTGCACATCTGGAAAATGTAATCTGGAGCGAAATTGCAAGGCAGATTTCAGCATAATCCTGGAACTCTGCTTCTGCTGATCTGGAAAATGTCATCTGGAGCGAAATTCCAAAGCAGATTTCAGCATAATCCTGGAACTCGGCTTCAGGACATCTGGAAAATAAACAATAGAGCAAAATTGCAGAGATTTCAGCATCACTCTGGAACGCTGCTTCTGCACCTCTGGAAAATGTCATCTGGAGCTAAATTCCAAGGCAGATTTCAGCATAATCCTGGAACTCGGCTTCAGGACATCTGGAAAATAAACAATAGAGCAAAATTGCAGAGATTTCAGCATCACTCTGGAACGCTGCTTCTGCACCTCTGGAAAATGTCATCTGGAGCTAAATTCCAAGGCAGATTTCAGCATAATCCTGGAACTCGGCTTCAGGACATCTGGAAAATAAACAATAGAGCAAAATTGCAGAGATTTCAGCATCACTCTGGAACGCTGCTTCTGCACATCTGGAAAATGTCATCTGGAGCGAAATTGCAAGGCAGATTTCAGCATAATCCTGGAACTCTGCTTCTGCTCATCTGGAAAATGTCAATCTGGAGCAAAATTCCAAAGCAGATTTCAGCATAATCCTGGAACTCGGCTTCAGGACATCTGGAAAATAAACAATAGAGCAAAATTGCAGAGATTTCAGCATCACTCTGGAACGCTGCTTCTGCACATCTGGAAAATGTCATCTGGAGCGAAATTTCAAGGCAGATTTCAGCATAATCCTGAAACTCTACTTCTGAATATGTGGAAAGTGTCACCTAGAGAGAAATTCCAAGGCAGATTTCAGAATAATCCTGGAACTCTGCTTCTGCACGTCTGGAAAATGTCATCTGGAGCACAATTCCAAGGCAGATTTCAGAATAATCCCGGAACTCTGCTTCTGCACATTTGGAAAATAAACAATAGAGCAAAATTGCAGAGGAGAATTTCAGCATCATTCTGGAACTATGAGTCTGCACATCTGGAAAATGTCAGCTAGAGATAAATTACAGAGGTAGATTTCAGCATAATCCTGGAACTCTGCTTCTGCACATCTGGAAAATGTCATTTGGAGCTAAATTCCAAGGCAGATTTCAGGATAATCCTGGAACTCTGCTTCAGGACATCTGGAAAATAAAAAATACAGCAAAAATGCAGAGGAGATTTCAGCATCACTCTGGAACTCTGCTTCTGCACATCTGAAAAATGTCATCTGGAGCAAAGTTCCAAGGCAGATTTCAGCATAATCCTGGAACTCCGCTTCTGCACATCTGGAAAATGTAAATCTGGAGCAAAATTCCAAAGCAGATTTCAGCATAATCCTGAAACTGTACTTCTGAATATCTCGAAAATGTCACCTAGAGAGAAATTTCAAGGCAGATTTCAGAATAATCCTGGAACTCTGCTTCTGCACATCTGGAAAATGTCATCTGGAGCACAATTCCAAGGCAGATTTCAGAATAATCCCGGAACTCTGCTTCTGCACATCTGGAAAATGTAATCTGGAGCGAAATTGCAAGGCAGATTTCAGCATAATCCTGGAACTCTGCTTCTGCTGATCTGGAAAATGTCATCTGGAGCGAAATTCCAAGGCAGATTTCAGCATAATGCTGGATCTCTGCTTCTGCACATTTGGAAAATAAACAATAGAGCAAAATTGCAGAGGAGAATTTCAGCATCATTCTGGAACTATGAGTCTGCACATCTGGAAAAAGTCAGCTAGAGATAAATTGCAGGGGTAGATTTCAGCATAATCCTGGAACTCTGCTTCTGCACATCTGGAAAATGTCATCTGGAGCGAAATTGCAAGGCAGATTTCAGCATAATCCTGGAACTCTGCTTCTGCACATCTGAAAAATGTCATCTGGAGCACAATTCCAAGGCAGCTTTCAGCATAATCCTGGAACTGTACTTCTGAATATCTCGAAAATGTCACGTAGAGAGAAATTGCAAGGCAGATTTCAGCATAATCCTGGAACTCTGCTTCTGCACATCTGGAAAATAAACAATAGAGCAAAATTGCAGAGGAGAATTTCAGCATCATTCTGGAACTATGAGTCTGCACATCTGGAAAATGTCAGCTAGAGATAAATTGCAGAGGTAGATTTCAGCATAATCCTGGAACTCTGCTTCTGCACATCTGGAAAAGGTCATCTGGAGCAAAATTCCAAGGCAGATTTCAGCAAAATCCTGGATCTCTGCTTCTGCACATTTGGAAAATAAACAATAGAGCAAAACTGCAGAGGAGAATTTCAACATCACTCTGGAACTGTGAGTCTGCAAATTTGGAAAATGAAAGCTAGAGATAAATTGCAGGGGTAGATTTCAGCATAATCCTGGAACTCTGCTTCTGCACATCTGGAAAAGGTCATCTGGAGCGAAATTGCAAGGCAGATTTCAGCATAATCCTGGAACTGTACTTCTGAATATCTCAAAAATGTCACCTAGAGAGAAATTTCAAGGCAGATTTCAGAATAATCCTGGAACTCTGCTTCTGCACATCTGGAAAATGTCATCTGGAGCACAATTCCAAGGCAGATTTCAGCATAATCCTGGAACTCCGCTTCTGCACATCTGGAAAATGTAAATCTGGAGCAAAATTCCAAAGCAGATTTCAGCATAATCCTGAAACTGTACTTCTGAATATCTCAAAAATGTCACCTAGAGAGAAATTTCAAGGCAGATTTCAGAATAATCCTGGAACTCTGCTTCTGCACATCTGGAAAATGTCATCTGGAGCACAATTCCAAGGCAGATTTCAGAATAATCCCGGAACTCTGCTTCTGCACATCTGGAAAATGTCATCTGGAGCGAAATTGCAAGGCAGATTTCAGCATAATCCTGGAACTCTGCTTCTGCTGATCTGGAAAATGTCATCTGGAGCGAAATTGCAAGGCAGATTTCAGCATAATCCTGGAACTCTGCTTCTGCTCACCTGGAAAATGTCAATCTGGAGCAAAATTCCAAAGCAGATTTCAGCATAATCCTGGAACTCGGCTTCAGGACATCTGGAAAATAAACAATAGAGCAAAATTGCAGAGATTTCAGCATCACTCTGGAACGCTGCTTCTGCACCTCTGGAAAATGTCATCTGGAGCTAAATTCCAAGGCAGATTTCAGCATAATCCTGGAACTCGGCTTCAGGACATCTGGAAAATAAACAATAGAGCAAAATTGCAGAGATTTCAGCATCACTCTGGAACGCTGCTTCTGCACATCTGGAAAATGTCATCTGGAGCGAAATTGCAAGGCAGATTTCAGCATAATCCTGGAACTCTGCTTCTGCTCATCTGGAAAATGTCAATCTGGAGCAAAATTCCAAAGCAGATTTCAGCATAATCCTGGAACTCGGCTTCAGGACATCTGGAAAATAAACAATAGAGCAAAATTGCAGAGATTTCAGCATCACTCTGGAACGCTGCTTCTGCACATCTGGAAAATGTCATCTGGAGCGAAATTTCAAGGCAGATTTCAGCATAATCCTGAAACTCTACTTCTGAATATGTGGAAAGTGTCACCTAGAGAGAAATTCCAAGGCAGATTTCAGAATAATCCTGGAACTCTGCTTCTGCACATCTGGAAAATGTCATCTGGAGCACAATTCCAAGGCAGATTTCAGAATAATCCCGGAACTCTGCTTCTGCACATTTGGAAAATAAACAATAGAGCAAAATTGCAGAGGAGAATTTCAGCATCATTCTGGAACTATGAGTCTGCACATCTGGAAAATGTCAGCTAGAGATAAATTACAGAGGTAGATTTCAGCATAATCCTGGAACTCTGCTTCTGCACATCTGGAAAATGTCATTTGGAGCTAAATTCCAAGGCAGATTTCAGGATAATCCTGGAACTCTGCTTCTGCACATCTGGAAAATGTCATCTGGAGCACAATTCCAAGGCAGATTTCAGAATAATCCCGGAACTCTGCTTCTGCACATCTGGAAAATGTCATCTGGAGCGAAATTGCAAGGCAGATTTCAGCATAATCCTGGAACTCTGCTTCTGCTGATCTGGAAAATGTCATCTGGAGCGAAATTGCAAGGCAGATTTCAGCATAATCCTGGAACTCTGCTTCTGCTCACCTGGAAAATGTCAATCTGGAGCAAAATTCCAAAGCAGATTTCAGCATAATCCTGGAACTCGGCTTCAGGACATCTGGAAAATAAACAATAGAGCAAAATTGCAGAGATTTCAGCATCACTCTGGAACGCTGCTTCTGCACCTCTGGAAAATGTCATCTGGAGCTAAATTCCAAGGCAGATTTCAGCATAATCCTGGAACTCGGCTTCAGGACATCTGGAAAATAAACAATAGAGCAAAATTGCAGAGATTTCAGCATCACTCTGGAACGCTGCTTCTGCACATCTGGAAAATGTCATCTGGAGCGAAATTGCAAGGCAGATTTCAGCATAATCCTGGAACTCTGCTTCTGCTCATCTGGAAAATGTCAATCTGGAGCAAAATTCCAAAGCAGATTTCAGCATAATCCTGGAACTCGGCTTCAGGACATCTGGAAAATAAACAATAGAGCAAAATTGCAGAGATTTCAGCATCACTCTGGAACGCTGCTTCTGCACATCTGGAAAATGTCATCTGGAGCGAAATTTCAAGGCAGATTTCAGCATAATCCTGAAACTCTACTTCTGAATATGTGGAAAGTGTCACCTAGAGAGAAATTCCAAGGCAGATTTCAGAATAATCCTGGAACTCTGCTTCTGCACATCTGGAAAATGTCATCTGGAGCACAATTCCAAGGCAGATTTCAGAATAATCCCGGAACTCTGCTTCTGCACATTTGGAAAATAAACAATAGAGCAAAATTGCAGAGGAGAATTTCAGCATCATTCTGGAACTATGAGTCTGCACATCTGGAAAATGTCAGCTAGAGATAAATTACAGAGGTAGATTTCAGCATAATCCTGGAACTCTGCTTCTGCACATCTGGAAAATGTCATTTGGAGCTAAATTCCAAGGCAGATTTCAGGATAATCCTGGAACTCTGCTTCAGGACATCTGGAAAATAAAAAATACAGCAAAAATGCAGAGGAGATTTCAGCATCACTCTGGAACTCTGCTTCTGCACATCTGAAAAATGTCATCTGGAGCAAAGTTCCAAGGCAGATTTCAGCATAATCCTGGAACTCCGCTTCTGCACATCTGGAAAATGTAAATCTGGAGCAAAATTCCAAAGCAGATTTCAGCATAATCCTGAAACTGTACTTCTGAATATCTCGAAAATGTCACCTAGAGAGAAATTTCAAGGCAGATTTCAGAATAATCCTGGAACTCTGCTTCTGCACATCTGGAAAATGTCATCTGGAGCACAATTCCAAGGCAGATTTCAGAATAATCCCGGAACTCTGCTTCTGCACATCTGGAAAATGTAATCTGGAGCGAAATTGCAAGGCAGATTTCAGCATAATCCTGGAACTCTGCTTCTGCTGATCTGGAAAATGTCATCTGGAGCGAAATTCCAAAGCAGATTTCAGCATAATCCTGGAACTCGGCTTCAGGACATCTGGAAAATAAACAATAGAGCAAAATTGCAGAGATTTCAGCATCACTCTGGAACGCTGCTTCTGCACCTCTGGAAAATGTCATCTGGAGCTAAATTCCAAGGCAGATTTCAGCATAATCCTGGAACTCGGCTTCAGGACATCTGGAAAATAAACAATAGAGCAAAATTGCAGAGATTTCAGCATCACTCTGGAACGCTGCTTCTGCACATCTGGAAAATGTCATCTGGAGCGAAATTGCAAGGCAGATTTCAGCATAATCCTGGAACTCTGCTTCTGCTCATCTGGAAAATGTCAATCTGGAGCAAAATTCCAAAGCAGATTTCAGCATAATCCTGGAACTCGGCTTCAGGACATCTGGAAAATAAACAATAGAGCAAAATTGCAGAGATTTCAGCATCACTCTGGAACGCTGCTTCTGCACATCTGGAAAATGTCATCTGGAGCGAAATTTCAAGGCAGATTTCAGCATAATCCTGAAACTCTACTTCTGAATATGTGGAAAGTGTCACCTAGAGAGAAATTCCAAGGCAGATTTCAGAATAATCCTGGAACTCTGCTTCTGCACGTCTGGAAAATGTCATCTGGAGCACAATTCCAAGGCAGATTTCAGAATAATCCCGGAACTCTGCTTCTGCACATTTGGAAAATAAACAATAGAGCAAAATTGCAGAGGAGAATTTCAGCATCATTCTGGAACTATGAGTCTGCACATCTGGAAAATGTCAGCTAGAGATAAATTACAGAGGTAGATTTCAGCATAATCCTGGAACTCTGCTTCTGCACATCTGGAAAATGTCATTTGGAGCTAAATTCCAAGGCAGATTTCAGGATAATCCTGGAACTCTGCTTCAGGACATCTGGAAAATAAAAAATACAGCAAAAATGCAGAGGAGATTTCAGCATCACTCTGGAACTCTGCTTCTGCACATCTGAAAAATGTCATCTGGAGCAAAGTTCCAAGGCAGATTTCAGCATAATCCTGGAACTCCGCTTCTGCACATCTGGAAAATGTAAATCTGGAGCAAAATTCCAAAGCAGATTTCAGCATAATCCTGAAACTGTACTTCTGAATATCTCGAAAATGTCACCTAGAGAGAAATTTCAAGGCAGATTTCAGAATAATCCTGGAACTCTGCTTCTGCACATCTGGAAAATGTCATCTGGAGCACAATTCCAAGGCAGATTTCAGAATAATCCCGGAACTCTGCTTCTGCACATCTGGAAAATGTAATCTGGAGCGAAATTGCAAGGCAGATTTCAGCATAATCCTGGAACTCTGCTTCTGCTGATCTGGAAAATGTCATCTGGAGCGAAATTCCAAGGCAGATTTCAGCATAATGCTGGATCTCTGCTTCTGCACATTTGGAAAATAAACAATAGAGCAAAATTGCAGAGGAGAATTTCAGCATCATTCTGGAACTATGAGTCTGCACATCTGGAAAAAGTCAGCTAGAGATAAATTGCAGGGGTAGATTTCAGCATAATCCTGGAACTCTGCTTCTGCACATCTGGAAAATGTCATCTGGAGCGAAATTGCAAGGCAGATTTCAGCATAATCCTGGAACTCTGCTTCTGCACATCTGAAAAATGTCATCTGGAGCACAATTCCAAGGCAGCTTTCAGCATAATCCTGGAACTGTACTTCTGAATATCTCGAAAATGTCACGTAGAGAGAAATTGCAAGGCAGATTTCAGCATAATCCTGGAACTCTGCTTCTGCACATCTGGAAAATAAACAATAGAGCAAAATTGCAGAGGAGAATTTCAGCATCATTCTGGAACTATGAGTCTGCACATCTGGAAAATGTCAGCTAGAGATAAATTGCAGAGGTAGATTTCAGCATAATCCTGGAACTCTGCTTCTGCACATCTGGAAAAGGTCATCTGGAGCAAAATTCCAAGGCAGATTTCAGCAAAATCCTGGATCTCTGCTTCTGCACATTTGGAAAATAAACAATAGAGCAAAACTGCAGAGGAGAATTTCAACATCACTCTGGAACTGTGAGTCTGCAAATTTGGAAAATGAAAGCTAGAGATAAATTGCAGGGGTAGATTTCAGCATAATCCTGGAACTCTGCTTCTGCACATCTGGAAAAGGTCATCTGGAGCGAAATTGCAAGGCAGATTTCAGCATAATCCTGGAACTGTACTTCTGAATATCTCAAAAATGTCACCTAGAGAGAAATTTCAAGGCAGATTTCAGAATAATCCTGGAACTCTGCTTCTGCACATCTGGAAAATGTCATCTGGAGCACAATTCCAAGGCAGATTTCAGCATAATCCTGGAACTCCGCTTCTGCACATCTGGAAAATGTAAATCTGGAGCAAAATTCCAAAGCAGATTTCAGCATAATCCTGAAACTGTACTTCTGAATATCTCAAAAATGTCACCTAGAGAGAAATTTCAAGGCAGATTTCAGAATAATCCTGGAACTCTGCTTCTGCACATCTGGAAAATGTCATCTGGAGCACAATTCCAAGGCAGATTTCAGAATAATCCCGGAACTCTGCTTCTGCACATCTGGAAAATGTCATCTGGAGCGAAATTGCAAGGCAGATTTCAGCATAATCCTGGAACTCTGCTTCTGCTGATCTGGAAAATGTCATCTGGAGCGAAATTGCAAGGCAGATTTCAGCATAATCCTGGAACTCTGCTTCTGCTCACCTGGAAAATGTCAATCTGGAGCAAAATTCCAAAGCAGATTTCAGCATAATCCTGGAACTCGGCTTCAGGACATCTGGAAAATAAACAATAGAGCAAAATTGCAGAGATTTCAGCATCACTCTGGAACGCTGCTTCTGCACCTCTGGAAAATGTCATCTGGAGCTAAATTCCAAGGCAGATTTCAGCATAATCCTGGAACTCGGCTTCAGGACATCTGGAAAATAAACAATAGAGCAAAATTGCAGAGATTTCAGCATCACTCTGGAACGCTGCTTCTGCACATCTGGAAAATGTCATCTGGAGCGAAATTGCAAGGCAGATTTCAGCATAATCCTGGAACTCTGCTTCTGCTCATCTGGAAAATGTCAATCTGGAGCAAAATTCCAAAGCAGATTTCAGCATAATCCTGGAACTCGGCTTCAGGACATCTGGAAAATAAACAATAGAGCAAAATTGCAGAGATTTCAGCATCACTCTGGAACGCTGCTTCTGCACATCTGGAAAATGTCATCTGGAGCGAAATTTCAAGGCAGATTTCAGCATAATCCTGAAACTCTACTTCTGAATATGTGGAAAGTGTCACCTAGAGAGAAATTCCAAGGCAGATTTCAGAATAATCCTGGAACTCTGCTTCTGCACATCTGGAAAATGTCATCTGGAGCACAATTCCAAGGCAGATTTCAGAATAATCCCGGAACTCTGCTTCTGCACATTTGGAAAATAAACAATAGAGCAAAATTGCAGAGGAGAATTTCAGCATCATTCTGGAACTATGAGTCTGCACATCTGGAAAATGTCAGCTAGAGATAAATTACAGAGGTAGATTTCAGCATAATCCTGGAACTCTGCTTCTGCACATCTGGAAAATGTCATTTGGAGCTAAATTCCAAGGCAGATTTCAGGATAATCCTGGAACTCTGCTTCAGGACATCTGGAAAATAAAAAATACAGCAAAAATGCAGAGGAGATTTCAGCATCACTCTGGAACTCTGCTTCTGCACATCTGAAAAATGTCATCTGGAGCAAAGTTCCAAGGCAGATTTCAGCATAATCCTGGAACTCCGCTTCTGCACATCTGGAAAATGTAAATCTGGAGCAAAATTCCAAAGCAGATTTCAGCATAATCCTGAAACTGTACTTCTGAATATCTCGAAAATGTCACCTAGAGAGAAATTTCAAGGCAGATTTCAGAATAATCCTGGAACTCTGCTTCTGCACATCTGGAAAATGTCATCTGGAGCACAATTCCAAGGCAGATTTCAGAATAATCCCGGAACTCTGCTTCTGCACATCTGGAAAATGTAATCTGGAGCGAAATTGCAAGGCAGATTTCAGCATAATCCTGGAACTCTGCTTCTGCTGATCTGGAAAATGTCATCTGGAGCGAAATTCCAAAGCAGATTTCAGCATAATCCTGGAACTCGGCTTCAGGACATCTGGAAAATAAACAATAGAGCAAAATTGCAGAGATTTCAGCATCACTCTGGAACGCTGCTTCTGCACCTCTGGAAAATGTCATCTGGAGCTAAATTCCAAGGCAGATTTCAGCATAATCCTGGAACTCGGCTTCAGGACATCTGGAAAATAAACAATAGAGCAAAATTGCAGAGATTTCAGCATCACTCTGGAACGCTGCTTCTGCACCTCTGGAAAATGTCATCTGGAGCTAAATTCCAAGGCAGATTTCAGCATAATCCTGGAACTCGGCTTCAGGACATCTGGAAAATAAACAATAGAGCAAAATTGCAGAGATTTCAGCATCACTCTGGAACGCTGCTTCTGCACATCTGGAAAATGTCATCTGGAGCGAAATTGCAAGGCAGATTTCAGCATAATCCTGGAACTCTGCTTCTGCTCATCTGGAAAATGTCAATCTGGAGCAAAATTCCAAAGCAGATTTCAGCATAATCCTGGAACTCGGCTTCAGGACATCTGGAAAATAAACAATAGAGCAAAATTGCAGAGATTTCAGCATCACTCTGGAACGCTGCTTCTGCACATCTGGAAAATGTCATCTGGAGCGAAATTTCAAGGCAGATTTCAGCATAATCCTGAAACTCTACTTCTGAATATGTGGAAAGTGTCACCTAGAGAGAAATTCCAAGGCAGATTTCAGAATAATCCTGGAACTCTGCTTCTGCACGTCTGGAAAATGTCATCTGGAGCACAATTCCAAGGCAGATTTCAGAATAATCCCGGAACTCTGCTTCTGCACATTTGGAAAATAAACAATAGAGCAAAATTGCAGAGGAGAATTTCAGCATCATTCTGGAACTATGAGTCTGCACATCTGGAAAATGTCAGCTAGAGATAAATTACAGAGGTAGATTTCAGCATAATCCTGGAACTCTGCTTCTGCACATTTGGAAAATGTCATTTGGAGCTAAATTCCAAGGCAGATTTCAGGATAATCCTGGAACTCTGCTTCAGGACATCTGGAAAATAAAAAATACAGCAAAAATGCAGAGGAGATTTCAGCATCACTCTGGAACTCTGCTTCTGCACATCTGAAAAATGTCATCTGGAGCAAAGTTCCAAGGCAGATTTCAGCATAATCCTGGAACTCCGCTTCTGCACATCTGGAAAATGTAAATCTGGAGCAAAATTCCAAAGCAGATTTCAGCATAATCCTGAAACTGTACTTCTGAATATCTCGAAAATGTCACCTAGAGAGAAATTTCAAGGCAGATTTCAGAATAATCCTGGAACTCTGCTTCTGCACATCTGGAAAATGTCATCTGGAGCACAATTCCAAGGCAGATTTCAGAATAATCCCGGAACTCTGCTTCTGCACATCTGGAAAATGTAATCTGGAGCGAAATTGCAAGGCAGATTTCAGCATAATCCTGGAACTCTGCTTCTGCTGATCTGGAAAATGTCATCTGGAGCGAAATTCCAAGGCAGATTTCAGCATAATGCTGGATCTCTGCTTCTGCACATTTGGAAAATAAACAATAGAGCAAAATTGCAGAGGAGAATTTCAGCATCATTCTGGAACTATGAGTCTGCACATCTGGAAAAAGTCAGCTAGAGATAAATTGCAGGGGTAGATTTCAGCATAATCCTGGAACTCTGCTTCTGCACATCTGGAAAATGTCATCTGGAGCGAAATTGCAAGGCAGATTTCAGCATAATCCTGGAACTCTGCTTCTGCACATCTGAAAAATGTCATCTGGAGCACAATTCCAAGGCAGCTTTCAGCATAATCCTGGAACTGTACTTCTGAATATCTCGAAAATGTCACGTAGAGAGAAATTGCAAGGCAGATTTCAGCATAATCCTGGAACTCTGCTTCTGCACATCTGGAAAATAAACAATAGAGCAAAATAGCAGAGGAGAATTTCAGCATCATTCTGGAACTATGAGTCTGCACATCTGGAAAATGTCAGCTAGAGATAAATTGCAGAGGTAGATTTCAGCATAATCCTGGAACTCTGCTTCTGCACATCTGGAAAAGGTCATCTGGAGCAAAATTCCAAGGCAGATTTCAGCAAAATCCTGGATCTCTGCTTCTGCACATTTGGAAAATAAACAATAGAGCAAAACTGCAGAGGAGAATTTCAACATCACTCTGGAACTGTGAGTCTGCAAATTTGGAAAATGAAAGCTAGAGATAAATTGCAGGGGTAGATTTCAGCATAATCCTGGAACTCTGCTTCTGCACATCTGGAAAAGGTCATCTGGAGCGAAATTGCAAGGCAGATTTCAGCATAATCCTGGAACTGTACTTCTGAATATCTCAAAAATGTCACCTAGAGAGAAATTTCAAGGCAGATTTCAGAATAATCCTGGAACTCTGCTTCTGCACATCTGGAAAATGTCATCTGGAGCACAATTCCAAGGCAGATTTCAGCATAATCCTGGAACTCCGCTTCTGCACATCTGGAAAATGTAAATCTGGAGCAAAATTCCAAAGCAGATTTCAGCATAATCCTGAAACTGTACTTCTGAATATCTCAAAAATGTCACCTAGAGAGAAATTTCAAGGCAGATTTCAGAATAATCCTGGAACTCTGCTTCTGCACATCTGGAAAATGTCATCTGGAGCACAATTCCAAGGCAGATTTCAGAATAATCCCGGAACTCTGCTTCTGCACATCTGGAAAATGTCATCTGGAGCGAAATTGCAAGGCAGATTTCAGCATAATCCTGGAACTCTGCTTCTGCTGATCTGGAAAATGTCATCTGGAGCGAAATTGCAAGGCAGATTTCAGCATAATCCTGGAACTCTGCTTCTGCTCACCTGGAAAATGTCAATCTGGAGCAAAATTCCAAAGCAGATTTCAGCATAATCCTGGAACTCGGCTTCAGGACATCTGGAAAATAAACAATAGAGCAAAATTGCAGAGATTTCAGCATCACTCTGGAACGCTGCTTCTGCACCTCTGGAAAATGTCATCTGGAGCTAAATTCCAAGGCAGATTTCAGCATAATCCTGGAACTCGGCTTCAGGACATCTGGAAAATAAACAATAGAGCAAAATTGCAGAGATTTCAGCATCACTCTGGAACGCTGCTTCTGCACATCTGGAAAATGTCATCTGGAGCGAAATTGCAAGGCAGATTTCAGCATAATCCTGGAACTCTGCTTCTGCTCATCTGGAAAATGTCAATCTGGAGCAAAATTCCAAAGCAGATTTCAGCATAATCCTGGAACTCGGCTTCAGGACATCTGGAAAATAAACAATAGAGCAAAATTGCAGAGATTTCAGCATCACTCTGGAACGCTGCTTCTGCACATCTGGAAAATGTCATCTGGAGCGAAATTTCAAGGCAGATTTCAGCATAATCCTGAAACTCTACTTCTGAATATGTGGAAAGTGTCACCTAGAGAGAAATTCCAAGGCAGATTTCAGAATAATCCTGGAACTCTGCTTCTGCACATCTGGAAAATGTCATCTGGAGCACAATTCCAAGGCAGATTTCAGAATAATCCCGGAACTCTGCTTCTGCACATTTGGAAAATAAACAATAGAGCAAAATTGCAGAGGAGAATTTCAGCATCATTCTGGAACTATGAGTCTGCACATCTGGAAAATGTCAGCTAGAGATAAATTACAGAGGTAGATTTCAGCATAATCCTGGAACTCTGCTTCTGCACATCTGGAAAATGTCATTTGGAGCTAAATTCCAAGGCAGATTTCAGGATAATCCTGGAACTCTGCTTCAGGACATCTGGAAAATAAAAAATACAGCAAAAATGCAGAGGAGATTTCAGCATCACTCTGGAACTCTGCTTCTGCACATCTGAAAAATGTCATCTGGAGCAAAGTTCCAAGGCAGATTTCAGCATAATCCTGGAACTCCGCTTCTGCACATCTGGAAAATGTAAATCTGGAGCAAAATTCCAAAGCAGATTTCAGCATAATCCTGAAACTGTACTTCTGAATATCTCGAAAATGTCACCTAGAGAGAAATTTCAAGGCAGATTTCAGAATAATCCTGGAACTCTGCTTCTGCACATCTGGAAAATGTCATCTGGAGCACAATTCCAAGGCAGATTTCAGAATAATCCCGGAACTCTGCTTCTGCACATCTGGAAAATGTAATCTGGAGCGAAATTGCAAGGCAGATTTCAGCATAATCCTGGAACTCTGCTTCTGCTGATCTGGAAAATGTCATCTGGAGCGAAATTCCAAAGCAGATTTCAGCATAATCCTGGAACTCGGCTTCAGGACATCTGGAAAATAAACAATAGAGCAAAATTGCAGAGATTTCAGCATCACTCTGGAACGCTGCTTCTGCACCTCTGGAAAATGTCATCTGGAGCTAAATTCCAAGGCAGATTTCAGCATAATCCTGGAACTCGGCTTCAGGACATCTGGAAAATAAACAATAGAGCAAAATTGCAGAGATTTCAGCATCACTCTGGAACGCTGCTTCTGCACCTCTGGAAAATGTCATCTGGAGCTAAATTCCAAGGCAGATTTCAGCATAATCCTGGAACTCGGCTTCAGGACATCTGGAAAATAAACAATAGAGCAAAATTGCAGAGATTTCAGCATCACTCTGGAACGCTGCTTCTGCACATCTGGAAAATGTCATCTGGAGCGAAATTGCAAGGCAGATTTCAGCATAATCCTGGAACTCTGCTTCTGCTCATCTGGAAAATGTCAATCTGGAGCAAAATTCCAAAGCAGATTTCAGCATAATCCTGGAACTCGGCTTCAGGACATCTGGAAAATAAACAATAGAGCAAAATTGCAGAGATTTCAGCATCACTCTGGAACGCTGCTTCTGCACATCTGGAAAATGTCATCTGGAGCGAAATTTCAAGGCAGATTTCAGCATAATCCTGAAACTCTACTTCTGAATATGTGGAAAGTGTCACCTAGAGAGAAATTCCAAGGCAGATTTCAGAATAATCCTGGAACTCTGCTTCTGCACGTCTGGAAAATGTCATCTGGAGCACAATTCCAAGGCAGATTTCAGAATAATCCCGGAACTCTGCTTCTGCACATTTGGAAAATAAACAATAGAGCAAAATTGCAGAGGAGAATTTCAGCATCATTCTGGAACTATGAGTCTGCACATCTGGAAAATGTCAGCTAGAGATAAATTACAGAGGTAGATTTCAGCATAATCCTGGAACTCTGCTTCTGCACATCTGGAAAATGTCATTTGGAGCTAAATTCCAAGGCAGATTTCAGGATAATCCTGGAACTCTGCTTCAGGACATCTGGAAAATAAAAAATACAGCAAAAATGCAGAGGAGATTTCAGCATCACTCTGGAACTCTGCTTCTGCACATCTGAAAAATGTCATCTGGAGCAAAGTTCCAAGGCAGATTTCAGCATAATCCTGGAACTCCGCTTCTGCACATCTGGAAAATGTAAATCTGGAGCAAAATTCCAAAGCAGATTTCAGCATAATCCTGAAACTGTACTTCTGAATATCTCGAAAATGTCACCTAGAGAGAAATTTCAAGGCAGATTTCAGAATAATCCTGGAACTCTGCTTCTGCACATCTGGAAAATGTCATCTGGAGCACAATTCCAAGGCAGATTTCAGAATAATCCCGGAACTCTGCTTCTGCACATCTGGAAAATGTAATCTGGAGCGAAATTGCAAGGCAGATTTCAGCATAATCCTGGAACTCTGCTTCTGCTGATCTGGAAAATGTCATCTGGAGCGAAATTCCAAGGCAGATTTCAGCATAATGCTGGATCTCTGCTTCTGCACATTTGGAAAATAAACAATAGAGCAAAATTGCAGAGGAGAATTTCAGCATCATTCTGGAACTATGAGTCTGCACATCTGGAAAAAGTCAGCTAGAGATAAATTGCAGGGGTAGATTTCAGCATAATCCTGGAACTCTGCTTCTGCACATCTGGAAAATGTCATCTGGAGCGAAATTGCAAGGCAGATTTCAGCATAATCCTGGAACTCTGCTTCTGCACATCTGAAAAATGTCATCTGGAGCACAATTCCAAGGCAGCTTTCAGCATAATCCTGGAACTGTACTTCTGAATATCTCGAAAATGTCACGTAGAGAGAAATTGCAAGGCAGATTTCAGCATAATCCTGGAACTCTGCTTCTGCACATCTGGAAAATAAACAATAGAGCAAAATTGCAGAGGAGAATTTCAGCATCATTCTGGAACTATGAGTCTGCACATCTGGAAAATGTCAGCTAGAGATAAATTGCAGAGGTAGATTTCAGCATAATCCTGGAACTCTGCTTCTGCACATCTGGAAAAGGTCATCTGGAGCAAAATTCCAAGGCAGATTTCAGCAAAATCCTGGATCTCTGCTTCTGCACATTTGGAAAATAAACAATAGAGCAAAACTGCAGAGGAGAATTTCAACATCACTCTGGAACTGTGAGTCTGCAAATTTGGAAAATGAAAGCTAGAGATAAATTGCAGGGGTAGATTTCAGCATAATCCTGGAACTCTGCTTCTGCACATCTGGAAAAGGTCATCTGGAGCGAAATTGCAAGGCAGATTTCAGCATAATCCTGGAACTGTACTTCTGAATATCTCAAAAATGTCACCTAGAGAGAAATTTCAAGGCAGATTTCAGAATAATCCTGGAACTCTGCTTCTGCACATCTGGAAAATGTCATCTGGAGCACAATTCCAAGGCAGATTTCAGCATAATCCTGGAACTCCGCTTCTGCACATCTGGAAAATGTAAATCTGGAGCAAAATTCCAAAGCAGATTTCAGCATAATCCTGAAACTGTACTTCTGAATATCTCAAAAATGTCACCTAGAGAGAAATTTCAAGGCAGATTTCAGAATAATCCTGGAACTCTGCTTCTGCACATCTGGAAAATGTCATCTGGAGCACAATTCCAAGGCAGATTTCAGAATAATCCCGGAACTCTGCTTCTGCACATCTGGAAAATGTCATCTGGAGCGAAATTGCAAGGCAGATTTCAGCATAATCCTGGAACTCTGCTTCTGCTGATCTGGAAAATGTCATCTGGAGCGAAATTGCAAGGCAGATTTCAGCATAATCCTGGAACTCTGCTTCTGCTCACCTGGAAAATGTCAATCTGGAGCAAAATTCCAAAGCAGATTTCAGCATAATCCTGGAACTCGGCTTCAGGACATCTGGAAAATAAACAATAGAGCAAAATTGCAGAGATTTCAGCATCACTCTGGAACGCTGCTTCTGCACCTCTGGAAAATGTCATCTGGAGCTAAATTCCAAGGCAGATTTCAGCATAATCCTGGAACTCGGCTTCAGGACATCTGGAAAATAAACAATAGAGCAAAATTGCAGAGATTTCAGCATCACTCTGGAACGCTGCTTCTGCACATCTGGAAAATGTCATCTGGAGCGAAATTGCAAGGCAGATTTCAGCATAATCCTGGAACTCTGCTTCTGCTCATCTGGAAAATGTCAATCTGGAGCAAAATTCCAAAGCAGATTTCAGCATAATCCTGGAACTCGGCTTCAGGACATCTGGAAAATAAACAATAGAGCAAAATTGCAGAGATTTCAGCATCACTCTGGAACGCTGCTTCTGCACATCTGGAAAATGTCATCTGGAGCGAAATTTCAAGGCAGATTTCAGCATAATCCTGAAACTCTACTTCTGAATATGTGGAAAGTGTCACCTAGAGAGAAATTCCAAGGCAGATTTCAGAATAATCCTGGAACTCTGCTTCTGCACATCTGGAAAATGTCATCTGGAGCACAATTCCAAGGCAGATTTCAGAATAATCCCGGAACTCTGCTTCTGCACATTTGGAAAATAAACAATAGAGCAAAATTGCAGAGGAGAATTTCAGCATCATTCTGGAACTATGAGTCTGCACATCTGGAAAATGTCAGCTAGAGATAAATTACAGAGGTAGATTTCAGCATAATCCTGGAACTCTGCTTCTGCACATCTGGAAAATGTCATTTGGAGCTAAATTCCAAGGTAGATTTCAGGATAATCCTGGAACTCTGCTTCAGGACATCTGGAAAATAAAAAATACAGCAAAAATGCAGAGGAGATTTCAGCATCACTCTGGAACTCTGCTTCTGCACATCTGAAAAATGTCATCTGGAGCAAAGTTCCAAGGCAGATTTCAGCATAATCCTGGAACTCCGCTTCTGCACATCTGGAAAATGTAAATCTGGAGCAAAATTCCAAAGCAGATTTCAGCATAATCCTGAAACTGTACTTCTGAATATCTCGAAAATGTCACCTAGAGAGAAATTTCAAGGCAGATTTCAGAATAATCCTGGAACTCTGCTTCTGCACATCTGGAAAATGTCATCTGGAGCACAATTCCAAGGCAGATTTCAGAATAATCCCGGAACTCTGCTTCTGCACATCTGGAAAATGTAATCTGGAGCGAAATTGCAAGGCAGATTTCAGCATAATCCTGGAACTCTGCTTCTGCTGATCTGGAAAATGTCATCTGGAGCGAAATTCCAAAGCAGATTTCAGCATAATCCTGGAACTCGGCTTCAGGACATCTGGAAAATAAACAATAGAGCAAAATTGCAGAGATTTCAGCATCACTCTGGAACGCTGCTTCTGCACCTCTGGAAAATGTCATCTGGAGCTAAATTCCAAGGCAGATTTCAGCATAATCCTGGAACTCGGCTTCAGGACATCTGGAAAATAAACAATAGAGCAAAATTGCAGAGATTTCAGCATCACTCTGGAACGCTGCTTCTGCACCTCTGGAAAATGTCATCTGGAGCTAAATTCCAAGGCAGATTTCAGCATAATCCTGGAACTCGGCTTCAGGACATCTGGAAAATAAACAATAGAGCAAAATTGCAGAGATTTCAGCATCACTCTGGAACGCTGCTTCTGCACATCTGGAAAATGTCATCTGGAGCGAAATTGCAAGGCAGATTTCAGCATAATCCTGGAACTCTGCTTCTGCTCATCTGGAAAATGTCAATCTGGAGCAAAATTCCAAAGCAGATTTCAGCATAATCCTGGAACTCGGCTTCAGGACATCTGGAAAATAAACAATAGAGCAAAATTGCAGAGATTTCAGCATCACTCTGGAACGCTGCTTCTGCACATCTGGAAAATGTCATCTGGAGCGAAATTTCAAGGCAGATTTCAGCATAATCCTGAAACTCTACTTCTGAATATGTGGAAAGTGTCACCTAGAGAGAAATTCCAAGGCAGATTTCAGAATAATCCTGGAACTCTGCTTCTGCACGTCTGGAAAATGTCATCTGGAGCACAATTCCAAGGCAGATTTCAGAATAATCCCGGAACTCTGCTTCTGCACATTTGGAAAATAAACAATAGAGCAAAATTGCAGAGGAGAATTTCAGCATCATTCTGGAACTATGAGTCTGCACATCTGGAAAATGTCAGCTAGAGATAAATTACAGAGGTAGATTTCAGCATAATCCTGGAACTCTGCTTCTGCACATCTGGAAAATGTCATTTGGAGCTAAATTCCAAGGCAGATTTCAGGATAATCCTGGAACTCTGCTTCAGGACATCTGGAAAATAAAAAATACAGCAAAAATGCAGAGGAGATTTCAGCATCACTCTGGAACTCTGCTTCTGCACATCTGAAAAATGTCATCTGGAGCAAAGTTCCAAGGCAGATTTCAGCATAATCCTGGAACTCCGCTTCTGCACATCTGGAAAATGTAAATCTGGAGCAAAATTCCAAAGCAGATTTCAGCATAATCCTGAAACTGTACTTCTGAATATCTCGAAAATGTCACCTAGAGAGAAATTTCAAGGCAGATTTCAGAATAATCCTGGAACTCTGCTTCTGCACATCTGGAAAATGTCATCTGGAGCACAATTCCAAGGCAGATTTCAGAATAATCCCGGAACTCTGCTTCTGCACATCTGGAAAATGTAATCTGGAGCGAAATTGCAAGGCAGATTTCAGCATAATCCTGGAACTCTGCTTCTGCTGATCTGGAAAATGTCATCTGGAGCGAAATTCCAAGGCAGATTTCAGCATAATGCTGGATCTCTGCTTCTGCACATTTGGAAAATAAACAATAGAGCAAAATTGCAGAGGAGAATTTCAGCATCATTCTGGAACTATGAGTCTGCACATCTGGAAAAAGTCAGCTAGAGATAAATTGCAGGGGTAGATTTCAGCATAATCCTGGAACTCTGCTTCTGCACATCTGGAAAATGTCATCTGGAGCGAAATTGCAAGGCAGATTTCAGCATAATCCTGGAACTCTGCTTCTGCACATCTGAAAAATGTCATCTGGAGCACAATTCCAAGGCAGCTTTCAGCATAATCCTGGAACTGTACTTCTGAATATCTCGAAAATGTCACGTAGAGAGAAATTGCAAGGCAGATTTCAGCATAATCCTGGAACTCTGCTTCTGCACATCTGGAAAATAAACAATAGAGCAAAATTGCAGAGGAGAATTTCAGCATCATTCTGGAACTATGAGTCTGCACATCTGGAAAATGTCAGCTAGAGATAAATTGCAGAGGTAGATTTCAGCATAATCCTGGAACTCTGCTTCTGCACATCTGGAAAAGGTCATCTGGAGCAAAATTCCAAGGCAGATTTCAGCAAAATCCTGGATCTCTGCTTCTGCACATTTGGAAAATAAACAATAGAGCAAAACTGCAGAGGAGAATTTCAACATCACTCTGGAACTGTGAGTCTGCAAATTTGGAAAATGAAAGCTAGAGATAAATTGCAGGGGTAGATTTCAGCATAATCCTGGAACTCTGCTTCTGCACATCTGGAAAAGGTCATCTGGAGCGAAATTGCAAGGCAGATTTCAGCATAATCCTGGAACTGTACTTCTGAATATCTCAAAAATGTCACCTAGAGAGAAATTTCAAGGCAGATTTCAGAATAATCCTGGAACTCTGCTTCTGCACATCTGGAAAATGTCATCTGGAGCACAATTCCAAGGCAGATTTCAGCATAATCCTGGAACTCCGCTTCTGCACATCTGGAAAATGTAAATCTGGAGCAAAATTCCAAAGCAGATTTCAGCATAATCCTGAAACTGTACTTCTGAATATCTCAAAAATGTCACCTAGAGAGAAATTTCAAGGCAGATTTCAGAATAATCCTGGAACTCTGCTTCTGCACATCTGGAAAATGTCATCTGGAGCACAATTCCAAGGCAGATTTCAGAATAATCCCGGAACTCTGCTTCTGCACATCTGGAAAATGTCATCTGGAGCGAAATTGCAAGGCAGATTTCAGCATAATCCTGGAACTCTGCTTCTGCTGATCTGGAAAATGTCATCTGGAGCGAAATTGCAAGGCAGATTTCAGCATAATCCTGGAACTCTGCTTCTGCTCACCTGGAAAATGTCAATCTGGAGCAAAATTCCAAAGCAGATTTCAGCATAATCCTGGAACTCGGCTTCAGGACATCTGGAAAATAAACAATAGAGCAAAATTGCAGAGATTTCAGCATCACTCTGGAACGCTGCTTCTGCACCTCTGGAAAATGTCATCTGGAGCTAAATTCCAAGGCAGATTTCAGCATAATCCTGGAACTCGGCTTCAGGACATCTGGAAAATAAACAATAGAGCAAAATTGCAGAGATTTCAGCATCACTCTGGAACGCTGCTTCTGCACATCTGGAAAATGTCATCTGGAGCGAAATTGCAAGGCAGATTTCAGCATAATCCTGGAACTCTGCTTCTGCTCATCTGGAAAATGTCAATCTGGAGCAAAATTCCAAAGCAGATTTCAGCATAATCCTGGAACTCGGCTTCAGGACATCTGGAAAATAAACAATAGAGCAAAATTGCAGAGATTTCAGCATCACTCTGGAACGCTGCTTCTGCACATCTGGAAAATGTCATCTGGAGCGAAATTTCAAGGCAGATTTCAGCATAATCCTGAAACTCTACTTCTGAATATGTGGAAAGTGTCACCTAGAGAGAAATTCCAAGGCAGATTTCAGAATAATCCTGGAACTCTGCTTCTGCACATCTGGAAAATGTCATCTGGAGCACAATTCCAAGGCAGATTTCAGAATAATCCCGGAACTCTGCTTCTGCACATTTGGAAAATAAACAATAGAGCAAAATTGCAGAGGAGAATTTCAGCATCATTCTGGAACTATGAGTCTGCACATCTGGAAAATGTCAGCTAGAGATAAATTACAGAGGTAGATTTCAGCATAATCCTGGAACTCTGCTTCTGCACATCTGGAAAATGTCATTTGGAGCTAAATTCCAAGGCAGATTTCAGGATAATCCTGGAACTCTGCTTCAGGACATCTGGAAAATAAAAAATACAGCAAAAATGCAGAGGAGATTTCAGCATCACTCTGGAACTCTGCTTCTGCACATCTGAAAAATGTCATCTGGAGCAAAGTTCCAAGGCAGATTTCAGCATAATCCTGGAACTCCGCTTCTGCACATCTGGAAAATGTAAATCTGGAGCAAAATTCCAAAGCAGATTTCAGCATAATCCTGAAACTGTACTTCTGAATATCTCGAAAATGTCACCTAGAGAGAAATTTCAAGGCAGATTTCAGAATAATCCTGGAACTCTGCTTCTGCACATCTGGAAAATGTCATCTGGAGCACAATTCCAAGGCAGATTTCAGAATAATCCCGGAACTCTGCTTCTGCACATCTGGAAAATGTAATCTGGAGCGAAATTGCAAGGCAGATTTCAGCATAATCCTGGAACTCTGCTTCTGCTGATCTGGAAAATGTCATCTGGAGCGAAATTCCAAAGCAGATTTCAGCATAATCCTGGAACTCGGCTTCAGGACATCTGGAAAATAAACAATAGAGCAAAATTGCAGAGATTTCAGCATCACTCTGGAACGCTGCTTCTGCACCTCTGGAAAATGTCATCTGGAGCTAAATTCCAAGGCAGATTTCAGCATAATCCTGGAACTCGGCTTCAGGACATCTGGAAAATAAACAATAGAGCAAAATTGCAGAGATTTCAGCATCACTCTGGAACGCTGCTTCTGCACCTCTGGAAAATGTCATCTGGAGCTAAATTCCAAGGCAGATTTCAGCATAATCCTGGAACTCGGCTTCAGGACATCTGGAAAATAAACAATAGAGCAAAATTGCAGAGATTTCAGCATCACTCTGGAACGCTGCTTCTGCACATCTGGAAAATGTCATCTGGAGCGAAATTGCAAGGCAGATTTCAGCATAATCCTGGAACTCTGCTTCTGCTCATCTGGAAAATGTCAATCTGGAGCAAAATTCCAAAGCAGATTTCAGCATAATCCTGGAACTCGGCTTCAGGACATCTGGAAAATAAACAATAGAGCAAAATTGCAGAGATTTCAGCATCACTCTGGAACGCTGCTTCTGCACATCTGGAAAATGTCATCTGGAGCGAAATTTCAAGGCAGATTTCAGCATAATCCTGAAACTCTACTTCTGAATATGTGGAAAGTGTCACCTAGAGAGAAATTCCAAGGCAGATTTCAGAATAATCCTGGAACTCTGCTTCTGCACGTCTGGAAAATGTCATCTGGAGCACAATTCCAAGGCAGATTTCAGAATAATCCCGGAACTCTGCTTCTGCACATTTGGAAAATAAACAATAGAGCAAAATTGCAGAGGAGAATTTCAGCATCATTCTGGAACTATGAGTCTGCACATCTGGAAAATGTCAGCTAGAGATAAATTACAGAGGTAGATTTCAGCATAATCCTGGAACTCTGCTTCTGCACATCTGGAAAATGTCATTTGGAGCTAAATTCCAAGGCAGATTTCAGGATAATCCTGGAACTCTGCTTCAGGACATCTGGAAAATAAAAAATACAGCAAAAATGCAGAGGAGATTTCAGCATCACTCTGGAACTCTGCTTCTGCACATCTGAAAAATGTCATCTGGAGCAAAGTTCCAAGGCAGATTTCAGCATAATCCTGGAACTCCGCTTCTGCACATCTGGAAAATGTAAATCTGGAGCAAAATTCCAAAGCAGATTTCAGCATAATCCTGAAACTGTACTTCTGAATATCTCGAAAATGTCACCTAGAGAGAAATTTCAAGGCAGATTTCAGAATAATCCTGGAACTCTGCTTCTGCACATCTGGAAAATGTCATCTGGAGCACAATTCCAAGGCAGATTTCAGAATAATCCCGGAACTCTGCTTCTGCACATCTGGAAAATGTAATCTGGAGCGAAATTGCAAGGCAGATTTCAGCATAATCCTGGAACTCTGCTTCTGCTGATCTGGAAAATGTCATCTGGAGCGAAATTCCAAGGCAGATTTCAGCATAATGCTGGATCTCTGCTTCTGCACATTTGGAAAATAAACAATAGAGCAAAATTGCAGAGGAGAATTTCAGCATCATTCTGGAACTATGAGTCTGCACATCTGGAAAAAGTCAGCTAGAGATAAATTGCAGGGGTAGATTTCAGCATAATCCTGGAACTCTGCTTCTGCACATCTGGAAAATGTCATCTGGAGCGAAATTGCAAGGCAGATTTCAGCATAATCCTGGAACTCTGCTTCTGCACATCTGAAAAATGTCATCTGGAGCACAATTCCAAGGCAGCTTTCAGCATAATCCTGGAACTGTACTTCTGAATATCTCGAAAATGTCACGTAGAGAGAAATTGCAAGGCAGATTTCAGCATAATCCTGGAACTCTGCTTCTGCACATCTGGAAAATGTCATCTGGAGCAAAATTCCAAGTCAGATTTTAGCATAATCCTGGAACTCTGCTTCTGCACATCTGGACAATTTCAATCTGGAGCACAATTCCAAGGCAGATTTTAGAATCATCCTGGAACTCTACTTCTGAATATTTGAAAAATGTCACCAAGAGAGAAATTCCAAGGCATATTTCAGAATAATCCTGGAACTCTGCTTCTGCACATCTGGAAAATGTCATCTGGAGCTAAATTCCAAGGCAGATTTCAGCATAATCCTGGAACTCTACTTCTGAATATGTGGAAAGTGTCACCTAGAGAGAAATTCCAAGGCAGATTTTAGAATAATCCTGGAACTCTGCTTCTGCACATCTGGAAAATGTCATCTGGAGCACAATTCCAAGGCAGATTTCAGAATAATCCTGGAACTCTGCTTCTGCACATTTGGAAAATAAACAATATAGCAAAATTGCAGAGGAGAATTTCAGCATCATTCTGGAACTATCAGTCTGCACATCTGGAAAATGTCAGCTAGAGATAAATTGCAGGGGTAGATTTCAGCGTAATCCTGGAACTCTGCTTCTGCACATCTGGAAAATGTCATCTGGAGCAAAATTCCAAGTCAGATTTTAGCATAATCGTGGAACTCTGCTTCTGCATATTTGGAAAATATACAATAGAGCAAAATTGCAGAGGAGAATTTCAGCATCATTCTGGAACAATGAGTCTGCACATCTGTAAAATGTCAGCTTGAGATAAATTGCAGGGGTAGATTTCAGCATAATCCTGGAACTCTGCTTCTGCACATCTGGAAAATGTCATCTGGAGCGAAATTCCAAGGCAGATTTCAGCATAATCCTGAAACTCTACTTCTGAATATGTGGAAAATGTCACCTAGAGAGAAATTCCAAGGCAGATTTCAGCATAATCCTGGAACTCTGCTTCTGCACATCTGGAAAATGTCATCTGGAGCAAAATTCCAAGGCAGATTTCAGAATAATCCTGGAACTCTGCCTCTGCATATCTGGAAAATGTCACCAAGAGAGAAATTCCAAGGCAGATTTCAGAATAATCCTGGAACTCTGCTTCTGCACATCTGGAAAATGTCATCTGGAGCAAAATTCCAAGGCAGATTTCAGCATAATCCTGGTACTCTGCTTCTGCCTATTTGGAAAATAAACAATAGAGCAAAATTGCAGAGGAGAATTTCAGCATCATTCTGGAACTATGAGTCTGCACATCTGTAAAATGTCAGCTTGAGATAAATTGCAGGGGTAGATTTCAGCATAATCCTGGAACTCTGCTTCTGCACATCTGGAAAATGTCATCTGGAGCAAAATTCCAAGTCAGATTTTAGCATAATCCTGGAACTCTGCTTCTGCACATCTGGACAATTTCAATCTGGAGCACAATTCCAAGGCAGATTTTAGAATCATCCTGGAACTCTACTTCTGAATATTTGAAAAATGTCACCAAGAGAGAAATTCCAAGGCATATTTCAGAATAATCCTGGAACTCTGCTTCTGCACATCTGGAAAATGTCATCTGGAGCTAAATTCCAAGGCAGATTTCAGCATAATCCTGGAACTCTACTTCTGAATATGTGGAAAGTGTCACCTAGAGAGAAATTCCAAGGCAGATTTTAGAATAATCCTGGAACTCTGCTTCTGCACATCTGGAAAATGTCATCTGGAGCACAATTCCAAGGCAGATTTCAGAATAATCCTGGAACTCTGCTTCTGCACAT
This sequence comes from Pituophis catenifer annectens, assembly GCF_029215685.1. Classification (NCBI taxonomy): domain Eukaryota; kingdom Metazoa; phylum Chordata; class Lepidosauria; order Squamata; family Colubridae; genus Pituophis; species Pituophis catenifer. Next base: position 47,058,352 of record NW_027256885.1, read on the forward strand.
TTGGAAAATAAACAATATAGCAAAATTGCAGAGGAGAATTTCAGCATCATTCTGGAACTATCAGTCTGCACATCTGGAAAATGTCAGCTAGAGATAAATTGCAGGGGTAGATTTCAGCGTAATCCTGGAACTCTGCTTCTGCACATCTGGAAAATGTCATCTGGAGCAAAATTCCAAGTCAGATTTTAGCATAATCGTGGAACTCTGCTTCTGCATATTTGGAAAATATACAATAGAGCAAAATTGCAGAGGAGAATTTCAGCATCATTCTGGAACTATGAGTCTGCACATCTGTAAAATGTCAGCTTGAGATAAATTGCAGGGGTAGATTTCAGCATAATCCTGGAACTCTGCTTCTGCACATCTGGAAAATGTCATCTGGAGCGAAATTCCAAGGCAGATTTCAGCATAATCCTGAAACTCTACTTCTGAATATGTGGAAAATGTCACCTAGAGAGAAATTCCAAGGCAGATTTCAGCATAATCCTGGAACTCTGCTTCTGCACATCTGGAAAATGTCATCTGGAGCAAAATTCCAAGGCAGATTTCAGAATAATCCTGGAACTCTGCTTCTGCACATCTGGACAATTTCAATCTGGAGCACAATTCCAAGGCAGATTTTAGAATCATCCTGGAACTCTACTTCTGAATATTTGAAAAATGTCACCAAGAGAGAAATTCCAAGGCATATTTCAGCATAATCCTGGAACTCTGCTTCTGCACATCTGGAAAATGTCATCTGGAGCTAAATTCCAAGGCAGATTTCAGCATAATCCTGGAACTCTACTTCTGAATATGTGGAAAGTGTCACCTAGAGAGAAATTCCAAGGCAGATTTTAGAATAATCCTGGAACTCTGCTTCTGCACATCTGGAAAATGTCATCTGGAGCACAATTCCAAGGCAGATTTCAGCATAATCCTGGAACACTGCTTCTGCACATTTGGAAAATAAACAATAGAGTAAAATTGCAGAGGAGATTTTCAGCATCACTCTGGAACTATGAGTCTGCACATCTGGAAAATGTCAGCTAGAGATAAATTGCAGGGGTACATTCAGCATAATCCTGGAACTCTGCTTCTGCAAATCTGGAAAATGTCATCTGGAGCGAAATTCCAAGGCAGATTTCAGCATAATCCTGGAACTCTGCCTCTGCATATCTGGAAAATGTCAATCTGGAGCAAAATTCCAAGGCAGATTTCCGCATAATCCTGAAACTCTATTTCTGAATATTTGAAAAATTTCACCTAGAGAGAAATTCCAAGGCAGATTTCAGCATAATCCTGGAACTCTGCTTCTGCACATCTGGAAAATGTCATCTGGAGCAAAATTCCAAGGCAGATTTCAGCATAATCCTGGAACTCTGCTTCTGCACATCTGGAAAATGTCATCTGGAGCAAAATTCCAAGTCAGATTTTAGCATAATCCTGGAACTCTGCTTCTGCACATCTGGACAATTTCAATCTGGAGCACAATTCCAAGGCAGATTTTAGAATCATCCTGGAACTCTACTTCTGAATATTTGAAAAATGTCACCAAGAGAGAAATTCCAAGGCATATTTCAGAATAATCCTGGAACTCTGCTTCTGCACATCTGGAAAATGTCATCTGGAGCTAAATTCCAAGGCAGATTTCAGCATAATCCTGGAACTCTACTTCTGAATATGTGGAAAGTGTCACCTAGAGAGAAATTCCAAGGCAGATTTTAGAATAATCCTGGAACTCTGCTTCTGCACATCTGGAAAATGTCATCTGGAGCACAATTCCAAGGCAGATTTCAGAATAATCCTGGAACTCTGCTTCTGCACATTTGGAAAATAAACAATATAGCAAAATTGCAGAGGAGAATTTCAGCATCATTCTGGAACTATCAGTCTGCACATCTGGAAAATGTCAGCTAGAGATAAATTGCAGGGGTAGATTTCAGCGTAATCCTGGAACTCTGCTTCTGCACATCTGGAAAATGTCATCTGGAGCAAAATTCCAAGTCAGATTTTAGCATAATCGTGGAACTCTGCTTCTGCATATTTGGAAAATATACAATAGAGCAAAATTGCAGAGGAGAATTTCAGCATCATTCTGGAACTATGAGTCTGCACATCTGTAAAATGTCAGCTTGAGATAAATTGCAGGGGTAGATTTCAGCATAATCCTGGAACTCTGCTTCTGCACATCTGGAAAATGTCATCTGGAGCGAAATTCCAAGGCAGATTTCAGCATAATCCTGAAACTCTACTTCTGAATATGTGGAAAATGTCACCTAGAGAGAAATTCCAAGGCAGATTTCAGCATAATCCTGGAACTCTGCTTCTGCACATCTGGAAAATGTCATCTGGAGCAAAATTCCAAGGCAGATTTCAGAATAATCCTGGAACTCTGCTTCTGCACATCTGGACAATTTCAATCTGGAGCACAATTCCAAGGCAGATTTTAGAATCATCCTGGAACTCTACTTCTGAATATTTGAAAAATGTCACCAAGAGAGAAATTCCAAGGCATATTTCAGCATAATCCTGGAACTCTGCTTCTGCACATCTGGAAAATGTCATCTGGAGCTAAATTCCAAGGCAGATTTCAGCATAATCCTGGAACTCTACTTCTGAATATGTGGAAAGTGTCACCTAGAGAGAAATTCCAAGGCAGATTTTAGAATAATCCTGGAACTCTGCTTCTGCACATCTGGAAAATGTCATCTGGAGCACAATTCCAAGGCAGATTTCAGCATAATCCTGGAACACTGCTTCTGCACATTTGGAAAATAAACAATAGAGTAAAATTGCAGAGGAGATTTTCAGCATCACTCTGGAACTATGAGTCTGCACATCTGGAAAATGTCAGCTAGAGATAAATTGCAGGGGTACATTCAGCATAATCCTGGAACTCTGCTTCTGCAAATCTGGAAAATGTCATCTGGAGCGAAATTCCAAGGCAGATTTCAGCATAATCCTGGAACTCTGCCTCTGCATATCTGGAAAATGTCATCTGGAGCAAAATTCCAAGGCAGATTTCAGCATAATCCTGGAACTCTGCTTCTGCACATCTGGAAAATGTCATCTGGAGCAAAATTCCAAGTCAGATTTTAGCATAATCCTGGAACTCTGCTTCTGCACATCTGGACAATTTCAATCTGGAGCACAATTCCAAGGCAGATTTTAGAATCATCCTGGAACTCTACTTCTGAATATTTGAAAAATGTCACCAAGAGAGAAATTCCAAGGCATATTTCAGCATAATCCTGGAACTCTGCTTCTGCACATCTGGAAAATGTCATCTGGAGCGAAATTCCAAGTCAGATTTTAGCATAATCCTGGAACTCTGCTTCTGCACATCTGGACAATTTCAATCTGGAGCACAATTCCAAGGCAGATTTTAGAATCATCCTGGAACTCTACTTCTGAATATTTGAAAAATGTCACCAAGAGAGAAATTCCAAGGCATATTTCAGAATAATCCTGGAACTCTGCTTCTGCACATCTGGAAAATGTCATCTGGAGCTAAATTCCAAGGCAGATTTCAGCATAATCCTGAAACTCTACTTCTGAATATGTGGAAAGTGTCACCTAGAGAGAAATTCCAAGGCAGATTTCAGAATAATCCTGGAACTCTGCTTCTGCACATCTGGAAAATGTCATCTGGAGCACAATTCCAAGGCAGATTTCAGAATAATCCCGGAACTCTGCTTCTGCACATTTGGAAAATAAACAATAGAGCAAAATTGCAGAGGAGAATTTCAGCATCATTCTGGAACTATGAGTCTGCACATCTGGAAAATGTCAGCTAGAGATAAATTACAGAGGTAGATTTCAGCATAATCCTGGAACTCTGCTTCTGCACATCTGGAAAATGTCATTTGGAGCTAAATTCCAAGGCAGATTTCAGGATAATCCTGGAACTCTGCTTCAGGACATCTGGAAAATAAAAAATACAGCAAAAATGCAGAGGAGATTTCAGCATCACTCTGGAACTCTGCTTCTGCACATCTGAAAAATGTCATCTGGAGCAAAGTTCCAAGGCAGATTTCAGCATAATCCTGGAACTCCGCTTCTGCACATCTGGAAAATGTAAATCTGGAGCAAAATTCCAAAGCAGATTTCAGCATAATCCTGAAACTGTACTTCTGAATATCTCGAAAATGTCACCTAGAGAGAAATTTCAAGGCAGATTTCAGAATAATCCTGGAACTCTGCTTCTGCACATCTGGAAAATGTCATCTGGAGCACAATTCCAAGGCAGATTTCACAATAATCCCGGAACTCTGCTTCTGCACATCTGGAAAATGTCATCTGGAGCGAAATTGCAAGGCAGATTTCAGCATAATCCTGGAACTCTGCTTCTGCTGATCTGGAAAATGTCATCTGGAGCGAAATTCCAAGGCAGATTTCAGCATAATGCTGGATCTCTGCTTCTGCACATTTGGAAAATAAACAATAGAGCAAAATTGCAGAGGAGAATTTCAGCATCATTCTGGAACTATGAGTCTGCACATCTGGAAAAAGTCAGCTAGAGATAAATTGCAGGGGTAGATTTCAGCATAATCCTGGAACTCTGCTTCTGCACATCTGGAAAATGTCATCTGGAGCGAAATTGCAAGGCAGATTTCAGCATAATCCTGGAACTCTGCTTCTGCTCATCTGGAAAATGTCAATCTGGAGCAAAATTCCAAAGCAGATTTCAGCATAATCCTGGAACTCTATTTCTGAATATTTGAAAAATTTCACCTAGAGAGAAATTCCAAGGCAGATTTCAGCATAATCCTGGAACTCTGCTTCTGCACATCTGGAAAATGTCATCTGGAGCAAAATTCCAAGGCAGATTTCAGCATAATCCTGGAACTCTGCTTCTGCACATCTGGAAAATGTCATCTGGAGCAAAATTCCAAGTCAGATTTTAGCATAATCCTGGAACTCTGCTTCTGCACATCTGGACAATTTCAATCTGGAGCACAATTCCAAGGCAGATTTTAGAATCATCCTGGAACTCTACTTCTGAATATTTGAAAAATGTCACCAAGAGAGAAATTCCAAGGCATATTTCAGCATAATCCTGGAACTCTGCTTCTGCACATCTGGAAAATGTCATCTGGAGCTAAATTCCAAGGCAGATTTCAGAATAATCCTGGAACTCTGCTTCTGCACATTTGGAAAATAAACAATATAGCAAAATTGCAGAGGAGAATTTCAGCATCATTCTGGAACTATCAGTCTGCACATCTGGAAAATGTCAGCTAGAGATAAATTGCAGGGGTAGATTTCAGCGTAATCCTGGAACTCTGCTTCTGCACATCTGGAAAATGTCATCTGGAGCAAAATTCCAAGTCAGATTTTAGCATAATCGTGGAACTCTGCTTCTGCATATTTGGAAAATATACAATAGAGCAAAATTGCAGAGGAGAATTTCAGCATCATTCTGGAACAATGAGTCTGCACATCTGTAAAATGTCAGCTTGAGATAAATTGCAGGGGTAGATTTCAGCATAATCCTGGAACTCTGCTTCTGCACATCTGGAAAATGTCATCTGGAGCGAAATTCCAAGGCAGATTTCAGCATAATCCTGAAACTCTACTTCTGAATATGTGGAAAATGTCACCTAGAGAGAAATTCCAAGGCAGATTTCAGCATAATCCTGGAACTCTGCTTCTGCACATCTGGAAAATGTCATCTGGAGCAAAATTCCAAGGCAGATTTCAGAATAATCCTGGAACTCTGCCTCTGCATATCTGGAAAATGTCACCAAGAGAGAAATTCCAAGGCAGATTTCAGAATAATCCTGGAACTCTGCTTCTGCACATCTGGAAAATGTCATCTGGAGCAAAATTCCAAGGCAGATTTCAGCATAATCCTGGTACTCTGCTTCTGCCTATTTGGAAAATAAACAATAGAGCAAAATTGCAGAGGAGAATTTCAGCATCATTCTGGAACTATGAGTCTGCACATCTGTAAAATGTCAGCTTGAGATAAATTGCAGGGGTAGATTTCAGCATAATCCTGGAACTCTGCTTCTGCACATCTGGAAAATGTCATCTGGAGCAAAATTCCAAGTCAGATTTTAGCATAATCCTGGAACTCTGCTTCTGCACATCTGGACAATTTCAATCTGGAGCACAATTCCAAGGCAGATTTTAGAATCATCCTGGAACTCTACTTCTGAATATTTGAAAAATGTCACCAAGAGAGAAATTCCAAGGCATATTTCAGAATAATCCTGGAACTCTGCTTCTGCACATCTGGAAAATGTCATCTGGAGCTAAATTCCAAGGCAGATTTCAGCATAATCCTGAAACTCTACTTCTGAATATGTGGAAAGTGTCACCTAGAGAGAAATTCCAAGGCAGATTTCAGAATAATCCTGGAACTCTGCTTCTGCACATCTGGAAAATGTCATCTGGAGCACAATTCCAAGGCAGATTTCAGAATAATCCCGGAACTCTGCTTCTGCACATTTGGAAAATAAACAATAGAGCAAAATTGCAGAGGAGAATTTCAGCATCATTCTGGAACTATGAGTCTGCACATCTGGAAAATGTCAGCTAGAGATAAATTACAGAGGTAGATTTCAGCATAATCCTGGAACTCTGCTTCTGCACATCTGGAAAATGTCATTTGGAGCTAAATTCCAAGGCAGATTTCAGGATAATCCTGGAACTCCGCTTCTGCACATCTGGAAAATGTAAATCTGGAGCAAAATTCCAAAGCAGATTTCAGCATAATCCTGAAACTGTACTTCTGAATATCTCGAAAATGTCACCTAGAGAGAAATTTCAAGGCAGATTTCAGAATAATCCTGGAACTCTGCTTCTGCACATCTGGAAAATGTCATCTGGAGCACAATTCCAAGGCAGATTTCACAATAATCCCGGAACTCTGCTTCTGCACATCTGGAAAATGTCATCTGGAGCGAAATTGCAAGGCAGATTTCAGCATAATCCTGGAACTCTGCTTCTGCTGATCTGGAAAATGTCATCTGGAGCGAAATTCCAAGGCAGATTTCAGCATAATGCTGGATCTCTGCTTCTGCACATTTGGAAAATAAACAATAGAGCAAAATTGCAGAGGAGAATTTCAGCATCATTCTGGAACTATGAGTCTGCACATCTGGAAAAAGTCAGCTAGAGATAAATTGCAGGGGTAGATTTCAGCATAATCCTGGAACTCTGCTTCTGCACATCTGGAAAATGTCATCTGGAGCGAAATTGCAAGGCAGATTTCAGCATAATCCTGGAACTCTGCTTCTGCACATCTGAAAAATGTCATCTGGAGCACAATTCCAAGGCAGCTTTCAGCATAATCCTGGAACTGTACTTCTGAATATCTCGAAAATGTCACGTAGAGAGAAATTGCAAGGCAGATTTCAGCATAATCCTGGATCTCTGCTTCTGCACATTTGGAAAATAAACAATAGAGCAAAATTGCAGAGGAGAATTTCAACATCACTCTGGAACTGTGAGTCTGCAAATTTGGAAAATGAAAGCTAGAGATAAATTGCAGGGGTAGATTTCAGCATAATCCTGGAACTCTGCTTCTGCACATCTGGAAAAGGTCATCTGGAGCGAAATTGCAAGGCAGATTTCAGCATAATCCTGGAACTCTGCTTCTGCTCACCTGGAAAATGTCAATCTGGAGCAAAATTCCAAAGCAGATTTCAGCATAATCCTGAAACTCTGCTTCTGCACATCTGGAAAATGTCATCTGGAGCAAAGTTCCAAGGCAGATTTCAGCATAATCCTGGAACTCCGCTTCTGCACATCTGGAAAATGTAAATCTGGAGCAAAATTCCAAAGCAGATTTCAGCATAATCCTGAAACTGTACTTCTGAATATCTCAAAAATGTCACCTAGAGAGAAATTTCAAGGCAGATTTCAGAATAATCCTGGAACTCTGCTTCTGCACATCTGGAAAATGTCATCTGGAGCACAATTCCAAGGCAGATTTCAGAATAATCCCGGAACTCTGCTTCTGCACATCTGGAAAATGTCATCTGGAGCGAAATTGCAAGGCAGATTTCAGCATAATCCTGGAACTCTGCTTCTGCTGATCTGGAAAATGTCATCTGGAGCGAAATTGCAAGGCAGATTTCAGCATAATCCTGGAACTCTGCTTCTGCTCACCTGGAAAATGTCAATCTGGAGCAAAATTCCAAAGCAGATTTCAGCATAATCCTGGAACTCGGCTTCAGGACATCTGGAAAATAAACAATAGAGCAAAATTGCAGAGATTTCAGCATCACTCTGGAACGCTGCTTCTGCACCTCTGGAAAATGTCATCTGGAGCTAAATTCCAAGGCAGATTTCAGCAAAATCCTGGATCTCTGCTTCTGCACATTTGGAAAATAAACAATAGAGCAAAATTGCAGAGGAGAATTTCAACATCACTCTGGAACTGTGAGTCTGCAAATTTGGAAAATGAAAGCTAGAGATAAATTGCAGGGGTAGATTTCAGCATAATCCTGGAACTCTGCTTCTGCACATCTGGAAAAGGTCATCTGGAGCGAAATTGCAAGGCAGATTTCAGCATAATCCTGGAACTCTGCTTCTGCTCACCTGGAAAATGTCAATCTGGAGCAAAATTCCAAAGCAGATTTCAGCATAATCCTGAAACTCTGCTTCTGCACATCTGGAAAATGTCATCTGGAGCAAAGTTCCAAGGCAGATTTCAGCATAATCCTGGAACTCCGCTTCTGCACATCTGGAAAATGTAAATCTGGAGCAAAATTCCAAAGCAGATTTCAGCATAATCCTGAAACTGTACTTCTGAATATCTCGAAAATGTCACCTAGAGAGAAATTTCAAGGCAGATTTTAGAATAATCCTGGAACTCTGCTTCTGCACATCTGGAAAATGTCATCTGGAGCACAATTCCAAGGCAGATTTCAGAATAATCCCGGAACTCTGCTTCTGCACATCTGGAAAATGTCATCTGGAGCGAAATTGCAAGGCAGATTTCAGCATAATCCTGGAACTCTGCTTCTGCTGATCTGGAAAATGTCATCTGGAGCGAAATTCCAAGGCAGATTTCAGCATAATGCTGGATCTCTGCTTCTGCACATTTGGAAAATAAACAATAGAGCAAAATTGCAGAGGAGAATTTCAGCATCATTCTGGAACTATGAGTCTGCACATCTGGAAAAAGTCAGCTAGAGATAAATTGCAGGGGTAGATTTCAGCATAATCCTGGAACTCTGCTTCTGCACATCTGGAAAATGTCATCTGGAGCGAAATTGCAAGGCAGATTTCAGCATAATCCTGGAACTCTGCTTCTGCTCATCTGGAAAATGTCAATCTGGAGCAAAATTCCAAAGCAGATTTCAGCATAATCCTGGAACTCGGCTTCAGGACATCTGGAAAATAAACAATAGAGCAAAATTGCAGAGATTTCAGCATCACTCTGGAACGCTGCTTCTGCACATCTGGAAAATGTCATCTGGAGCGAAATTGCAAGGCAGATTTCAGCATAATCCTGGAACTCTGCTTCTGCTCATCTGGAAAATGTCAATCTGGAGCAAAATTCCAAAGCAGATTTCAGCATAATCCTGGAACTCGGCTTCAGGACATCTGGAAAATAAACAATAGAGCAAAATTGCAGAGATTTCAGCATCACTCTGGAACGCTGCTTCTGCACATCTGGAAAATGTCATCTGGAGCGAAATTTCAAGGCAGATTTCAGCATAATCCTGAAACTCTACTTCTGAATATGTGGAAAGTGTCACCTAGAGAGAAATTCCAAGGCAGATTTCAGAATAATCCTGGAACTCTGCTTCTGCACATTTGGAAAATAAACAATAGAGCAAAATTGCAGAGGAGAATTTCAGCATCATTCTGGAACTATGAGTCTGCACATCTGGAAAATGTCAGCTAGAGATAAATTACAGAGGTAGATTTCAGCATAATCCTGGAACTCTGCTTCTGCACATCTGGAAAATGTCATTTGGAGCTAAATTCCAAGGCAGATTTCAGGATAATCCTGGAACTCTGCTTCTGCACATCTGGAAAATGTAAATCTGGAGCGAAATTGCAAGCAGATTTCAACTTAATCCTGGAACTCTGCTTCTGCACATCTGGAAAATGTCATCTGGAGCAAAATTCCAAGTCAGATTTTAGCATAATCCTGGAACTCTGCTTCTGCACATCTGGACAATTTCAATCTGGAGCAAAATTCCAAAGCAGATTTCAGCATAATCGTGGAACTCTGCTTCTGCATATTTGGAAAATATACAATAGAGCAAAATTGCAGAGGAGATTTTCAGCATCATTCTGGAACTATAAGTCTGCACATCTGGAAAACGTCAGCTAGAGATAAATTGCAGGGGTACATTTCAGCATAATCCTGGAACTCTGCTTCTGCACATCTGGAAAATGTCATCTGGAGCGAAATTCCAAGGCAGATTTCAGCATAATCCTGGAACTCTGCTTCTGCACATCTGGAAAATGTCATCTGTAGCACAATTCCAAGGCAGATTTCAGAATAATCCTGGAACTCTGCTTCTGCACATCTGGAAAATGTCAGCTAGAGATAAATTACAGAGGTAGATTTCAGCATAATCCTGGAACTCTGCTTCTGCACATCTGGAAAATGTCATCTGGAGCTAAATTCCAAGGCAGATTTCAGCATAATCCTGGAACTCTGCTTCTGCACATCTGGACAATTTCAATCTGGAGCACAATTCCAAGGCAGATTTTAGAATCATCCTGGAACTCTACTTCTGAATATTTGAAAAATGTCACCAAGAGAGAAATTCCAAGGCATATTTCAGCATAATCCTGGAACTCTGCTTCTGCACATCTGGAAAATGTCATCTGGAGCTAAATTCCAAGGCAGATTTCAGCATAATCCTGGAACTCTACTTCTGAATATGTGGAAAGTGTCACCTAGAGAGAAATTCCAAGGCAGATTTTAGAATAATCCTGGAACTCTGCTTCTGCACATCTGGAAAATGTCATCTGGAGCACAATTCCAAGGCAGATTTCAGCATAATCCTGGAACACTGCTTCTGCACATTTGGAAAATAAACAATAGAGTAAAATTGCAGAGGAGATTTTCAGCATCACTCTGGAACTATGAGTCTGCACATCTGGAAAATGTCAGCTAGAGATAAATTGCAGGGGTACATTCAGCATAATCCTGGAACTCTGCTTCTGCAAATCTGGAAAATGTCATCTGGAGCGAAATTCCAAGGCAGATTTCAGAATAATCCTGGAACTCTGCTTCTGCACATCTGGAAAATGTCATCTGGAGCTAAATTCCAAGGCAGATTTCAGCATAATCCTGGAACTCTACTTCTGAATATGTGGAAAGTGTCACCTAGAGAGAAATTCCAAGGCAGATTTTAGAATAATCCTGGAACTCTGCTTCTGCACATCTGGAAAATGTCATCTGGAGCACAATTCCAAGGCAGATTTCAGCATAATCCTGGAACACTGCTTCTGCACATTTGGAAAATAAACAATAGAGTAAAATTGCAGAGGAGATTTTCAGCATCACTCTGGAACTATGAGTCTGCACATCTGGAAAATGTCAGCTAGAGATAAATTGCAGGGGTACATTCAGCATAATCCTGGAACTCTGCTTCTGCAAATCTGGAAAATGTCATCTGGAGCGAAATTCCAAGGCAGATTTCAGAATAATCCTGGAACTCTGCTTCTGCACATCTGGAAAATGTCATCTGGAGCTAAATTCCAAGGCAGATTTCAGCATAATCCTGGAACTCTACTTCTGAATATGTGGAAAGTGTCACCTAGAGAGAAATTCCAAGGCAGATTTTAGAATAATCCTGGAACTCTGCTTCTGCACATCTGGAAAATGTCATCTGGAGCACAATTCCAAGGCAGATTTCAGAATAATCCCAGAACTCTGCTTCTGCACATTTGGAAAATAAACAATAGAGCAAAATTGCAGAGGAGAATTTCAGCATCATTCTGGAACTATGAGTCTGCACATCTGGAAAATGTCAGCTAGAGATAAATTACAGAGGTAGATTTCAGCATAATCCTGGAACTCTGCTTCTGCACATCTGGAAAATGTCATTTGGAGCTAAATTCCAAGGCAGATTTCAGGATAATCCTGGAACTCTGCTTCTGCACATCTGGAAAATGTAAATCTGGAGCGAAATTGCAAGCAGATTTCAACTTAATCCTGGAACTCTGCTTCTGCACATCTGGAAAATGTCATCTGGAGCAAAATTCCAAGGCAGATTTCAGAATAATCCTGGAACTCTGCTTCTGCACATTTGGAAAATAAATAATATAGCAAAATTGCAGAGGAGAATTTCAGCATCATTCTGGAACTATCAGTCTGCACATCTGGAAAATGTCAGCTAGAGATAAATTGCAGGGGTAGATTTCAGCGTAATCCTGGAACTCTGCTTCTGCACATCTGGAAAATGTCATCTGGAGCAAAATTCCAAGTCAGATTTTAGCATAATCGTGGAACTCTGCTTCTGCATATTTGGAAAATATACAATAGAGCAAAATTGCAGAGGAGAATTTCAGCATCATTCTGGAACAATGAGTCTGCACATCTGTAAAATGTCAGCTTGAGATAAATTGCAGGGGTAGATTTCAGCATAATCCTGGAACTCTGCTTCTGCACATCTGGAAAATGTCATCTGGAGCGAAATTCCAAGGCAGATTTCAGCATAATCCTGAAACTCTACTTCTGAATATGTGGAAAATGTCACCTAGAGAGAAATTCCAAGGCAGATTTCAGCATAATCCTGGAACTCTGCTTCTGCACATCTGGAAAATGTCATCTGGAGCAAAATTCCAAGGCAGATTTCAGAATAATCCTGGAACTCTGCCTCTGCATATCTGGAAAATGTCACCAAGAGAGAAATTCCAAGGCAGATTTCAGAATAATCCTGGAACTCTGCTTCTGCACATCTGGAAAATGTCATCTGGAGCAAAATTCCAAGGCAGATTTCAGCATAATCCTGGTACTCTGCTTCTGCCTATTTGGAAAATAAACAATAGAGCAAAATTGCAGAGGAGAATTTCAGCATCATTCTGGAACTATGAGTCTGCACATCTGTAAAATGTCAGCTTGAGATAAATTGCAGGGGTAGATTTCAGCATAATCCTGGAACTCTGCTTCTGCACATCTGGAAAATGTCATCTGGAGCAAAATTCCAAGTCAGATTTTAGCATAATCCTGGAACTCTGCTTCTGCACATCTGGACAATTTCAATCTGGAGCACAATTCCAAGGCAGATTTTAGAATCATCCTGGAACTCTACTTCTGAATATTTGAAAAATGTCACCAAGAGAGAAATTCCAAGGCATATTTCAGAATAATCCTGGAACTCTGCTTCTGCACATCTGGAAAATGTCATCTGGAGCTAAATTCCAAGGCAGATTTCAGCATAATCCTGGAACTCTACTTCTGAATATGTGGAAAGTGTCACCTAGAGAGAAATTCCAAGGCAGATTTTAGAATAATCCTGGAACTCTGCTTCTGCACATCTGGAAAATGTCATCTGGAGCACAATTCCAAGGCAGATTTCAGAATAATCCTGGAACTCTGCTTCTGCACATTTGGAAAATAAACAATATAGCAAAATTGCAGAGGAGAATTTCAGCATCATTCTGGAACTATCAGTCTGCACATCTGGAAAATGTCAGCTAGAGATAAATTGCAGGGGTAGATTTCAGCGTAATCCTGGAACTCTGCTTCTGCACATCTGGAAAATGTCATCTGGAGCGAAATTGCAAGGCAGATTTCAGCATAATCCTGGAACTCTGCTTCTGCTCATCTGGAAAATGTCAATCTGGAGCAAAATTCCAAAGCAGATTTCAGCATAATCCTGGAACTCGGCTTCAGGACATCTGGAAAATAAACAATAGAGCAAAATTGCAGAGATTTCAGCATCACTCTGGAACGCTGCTTCTGCACATCTGGAAAATGTCATCTGGAGCGAAATTGCAAGGCAGATTTCAGCATAATCCTGGAACTCTGCTTCTGCTCATCTGGAAAATGTCAATCTGGAGCAAAATTCCAAAGCAGATTTCAGCATAATCCTGGAACTCGGCTTCAGGACATCTGGAAAATAAACAATAGAGCAAAATTGCAGAGATTTCAGCATCACTCTGGAACGCTGCTTCTGCACATCTGGAAAATGTCATCTGGAGCGAAATTTCAAGGCAGATTTCAGCATAATCCTGAAACTCTACTTCTGAATATGTGGAAAGTGTCACCTAGAGAGAAATTCCAAGGCAGATTTCAGAATAATCCTGGAACTCTGCTTCTGCACATCTGGAAAATGTCATCTGGAGCACAATTCCAAGGCAGATTTCAGAATAATCCCAGAACTCTGCTTCTGCACATTTGGAAAATAAACAATAGAGCAAAATTGCAGAGGAGAATTTCAGCATCATTCTGGAACTATGAGTCTGCACATCTGGAAAATGTCAGCTAGAGATAAATTACAGAGGTAGATTTCAGCATAATCCTGGAACTCTGCTTCTGCACATCTGGAAAATGTCATTTGGAGCTAAATTCCAAGGCAGATTTCAGGATAATCCTGGAACTCTGCTTCTGCACATCTGGAAAATGTAAATCTGGAGCGAAATTGCAAGCAGATTTCAACTTAATCCTGGAACTCTGCTTCTGCACATCTGGAAAATGTCATCTGGAGCAAAATTCCAAGTCAGATTTTAGCATAATCCTGGAACTCTGCTTCTGCACATCTGGACAATTTCAATCTGGAGCAAAATTCCAAAGCAGATTTCAGCATAATCGTGGAACTCTGCTTCTGCATATTTGGAAAATATACAATAGAGCAAAATTGCAGAGGAGATTTTCAGCATCATTCTGGAACTATAAGTCTGCACATCTGGAAAACGTCAGCTAGAGATAAATTGCAGGGGTACATTTCAGCATAATCCTGGAACTCTGCTTCTGCACATCTGGAAAATGTCATCTGGAGCGAAATTCCAAGGCAGATTTTAGAATAATCCTGGAACTCTGCTTCTGCACATCTGGAAAATGTCATCTGGAGCACAATTCCAAGGCAGATTTCAGAATAATCCTGGAACTCTGCTTCTGCACATTTGGAAAATAAATAATATAGCAAAATTGCAGAGGAGAATTTCAGCATCATTCTGGAACTATCAGTCTGCACATCTGGAAAATGTCAGCTAGAGATAAATTGCAGGGGTAGATTTCAGCGTAATCCTGGAACTCTGCTTCTGCACATCTGGAAAATGTCATCTGGAGCAAAATTCCAAGTCAGATTTTAGCATAATCGTGGAACTCTGCTTCTGCATATTTGGAAAATATACAATAGAGCAAAATTGCAGAGGAGAATTTCAGCATCATTCTGGAACAATGAGTCTGCACATCTGTAAAATGTCAGCTTGAGATAAATTGCAGGGGTAGATTTCAGCATAATCCTGGAACTCTGCTTCTGCACATCTGGAAAATGTCATCTGGAGCGAAATTCCAAGGCAGATTTCAGCATAATCCTGAAACTCTACTTCTGAATATGTGGAAAATGTCACCTAGAGAGAAATTCCAAGGCAGATTTCAGCATAATCCTGGAACTCTGCTTCTGCACATCTGGAAAATGTCATCTGGAGCAAAATTCCAAGGCAGATTTCAGAATAATCCTGGAACTCTGCCTCTGCATATCTGGAAAATGTCACCAAGAGAGAAATTCCAAGGCAGATTTCAGAATAATCCTGGAACTCTGCTTCTGCACATCTGGAAAATGTCATCTGGAGCAAAATTCCAAGGCAGATTTCAGCATAATCCTGAAACTCTACTTCTGAATATGTGGAAAATGTCACCTAGAGAGAAATTCCAAGGCAGATTTTAGAATAATCCTGGAACTCTGCTTCTGCACATCTGGAAAATGTCATCTGGAGCACAATTCCAAGGCAGATTTCAGAATAATCCTGGAACTCTGCTTCTGCACATTTGGAAAATAAATAATATAGCAAAATTGCAGAGGAGAATTTCAGCATCATTCTGGAACTATCAGTCTGCACATCTGGAAAATGTCAGCTAGAGATAAATTGCAGGGGTAGATTTCAGCGTAATCCTGGAACTCTGCTTCTGCACATCTGGAAAATGTCATCTGGAGCAAAATTCCAAGTCAGATTTTAGCATAATCGTGGAACTCTGCTTCTGCATATTTGGAAAATATACAATAGAGCAAAATTGCAGAGGAGAATTTCAGCATCATTCTGGAACAATGAGTCTGCACATCTGTAAAATGTCAGCTTGAGATAAATTGCAGGGGTAGATTTCAGCATAATCCTGGAACTCTGCTTCTGCACATCTGGAAAATGTCATCTGGAGCGAAATTCCAAGGCAGATTTCAGCATAATCCTGAAACTCTACTTCTGAATATGTGGAAAATGTCACCTAGAGAGAAATTCCAAGGCAGATTTCAGCATAATCCTGGAACTCTGCTTCTGCACATCTGGAAAATGTCATCTGGAGCAAAATTCCAAGGCAGATTTCAGAATAATCCTGGAACTCTGCCTCTGCATATCTGGAAAATGTCACCAAGAGAGAAATTCCAAGGCAGATTTCAGAATAATCCTGGAACTCTGCTTCTGCACATCTGGAAAATGTCATCTGGAGCAAAATTCCAAGGCAGATTTCAGCATAATCCTGGTACTCTGCTTCTGCCTATTTGGAAAATAAACAATAGAGCAAAATTGCAGAGGAGAATTTCAGCATCATTCTGGAACTATGAGTCTGCACATCTGTAAAATGTCAGCTTGAGATAAATTGCAGGGGTAGATTTCAGCATAATCCTGGAACTCTGCTTCTGCACATCTGGAAAATGTCATCTGGAGCAAAATTCCAAGTCAGATTTTAGCATAATCCTGGAACTCTGCTTCTGCACATCTGGACAATTTCAATCTGGAGCACAATTCCAAGGCAGATTTTAGAATCATCCTGGAACTCTACTTCTGAATATTTGAAAAATGTCACCAAGAGAGAAATTCCAAGGCATATTTCAGAATAATCCTGGAACTCTGCTTCTGCACATCTGGAAAATGTCATCTGGAGCTAAATTCCAAGGCAGATTTCAGCATAATCCTGGAACTCTACTTCTGAATATGTGGAAAGTGTCACCTAGAGAGAAATTCCAAGGCAGATTTTAGAATAATCCTGGAACTCTGCTTCTGCACATCTGGAAAATGTCATCTGGAGCACAATTCCAAGGCAGATTTCAGAATAATCCTGGAACTCTGCTTCTGCACATTTGGAAAATAAACAATATAGCAAAATTGCAGAGGAGAATTTCAGCATCATTCTGGAACTATCAGTCTGCACATCTGGAAAATGTCAGCTAGAGATAAATTGCAGGGGTAGATTTCAGCGTAATCCTGGAACTCTGCTTCTGCACATCTGGAAAATGTCATCTGGAGCGAAATTGCAAGGCAGATTTCAGCATAATCCTGGAACTCTGCTTCTGCTCATCTGGAAAATGTCAATCTGGAGCAAAATTCCAAAGCAGATTTCAGCATAATCCTGGAACTCGGCTTCAGGACATCTGGAAAATAAACAATAGAGCAAAATTGCAGAGATTTCAGCATCACTCTGGAACGCTGCTTCTGCACATCTGGAAAATGTCATCTGGAGCGAAATTGCAAGGCAGATTTCAGCATAATCCTGGAACTCTGCTTCTGCTCATCTGGAAAATGTCAATCTGGAGCAAAATTCCAAAGCAGATTTCAGCATAATCCTGGAACTCGGCTTCAGGACATCTGGAAAATAAACAATAGAGCAAAATTGCAGAGATTTCAGCATCACTCTGGAACGCTGCTTCTGCACATCTGGAAAATGTCATCTGGAGCGAAATTTCAAGGCAGATTTCAGCATAATCCTGAAACTCTACTTCTGAATATGTGGAAAGTGTCACCTAGAGAGAAATTCCAAGGCAGATTTCAGAATAATCCTGGAACTCTGCTTCTGCACATCTGGAAAATGTCATCTGGAGCACAATTCCAAGGCAGATTTCAGAATAATCCCAGAACTCTGCTTCTGCACATTTGGAAAATAAACAATAGAGCAAAATTGCAGAGGAGAATTTCAGCATCATTCTGGAACTATGAGTCTGCACATCTGGAAAATGTCAGCTAGAGATAAATTACAGAGGTAGATTTCAGCATAATCCTGGAACTCTGCTTCTGCACATCTGGAAAATGTCATTTGGAGCTAAATTCCAAGGCAGATTTCAGGATAATCCTGGAACTCTGCTTCTGCACATCTGGAAAATGTAAATCTGGAGCGAAATTGCAAGCAGATTTCAACTTAATCCTGGAACTCTGCTTCTGCACATCTGGAAAATGTCATCTGGAGCAAAATTCCAAGTCAGATTTTAGCATAATCCTGGAACTCTGCTTCTGCACATCTGGACAATTTCAATCTGGAGCAAAATTCCAAAGCAGATTTCAGCATAATCGTGGAACTCTGCTTCTGCATATTTGGAAAATATACAATAGAGCAAAATTGCAGAGGAGATTTTCAGCATCATTCTGGAACTATAAGTCTGCACATCTGGAAAACGTCAGCTAGAGATAAATTGCAGGGGTACATTTCAGCATAATCCTGGAACTCTGCTTCTGCACATCTGGAAAATGTCATCTGGAGCGAAATTCCAAGGCAGATTTCAGCATAATCCTGGAACTCTGCTTCTGCACATCTGGAAAATGTCATCTGTAGCACAATTCCAAGGCAGATTTCAGAATAATCCTGGAACTCTGCTTCTGCACATCTGGAAAATGTCAGCTAGAGATAAATTACAGAGGTAGATTTCAGCATAATCCTGGAACTCTGCTTCTGCACATCTGGAAAATGTCATCTGGAGCTAAATTCCAAGGCAGATTTCAGCATAATCCTGGAACTCTGCTTCTGCACATCTGGACAATTTCAATCTGGAGCACAATTCCAAGGCAGATTTTAGAATCATCCTGGAACTCTACTTCTGAATATTTGAAAAATGTCACCAAGAGAGAAATTCCAAGGCATATTTCAGCATAATCCTGGAACTCTGCTTCTGCACATCTGGAAAATGTCATCTGGAGCTAAATTCCAAGGCAGATTTCAGCATAATCCTGGAACTCTACTTCTGAATATGTGGAAAGTGTCACCTAGAGAGAAATTCCAAGGCAGATTTTAGAATAATCCTGGAACTCTGCTTCTGCACATCTGGAAAATGTCATCTGGAGCACAATTCCAAGGCAGATTTCAGCATAATCCTGGAACACTGCTTCTGCACATTTGGAAAATAAACAATAGAGTAAAATTGCAGAGGAGATTTTCAGCATCACTCTGGAACTATGAGTCTGCACATCTGGAAAATGTCAGCTAGAGATAAATTGCAGGGGTACATTCAGCATAATCCTGGAACTCTGCTTCTGCAAATCTGGAAAATGTCATCTGGAGCGAAATTCCAAGGCAGATTTCAGAATAATCCTGGAACTCTGCTTCTGCACATCTGGAAAATGTCATCTGGAGCTAAATTCCAAGGCAGATTTCAGCATAATCCTGGAACTCTACTTCTGAATATGTGGAAAGTGTCACCTAGAGAGAAATTCCAAGGCAGATTTTAGAATAATCCTGGAACTCTGCTTCTGCACATCTGGAAAATGTCATCTGGAGCACAATTCCAAGGCAGATTTCAGCATAATCCTGGAACACTGCTTCTGCACATTTGGAAAATAAACAATAGAGTAAAATTGCAGAGGAGATTTTCAGCATCACTCTGGAACTATGAGTCTGCACATCTGGAAAATGTCAGCTAGAGATAAATTGCAGGGGTACATTCAGCATAATCCTGGAACTCTGCTTCTGCAAATCTGGAAAATGTCATCTGGAGCGAAATTCCAAGGCAGATTTCAGAATAATCCTGGAACTCTGCTTCTGCACATCTGGAAAATGTCATCTGGAGCTAAATTCCAAGGCAGATTTCAGCATAATCCTGGAACTCTACTTCTGAATATGTGGAAAGTGTCACCTAGAGAGAAATTCCAAGGCAGATTTTAGAATAATCCTGGAACTCTGCTTCTGCACATCTGGAAAATGTCATCTGGAGCACAATTCCAAGGCAGATTTCAGAATAATCCTGGAACTCTGCTTCTGCACATTTGGAAAATAAACAATATAGCAAAATTGCAGAGGAGAATTTCAGCATCATTCTGGAACTATCAGTCTGCACATCTGGAAAATGTCAGCTAGAGATAAATTGCAGGGGTAGATTTCAGCGTAATCCTGGAACTCTGCTTCTGCACATCTGGAAAATGTCATCTGGAGCAAAATTCCAAGTCAGATTTTAGCATAATCGTGGAACTCTGCTTCTGCATATTTGGAAAATATACAATAGAGCAAAATTGCAGAGGAGAATTTCAGCATCATTCTGGAACTATGAGTCTGCACATCTGTAAAATGTCAGCTTGAGATAAATTGCAGGGGTAGATTTCAGCATAATCCTGGAACTCTGCTTCTGCACATCTGGAAAATGTCATCTGGAGCGAAATTCCAAGGCAGATTTCAGCATAATCCTGAAACTCTACTTCTGAATATGTGGAAAATGTCACCTAGAGAGAAATTCCAAGGCAGATTTTAGAATAATCCTGGAACTCTGCTTCTGCACATCTGGAAAATGTCATCTGGAGCACAATTCCAAGGCAGATTTCAGAATAATCCTGGAACTCTGCTTCTGCACATTTGGAAAATAAATAATATAGCAAAATTGCAGAGGAGAATTTCAGCATCATTCTGGAACTATCAGTCTGCACATCTGGAAAATGTCAGCTAGAGATAAATTGCAGGGGTAGATTTCAGCGTAATCCTGGAACTCTGCTTCTGCACATCTGGAAAATGTCATCTGGAGCAAAATTCCAAGTCAGATTTTAGCATAATCGTGGAACTCTGCTTCTGCATATTTGGAAAATATACAATAGAGCAAAATTGCAGAGGAGAATTTCAGCATCATTCTGGAACAATGAGTCTGCACATCTGTAAAATGTCAGCTTGAGATAAATTGCAGGGGTAGATTTCAGCATAATCCTGGAACTCTGCTTCTGCACATCTGGAAAATGTCATCTGGAGCGAAATTCCAAGGCAGATTTCAGCATAATCCTGAAACTCTACTTCTGAATATGTGGAAAATGTCACCTAGAGAGAAATTCCAAGGCAGATTTCAGCATAATCCTGGAACTCTGCTTCTGCACATCTGGAAAATGTCATCTGGAGCAAAATTCCAAGGCAGATTTCAGAATAATCCTGGAACTCTGCCTCTGCATATCTGGAAAATGTCACCAAGAGAGAAATTCCAAGGCAGATTTCAGAATAATCCTGGAACTCTGCTTCTGCACATCTGGAAAATGTCATCTGGAGCAAAATTCCAAGGCAGATTTCAGCATAATCCTGGTACTCTGCTTCTGCCTATTTGGAAAATAAACAATAGAGCAAAATTGCAGAGGAGAATTTCAGCATCATTCTGGAACTATGAGTCTGCACATCTGTAAAATGTCAGCTTGAGATAAATTGCAGGGGTAGATTTCAGCATAATCCTGGAACTCTGCTTCTGCACATCTGGAAAATGTCATCTGGAGCAAAATTCCAAGTCAGATTTTAGCATAATCCTGGAACTCTGCTTCTGCACATCTGGACAATTTCAATCTGGAGCACAATTCCAAGGCAGATTTTAGAATCATCCTGGAACTCTACTTCTGAATATTTGAAAAATGTCACCAAGAGAGAAATTCCAAGGCATATTTCAGAATAATCCTGGAACTCTGCTTCTGCACATCTGGAAAATGTCATCTGGAGCTAAATTCCAAGGCAGATTTCAGCATAATCCTGGAACTCTACTTCTGAATATGTGGAAAGTGTCACCTAGAGAGAAATTCCAAGGCAGATTTTAGAATAATCCTGGAACTCTGCTTCTGCACATCTGGAAAATGTCATCTGGAGCACAATTCCAAGGCAGATTTCAGAATAATCCTGGAACTCTGCTTCTGCACATTTGGAAAATAAACAATATAGCAAAATTGCAGAGGAGAATTTCAGCATCATTCTGGAACTATCAGTCTGCACATCTGGAAAATGTCAGCTAGAGATAAATTGCAGGGGTAGATTTCAGCGTAATCCTGGAACTCTGCTTCTGCACATCTGGAAAATGTCATCTGGAGCAAAATTCCAAGTCAGATTTTAGCATAATCGTGGAACTCTGCTTCTGCATATTTGGAAAATATACAATAGAGCAAAATTGCAGAGGAGAATTTCAGCATCATTCTGGAACTATGAGTCTGCACATCTGTAAAATGTCAGCTTGAGATAAATTGCAGGGGTAGATTTCAGCATAATCCTGGAACTCTGCTTCTGCACATCTGGAAAATGTCATCTGGAGCGAAATTCCAAGGCAGATTTCAGCATAATCCTGAAACTCTACTTCTGAATATGTGGAAAATGTCACCTAGAGAGAAATTCCAAGGCAGATTTCAGCATAATCCTGGAACTCTGCTTCTGCACATCTGGAAAATGTCATCTGGAGCAAAATTCCAAGGCAGATTTCAGAATAATCCTGGAACTCTGCTTCTGCACATCTGGACAATTTCAATCTGGAGCACAATTCCAAGGCAGATTTTAGAATCATCCTGGAACTCTACTTCTGAATATTTGAAAAATGTCACCAAGAGAGAAATTCCAAGGCATATTTCAGCATAATCCTGGAACTCTGCTTCTGCACATCTGGAAAATGTCATCTGGAGCTAAATTCCAAGGCAGATTTCAGCATAATCCTGGAACTCTACTTCTGAATATGTGGAAAGTGTCACCTAGAGAGAAATTCCAAGGCAGATTTTAGAATAATCCTGGAACTCTGCTTCTGCACATCTGGAAAATGTCATCTGGACACAATTCCAAGGCAGATTTCAGCATAATCCTGGAACACTGCTTCTGCACATTTGGAAAATAAACAATAGAGTAAAATTGCAGAGGAGATTTTCAGCATCACTCTGGAACTATGAGTCTGCACATCTGGAAAATGTCAGCTAGAGATAAATTGCAGGGGTACATTCAGCATAATCCTGGAACTCTGCTTCTGCAAATCTGGAAAATGTCATCTGGAGCGAAATTCCAAGGCAGATTTCAGCATAATCCTGGAACTCTGCCTCTGCATATCTGGAAAATGTCAATCTGGAGCAAAATTCCAAGGCAGATTTCCGCATAATCCTGAAACTCTATTTCTGAATATTTGAAAAATTTCACCTAGAGAGAAATTCCAAGGCAGATTTCAGCATAATCCTGGAACTCTGCTTCTGCACATCTGGAAAATGTCATCTGGAGCAAAATTCCAAGGCAGATTTCAGAATAATCCTGGAACTCTGCCTCTGCATATCTGGAAAATGTCAATCTGGAGCAAAATTCCAAGGCAGATTTCCGCATAATCCTGAAACTCTATTTCTGAATATTTGAAAAATTTCACCTAGAGAGAAATTCCAAGGCAGATTTCAGCATAATCCTGGAACTCTGCTTCTGCACATCTGGAAAATGTCATCTGGAGCAAAATTCCAAGGCAGATTTCAGCATAATCCTGGAACTCTGCTTCTGCACATCTGGAAAATGTCATCTGGAGCAAAATTCCAAGTCAGATTTTAGCATAATCCTGGAACTCTGCTTCTGCACATCTGGACAATTTCAATCTGGAGCACAATTCCAAGGCAGATTTTAGAATCATCCTGGAACTCTACTTCTGAATATTTGAAAAATGTCACCAAGAGAGAAATTCCAAGGCATATTTCAGAATAATCCTGGAACTCTGCTTCTGCACATCTGGAAAATGTCATCTGGAGCTAAATTCCAAGGCAGATTTCAGCATAATCCTGGAACTCTACTTCTGAATATGTGGAAAGTGTCACCTAGAGAGAAATTCCAAGGCAGATTTTAGAATAATCCTGGAACTCTGCTTCTGCACATCTTGAAAATGTCATCTGGAGCACAATTCCAAGGCAGATTTCAGAATAATCCTGGAACTCTGCTTCTGCACATTTGGAAAATAAACAATATAGCAAAATTGCAGAGGAGAATTTCAGCATCATTCTGGAACTATCAGTCTGCACATCTGGAAAATGTCAGCTAGAGATAAATTGCAGGGGTAGATTTCAGCGTAATCCTGGAACTCTGCTTCTGCACATCTGGAAAATGTCATCTGGAGCAAAATTCCAAGTCAGATTTTAGCATAATCGTGGAACTCTGCTTCTGCATATTTGGAAAATATACAATAGAGCAAAATTGCAGAGGAGAATTTCAGCATCATTCTGGAACAATGAGTCTGCACATCTGTAAAATGTCAGCTTGAGATAAATTGCAGGGGTAGATTTCAGCATAATCCTGGAACTCTGCTTCTGCACATCTGGAAAATGTCATCTGGAGCGAAATTCCAAGGCAGATTTCAGCATAATCCTGAAACTCTACTTCTGAATATGTGGAAAATGTCACCTAGAGAGAAATTCCAAGGCAGATTTCAGCATAATCCTGGAACTCTGCTTCTGCACATCTGGAAAATGTCATCTGGAGCAAAATTCCAAGGCAGATTTCAGAATAATCCTGGAACTCTGCCTCTGCATATCTGGAAAATGTCACCAAGAGAGAAATTCCAAGGCAGATTTCAGAATAATCCTGGAACTCTGCTTCTGCACATCTGGAAAATGTCATCTGGAGCAAAATTCCAAGGCAGATTTCAGCATAATCCTGGTACTCTGCTTCTGCCTATTTGGAAAATAAACAATAGAGCAAAATTGCAGAGGAGAATTTCAGCATCATTCTGGAACTATGAGTCTGCACATCTGTAAAATGTCAGCTTGAGATAAATTGCAGGGGTAGATTTCAGCATAATCCTGGAACTCTGCTTCTGCACATCTGGAAAATGTCATCTGGAGCAAAATTCCAAGTCAGATTTTAGCATAATCCTGGAACTCTGCTTCTGCACATCTGGACAATTTCAATCTGGAGCACAATTCCAAGGCAGATTTTAGAATCATCCTGGAACTCTACTTCTGAATATTTGAAAAATGTCACCAAGAGAGAAATTCCAAGGCATATTTCAGAATAATCCTGGAACTCTGCTTCTGCACATCTGGAAAATGTCATCTGGAGCTAAATTCCAAGGCAGATTTCAGCATAATCCTGGAACTCTACTTCTGAATATGTGGAAAGTGTCACCTAGAGAGAAATTCCAAGGCAGATTTTAGAATAATCCTGGAACTCTGCTTCTGCACATCTGGAAAATGTCATCTGGAGCACAATTCCAAGGCAGATTTCAGAATAATCCTGGAACTCTGCTTCTGCACATTTGGAAAATAAACAATATAGCAAAATTGCAGAGGAGAATTTCAGCATCATTCTGGAACTATCAGTCTGCACATCTGGAAAATGTCAGCTAGAGATAAATTGCAGGGGTAGATTTCAGCGTAATCCTGGAACTCTGCTTCTGCACATCTGGAAAATGTCATCTGGAGCAAAATTCCAAGTCAGATTTTAGCATAATCGTGGAACTCTGCTTCTGCATATTTGGAAAATATACAATAGAGCAAAATTGCAGAGGAGAATTTCAGCATCATTCTGGAACTATGAGTCTGCACATCTGTAAAATGTCAGCTTGAGATAAATTGCAGGGGTAGATTTCAGCATAATCCTGGAACTCTGCTTCTGCACATCTGGAAAATGTCATCTGGAGCGAAATTCCAAGGCAGATTTCAGCATAATCCTGAAACTCTACTTCTAAATATGTGGAAAATGTCACCTAGAGAGAAATTCCAAGGCAGATTTCAGCATAATCCTGAAACTCTACTTCTGAATATGTGGAAAATTTCACCTAGAGAGAAATTCCAAGGCAGATTTCAGCATAATCCTGGAACTCTGCTTCTGCACATCTGGAAAATGTCATCTGGAGCAAAATTCCAAGGCAGATTTCAGAATAATCCTGGAACTCTGCCTCTGCATATCTGGAAAATAAACAATATAGCAAAATTGCAGAGGAGAATTTCAGCATCATTCTGGAACTATCAGTCTGCACATCTGGAAAATGTCAGCTAGAGATAAATTGCAGGGGTAGATGTCAGCATAATCCTGGAACTCTGCTTCTGCACATCTGGAAAATGTCATCTGGAGCGAAATTCCAAGGCAGATTTCAGCATAATCCTGAAACTTTACTTCTGAATATGTGGAAAGTGTCACCTAGAGAGAAATTCCAAGGCAGATTTTAGAATAATCCTGAAACTCTGCTTCTGCACATCTGGAAAATGTCATCTGGAGCACAATAATACTGGAACTCTGCTTCTGCACATCTGGACAATTTCAATCTGGAGCACAATTCCAAGGCAGATTTCAGAATCATCCTGGAACTCTACTTCTAAATATTTGAAAAATGTCACCAAGAGAGAAATTCCAAGGCATATTTCAGAATAATCCTGGAACTTTACTTCTGAATATGTGGAAAGTGTCACCTAGAAAGAAATTCCAAGGCAGATTTCAGAATAATCCTGGAACTCTGCTTCTGCACATCTGGAAAATGTCAGCTAGAGATAAATTACAGAGGTAGATTTCAGCATAATCCTGGAACTCTGCTTCTGCACATCTGGAAAATGTCATCTGGAGCTAAATTCCAAGGCAGATTTCAGCATAATCCTGGAACTCTACTTCTGAATATGTGGAAAGTGTCACCTAGAGAGAAATTCCAAGGCAGATTTTAGAATAATCCTGGAACTCTGCTTCTGCACATCTGGAAAATGTCATCTGGAGCACAATTCCAAGGCAGATTTCAGAATAATCCTGGAACTCTGCTTCTGCACATTTGGAAAATAAACAATATAGCAAAATTGCAGAGGAGAATTTCAGCATCATTCTGGAACTATCAGTCTGCACATCTGGAAAATGTCAGCTAGAGATAAATTGCAGGGGTAGATGTCAGCATAATCCTGGAACTCTGCTTTTGCACATCTGGAAAATGTCAATCTGGAGCAAAATTCCAAGGCAGATTTCAGCATAATCCTGGAACTCTGCTTCTGCACATCTGGAAAATTTCAATCTGGAGCAAAATTCCAAAGCAGATTTCAGAATAATCCTGGAACTCTGCCTCTGCATATCTGGAAAATGTCACCAAGAGAGAAATTCCAAGGCAGATTTCAGAATAATCCTGGAACTCTGCTTCTGCACATCTGGCAAATGTCATCTGGAGCAAAATTCCAAGGCAGATTTCAGCATAATCCTGGAACTCTGCTTCTGCCTATTTGGAAAATAAACAATAGAGCAAAATTGCAGAGGAGAATTTCAGCATCATTCTGGAACTATGAGTCTGCACATCTGTAAAATGTCAGCTTGAGATAAATTGCAGGGGTAGATTTCAGCATAATCCTGGAACTCTGCTTCTGCACATCTGGAAAATGTCATCTGGAGCGAAATTCCAAGGCAGATTTCAGAATAATCCTGGAACTCTGCCTCTGCATATCTGGAAAATGTCACCAAGAGAGAAATTCCAAGGCAGATTTCAGAATAATCCTGGAACTCTGCTTCTGCACATCTGGAAAATGTCATCTGGAGCAAAATTCCAAGGCAGATTTCAGCATAATCGTGGAACTCTGCTTCTGCCTATTTGGAAAATAAACAATAGAGCAAAATTGCAGAGGAGAATTTCAGCATCATTCTGGAACTATGAGTCTGCACATCTGTAAAATGTCAGCTTGAGATAAATTGCAGGGGTAGATTTCAGCATAATCCTGGAACTCTGCTTCTGCACATCTGGAAAATGTCATCTCGAGCAAAATTCCAAGTCAGATTTTAGCATAATACTGGAACTCTGCTTCTGCACATCTGGACAATTTCAATCTGGAGCACAATTCCAAGGCAGATTTCAGAATCATCCTGGAACTCTACTTCTGAATATTTGAAAAATGTCACCAAGAGAGAAATTCCAAGGCATATTTCAGAATAATCCTGGAACTTTACTTCTGAATATGTGGAAAGTGTCACCTAGAAAGAAATTCCAAGGCAGATTTCAGAATAATCCTGGAACTCTGCTTCTGCACATCTGGAAAATGTCAGCTAGAGATAAATTACAGAGGTAGATTTCAGCATAATCCTGGAACTCTGCTTCTGCACATCTGGAAAATGTCATCTGGAGCTAAATTCCAAGGCAGATTTCAGCATAATCCTGGAACTCTACTTCTGAATATGTGGAAAGTGTCACCTAGAGAGAAATTCCAAGGCAGATTTTAGAATAATCCTGGAACTCTGCTTCTGCACATCTGGAAAATGTCATCTGGAGCACAATTCCAAGGCAGATTTCAGCATAATCCTGGAACTCTGCCTCTGCATATCTGGAAAATGTCAATCTGGAGCAAAATTCCAAGGCAGATTTCCGCATAATCCTGAAACTCTACTTCTGAATATTTGAAAAATGTCACCAAGAGAGAAATTCCAAGGCAGATTTCAGAATAATCCTGGAACTCTGCTTCTGCACATCTGGAAAATTTCAATCTGGAGCAAAATTCCAAAGCAGATTTCAGCATAATCCTGAAACTCTACTTCTGAATATGTGGAAAATGTCACCTAGAGAGAAATTCCAAGGCAGATTTCAGAATAATCCTGGAACTCTGCTTCTGCACATCTGGAAAATGTCATCTGGAGCAAAATTCCAAGGCAGATTTCAGCATAATCCTGGAACTCTGCTTCTGCCTATTTGGAAAATAAACAATAGAGCAAAATTGCAGAGGAGAATTTCAGCATCATTCTGGAACTATGAGTCTGCACATCTGTAAAATGTCAGCTTGAGATAAATTGCAGGGGTAGATTTCAGCATAATCCTGGAACTCTGCTTCTGCACATCTGGAAAATGTCATCTGGAGCAAAATTCCAAGTCAGATTTTAGCATAATCCTGGAACTCTGCTTCTGCACATCTGGACAATTTCAATCTGGAGCACAATTCCAAGGCAGATTTCAGAATCATCCTGGAACTCTACTTCTGAATATTTGAAAAATGTCACCAAGAGAGAAATTCCAAGGCATATTTCAGAATAATCCTGGAACTCTGCTTCTGCACATCTGGAAAATGTCATCTGGAGCTAAATTCCAAGGCAGATTTCAGCATAATCCTGGAACTCTACTTCTGAATATGTGGAAAGTGTCACCTAGAGAGAAATTCCAAGGCAGATTTTAGAATAATCCTGGAACTCTGCTTCTGCACATCTGGAAAATGTCATCTGGAGCAAAATTCCAAGGCAGATTTCAGAATAATCCTGGAACTCTGCCTCTGCATATCTGGAAAATGTCAATCTGGAGCAAAATTCCAAAGCAGATTTCACCATAATCCTGAAACTCTACTTCTGAATATGTGGAAAGTGTCACCTAGAAAGAAATTCCAAGGCGTATTTCAGAATAATCCTGGAACTCTGCTTCTGCACATCTGGAAAATGTCAGCTAGAGATAAATTACAGAGGTAGATTTCAGCATAATCCTGGAACTCTGCTTCTGCACATCTGGAAAATGTCATCTGGAGCTAATTTCCAAGGCAGATTTCAGCATAATCCTGGAACTCTACTTCTGAATATGTGGAAAGTGTCACCTAGAGAGAAATTCCAAGGCAGATTTTAGAATAATCCTGGAACTCTGCTTCTGCACATCTGGAAAATGTCATCTGGAGCAAAATTCCAAGGCAGATTTCAGAATAATCCTGGAACTCTGCTTCTGCACATTTGGAAAATAAACAATATAGCAAAATTGCAGAGGAGAATTTCAGCATCATTCTGGAACTATCAGTCTGCACATCTGGAAAATGTCAGCTAGAGATAAATTGCAGGGGTAGATTTCAGCATAATCCTGGAACTCTGCTTCTGCACATCTGGAAAATGTCATCTGGAGCAAAATTCCAAGTCAGATTTTAGCATAATCGTGGAACTCTGCTTCTGCATATTTGGAAAATATACAATAGAGCAAAATTGCAGAGGAGAATTTCAGCATCATTCTGGAACTATGAGTCTGCACATCTGGAAAATGTCAGCTTGAGATAAATTGCAGGGGTAGATTTCAGCATAATCCTGGAACTCTGCTTCTGCACATCTGGAAAATGTCATCTGGAGCGAAATTCCAAGGCAGATTTCAGCATAATCCTGGAACTCTGCCTCTGCATATCTGGAAAATGTCAATCTGGAGCAAAATTCCAAGGCAGATTTCAGCATAATCCTGAAACTCTACTTCTGAATATGTGGAAAATGTCACCTAGAGAGAAATTCCAAGGCAGATTTCAGCATAATCCTGGAACTCTGCTTCTGCACATCTGGAAAATGTCATCTGGAGCAAAATTCCAAGGCAGATTTCAGAATAATCCTGGAACTCTGCCTCTGCATATCTGGAAAATTTCAATCTGGAGCAAAATTCCAAAGCAGATTTCCGCATAATCCTGAAACTCTACTTCTGAATATGTGGAAAATGTCACCTAGAGAGAAATTCCAAGGCAGATTTCAGAATAATCCTGGAACTCTGCCTCTGCATATCTGGAAAATGTCAATCTGGAGCAAAATTCCAAGGCAGATTTCAGCATAATCCTGAAACTCTACTTCTGAATATGTGGAAAATGTCACCTAGAGAGAAATTCCAAGGCAGATTTCAGCATAATCCTGGAACTCTGCTTCTGCACATCTGGAAAATGTCATCTGGAGCAAAATTCCAAGGCAGATTTCAGAATAATCCTGGAACTCTTCCTCTGCATATCTGGAAAATGTCAATCTGGAGCAAAATTCCAAGGCAGATTTCAGCATAATCCTGAAACTTTACTTCTGAATATGTGGAAAGTGTCACCTAGAGAGAAATTCCAAGGCAGATTTCAGAATAATCCTGGAACTCTGCTTCTGCACATCTGGAAAATGTCATCTGGAGCACAATTCCAAGGCAAATTTCAGAATAATCCTGGAACTCTGCTTCTGCACATTTGGAAAATAAAAAATACAGCAAAAATGCAGAGGAGAATTTCAGCATCATTCTGGAACTCTGCTTCTGCACATCTGGAAAATGTAAATCTGGAGCGAAATTGCAAGCAGATTTCAACATAATCCTGGAACTCTGCTTCTGCACATCTGGACAATTTCAATCTGGAGCAAAATTCCAAAGCAGATTTCAGCATAATCGTGGAACTCTGCTTCTGCATATTTGGAAAATATACAATAGAGCAAAATTGCAGAGGAGAATTTCAGCATCATTCTGGAACTATGAGTCTGCACATCTGGAAAATGTCAGCTAGAGATAAATTGCAGGGGTAGATTTCAGCATAATCCTGGAACTCTACTTCTGAATATGTGGAAAATGTCACCTAGAGAGAAATTCCAAGGCAGATTTCAGAATAATCCTGGAACTCTGCTTCTACACATCTGGAAAATGTCATCTGGATCAAAATTCCAAGGTAGATTTCAGCATAATCCTGGAACTCTGCTTCTGCACATTTGGAAAATATACAATAGAGCAAAATTGCAAAGGAGAATTTCAGCATCATTCTGGAACTATGAGTCTGCACATCTGGAAAATGTCAGCTAGAGATAAATTGCATGGGTAGATGTCAGCATAATCCTGGAACTCTGCTTCTGCACATCTGGAAAATGTCATCTGGAGCTAAATTCCAAGGCAGATTTCAGCATAATCCTGGAACTCTGCTTCTGCACATCTGGACAATTTCAATCTGGAGCAAAATTCCAAAGCAGATTTCAGCATAATCCTGGAACTCTGCTTCTGCACATCTGGAAAATGTAAATCTGGAGCGAAATTGCAAGCAGATTTCAACATAATCCTGGAACTCTGCTTCTGCACATCTGGAAAATGTCATCTGGAGCAAAATTCCAAGTCAGATTTCAGCATAATCCTGGAACTCTGCTTCTGCACATCTGGACAATTTCAATCTGGAGCAAAATTCCAAAGCAGATTTCAGCATAATCGTGGAACTCTGCTTCTGCATATTTGGAAAATATACAATAGAGCAAAATTGCAGAGGAGAATTTCAGCATCATTCTGGAACTATGAGTCTGCACATCTGGAAAATGTCAGCTAGAGATAAATTGCATGGGTAGATGTCAGCATAATCCTGGAACTCTGCTTCTGCACATCTGGAAAATGTCATCTGGTGCAAAATTGCAAGGCAGATTTCAGCATAATCCGGGAACTCTACTTCTGAATATGTGGAAAATGTCACCTAGAGAGAAATTCCGAGGCAGATTTCAGAATAATCCTGGAACTCTGCTTCTGCACATCTGGAAAATGTAAATCTGGAGCGAAATTGCAAGCAGATTTCAACATAATCCTGGAACTCTGCTTCTGCACATCTGGAAAATGTCATCTGGAGCAAAATTCCAAAGCAGATTTCAGCATAATCGTGGAACTCTGCTTCTGCATATTTGGAAAATATACAATAGAGCAAAATTGCAGAGGAGAATTTCAGCATCATTCTGGAACTATGAGTCTGCACATCTGTAAAATGTCAGCTAGAGATAAATTGCAGGGGTAGATTTCAGCATAATCCTGGAACTCTGCTTCTGCACATCTGGAAAATGTCATCTGGAGCGAAATTCCAAGGCAGATTTCAGCATAATCCTGGAACTCTGCCTCTGCATATCTGGAAAATGTCAATCTGGAGCAAAATTCCAAGGCAGATTTCAGCATAATCCTGAAACTCTACTTCTGAATATGTGGAAAATGTCACCTAGAGAGAAATTCCAAGGCAGATTTCAGCATAATCCTGGAACTCTGCTTCTGCACATCTGGAAAATGTCATCTGGAGCAAAATTCCAAGGCAGATTTCAGAATAATCCTGGAACTCTGCCTCTGCATATCTGGAAAATTTCAATCTGGAGCAAAATTCCAAAGCAGATTTCAGCATAATCCTGAAACTCTACTTCTGAATATGTGGAAAATGTCACCTAGAGAGAAATTCCAAGGCAGATTTCAGAATAATCCTGGAACTCTGCCTCTGCATATCTGGAAAATGTCAATCTGGAGCAAAATTCCAAGGCAGATTTCAGCATAATCCTGAAACTCTACTTCTGAATATGTGGAAAATGTCACCTAGAGAGAAATTCCAAGGCAGATTTCAGCATAATCCTGGAACTCTGCTTCTGCACATCTGGAAAATGTCATCTGGAGCAAAATTCCAAGGCAGATTTCAGCATAATCCTGAAACTTTACTTCTGAATATGTGGAAAGTGTCACCTAGAGAGAAATTCCAAGGCAGATTTCAGAATAATCCTGGAACTCTGCTTCTGCACATCTGGAAAATGTCATCTGGAGCACAATTCCAAGGCAAATTTCAGAATAATCCTGGAACTCTGCTTCTGCACATTTGGAAAATAAACAATAAAGCAAAATTGCAGAGGAGAATTTCAGCATCATTCTGGAACTATGAGTCTGCACATCTGGAAAATGTCAGCTAGAGATAAATTACAGAGGTAGATTTCAGCATAATCCTGGAACTCTGCTTCTGCACATCTGGAAAACGTCATCTGGAGCTAAATTCCAAGGCAGATTTCAGCATAATCCTGGAACTCTGCCTCAGGACATCTGGAAAATAAAAAATACAGCAAAAATGCAGAGGAGATTTCAGCATCACTCTGGAACTCTGCTTCTGCACATCTGGACAATTTCAATCTGGAGCAAAATTCCAAAGCAGATTTCAGCATAATCGTGGAACTCTGCTTCTGCATATTTGGAAAATATACAATAGAGCAAAATTGCAGAGGAGAATTTCAGCATCATTCTGGAACTATGAGTCTGCACATCTGGAAAATGTCAGCTAGAGATAAATTGCAGGGGTAGATTTCAGCATAATCCTGGAACTCTACTTCTGAATATGTGGAAAATGTCACCTAGAGAGAAATTCCAAGGCAGATTTCAGAATAATCCTGGAACTCTGCTTCTACACATCTGGAAAATGTCATCTGGATCAAAATTCCAAGGTAGATTTCAGCATAATCCTGGAACTCTGCTTCTGCACATTTGGAAAATATACAATAGAGCAAAATTGCAAAGGAGAATTTCAGCATCATTCTGGAACTATGAGTCTGCACATCTGGAAAATGTCAGCTAGAGATAAATTGCATGGGTAGATGTCAGCATAATCCTGGAACTCTGCTTCTGCACATCTGGAAAATGTCATCTGGAGCTAAATTCCAAGGCAGATTTCAGCATAATCCTGGAACTCTGCTTCTGCACATCTGGACAATTTCAATCTGGAGCAAAATTCCAAAGCAGATTTCAGCATAATCGTGGAACTCTGCTTCTGCATATTTGGAAAATATACAATAGAGCAAAATTGCAGAGGAGATTTTCAGCATCATTCTGGAACTATGAGTCTGCACATCTGGAAAATGTCAGCTAGAGATAAATTGCATGGGTACATTTCAGCATAATCCTGGAACTCTGCCTCTGCATATCTGGAAAATTTCAATCTGGAGCAAAATTCCAAAGCAGATTTCAGCATAATCCTGAAACTCTGCTTCTGCACATCTGGAAAATGTCATCTGGAGCAAAATTCCAAGGCAGATTTCAGAATAATCCTGGAACTCTGCCTCTGCATATCTGGAAAATTTCAATCTGGAGCAAAATTCCAAAGCAGATTTCAGCATAATCCTGAAACTCTACTTCTGAATATGTGGAAAATGTCACCTAGAGAGAAATTCCAAGGCAGATTTCAGAATAATCCTGGAACTCTGCTTCTGCACATCTGGAAAATGTCATCTGGAGCAAAGTTCCAAGGCAGATTTCAGCATAATCCTGGAACTCTGCTTCTGCACATCTGGAAAATGTCATCTGGAGCAAAATTCCAAGGCAGATTTCAGAATAATCCTGGAACTCTGCCTCTGCATATCTGGAAAATTTCAATCTGGAGCAAAATTCCAAGGCAGATTTCCGCATAATCCTGAAACTCTACTTCTGAATATTTGAAAAATGTCACCAAGAGAGAAATTGCAAGGCAGATTTCAGAATAATCCTGGAACTCTGCTTCTGCACATTTGGAAAATATACAATAGAGCAAAATTGCAAAGGAGAATTTCCGCATCATTCTGGAACTCTGCTTCTACACATCTGGAAAATGTCATCTGGATCAAAATTCCAAGGTAGATTTCAGCATAATCCTGGAACTCTGCTTCTGCACATTTGGAAAATATACAATAGAGCAAAATTGCAAAGGAGAATTTCAGCATCATTCTGGAACTATGAGTCTGCACATCTGGAAAATGTCAGCTAGAGATAAATTGCATGGGTAGATGTCAGCATAATCCTGGAACTCTGCTTCTGCACATCTGGAAAATGTCACCTGGAGAGAAATTCCAAGGCAGATTTCAGCATAATCCTGGAACTCTGCTTCTGCACATCTGGAAAATTTCAATCTGGAGCAAAATTCCAAAGCAGATTTCAGCATAATCCTGGAACTCTGCCTCAGGACATCTGGAAAATAAAAAATACAGCAAAAATGCAGAGGAGATTTCAGCATCACTCTGGAACTCTGCTTCTGCACATCTGGAAAATGTCATCTGGAGCAAAGTTCCAAGGCAGATTTCAGCATAATCCTGGAACTCTCCTTCTGCACATCTGGAAAATGTAAATCTGGAGCGAAATTGCAAGCAGATTTCAACATAATCCTGGAACTCTGCTTCTGCACATCTGGAAAATGTCATCTGGAGCAAAATTCCAAGTCAGAGTTTAGCATAATCCTGGAACTCTGCTTCTGCACATCTGGACAATTTCAATCTGGAGCAAAATTCCAAAGCAGATTTCAGCATAATCGTGGAACTCTGCTTCTGCATATTTGGAAAATATACAATAGAGCAAAAATGCAGAGGAGATTTCAGCATCACTCTGGAACTCTGCTTCTGCACATCTGGAAAATGTCATCTGGAGCAAAGTTCCAAGGCAGATTTCAGCATAATCCTGGAACTCTGCTTCTGCACATCTGGAAAATGTAAATCTGGAGCGAAATTGCAAGCAGATTTCAGCATAATCCTGGAACTCTGCTTCTGCACATCTGGAAAATGTCATCTGGAGCGAAATTCCAAGGCAGATTTCAGCATAATCCTGGAACTCTGCTTCTGCACATCTGGAAAATGTCATCTGTAGCACAATTCCAAGGCAGATTTCAGAATAATCCTGGAACTCTGCCTCTGCATATCTGGAAAATTTCAATCTGGAGCAAAATTCCAAAGCAGATTTCAGCATAATCCTGAAACTCTGCTTCTGCACATCTGGAAAATGTCATCTGGAGCAAAATTCCAAGGCAGATTTCAGAATAATCCTGGAACTCTGCCTCTGCATATCTGGAAAATTTCAATCTGGAGCAAAATTCCAAAGCAGATTTCAGCATAATCCTGAAACTCTACTTCTGAATATGTGGAAAATGTCACCTAGAGAGAAATTCCAAGGCAGATTTCAGCATAATCCTGGAACTCTGCTTCTGCACATCTGGAAAATGTCATCTGGAGCAAAATTCCAAGGCAGATTTCAGAATAATCCTGGAACTCTGCCTCTGCATATCTGGAAAATGTCACCAAGAGAGAAATTCCAAGGCAGATTTCAGAATAATCCTGGAACTCTGCTTCTGCACATCTGGAAAATGTCATCTGGAGCAAAATTCCAAGGCAGATTTCAGCATAATCCTGGAACTCTGCTTCTGCCTATTTGGAAAATAAACAATAGAGCAAAATTGCAGAGGAGAATTTCAGCATCATTCTAGAACTATGAGTCTGCACATCTGTAAAATGTAAGCTTGAGATAAATTGTAGGGGTAGATTTCAGCATAATCCTGGAACTCTGCTTCTGCACATCTGGAAAATGTCAATCTGGAGCAAAATTCCAAGGCAGATTTCAGCATAATCCTGAAACTCAACTTCTGAATATGTGGAAAATGTCACCTAGAGAGAAATTCCAAGGCAGATTTCAGAATAATCCTGGAACTCTGCTTCTGCACATCTGGAAAATGTCATCTGGATCAAAATTCCAAGGTAGATTTCAGCATAATCCTGGAAGTCTGCTTCTGCACACTTGGAAAATATACAATAGAGCAAAATTGCAAAGGAGAATTTCAGCATCATTCTGGAACTATGAGTCTGCAAATCTGGAAAATGTCAGCTAGAGATAAATTGCAAGGGTAGATGTCAGCATAATCCTGGAACTCTGCTTCTGCACATCTGGAAAATGTCATCTGGAGCTAAATTCCAAGGCAGATTTCAGCATAATCCTGGAACTCTGCTTTTGCACATCTGGAAAATGTCAATCTGGAGCAAAATTCCAAGGCTGATTTCAGCATAATCCTGGAACTCTGCTTCTGAATATGTGGAAAATGTCACCTAGAGAGAAATTCCAAGGCAGATTTCAGCATAATCCTGGATCTCTGCTTCTGCACATCTGGAAAATGTCATCTGGAGCAAAATTCCAAGGCAGATTTCAGAATAATCCTGAAACTTTACTTCTGAATATGTGGAAAGTGTCACCTAGAGAGAAATTCCAAGGCAGATTTCAGAATAATCCTGGAACTCTGCTTCTGCACATTTGGAAAATAAACAATATAGCAAAATTGCAGAGGAGAATTTCAGCATCATTCTGGAACTATGAGTCTGCACATCTGGAAAATGTCAGCTAGAGATAAATTACAGAGGTAGATTTCAGCATAATCCTGGAACTCTGCTTCTGCACATCTGGAAAATGTCATCTGGAGCAAAGTTCCAAGGCAGATTTCAGCATAATCCTGGAACTCTGCTTCTGCACATCTGGAAAATGTCAGCTTGAGATAAATTGTAGGGTTAGATTTCAGCATAATCCTGGAACTCTGCTTCTGCACATCTGGAAAATGTCAATCTGGAGCAAAATTCCAAGGTAGATTTCAGCATAATCCTGGAACTCTGCTTCTGCACATTTGGAAAATATACAATAGAGCAAAATTGCAAAGGAGAATTTCAGCATCATTCTGGAACTATGAGTCTGCAAATCTGGAAAATGTCAGCTAGAGATAAATTCCAAGGCAGATTTCAGCATAATCCTGGAACTCTGCTTTTGCACATCTGGAAAATGTCAATCTGGAGCAAAATTCCAAGGCTGATTTCAGCATAATCCTGGAACTCTGCTTCTGAATATGTGGAAAATGTCACCTAGAGAGAAATTCCAAGGCAGATTTCAGCATAATCCTGGAACTCTGCTTCTGCACATCTGGAAAATGTCATCTGGAGCAAAATTCCAAGGCAGATTTCAGAATAATCCTGAAACTTTACTTCTGAATATGTGGAAAGTGTCACCTAGAGAGAAATTCCAAGGCAGATTTTAGAATAATCCTGAAACTCTGCTTCTGCACATCTGGAAAATGTCATCTGGAGCACAATTCCAAGGCAGATTTCAGAATAATCCTGGAACTCTGCTTCTGCACATTTGGAAAATAAACAATATAGCAAAATTGCAGAGGAGAATTTCAGCATCATTCTGGAACTATGAGTCTGCACATCTGGAAAATGTCAGCTAGAGATAAATTACAGAGGTAGATTTCAGCATAATCCTGGAACTCTGCTTCTGCACATCTGGAAAATGTCATCTGGAGCAAAGTTCCAAGGCAGATTTCAGCATAATCCTGGAACTCTGCTTCTGCACATCTGGAAAATGTCATCTGGAGCACAATTCCAAGGTAGATTTCAGAATAATCCTGGAACTCTGCCTCTGCATATCTGGAAAATGTCAATCTGGAGCAAAATTCCAAGGCAGATTTCCGCATAATCCTGAAACTCTACTTCTGAATATTTGAAAAATGTCACCAAGAGAGAAATTGCAAGGCAGATTTCAGAATAATCCTGGAACTCTGCTTCTGCACATTTGGAAAATATACAATAGAGCAAAATTGCAAAGGAGAATTTCCACATCATTCTGGAACTATGAGTCTGCACATCTGGAAAATGTCAGCTAGAGATAAATTGCATGGGTAGATGTCAGCATAATCCTGGAACTCTGCTTCTGCACATCTGGAAAATGTCATCTGGAGCTAAATTCCAAGGCAGATTTCAGCATAATCCTGGAACTCTGCTTCTGCACATCTGGAAAATGTCACCTGGAGAGAAATTCCAAGGCAGATTTCAGCATAATCCTGGAACTCTGCTTCTGCACATCTGGAAAATTTCAATCTGGAGCAAAATTCCAAAGCAGATTTCAGCATAATCCTGGAACTCTGCCTCAGGACATCTGGAAAATAAAAAATACAGCAAAAATGCAGAGGAGATTTCAGCATCACTCTGGAACTCTGCTTCTGCACATCTGGAAAATGTCATCTGGAGCAAAGTTCCAAGGCAGATTTCAGCATAATCCTGGAACTCTGCTTCTGCACATCTGGAAAATGTAAATCTGGAGCGAAATTGCAAGCAGATTTCAACATAATCCTGGAACTCTGCTTCTGCACATCTGGAAAATGTCATCTGGAGCAAAATTCCAAGTCAGAGTTTAGCATAATCCTGGAACTCTGCTTCTGCACATCTGGACAATTTCAATCTGGAGCAAAATTCCAAAGCAGATTTCAGCATAATCGTGGAACTCTGCTTCTGCATATTTGGAAAATATACAATAGAGCAAAATTGCAGAGGAGATTTTCAGCATCATTCTGGAACTATGAGTCTGCACATCTGGAAAATGTCAGCTAGAGATAAATTGCATGGGTACATTTCAGCATAATCCTGGAACTCTGCTTCTGCACATCTGGAAAATGTCATCTGGAGCGAAATTCCAAGGCAGATTTCAGCATAATCCTGGAACTCTGCTTCTGCACATCTGGAAAATGTCATCTGTAGCACAATTCCAAGGCAGATTTCAGAATAATCCTGGAACTCTGCCTCTGCATATCTGGAAAATGTCAATCTGGAGCAAAATTCCAAGGCAGATTTCCGCATAATCCTGAAACTCTACTTCTGAATATATGGAAAATGTCACCTAGAGAGAAATTCCAAGGCAGATTTCAGCATAATCCTGGAACTCTGCTTCTGCACATCTGGAAAATGTCATCTGGAGCAAAATTCCAAGGCAGATTTCAGCATAATCCTGGAACTCTGCTTCTGCCTATTTGGAAAATAAACAATAGAGCAAAATTGCAGAGGAGAATTTCAGCATCATTCTGGAACTATGAGTCTGCACATCTGTAAAATGTCAGCTTGAGATAAATTGCAGGGGTAGATTTCAGCATAATCCTGGAACTCTGCTTCTGCACATCTGGAAAATGTCATCTGGAGCAAAATTCCAAGTCAGATTTTAGCATAATCCTGGAACTCTGCTTCTGCAGATCTGGACAATTTCAATCTGGAGCACAATTCCAAGGCAGATTTCAGAATCATCCTTGAACTCTACTTCTGAATATTTGAAAAATGTCACCAAGAGAGAAATTCCAAGGCATATTTCAGAATAATCCTGGAACTCTGCTTCTGCACATCTGGAAAATGTCAGCTAGAGATAAATTACAGAGGTAGATTTCAGCATAATCCTGGAACTCTGCTTCTGCACATCTGGAAAATGTCATCTGGAGCTAAATTCCAAGGCAGATTTCAGCATAATCCTGGAACTCTACTTCTGAATATGTGGAAAGTGTCACCTAGAGAGAAATTCCAAGGCAGATTTTAGAATAATCCTGGAACTCTGCTTCTGCACATCTGGAAAATGTCATCTGGAGCACAATTCCAAGGCAGATTTCAGAATAATCCTGGAACTCTGCTTCTGCACATTTGGAAAATAAACAATATAGCAAAATTGCAGAGGAGAATTTCAGCATCATTCTGGAACTATCAGTCTGCACATCTGGAAAATGTCAGCTAGAGATAAATTGCAGGGGTAGATTTCAGCATAATCCTGGAACTCTGCTTCTGCACATCTGGAAAATGTCATCTGGAGCAAAATTCCAAGTCAGATTTTAGCATAATCGTGGAACTCTGCTTCTGCATATTTGGAAAATATACAATAGAGCAAAATTGCAGAGGAGAATTTCAGCATCATTCTGGAACTATGAGTCTGCACATCTGTAAAATGTCAGCTTGAGATAAATTGCAGGGGTAGATTTCAGCATAATCCTGGAACTCTGCTTCTGCACATCTGGAAAATGTCATCTGGAGCGAAATTCCAAGGCAGATTTCAGCATAATCCTGGAACTCTGCCTCTGCATATCTGGAAAATGTCAATCTGGAGCAAAATTCCAAGGCAGATTTCAGCATAATCCTGAAACTCTACTTCTGAATATGTGGAAAATGTCACCTAGAGAGAAATTCCAAGGCAGATTTCAGCATAATCCTGGAACTCTGCTTCTGCACATCTGGAAAATGTCATCTGGAGCAAAATTCCAAGGCAGATTTCAGAATAATCCTGGAACTCTGCCTCTGCATATCTGGAAAATGTCAATCTGGAGCAAAATTCCAAAGCAGATTTCACCATAATCCTGAAACTCTACTTCTGAATATGTGGAAAGTGTCACCTAGAAAGAAATTCCAAGGCGTATTTCGGAATAATCCTGGAACTCTGCTTCTGCACATCTGGAAAATGTCAGCTAGAGATAAATTACAGAGGTAGATTTCAGCATAATCCTGGAACTCTGCTTCTGCACATCTGGAAAATGTCATCTGGAGCTAATTTCCAAGGCAGATTTCAGCATAATCCTGGAACTCTACTTCTGAATATGTGGAAAGTGTCACCTAGAGAGAAATTCCAAGGCAGATTTTAGAATAATCCTGGAACTCTGCTTCTGCACATCTGGAAAATGTCATCTGGAGCACAATTCCAAGGCAGATTTCAGAATAATCCTGGAACTCTGCTTCTGCACATTTGGAAAATAAACAATATAGCAAAATTGCAGAGGAGAATTTCAGCATCATTCTGGAACTATCAGTCTGCACATCTGGAAAATGTCAGCTAGAGATAAATTGCAGGGGTAGATTTCAGCATAATCCTGGAACTCTGCTTCTGCACATCTGGAAAATGTCATGTGGAGCAAAATTCCAAGGCAGATTTTAGCATAATCGTGGAACTCTGCTTCTGCATATTTGGAAAATATACAATAGAGCAAAATTGCAGAGGAGAATTTCAGCATCATTCTGGAACTATGAGTCTGCACATCTGGAAAATGTCAGCTTGAGATAAATTGCAGGGGTAGATTTCAGCATAATCCTGGAACTCTGCTTCTGCACATCTGGAAAATGTCATCTGGAGCGAAATTCCAAGGCAGATTTCAGCATAATCCTGGAACTCTGCCTCTGCATATCTGGAAAATGTCAATCTTGAGCAAAATTCCAAGGCAGATTTCAGCATAATCCTGAAACTCTACTTCTGAATATGTGGAAAATGTCACCTAGAGAGAAATTCCAAGGCAGATTTCAGCATAATCCTGGAACTCTGCTTCTGCACATCTGGAAAATGTCATCTGGAGCGAAATTCCAAGGCAGATTTCAGCATAATCCTGG
Organism: Pituophis catenifer annectens; assembly: GCF_029215685.1. NCBI lineage: Eukaryota > Metazoa > Chordata > Lepidosauria > Squamata > Colubridae > Pituophis > Pituophis catenifer. The sequence goes on from NW_027256885.1 coordinate 47,100,788, forward strand.
AACTCTGCCTCTGCATATCTGGAAAATGTCAATCTGGAGCAAAATTCCAAGGCAGATTTCAGCATAATCCTGAAACTCTACTTCTGAATATGTGGAAAATGTCACCTAGAGAGAAATTCCAAGGCAGATTTCAGAATAATCCTGGAACTCTCCCTCTGCATATCTGGAAAATGTCAATCTGGAGCAAAATTCCAAGGCAGATTTCAGCATAATCCTGGATCTCTGCTTCTGCACATCTGGAAAATGTCATCTGGAGCAAAATTCCAAGGCAGATTTCAGAATAATCCTGAAACTTTACTTCTGAATATGTGGAAAGTGTCACCTAGAGAGAAATTCCAAGGCAGATTTCAGAATAATCCTGGAACTCTGCTTCTGCACATTTGGAAAATAAACAATATAGCAAAATTGCAGAGGAGAATTTCAGCATCATTCTGGAACTATGAGTCTGCACATCTGGAAAATGTCAGCTAGAGATAAATTACAGAGGTAGATTTCAGCATAATCCTGGAACTCTGCTTCTGCACATCTGGAAAATGTCATCTGGAGCAAAGTTCCAAGGCAGATTTCAGCATAATCCTGGAACTCTGCTTCTGCACATTTGGAAAATAAACAATAAAGCAAAATTGCAGAGGAGAATTTCAGCATCATTCTGGAACTATGAGTCTGCACATCTGGAAAATGTCAGCTAGAGATAAATTACAGAGGTAGATTTCAGCATAATCCTGGAACTCTGCTTCTGCACATCTGGAAAACGTCATCTGGAGCTAAATTCCAAGGCAGATTTCAGCATAATCCTGGAACTCTGCTTCTGCACATCTGGAAAATGTCACCTGGAGAGAAATTCCAAGGCAGATTTCAGCATAATCCTGGAACTCTGCTTCTGCACATCTGGAAAATTTCAATCTGGAGCAAAATTCCAAAGCAGATTTCAGCATAATCCTGGAACTCTGCTTCTGCACATTTGGAAAATATACAATAGAGCAAAATTGCAAAGGAGAATTTCCGCATCATTCTGGAACTATGAGTCTGCACATCTGGAAAATGTCAGCTAGAGATAAATTGCATGGGTAGATGTCAGCATAATCCTGGAACTCTGCTTCTGCACATCTGGAAAATGTCATCTGGAGCTAAATTCCAAGGCAGATTTCAGCATAATCCTGGAACTCTGCTTCTGCACATCTGGAAAATGTCACCTGGAGAGAAATTCCAAGGCAGATTTCAGCATAATCCTGGAACTCTGCTTCTGCACATCTGGAAAATTTCAATCTGGAGCAAAATTCCAAAGCAGATTTCAGCATAATCCTGGAACTCTGCCTCAGGACATCTGGAAAATAAAAAATACAGCAAAAATGCAGAGGAGATTTCAGCATCACTCTGGAACTCTGCTTCTGCACATCTGGAAAATGTCATCTGGAGCAAAATTCCAAGGCAGATTTCAGCATAATCCTGAAACTCTACTTCTGAATATGTGGAAAATGTCACCTAGAGAGAAATTCCAAGGCAGATTTCAGCATAATCCTGGAACTCTGCTTCTGCACATCTGGAAAATGTCATCTGGAGCAAAATTCCAAGGCAGATTTCAGAATAATCCTGGAACTCTGCCTCTGCATATCTGGAAAATTTCAATCTGGAGCAAAATTCCAAAGCAGATTTCAGCATAATCCTGAAACTCCACTTCTGAATATGTGGAAAATGTCACCTAGAGAGAAATTCCAAGGCAGATTTCAGAATAATCCTGGAACTCTCCCTCTGCATATCTGGAAAATGTCAATCTGGAGCAAAATTCCAAGGCAGATTTCAGCATAATCCTGAAACTCTACTTCTGAATATGTGGAAAATGTCACCTAGAGAGAAATTCCAAGGCAGATTTCAGCATAATCCTGGAACTCTGCTTCTGCACATCTGGAAAATGTCATCTGGAGCAAAATTCCAAGGCAGATTTCAGAATAATCCTGGAACTCTTCCTCTGCATATATGGAAAATGTCAATCTGGAGCAAAATTCCAAGGCAGATTTCAGCATAATCCTGAAACTTTACTTCTGAATATGTGGAAAGTGTCACCTAGAGAGAAATTCCAAGGCAGATTTCAGAATAATCCTGGAACTCTGCTTCTGCACATCTGGAAAATGTCATCTGGAGCACAATTCCAAGGCAAATTTCAGAATAATCCTGGAACTCTGCTTCTGCACATTTGGAAAATAAACAATAAAGCAAAATTGCAGAGGAGAATTTCAGCATCATTCTGGAACTATGAGTCTGCACATCTGGAAAATGTCAGCTAGAGATAAATTACAGAGGTAGATTTCAGCATAATCCTGGAACTCTGCTTCTGCACATCTGGAAAATGTCATCTGGAGCAAAGTTCCAAGGCAGATTTCAGCATAATCCTGGAACTCTGCTTCTGCACATTTGGAAAATAAACAATAAAGCAAAATTGCAGAGGAGAATTTCAGCATCATTCTGGAACTATGAGTCTGCACATCTGGAAAATGTCAGCTAGAGATAAATTACAGAGGTAGATTTCAGCATAATCCTGGAACTCTGCTTCTGCACATCTGGAAAACGTCATCTGGAGCTAAATTCCAAGGCAGATTTCAGCATAATCCTGGAACTCTGCTTCTGCACATCTGGAAAATGTCACCTGGAGAGAAATTCCAAGGCAGATTTCAGCATAATCCTGGAACTCTGCTTCTGCACATCTGGAAAATTTCAATCTGGAGCAAAATTCCAAAGCAGATTTCAGCATAATCCTGGAACTCTGCTTCTGCACATTTGGAAAATATACAATAGAGCAAAATTGCAAAGGAGAATTTCAGCATCATTCTGGAACTATGAGTCTGCAAATCTGGAAAATGTCAGCTAGAGATAAATTCCAAGGCAGATTTCAGCATAATCCTGGAACTCTGCTTTTGCACATCTGGAAAATGTCATCTGGAGCAAAGTTCCAAGGCAGATTTCAGCATAATCCTGGAACTCTGCTTCTGCACATCTGGAAAATGTCATCTGGAGCACAATTCCAAGGTAGATTTCAGAATAATCCTGGAACTCTGCCTCTGCATATCTGGAAAATGTCAATCTGGAGCAAAATTCCAAGGCAGATTTCCGCATAATCCTGAAACTCTACTTCTGAATATTTGAAAAATGTCACCAAGAGAGAAATTGCAAGGCAGATTTCAGAATAATCCTGGAACTCTGCTTCTGCACATTTGGAAAATATACAATAGAGCAAAATTGCAAAGGAGAATTTCCGCATCATTCTGGAACTATGAGTCTGCACATCTGGAAAATGTCAGCTAGAGATAAATTGCATGGGTAGATGTCAGCATAATCCTGGAACTCTGCTTCTGCACATCTGGAAAATGTCATCTGGAGCTAAATTCCAAGGCAGATTTCAGCATAATCCTGGAACTCTGCTTCTGCACATCTGGAAAATGTCACCTGGAGAGAAATTCCAAGGCAGATTTCAGCATAATCCTGGAACTCTGCTTCTGCACATCTGGAAAATTTCAATCTGGAGCAAAATTCCAAAGCAGATTTCAGCATAATCCTGGAACTCTGCCTCAGGACATCTGGAAAATAAAAAATACAGCAAAAATGCAGAGGAGATTTCAGCATCACTCTGGAACTCTGCTTCTGCACATCTGGAAAATGTCATCTGGAGCAAAATTCCAAGGCAGATTTCAGCATAATCCTGAAACTCTACTTCTGAATATGTGGAAAATGTCACCTAGAGAGAAATTCCAAGGCAGATTTCAGCATAATCCTGGAACTCTGCTTCTGCACATCTGGAAAATGTCATCTGGAGCAAAATTCCAAGGCAGATTTCAGAATAATCCTGGAACTCTGCCTCTGCATATCTGGAAAATTTCAATCTGGAGCAAAATTCCAAAGCAGATTTCAGCATAATCCTGAAACTCCACTTCTGAATATGTGGAAAATGTCACCTAGAGAGAAATTCCAAGGCAGATTTCAGAATAATCCTGGAACTCTCCCTCTGCATATCTGGAAAATGTCAATCTGGAGCAAAATTCCAAGGCAGATTTCAGCATAATCCTGAAACTCTACTTCTGAATATGTGGAAAATGTCACCTAGAGAGAAATTCCAAGGCAGATTTCAGCATAATCCTGGAACTCTGCTTCTGCACATCTGGAAAATGTCATCTGGAGCAAAATTCCAAGGCAGATTTCAGAATAATCCTGGAACTCTTCCTCTGCATATATGGAAAATGTCAATCTGGAGCAAAATTCCAAGGCAGATTTCAGCATAATCCTGAAACTTTACTTCTGAATATGTGGAAAGTGTCACCTAGAGAGAAATTCCAAGGCAGATTTCAGAATAATCCTGGAACTCTGCTTCTGCACATCTGGAAAACGTCATCTGGAGCTAAATTCCAAGGCAGATTTCAGCATAATCCTGGAACTCTGCTTCTGCACATCTGGAAAATGTCACCTGGAGAGAAATTCCAAGGCAGATTTCAGCATAATCCTGGAACTCTGCTTCTGCACATCTGGAAAATTTCAATCTGGAGCAAAATTCCAAAGCAGATTTCAGCATAATCCTGGAACTCTGCCTCAGGACATCTGGAAAATAAAAAATACAGCAAAAATGCAGAGGAGATTTCAGCATCACTCTGGAACTCTGCTTCTGCACATCTGGAAAATGTCATCTGGAGCAAAGTTCCAAGGCAGATTTCAGCATAATCCTGGAACTCTCCTTCTGCACATCTGGAAAATGTAAATCTGGAGCGAAATTGCAAGCAGATTTCAACATAATCCTGGAACTCTGCTTCTGCACATCTGGAAAATGTCATCTGGAGCAAAATTCCAAGTCAGAGTTTAGCATAATCCTGGAACTCTGCTTCTGCACATCTGGACAATTTCAATCTGGAGCAAAATTCCAAAGCAGATTTCAGCATAATCGTGGAACTCTGCTTCTGCATATTTGGAAAATATACAATAGAGCAAAAATGCAGAGGAGATTTCAGCATCACTCTGGAACTCTGCTTCTGCACATCTGGAAAATGTCATCTGGAGCAAAGTTCCAAGGCAGATTTCAGCATAATCCTGGAACTCTGCTTCTGCACATCTGGAAAATGTAAATCTGGAGCGAAATTGCAAGCAGATTTCAGCATAATCCTGGAACTCTGCTTCTGCACATCTGGAAAATGTCATCTGGAGCAAAATTCCAAGGCAGATTTCAGCATAATCCTGGAACTCTGCTTCTGCACATCTGGAAAATGTCATCTGTAGCACAATTCCAAGGCAGATTTCAGAATAATCCTGGAACTCTGCCTCTGCATATCTGGAAAATGTCAATCTGGAGCAAAATTCCAAGGCAGATTTCCGCATAATCCTGAAACTCTACATCTGAATATGTGGAAAATGTCACCTAGAGAGAAATTCCAAGGCAGATTTCAGCATAATCCTGGAACTCTGCTTCTGCACATCTGGAAAATGTCATCTGGAGCAAAATTCCAAGGCAGATTTCAGAATAATCCTGGAACTCTGCCTCTGCATATCTGGAAAATGTCACCAAGAGAGAAATTCCAAGGCAGATTTCAGAATAATCCTGGAACTCTGCTTCTGCACATCTGGAAAATGTCATCTGGAGCAAAATTCCAAGGCAGATTTCAGCATAATCCTGGAACTCTGCTTCTGCCTATTTGGAAAATAAACAATAGAGCAAAATTGCAGAGGAGAATTTCGGCATCATTCTAGAACTATGAGTCTGCACATCTGTAAAATGTCAGCTTGAGATAAATTGTAGGGGTAGATTTCAGCATAATCCTGGAACTCTGCTTCTGCACATCTGGAAAATGTCAATCTGGAGCAAAATTCCAAGGCAGATTTCAGCATAATCCTGAAACTCAACTTCTGAATATGTGGAAAATGTCACCTAGAGAGAAATTCCAAGGCAGATTTCAGAATAATCCTGGAACTCTGCTTCTGCACATCTGGAAAATGTCATCTGGATCAAAATTCCAAGGTAGATTTCAGCATAATCCTGGAACTCTGCTTCTGCACATTTGGAAAATATACAATAGAGCAAAATTGCAAAGGAGAATTTCAGCATCATTCTGGAACTATGAGTCTGCAAATCTGGAAAATGTCAGCTAGAGATAAATTGCAAGGGTAGATGTCAGCATAATCCTGGAACTCTGCTTCTGCACATCTGGAAAATGTCATCTGGAGCTAAATTCCAAGGCAGATTTCAGCATAATCCTGGAACTCTGCTTTTGCACATCTGGAAAATGTCAATCTGGAGCAAAATTCCAAGGCTGATTTCAGCATAATCCTGGAACTCTGCTTCTGAATATGTGGAAAATGTCACCTAGAGAGAAATTCCAAGGCAGATTTCAGCATAATCCTGGATCTCTGCTTCTGCACATCTGGAAAATGTCATCTGGAGCAAAATTCCAAGGCAGATTTCAGAATAATCCTGAAACTTTACTTCTGAATATGTGGAAAGTGTCGCCTAGAGAGAAATTCCAAGGCAGATTTCAGAATAATCCTGGAACTCTGCTTCTGCACATTTGGAAAATAAACAATATAGCAAAATTGCAGAGGAGAATTTCAGCATCATTCTGGAACTATGAGTCTGCACATCTGGAAAATGTCAGCTAGAGATAAATTACAGAGGTAGATTTCAGCATAATCCTGGAACTCTGCTTCTGCACATCTGGAAAATGTCATCTGGAGCAAAATTCCAAGGCAGATTTCAGCATAATCCTGGAACTCTGCTTCTGCACATCTGGAAAATGTCAGCTTGAGATAAATTGTAGGGTTAGATTTCAGCATAATCCTGGAACTCTGCTTCTGCACATCTGGAAAATGTCAATCTGGAGCAAAATTCCAAGGTAGATTTCAGCATAATCCTGGAACTCTGCTTCTGCACATTTGGAAAATATACAATAGAGCAAAATTGCAAAGGAGAATTTCAGCATCATTCTGGAACTATGAGTCTGCAAATCTGGAAAATGTCAGCTAGAGATAAATTCCAAGGCAGATTTCAGCATAATCCTGGAACTCTGCTTTTGCACATCTGGAAAATGTCAATCTGGAGCAAAATTCCAAGGCTGATTTCAGCATAATCCTGGAACTCTGCTTCTGAATATGTGGAAAATGTCACCTAGAGAGAAATTCCAAGGCAGATTTCAGCATAATCCTGGAACTCTGCTTCTGCACATCTGGAAAATGTCATCTGGAGCAAAATTCCAAGGCAGATTTCAGAATAATCCTGAAACTTTACTTCTGAATATGTGGAAAGTGTCACCTAGAGAGAAATTCCAAGGCAGATTTTAGAATAATCCTGAAACTCTGCTTCTGCACATCTGGAAAATGTCATCTGGAGCACAATTCCAAGGCAGATTTCAGAATAATCCTGGAACTCTGCTTCTGCACATTTGGAAAATAAACAATATAGCAAAATTGCAGAGGAGAATTTCAGCATCATTCTGGAACTATGAGTCTGCACATCTGGAAAATGTCAGCTAGAGATAAATTACAGAGGTAGATTTCAGCATAATCCTGGAACTCTGCTTCTGCACATCTGGAAAATGTCATCTGGAGCAAAGTTCCAAGGCAGATTTCAGCATAATCCTGGAACTCTGCTTCTGCACATCTGGAAAATGTCATCTGGAGCACAATTCCAAGGTAGATTTCAGAATAATCCTGGAACTCTGCCTCTGCATATCTGGAAAATGTCAATCTGGAGCAAAATTCCAAGGCAGATTTCCGCATAATCCTGAAACTCTACTTCTGAATATTTGAAAAATGTCACCAAGAGAGAAATTGCAAGGCAGATTTCAGCATAATCCTGGAACTCTGCTTCTGCCTATTTGGAAAATAAACAATAGAGCAAAATTGCAGAGGAGAATTTCAGCATCATTCTGGAACTATGAGTCTGCACATCTGTAAAATGTCAGCTTGAGATAAATTGCAGGGGTAGATTTCAGCATAATCCTGGAACTCTGCTTCTGCACATCTGGAAAATGTCATCTGGAGCAAAATTCCAAGTCAGATTTTAGCATAATCCTGGAACTCTGCTTCTGCAGATCTGGACAATTTCAATCTGGAGCACAATTCCAAGGCAGATTTCAGAATCATCCTTGAACTCTACTTCTGAATATTTGAAAAATGTCACCAAGAGAGAAATTCCAAGGCATATTTCAGAATAATCCTGGAACTCTGCTTCTGCACATCTGGAAAATGTCAGCTAGAGATAAATTACAGAGGTAGATTTCAGCATAATCCTGGAACTCTGCTTCTGCACATCTGGAAAATGTCATCTGGAGCTAAATTCCAAGGCAGATTTCAGCATAATCCTGGAACTCTACTTCTGAATATGTGGAAAGTGTCACCTAGAGAGAAATTCCAAGGCAGATTTTAGAATAATCCTGGAACTCTGCTTCTGCACATCTGGAAAATGTCAGCTAGAGATAAATTACAGAGGTAGATTTCAGCATAATCCTGGAACTCTGCTTCTGCACATCTGGAAAATGTCATCTGGAGCGAAATTCCAAGGCAGATTTCAGCATAATCCTGGAACTCTGCTTCTGCACATCTGGAAAATGTCATCTGGAGCACAATTCCAAGGCAGATTTCAGAATAATCCTGGAACTCTGCTTCTGCACATTTGGAAAATAAACAATATAGCAAAATTGCAGAGGAGAATTTCAGCATCATTCTGGAACTATCAGTCTGCACATCTGGAAAATGTCAGCTAGAGATAAATTGCAGGGGTAGATTTCAGCATAATCCTGGAACTCTGCTTCTGCACATCTGGAAAATGTCATCTGGAGCAAAATTCCAAGTCAGATTTTAGCATAATCGTGGAACTCTGCTTCTGCATATTTGGAAAATATACAATAGAGCAAAATTGCAGAGGAGAATTTCAGCATCATTCTGGAACTATGAGTCTGCACATCTGTAAAATGTCAGCTTGAGATAAATTGCAGGGGTAGATTTCAGCATAATCCTGGAACTCTGCTTCTGCACATCTGGAAAATGTCATCTGGAGCGAAATTCCAAGGCAGATTTCAGCATAATCCTGGAACTCTGCCTCTGCATATCTGGAAAATGTCAATCTGGAGCAAAATTCCAAGGCAGATTTCAGCATAATCCTGAAACTCTACTTCTGAATATGTGGAAAATGTCACCTAGAGAGAAATTCCAAGGCAGATTTCAGCATAATCCTGGAACTCTGCTTCTGCACATCTGGAAAATGTCATCTGGAGCAAAATTCCAAGGCAGATTTCAGAATAATCCTGGAACTCTGCCTCTGCATATCTGGAAAATGTCAATCTGGAGCAAAATTCCAAAGCAGATTTCACCATAATCCTGAAACTCTACTTCTGAATATGTGGAAAGTGTCACCTAGAAAGAAATTCCAAGGCGTATTTCGGAATAATCCTGGAACTCTGCTTCTGCACATCTGGAAAATGTCAGCTAGAGATAAATTACAGAGGTAGATTTCAGCATAATCCTGGAACTCTGCTTCTGCACATCTGGAAAATGTCATCTGGAGCTAATTTCCAAGGCAGATTTCAGCATAATCCTGGAACTCTACTTCTGAATATGTGGAAAGTGTCACCTAGAGAGAAATTCCAAGGCAGATTTTAGAATAATCCTGGAACTCTGCTTCTGCACATCTGGAAAATGTCATCTGGAGCACAATTCCAAGGCAGATTTCAGAATAATCCTGGAACTCTGCTTCTGCACATTTGGAAAATAAACAATATAGCAAAATTGCAGAGGAGAATTTCAGCATCATTCTGGAACTATCAGTCTGCACATCTGGAAAATGTCAGCTAGAGATAAATTGCAGGGGTAGATTTCAGCATAATCCTGGAACTCTGCTTCTGCACATCTGGAAAATGTCATGTGGAGCAAAATTCCAAGTCAGATTTTAGCATAATCGTGGAACTCTGCTTCTGCATATTTGGAAAATATACAATAGAGCAAAATTGCAGAGGAGAATTTCAGCATCATTCTGGAACTATGAGTCTGCACATCTGGAAAATGTCAGCTTGAGATAAATTGCAGGGGTAGATTTCAGCATAATCCTGGAACTCTGCTTCTGCACATCTGGAAAATGTCATCTGGAGCGAAATTCCAAGGCAGATTTCAGCATAATCCTGGAACTCTGCCTCTGCATATCTGGAAAATGTCAATCTGGAGCAAAATTCCAAGGCAGATTTCAGCATAATCCTGGAACTCTGCTTCTGCACATCTGGAAAATGTCATCTGGAGCAAAATTCCAAGGCAGATTTCAGAATAATCCTGGAACTCTGCCTCTGCATATCTGGAAAATTTCAATCTGGAGCAAAATTCCAAAGCAGATTTCAGCATAATCCTGAAACTCTACTTCTGAATATGTGGAAAATGTCACCTAGAGAGAAATTCCAAGGCAGATTTCAGAATAATCCTGGAACTCTGCCTCTGCATATCTGGAAAATGTCAATCTGGAGCAAAATTCCAAGGCAGATTTCCGCATAATCCTGAAACTCTACTTCTGAATATGTGGAAAATGTCACCTAGAGAGAAATTCCAAGGCAGATTTCAGCATAATCCTGGAACTCTGCTTCTGCACATCTGGAAAATGTCATCTGGAGCAAAATTCCAAGGCAGATTTCAGAATAATCCTGGAACTCTGCCTCTGCATATCTGGAAAATGTCACCAAGAGAGAAATTCCAAGGCAGATTTCAGAATAATCCTGGAACTCTGCTTCTGCACATCTGGAAAATGTCATCTGGAGCAAAATTCCAAGGCAGATTTCAGCATAATCCTGGAACTCTGCTTCTGCCTATTTGGAAAATAAACAATAGAGCAAAATTGCAGAGGAGAATTTCAGCATCATTCTGGAACTATGAGTCTGCACATCTGTAAAATGTCAGCTTGAGATAAATTGCAGGGGTAGATTTCAGCATAATCCTGGAACTCTGCTTCTGCACATCTGGAAAATGTCATCTGGAGCAAAATTCCAAGTCAGATTTTAGCATAATCCTGGAACTCTGCTTCTGCAGATCTGGACAATTTCAATCTGGAGCACAATTCCAAGGCAGATTTCAGAATCATCCTTGAACTCTACTTCTGAATATTTGAAAAATGTCACCAAGAGAGAAATTCCAAGGCATATTTCAGAATAATCCTGGAACTCTGCTTCTGCACATCTGGAAAATGTCAGCTAGAGATAAATTACAGAGGTAGATTTCAGCATAATCCTGGAACTCTGCTTCTGCACATCTGGAAAATGTCATCTGGAGCTAAATTCCAAGGCAGATTTCAGCATAATCCTGGAACTCTGCTTCTGCACATCTGGAAAATGTCATCTGGAGCAAAATTCCAAGGCAGATTTCAGAATAATCCTGGAACTCTGCCTCTGCATATCTGGAAAATGTCACCAAGAGAGAAATTCCAAGGCAGATTTCAGAATAATCCTGGAACTCTGCTTCTGCACATCTGGAAAATGTCATCTGGAGCAAAATTCCAAGGCAGATTTCAGCATAATCCTGGAACTCTGCTTCTGCCTATTTGGAAAATAAACAATAGAGCAAAATTGCAGAGGAGAATTTCAGCATCATTCTGGAACTATGAGTCTGCACATCTGTAAAATGTCAGCTTGAGATAAATTGCAGGGGTAGATTTCAGCATAATCCTGGAACTCTGCTTCTGCACATCTGGAAAATGTCATCTGGAGCAAAATTCCAAGTCAGATTTTAGCATAATCCTGGAACTCTGCTTCTGCAGATCTGGACAATTTCAATCTGGAGCACAATTCCAAGGCAGATTTCAGAATCATCCTTGAACTCTACTTCTGAATATTTGAAAAATGTCACCAAGAGAGAAATTCCAAGGCATATTTCAGAATAATCCTGGAACTCTGCTTCTGCACATCTGGAAAATGTCAGCTAGAGATAAATTACAGAGGTAGATTTCAGCATAATCCTGGAACTCTGCTTCTGCACATCTGGAAAATGTCATCTGGAGCTAAATTCCAAGGCAGATTTCAGCATAATCCTGGAACTCTGCTTCTGCACATCTGGACAATTTCAATCTGGAGCACAATTCCAAGGCAGATTTCAGAATCATCCTTGAACTCTACTTCTGAATATTTGAAAAATGTCACCAAGAGAGAAATTCCAAGGCATATTTCAGAATAATCCTGGAACTCTGCTTCTGCACATCTGGAAAATGTCAGCTAGAGATAAATTACAGAGGTAGATTTCAGCATAATCCTGGAACTCTGCTTCTGCACATCTGGAAAATGTCATCTGGAGCTAAATTCCAAGGCAGATTTCAGCATAATCCTGGAACTCTACTTCTGAATATGTGGAAAGTGTCACCTAGAGAGAAATTCCAAGGCAGATTTTAGAATAATCCTGGAACTCTGCTTCTGCACATCTGGAAAATGTCATCTGGAGCACAATTCCAAGGTAGATTTCAGAATAATCCTGGAACTCTGCTTCTGCACATTTGGAAAATAAACAATATAGCAAAATTGCAGAGGAGAATTTCAGCATCATTCTGGAACTATCAGTCTGCACATCTGGAAAATGTCAGCTAGAGATAAATTGCAGGGGTAGATTTCAGCATAATCCTGGAACTCTGCTTCTACACATCTGGAAAATGTCATCTGGAGCAAAATTCCAAGTCAGATTTTAGCATAATCGTGGAACTCTGCTTCTGCATATTTGGAAAATATACAATAGAGCAAAATTGCAAAGGAGAATTTCCGCATCATTCTGGAACTATGAGTCTGCACATCTGGAAAATGTCAGCTTGAGATAAATTGCAGGGGTAGATTTCAGCATAATCCTGGAACTCTGCTTCTGCACATCTGGAAAATGTCATCTGGAGCAAAATTCCAAGTCAGATTTTAGCATAATCCTGGAACTCTGCTTCTGCAGATCTGGACAATTTCAATCTGGAGCACAATTCCAAGGCAGATTTCAGAATCATCCTTGAACTCTACTTCTGAATATTTGAAAAATGTCACCAAGAGAGAAATTCCAAGGCATATTTCAGAATAATCCTGGAACTCTGCTTCTGCACATCTGGAAAATGTCAGCTAGAGATAAATTACAGAGGTAGATTTCAGCATAATCCTGGAACTCTGCTTCTGCACATCTGGAAAATGTCATCTGGAGCTAAATTCCAAGGCAGATTTCAGCATAATCCTGGAACTCTACTTCTGAATATGTGGAAAGTGTCACCTAGAGAGAAATTCCAAGGCAGATTTTAGAATAATCCTGGAACTCTGCTTCTGCACATCTGGAAAATGTCATCTGGAGCACAATTCCAAGGCAGATTTCAGAATAATCCTGGAACTCTGCTTCTGCACATTTGGAAAATAAACAATATAGCAAAATTGCAGAGGAGAATTTCAGCATCATTCTGGAACTATCAGTCTGCACATCTGGAAAATGTCAGCTAGAGATAAATTGCAGGGGTAGATTTCAGCATAATCCTGGAACTCTGCTTCTGCACATCTGGAAAATGTCATCTGGAGCAAAATTCCAAGTCAGATTTTAGCATAATCGTGGAACTCTGCTTCTGCATATTTGGAAAATATACAATAGAGCAAAATTGCAGAGGAGAATTTCAGCATCATTCTGGAACTATGAGTCTGCACATCTGTAAAATGTCAGCTTGAGATAAATTGCAGGGGTAGATTTCAGCATAATCCTGGAACTCTGCTTCTGCACATCTGGAAAATGTCATCTGGAGCGAAATTCCAAGGCAGATTTCAGCATAATCCTGGAACTCTGCCTCTGCATATCTGGAAAATGTCAATCTGGAGCAAAATTCCAAGGCAGATTTCAGCATAATCCTGAAACTCTACTTCTGAATATGTGGAAAATGTCACCTAGAGAGAAATTCCAAGGCAGATTTCAGCATAATCCTGGAACTCTGCTTCTGCACATCTGGAAAATGTCATCTGGAGCAAAATTCCAAGGCAGATTTCAGAATAATCCTGGAACTCTGCCTCTGCATATCTGGAAAATGTCAATCTGGAGCAAAATTCCAAAGCAGATTTCACCATAATCCTGAAACTCTACTTCTGAATATGTGGAAAGTGTCACCTAGAAAGAAATTCCAAGGCGTATTTCGGAATAATCCTGGAACTCTGCTTCTGCACATCTGGAAAATGTCAGCTAGAGATAAATTACAGAGGTAGATTTCAGCATAATCCTGGAACTCTGCTTCTGCACATCTGGAAAATGTCATCTGGAGCTAATTTCCAAGGCAGATTTCAGCATAATCCTGGAACTCTACTTCTGAATATGTGGAAAGTGTCACCTAGAGAGAAATTCCAAGGCAGATTTTAGAATAATCCTGGAACTCTGCTTCTGCACATCTGGAAAATGTCATCTGGAGCACAATTCCAAGGCAGATTTCAGAATAATCCTGGAACTCTGCTTCTGCACATTTGGAAAATAAACAATATAGCAAAATTGCAGAGGAGAATTTCAGCATCATTCTGGAACTATCAGTCTGCACATCTGGAAAATGTCAGCTAGAGATAAATTGCAGGGGTAGATTTCAGCATAATCCTGGAACTCTGCTTCTGCACATCTGGAAAATGTCATGTGGAGCAAAATTCCAAGTCAGATTTTAGCATAATCGTGGAACTCTGCTTCTGCATATTTGGAAAATATACAATAGAGCAAAATTGCAGAGGAGAATTTCAGCATCATTCTGGAACTATGAGTCTGCACATCTGGAAAATGTCAGCTTGAGATAAATTGCAGGGGTAGATTTCAGCATAATCCTGGAACTCTGCTTCTGCACATCTGGAAAATGTCATCTGGAGCGAAATTCCAAGGCAGATTTCAGCATAATCCTGGAACTCTGCCTCTGCATATCTGGAAAATGTCAATCTGGAGCAAAATTCCAAGGCAGATTTCAGCATAATCCTGAAACTCTACTTCTGAATATGTGGAAAATGTCACCTAGAGAGAAATTCCAAGGCAGATTTCAGCATAATCCTGGAACTCTGCTTCTGCACATCTGGAAAATGTCATCTGGAGCAAAATTCCAAGGCAGATTTCAGAATAATCCTGGAACTCTGCCTCTGCATATCTGGAAAATGTCAATCTGGAGCAAAATTCCAAGGCAGATTTCCGCATAATCCTGAAACTCTACTTCTGAATATGTGGAAAATGTCACCTAGAGAGAAATTCCAAGGCAGATTTCAGCATAATCCTGGAACTCTGCTTCTGCACATCTGGAAAATGTCATCTGGAGCAAAATTCCAAGGCAGATTTCAGAATAATCCTGGAACTCTGCCTCTGCATATCTGGAAAATGTCACCAAGAGAGAAATTCCAAGGCAGATTTCAGAATAATCCTGGAACTCTGCTTCTGCACATCTGGAAAATGTCATCTGGAGCAAAATTCCAAGGCAGATTTCAGCATAATCCTGGAACTCTGCTTCTGCCTATTTGGAAAATAAACAATAGAGCAAAATTGCAGAGGAGAATTTCAGCATCATTCTGGAACTATGAGTCTGCACATCTGTAAAATGTCAGCTTGAGATAAATTGCAGGGGTAGATTTCAGCATAATCCTGGAACTCTGCTTCTGCACATCTGGAAAATGTCATCTGGAGCAAAATTCCAAGTCAGATTTTAGCATAATCCTGGAACTCTGCTTCTGCAGATCTGGACAATTTCAATCTGGAGCACAATTCCAAGGCAGATTTCAGAATCATCCTTGAACTCTACTTCTGAATATTTGAAAAATGTCACCAAGAGAGAAATTCCAAGGCATATTTCAGAATAATCCTGGAACTCTGCTTCTGCACATCTGGAAAATGTCAGCTAGAGATAAATTACAGAGGTAGATTTCAGCATAATCCTGGAACTCTGCTTCTGCACATCTGGAAAATGTCATCTGGAGCTAAATTCCAAGGCAGATTTCAGCATAATCCTGGAACTCTACTTCTGAATATGTGGAAAGTGTCACCTAGAGAGAAATTCCAAGGCAGATTTTAGAATAATCCTGGAACTCTGCTTCTGCACATCTGGAAAATGTCATCTGGAGCACAATTCCAAGGTAGATTTCAGAATAATCCTGGAACTCTGCTTCTGCACATTTGGAAAATAAACAATATAGCAAAATTGCAGAGGAGAATTTCAGCATCATTCTGGAACTATCAGTCTGCACATCTGGAAAATGTCAGCTAGAGATAAATTGCAGGGGTAGATTTCAGCATAATCCTGGAACTCTGCTTCTGCACATCTGGAAAATGTCATCTGGAGCAAAATTCCAAGTCAGATTTTAGCATAATCGTGGAACTCTGCTTCTGCATATTTGGAAAATATACAATAGAGCAAAATTGCAAAGGAGAATTTCCGCATCATTCTGGAACTATGAGTCTGCACATCTGGAAAATGTCAGCTAGAGATAAATTGCATGGGTAGATGTCAGCATAATCCTGGAACTCTGCTTCTGCACATCTGGAAAATGTCATCTGGAGCTAAATTCCAAGGCAGATTTCAGCATAATCCTGGAACTCTGCTTCTGCACATCTGGAAAATTTCAATCTGGAGCAAAATTCCAAAGCAGATTTCAGCATAATCCTGGAACTCTGCCTCAGGACATCTGGAAAATAAAAAATACAGCAAAAATGCAGAGGAGATTTCAGCATCACTCTGGAACTCTGCTTCTGCACATCTGGAAAATGTCATCTGGAGCAAAGTTCCAAGGCAGATTTCAGCATAATCCTGGAACACTGCTTCTGCACATCTGGAAAATGTAAATCTGGAGCGAAATTGCAAGCAGATTTCAACATAATCCTGGAACTCTGCTTCTGCACATCTGGAAAATGTCATCTGGAGCAAAATTCCAAGTCAGAGTTTAGCATAATCCTGGAACTCTGCTTCTGCACATCTGGACAATTTCAATCTGGAGCAAAATTCCAAATCAGATTTCAGCATAATCGTGGAACTCTGCTTCTGCATATTTGGAAAATATACAATAGAGCAAAATTGCAGAGGAGATTTTCAGCATCATTCTGGAACTATGAGTCTGCACATCTGGAAAATGTCAGCTAGAGATAAATTGCATGGGTACATTTCAGCATAATCCTGGAACTCTGCTTCTGCACATCTGGAAAATGTCATCTGGAGCGAAATTCCAAGGCAGATTTCAGCATAATCCTGGAACTCTGCTTCTGCACATCTGGAAAATGTCATCTGTAGCACAATTCCAAGGCAGATTTCAGAATAATCCTGGAACTCTGCCTCTGCATATCTGGAAAATGTCAATCTGGAGCAAAATTCCAAGGCAGATTTCCGCATAATCCTGAAACTCTACTTCTGAATATGTGGAAAATGTCACCTAGAGAGAAATTCCAAGGCAGATTTCAGCATAATCCTGGAACTCTGCTTCTGCACATCTGGAAAATGTCATCTGGAGCAAAATTCCAAGGCAGATTTCAGCATAATCCTGGAACTCTGCTTCTGCCTATTTGGAAAATAAACAATAGAGCAAAATTGCAGAGGAGAATTTCAGCATCATTCTGGAACTATGAGTCTGCACATCTGTAAAATGTCAGCTTGAGATAAATTGCAGGGGTAGATTTCAGCATAATCCTGGAACTCTGCTTCTGCACATCTGGAAAATGTCATCTGGAGCAAAATTCCAAGTCAGATTTTAGCATAATCCTGGAACTCTGCTTCTGCAGATCTGGACAATTTCAATCTGGAGCACAATTCCAAGGCAGATTTCAGAATCATCCTTGAACTCTACTTCTGAATATTTGAAAAATGTCACCAAGAGAGAAATTCCAAGGCATATTTCAGAATAATCCTGGAACACTGCTTCTGCACATCTGGAAAATGTCAGCTAGAGATAAATTACAGAGGTAGATTTCAGCATAATCCTGGAACTCTGCTTCTGCACATCTGGAAAATGTCATCTGGAGCTAAATTCCAAGGCAGATTTCAGCATAATCCTGGAACTCTGCTTCTGCACATCTGGACAATTTCAATCTGGAGCACAATTCCAAGGCAGATTTCAGAATCATCCTTGAACTCTACTTCTGAATATTTGAAAAATGTCACCAAGAGAGAAATTCCAAGGCATATTTCAGAATAATCCTGGAACTCTGCTTCTGCACATCTGGAAAATGTCAGCTAGAGATAAATTACAGAGGTAGATTTCAGCATAATCCTGGAACTCTGCTTCTGCACATCTGGAAAATGTCATCTGGAGCTAAATTCCAAGGCAGATTTCAGCATAATCCTGGAACTCTACTTCTGAATATGTGGAAAGTGTCACCTAGAGAGAAATTCCAAGGCAGATTTTAGAATAATCCTGGAACTCTGCTTCTGCACATCTGGAAAATGTCATCTGGAGCACAATTCCAAGGTAGATTTCAGAATAATCCTGGAACTCTGCTTCTGCACATTTGGAAAATAAACAATATAGCAAAATTGCAGAGGAGAATTTCAGCATCATTCTGGAACTATCAGTCTGCACATCTGGAAAATGTCAGCTAGAGATAAATTGCAGGGGTAGATTTCAGCATAATCCTGGAACTCTGCTTCTGCACATCTGGAAAATGTCATCTGGAGCAAAATTCCAAGTCAGATTTTAGCATAATCGTGGAACTCTGCTTCTGCATATTTGGAAAATATACAATAGAGCAAAATTGCAAAGGAGAATTTCCGCATCATTCTGGAACTATGAGTCTGCACATCTGGAAAATGTCAGCTAGAGATAAATTGCATGGGTAGATGTCAGCATAATCCTGGAACTCTGCTTCTGCACATCTGGAAAATGTCATCTGGAGCTAAATTCCAAGGCAGATTTCAGCATAATCCTGGAACTCTGCTTCTGCACATCTGGAAAATGTCACCTGGAGAGAAATTCCAAGGCAGATTTCAGCATAATCCTGGAACTCTGCTTCTGCACATCTGGAAAATTTCAATCTGGAGCAAAATTCCAAAGCAGATTTCAGCATAATCCTGGAACTCTGCCTCAGGACATCTGGAAAATGTCATCTGGAGCAAAATTCCAAGTCAGAGTTTAGCATAATCCTGGAACTCTGCTTCTGCACATCTGGACAATTTCAATCTGGAGCAAAATTCCAAATCAGATTTCAGCATAATCGTGGAACTCTGCTTCTGCATATTTGGAAAATATACAATAGAGCAAAATTGCAGAGGAGATTTTCAGCATCATTCTGGAACTATGAGTCTGCACATCTGGAAAATGTCAGCTAGAGATAAATTGCATGGGTACATTTCAGCATAATCCTGGAACTCTGCTTCTGCACATCTGGAAAATGTCATCTGGAGCGAAATTCCAAGGCAGATTTCAGCATAATCCTGGAACTCTGCTTCTGCACATCTGGAAAATGTCATCTGTAGCACAATTCCAAGGCAGATTTCAGAATAATCCTGGAACTCTGCCTCTGCATATCTGGAAAATGTCAATCTGGAGCAAAATTCCAAGGCAGATTTCCGCATAATCCTGAAACTCTACTTCTGAATATGTGGAAAATGTCACCTAGAGAGAAATTCCAAGGCAGATTTCAGCATAATCCTGGAACTCTGCTTCTGCACATCTGGAAAATGTCATCTGGAGCAAAATTCCAAGGCAGATTTCAGCATAATCCTGGAACTCTGATTCTGCCTATTTGGAAAATAAACAATAGAGCAAAATTGCAGAGGAGAATTTCAGCATCATTCTGGAACTATGAGTCTGCACATCTGTAAAATGTCAGCTTGAGATAAATTGCAGGGGTAGATTTCAGCATAATCCTGGAACTCTGCTTCTGCACATCTGGAAAATGTCATCTGGAGCAAAATTCCAAGTCAGATTTTAGCATAATCCTGGAACTCTGCTTCTGCAGATCTGGACAATTTCAATCTGGAGCACAATTCCAAGGCAGATTTCAGAATCATCCTTGAACTCTACTTCTGAATATTTGAAAAATGTCACCAAGAGAGAAATTCCAAGGCATATTTCAGAATAATCCTGGAACTCTGCTTCTGCACATCTGGAAAATGTCAGCTAGAGATAAATTACAGAGGTAGATTTCAGCATAATCCTGGAACTCTGCTTCTGCACATCTGGAAAATGTCATCTGGAGCTAAATTCCAAGGCAGATTTCAGCATAATCCTGGAACTCTACTTCTGAATATGTGGAAAGTGTCACCTAGAGAGAAATTCCAAGGCAGATTTTAGAATAATCCTGGAACTCTGCTTCTGCACATCTGGAAAATGTCATCTGGAGCACAATTCCAAGGCAGATTTCAGAATAATCCTGGAACTCTGCTTCTGCACATTTGGAAAATAAACAATATAGCAAAATTGCAGAGGAGAATTTCAGCATCATTCTGGAACTATCAGTCTGCACATCTGGAAAATGTCAGCTAGAGATAAATTGCAGGGGTAGATTTCAGCATAATCCTGGAACTCTGCTTCTGCACATCTGGAAAATGTCATCTGGAGCAAAATTCCAAGTCAGATTTTAGCATAATCGTGGAACTCTGCTTCTGCATATTTGGAAAATATACAATAGAGCAAAATTGCAGAGGAGAATTTCAGCATCATTCTGGAACTATGAGTCTGCACATCTGTAAAATGTCAGCTTGAGATAAATTGCAGGGGTAGATTTCAGCATAATCCTGGAACTCTGCTTCTGCACATCTGGAAAATGTCATCTGGAGCGAAATTCCAAGGCAGATTTCAGCATAATCCTGGAACTCTGCCTCTGCATATCTGGAAAATGTCAATCTGGAGCAAAATTCCAAGGCAGATTTCAGCATAATCCTGAAACTCTACTTCTGAATATGTGGAAAATGTCACCTAGAGAGAAATTCCAAGGCAGATTTCAGCATAATCCTGGAACTCTGCTTCTGCACATCTGGAAAATGTCATCTGGAGCAAAATTCCAAGGCAGATTTCAGAATAATCCTGGAACTCTGCCTCTGCATATCTGGAAAATGTCAATCTGGAGCAAAATTCCAAAGCAGATTTCACCATAATCCTGAAACTCTACTTCTGAATATGTGGAAAGTGTCACCTAGAAAGAAATTCCAAGGCGTATTTCGGAATAATCCTGGAACTCTGCTTCTGCACATCTGGAAAATGTCAGCTAGAGATAAATTACAGAGGTAGATTTCAGCATAATCCTGGAACTCTGCTTCTGCACATCTGGAAAATGTCATCTGGAGCTAATTTCCAAGGCAGATTTCAGCATAATCCTGGAACTCTACTTCTGAATATGTGGAAAGTGTCACCTAGAGAGAAATTCCAAGGCAGATTTTAGAATAATCCTGGAACTCTGCTTCTGCACATCTGGAAAATGTCATCTGGAGCACAATTCCAAGGCAGATTTCAGAATAATCCTGGAACTCTGCTTCTGCACATTTGGAAAATAAACAATATAGCAAAATTGCAGAGGAGAATTTCAGCATCATTCTGGAACTATCAGTCTGCACATCTGGAAAATGTCAGCTAGAGATAAATTGCAGGGGTAGATTTCAGCATAATCCTGGAACTCTGCTTCTGCACATCTGGAAAATGTCATGTGGAGCAAAATTCCAAGTCAGATTTTAGCATAATCGTGGAACTCTGCTTCTGCATATTTGGAAAATATACAATAGAGCAAAATTGCAGAGGAGAATTTCAGCATCATTCTGGAACTATGAGTCTGCACATCTGGAAAATGTCATCTTGAGATAAATTGCAGGGGTAGATTTCAGCATAATCCTGGAACTCTGCTTCTGCACATCTGGAAAATGTCAATCTGGAGCAAAATTCCAAGGCAGATTTCAGCATAATCCTGAAACTCTACTTCTGAATATGTGGAAAATGTCACCTAGAGAGAAATTCCAAGGCAGATTTCAGCATAATCCTGGAACTCTGCTTCTGCACATCTGGAAAATGTCATCTGGAGCAAAATTCCAAGGCAGATTTCAGAATAATCCTGGAACTCTGCCTCTGCATATCTGGAAAATTTCAATCTGGAGCAAAATTCCAAAGCAGATTTCAGCATAATCCTGAAACTCTACTTCTGAATATGTGGAAAATGTCACCTAGAGAGAAATTCCAAGGCAGATTTCAGAATAATCCTGGAACTCTCCCTCTGCATATCTGGAAAATGTCAATCTGGAGCAAAATTCCAAGGCAGATTTCAGCATAATCCTGAAACTCTACTTCTGAATATGTGGAAAATGTCACCTAGAGAGAAATTCCAAGGCAGATTTCAGCATAATCCTGGAACTCTGCTTCTGCACATCTGGAAAATGTCATCTGGAGCAAAATTCCAAGGCAGATTTCAGAATAATCCTGGAACTCTTCCTCTGCATATATGGAAAATGTCAATCTGGAGCAAAATTCCAAGGCAGATTTCAGCATAATCCTGAAACTTTACTTCTGAATATGTGGAAAGTGTCACCTAGAGAGAAATTCCAAGGCAGATTTCAGAATAATCCTGGAACTCTGCTTCTGCACATCTGGAAAATGTCATCTGGAGCACAATTCCAAGGCAAATTTCAGAATAATCCTGGAACTCTGCTTCTGCACATTTGGAAAATAAACAATAAAGCAAAATTGCAGAGGAGAATTTCAGCATCATTCTGGAACTATGAGTCTGCACATCTGGAAAATGTCAGCTAGAGATAAATTACAGAGGTAGATTTCAGCATAATCCTGGAACTCTGCTTCTGCACATCTGGAAAACGTCATCTGGAGCTAAATTCCAAGGCAGATTTCAGCATAATCCTGGAACTCTGCCTCAGGACATCTGGAAAATAAAAAATACAGCAAAAATGCAGAGGAGATTTCAGCATCACTCTGGAACTCTGCTTCTGCACATCTGGAAAATGTAAATCTGGAGCGAAATTGCAAGCAGATTTCAACATAATCCTGGAACTCTGCTTCTGCACATCTGGACAATTTCAATCTGGAGCAAAATTCCAAAGCAGATTTCAGCATAATCGTGGAACTCTGCTTCTGCATATTTGGAAAATATACAATAGAGCAAAATTGCAGAGGAGAATTTCAGCATCATTCTGGAACTATGAGTCTGCACATCTGGAAAATGTCAGCTAGAGATAAATTGCAGGGGTAGATTTCAGCATAATCCTGGAACTCTGCTTCTGCACATCTGGAAAATGTCATCTGGAGCAAAATTCCAAGTCAGATTTTAGCATAATCGTGGAACTCTGCTTCTGCATATTTGGAAAATATACAATAGAGCAAAATTGCAGAGGAGAATTTCAGCATCATTCTGGAACTATGAGTCTGCACATCTGTAAAATGTCAGCTTGAGATAAATTGCAGGGGTAGATTTCAGCATAATCCTGGAACTCTGCTTCTGCACATCTGGAAAATGTCATCTGGAGCGAAATTCCAAGGCAGATTTCAGCATAATCCTGGAACTCTGCCTCTGCATATCTGGAAAATGTCAATCTGGAGCAAAATTCCAAGGCAGATTTCAGCATAATCCTGAAACTCTACTTCTGAATATGTGGAAAATGTCACCTAGAGAGAAATTCCAAGGCAGATTTCAGCATAATCCTGGAACTCTGCTTCTGCACATCTGGAAAATGTCATCTGGAGCAAAATTCCAAGGCAGATTTCAGAATAATCCTGGAACTCTGCCTCTGCATATCTGGAAAATGTCAATCTGGAGCAAAATTCCAAAGCAGATTTCACCATAATCCTGAAACTCTACTTCTGAATATGTGGAAAGTGTCACCTAGAAAGAAATTCCAAGGCGTATTTCGGAATAATCCTGGAACTCTGCTTCTGCACATCTGGAAAATGTCAGCTAGAGATAAATTACAGAGGTAGATTTCAGCATAATCCTGGAACTCTGCTTCTGCACATCTGGAAAATGTCATCTGGAGCTAATTTCCAAGGCAGATTTCAGCATAATCCTGGAACTCTACTTCTGAATATGTGGAAAGTGTCACCTAGAGAGAAATTCCAAGGCAGATTTTAGAATAATCCTGGAACTCTGCTTCTGCACATCTGGAAAATGTCATCTGGAGCACAATTCCAAGGCAGATTTCAGAATAATCCTGGAACTCTGCTTCTGCACATTTGGAAAATAAACAATATAGCAAAATTGCAGAGGAGAATTTCAGCATCATTCTGGAACTATCAGTCTGCACATCTGGAAAATGTCAGCTAGAGATAAATTGCAGGGGTAGATTTCAGCATAATCCTGGAACTCTGCTTCTGCACATCTGGAAAATGTCATGTGGAGCAAAATTCCAAGTCAGATTTTAGCATAATCGTGGAACTCTGCTTCTGCATATTTGGAAAATATACAATAGAGCAAAATTGCAGAGGAGAATTTCAGCATCATTCTGGAACTATGAGTCTGCACATCTGGAAAATGTCATCTTGAGATAAATTGCAGGGGTAGATTTCAGCATAATCCTGGAACTCTGCTTCTGCACATCTGGAAAATGTCATCTGGAGCGAAATTCCAAGGCAGATTTCAGCATAATCCTGGAACTCTGCCTCTGCATATCTGGAAAATGTCAATCTGGAGCAAAATTCCAAGGCAGATTTCAGCATAATCCTGAAACTCTACTTCTGAATATGTGGAAAATGTCACCTAGAGAGAAATTCCAAGGCAGATTTCAGCATAATCCTGGAACTCTGCTTCTGCACATCTGGAAAATGTCATCTGGAGCAAAATTCCAAGGCAGATTTCAGAATAATCCTGGAACTCTTCCTCTGCATATATGGAAAATGTCAATCTGGAGCAAAATTCCAAGGCAGATTTCAGCATAATCCTGAAACTTTACTTCTGAATATGTGGAAAGTGTCACCTAGAGAGAAATTCCAAGGCAGATTTCAGAATAATCCTGGAACTCTGCTTCTGCACATCTGGAAAATGTCATCTGGAGCACAATTCCAAGGCAAATTTCAGAATAATCCTGGAACTCTGCTTCTGCACATTTGGAAAATAAACAATAAAGCAAAATTGCAGAGGAGAATTTCAGCATCATTCTGGAACTATGAGTCTGCACATCTGGAAAATGTCAGCTAGAGATAAATTACAGAGGTAGATTTCAGCATAATCCTGGAACTCTGCTTCTGCACATCTGGAAAACGTCATCTGGAGCTAAATTCCAAGGCAGATTTCAGCATAATCCTGGAACTCTGCCTCAGGACATCTGGAAAATAAAAAATACAGCAAAAATGCAGAGGAGATTTCAGCATCACTCTGGAACTCTGCTTCTGCACATCTGGAAAATGTAAATCTGGAGCGACATTGCAAGCAGATTTCAACATAATCCTGGAACTCTGCTTCTGCACATCTGGACAATTTCAATCTGGAGCAAAATTCCAAAGCAGATTTCAGCATAATCGTGGAACTCTGCTTCTGCATATTTGGAAAATATACAATAGAGCAAAATTGCAGAGGAGAATTTCAGCATCATTCTGGAACTATGAGTCTGCACATCTGGAAAATGTCAGCTAGAGATAAATTGCAGGGGTAGATTTCAGCATAATCCTGGAACTCTACTTCTGAATATGTGGAAAATGTCACCTAGAGAGAAATTCCAAGGCAGATTTCAGAATAATCCTGGAACTCTACTTCTGAATATGTGGAAAATGTCACCTAGAGAGAAATTCCAAGGCAGATTTCAGCATAATCCTGGAACTCTGCTTCTGCACATTTGGAAAATATACAATAGAGCAAAATTGCAAAGGAGAATTTCAGCATCATTCTGGAACTATGAGTCTGCACATCTGGAAAATGTCAGCTAGAGATAAATTGCATGGGTAGATGTCAGCATAATCCTGGAACTCTGCTTCTGCACATCTGGAAAATGTCATCTGGAGCTAAATTCCAAGGCAGATTTCAGCATAATCCTGGAACTCTGCTTCTGCACATCTGGAAAATGTAAATCTGGAGCGAAATTGCAAGCAGATTTCAACATAATCCTGGAACTCTGCTTCTGCACATCTGGAAAATGTCATCTGGAGCAAAATTCCAAGTCAGATTTCAGCATAATCCTGGAACTCTGCTTCTGCACATCTGGACAATTTCAATCTGGAGCAAAATTCCAAAGCAGATTTCAGCATAATCGTGGAACTCTGCTTCTGCATATTTGGAAAATATACAATAGAGCAAAATTGCAGAGGAGAATTTCAGCATCATTCTGGAACTATGAGTCTGCACATCTGGAAAATGTCAGCTAGAGATAAATTGCATGGGTAGATGTCAGCATAATCCTGGAACTCTGCTTCTGCACATCTGGAAAATGTCATCTGGTGCAAAATTGCAAGGCAGATTTCAGCATAATCCTGGAACTCTACTTCTGAATATGTGGAAAATGTCACCTAGAGAGAAATTCCAAGGCAGATTTCAGAATAATCCTGGAACTCTGCTTCTGCACATCTGGAAAATGTCATCTGGAGCAAAATTCCAAGGCAGATTTCAGAATAATCCTGGAACTCTGCTTCTGCACATTTGGAAAATAAACAATAGAGCAAAATTGCAGAGGAGAATTTTAGCATCGTTCTGGAAATATGAGTCTGCACATCTGTAAAATGTCAGCTAGAGATAAATTGCAGGGGTAGATTTCAGCATAATCCTGGAACTCTGCTTCTGCACATCTGGAAAATTTCAATCTGGAGCAAAATTCCAAAGCAGATTTCAGCATAATCCTGAAACTCTACTTCTGAATATGTGGAAAATGTCACCTAGAGAGAAATTCCAAGGCAGATTTCAGCATAATCCTGGAACTCTGCTTCTGCACATTTGGAAAATAAACAATTGAGCAAAATTGCAGAGGAGAATTTCAGCATCGTTCTGGAACTATGAGTCTGCACATCTGTAAAATGTCAGCTAGAGATAAATTGCAGGGGTAGATTTCAGCATAATCCTGGAACTCTGCTTCTGCACATCTGGAAAATTTCAATCTGGAGCAAAATATCAAGGCAGATTTCAGCATAATCCTGGAACTCTGCCTCTGCCTATCTGGAAAATGTCAATCTGGAGCAAAATTCCAAGGCAGATTTCAGCATAATCCTGAAACTTTACTTCTGAATATGTGGAAAGTGTCAGCTAGAGAGAAAATCCAAGGCAGATTTCAGAATAATCCTGGAACTCTGCTTCTACACATCTGAAAAATGTCATCTGGATCAAAATTCCAAGGTAGATTTCAGCATAATCCTGGAACTCTGCTTCTGCACATTTGGAAAATATACAATAGAGCAAAATTGCAAAGGAGAATTTCAGCATCATTCTGGAACTATGAGTCTGCACATCTGGAAAATGTCAGCTAGAGATAAATTGCATGGGTAGATGTCAGCATAATCCTGGAACTCTGCTTCTGCACATCTGGAAAATGTCATCTGGAGCTAAATTCCAAGGCAGATTTCAGCATAATCCTGGAACTCTGCTTCTGCACATCTGGAAAATGTAAATCTGGAGCAAAATTCCCAGTCAGATTTCAGCATAATCCTGGAACTCTACTTCTGAATATGTGGAAAATGTCACCTAGAGAGAAATTCCAAGGCAGATTTCAGCATAATCCTGGAACTCTGCTTCTGCACATCTGGAAAATGTCATCTGGAGCAAAATTCCAAGGCAGATTTCAGAATAATCCTGGAACTCTGCTTCTGCACATTTGGAAAATAAACAATAGAGCAAAATTGCAGAGGAGAATTTCAGCATCGTTCTGGAAATATGAGTCTGCACATCTGTAAAATGTCAGCTAGAGATAAATTTCAGGGGTAGATTTCAGCATAATCCTGGAACTCTGCTTCTGCACATCTGGAAAATTTCAATCTGGAGCAAAATTCCAAAGCAGATTTCAGCATAATCCTGAAACTCTACTTCTGAATATGTGGAAAATGTCACCTAGAGATAAATTCCAAGGCAGATTTCAGAATAATCCTGGAACTCTGCTTCTGCACATCTGGAAAATGTCATCTGGATCAAAATTCCAAGGTAGATTTCAGCATAATCCTGGTACTCTGCTTGTACACATCTGGAAAATGTCAATCTGGAGCAAAATTCCAAATCAGATTTCAGTATAATCCTGAAACTTTACTTCTGAATATGTGGAAAGTGTCACCTAGAGAGAAATTCCAAGGCAGATTTCAGAATAATCCTGGAACTCTGCTTCTACACATCTGGAAAATGTCATCTGGATCAAAATTACAAGGTAGATTTCAGCATAATCCTGGAACTCTGCTTCTGCACATTTGGAAAATATACAATAGAGCAAAATTGCAAAGGAGAATTTCAGCATCATTCTGGAACTATGAGTCTGCACATCTGGAAAATGACAGCTAAACATAAATTGCATGGGTAGATGTCAGCATAATCCTGGAACTCTGCTTCTGCACATCTGGAAAATGTAAATCTGGAGCGAAATTGCAAGCAGATTTCAACATAATCCTGGAACTCTGCTTCTGCACATCTGGAAAATGTCATCTGGAGCAAAATTCCAAGTCAGATTTCAGCATAATCCTGGAACTCTGCTTCTGCACATCTGGACAATTTCAATCTGGAGCAAAATTCCAAAGCAGATTTCAGCATAATCGTGGAACTCTGCTTCTGCATATTTGGAAAATATACAATAGAGCAAAATTGCAGAGGAGAATTTCAGCATCATTCTGGAACTATGAGTCTGCACATCTGGAAAATGTCAGCTAGAGATAAATTGCATGGGTAGGTGTCAGCATAATCCTGGAACTCTGCTTCTGCACATCTGGAAAATGTCATCTGGTGCAAAATTGCAAGGCAGATTTCAGCATAATCCTGGAACTCTACTTCTGAATATGTGGAAAATGTCACCTAGAGAGATATTCCAAGGCAGATTTCAGAATAATCCTGGAACTCTGCTTCTGCACATCTGGAAAATGTCATCTGGAGCTAAATACCAAGGCAGATTTCAGCATAATCCTGGAACTCGGCTTCAGGACATCTGGAAAATGTCATCTGGAGCAAAATTCCAAGGCAGATTTCTGCATAATTCTGGATCTCTGCTTCTGCATATTTGGAAAATAAACAATAGAGCAAAATTGCAGAGGAGAATTTCAGCATCACTCTGGAACTATGAGTCTGCACATCTGGAAAATGTCAGCTAGAGATAAATTGCAGGGGTAGATTTCAGCATAATCCTGGAACTCTGCTTCTGGACATCTGGAAAATGTCATCTGGAGCGAAATTGCAAGGCAGATTTCAGCATAATCCTGCAACTCTGCTTCTGCACATTTGGAAAATGACATCTGGAGCGAAATTGCAAGACAGATTTCAGCATAATCCTGGAACTCTGCTTCTGCACATTTGGAAAATAAACAATAGAGCAAATTTGCAGAGGAGTATTTCAGCATCACTCTGGAACTATGAGTCTGCACATCTGGAAAATGTCAGCTAGAGATAAATTGCAGAGGTAGATTGCAGCATAATCCTGGAACTCTGCTTCTGCACATTTGGAAAATAAACAATAGAGCAAAATTGCAGAGGACAATTTCAGCATGACTCTGGAACTATGAGTCTGCACATCTGAAAAATGTCATCTGGAGCGAAATTGCAAGGCAGATTTCAGCATAATCCTGGAACTCTGCTTCTGCTGATCTGGAAAATGTCATCTGGAGCAAAATTCCAAGGCAGATTTCAGCATAATCGTGGAACTCTGCTTCTGCATATTTGGAAAATATACAATAGAGCAAAATTGCAGAGGAGAATTTCAGCATCATTCTGGAACTATGATTCTGCACATCTGGAAAATGTCAGCTAGAGGTAAATTGCATGGGTAGATGTCAGCATAATCCTGGAACTCTGCTTCTGAATATGTGGAAAATGTCATCTGGAGCGAAGTTCCAAGGCAGATTTCAGAATAATCCTGGAACTCTGCTTCTACACATCTGGAAAATGTCATCTGGAACAAAATTCCAAGGCAGATTTCAGCATAATCCTGGATCTCTGCTTCTCCACATTTGGAAAATAAACAATAGAGCAAAATTGCAGAGGAGAATTTCAGCATCACTCTGGAACTATGAGTCTGCACATCTGGAAAATGTCAGCTAGAGATAAATTGCAGGGGTAGATTTCAGCATAATCCTGGAACTCTGCTTCTGCACATCTGGAAAATGTCATCTGGAGCGAAATTGCAAGGCAGATTTCAGCATAATCCTGGAACTCTGCTTCTGCTGATCTGAAAAATGTCATCTGGAGCAAAATTCCAAGGCAGATTTCAGCATAATCCTGGAACTCTGCTTCTGCACATTTGGAAAATAAACAATAGAGCAAAATTGCAGAGGAGAATTTCAGCATGACTCTGGAACTATGTGTCTGCACATCTGGAAAATGTCATCTGGAGCGAAATTGCAAGGCAGATTTCAGCATAATCCTGAAACGCTGCTTCTGCTGATCTGAAAAATGTCATCTGGAGCTAAATACCAAGGCAGATTTCAGCATAATCCTGGAACTCGGCTTCAGGACATCTGGAAAATGTCATCTGGAGCAAAATTCCAAGGCAGATTTCAGCATAATCCTGGATCTCTGCTTCTGCACATTTGGAAAATAAACAATAGAGCAAAATTGCAGAGGAGAATTTCAGCATCACTCTGGAACTATGAGTCTGCACATCTGGAAAATGTCAGCTAGAGATAAATTGCAGGGGTAGATTTCAGCATAATCCTGGATCTCTCCTTCTGCACATCTGGAAAATGTCATCCGGAGCTAAATTCCAAGGCAGATTTCAGCAAAATCCTGGAACTCGGCTTCAGGACATCTGGAAAATGTCATCTGGAGCTAAATTGCAAGGCAGATTTCAGCATAATCCTGGAACTCTGCTTCTGCTGATCTGAAATATGTCATCTGGAGCAAAATTCCAAGGCAGATTTCATCATAATCCTGGAACTCTGCTTCTGCTGATCTGAAATATGTCATCTGGAGCAAAATTCCAAGGCAGATTTCAGCATAATCCGGGATCTCTGCTTCTGCACATTTGGAAAATCAACAATAGAGCAAAATTGCAGAGGAGAATTTCAGCATGACTTTGGAACTATGAGTCTGCAAATCTGGAAAATGTCATCTGGAGCGAAATTGCAAGGCAGATTTCAGCATAATCCTGAAATGCTGCTTCTGCTGATCTGAAAAATGTCATCTGCAGCTAAATTCCAAGGCAGATTTCAGCATAATCCTGGAACTCGGCTTCAGGACATCTGGAAAATGTCATCTGGAGCAAAATTCCACGGCAGATTTCAGCATAATCCTGGATCTCTGCTTCTGCACATTTGGAAAATATACAATAGAGCAAAATTGCAAAGGAGAATTTCAGCATCATTCTGGAACTATGAGTCTGCACATCTGGAAAATGTCAGCTAGAGATAAATTGCATGGGTAGATGTCAGCATAATCCTGGAACTCTGCTTCTGCACATCTGGAAAATGTCATCTGGAGCTAAATTCCAAGGCAGATTTCAGCATAATCCTGGAAACTTTACTTCTGAATATGTGGAAAGTGTCAGCTAGAGAGAAAATCCAAGGCAGATTTCAGAATAATCCTGGAACTCTGCTTCTACACATCTGAAAAATGTCATCTGGATCAAAATTCCAAGGTAGATTTCAGCATAATCCTGGAACTCTGCTTCTGCACATCTGGAAAATGTCATCTGGAGCAAAATTCCAAGACAGATTTCAGCATAATCCTGGAACTCTGCTTCTGCACATTTGGAAAATAAACAATAGAGCAAATTTGCAGAGGAGTATTTCAGCATCACTCTGGAACTATGAGTCTGCACATCTGGAAAATGTCAGCTAGAGATAAATTGCAGAGGTAGATTGCAGCATAATCCTGGAACTCTGCTTCTGCACATTTGGAAAATAAACAATAGAGCAAAATTGCAGAGGACAATTTCAGCATGACTCTGGAACTATGAGTCTGCACATCTGAAAAATGTCATCTGGAGCGAAATTGCAAGGCAGATTTCAGCATAATCCTGGAACTCTGCTTCTGCTGATCTGGAAAATGTCATCTGGAGCAAAATTCCAAGGCAGATTTCAGCATAATCGTGGAACTCTGCTTCTGCATATTTGGAAAATATACAATAGAGCAAAATTGCAGAGGAGAATTTCAGCATCATTCTGGAACTATGATTCTGCACATCTGGAAAATGTCAGCTAGAGGTAAATTGCATGGGTAGATGTCAGCATAATCCTGGAACTCTGCTTCTGAATATGTGGAAAATGTCATCTGGAGCGAAGTTCCAAGGCAGATTTCAGAATAATCCTGGAACTCTGCTTCTGCTGATCTGAAAAATGTCATCTGGAGCAAAATTCCAAGGCAGATTTCAGCATAATCCTGGAACTCTGCTTCTGCACATTTGGAAAATAAACAATAGAGCAAAATTGCAGAGGAGAATTTCAGCATGACTCTGGAACTATGTGTCTGCACATCTGGAAAATGTCATCTGGAGCGAAATTGCAAGGCAGATTTCAGCATAATCCTGAAACGCTGCTTCTGCTGATCTGAAAAATGTCATCTGGAGCTAAATACCAAGGCAGATTTCAGCATAATCCTGGAACTCGGCTTCAGGACATCTGGAAAATGTCATCTGGAGCAAAATTCCAAGGCAGATTTCAGCATAATCCTGGATCTCTGCTTCTGCACATTTGGAAAATAAACAATAGAGCAAAATTGCAGAGGAGAATTTCAGCATCACTCTGGAACTATGAGTCTGCACATCTGGAAAATGTCAGCTAGAGATAAATTGCAGGGGTAGATTTCAGCATAATCCTGGATCTCTCCTTCTGCACATCTGGAAAATGTCATACGGAGCTAAATTCCAAGGCAGATTTCAGCAAAATCCTGGAACTCGGCTTCAGGACATCTGGAAAATGTCATCTGGAGCTAAATTGCAAGGCAGATTTCAGCATAATCCTGGAACTCTGCTTCTGCTGATCTGAAATATGTCATCTGGAGCAAAATTCCAAGGCAGATTTCATCATAATCCTGGAACTCTGCTTCTGCTGATCTGAAATATGTCATCTGGAGCAAAATTCCAAGGCAGATTTCAGCATAATCCGGGATCTCTGCTTCTGCACATTTGGAAAATCAACAATAGAGCAAAATTGCAGAGGAGAATTTCAGCATGACTTTGGAACTATGAGTCTGCAAATCTGGAAAATGTCATCTGGAGCGAAATTGCAAGGCAGATTTCAGCATAATCCTGAAATGCTGCTTCTGCTGATCTGAAAAATGTCATCTGCAGCTAAATTCCAAGGCAGATTTCAGCATAATCCTGGAACTCGGCTTCAGGACATCTGGAAAATGTCATCTGGAGCAAAATTCCACGGCAGATTTCAGCATAATCCTGGATCTCTGCTTCTGCACATTTGGAAAATATACAATAGAGCAAAATTGCAAAGGAGAATTTCAGCATCATTCTGGAACTATGAGTCTGCACATCTGGAAAATGTCAGCTAGAGATAAATTGCATGGGTAGATGTCAGCATAATCCTGGAACTCTGCTTCTGCACATCTGGAAAATGTCATCTGGAGCTAAATT
Source organism: Pituophis catenifer annectens (assembly GCF_029215685.1). NCBI lineage: Eukaryota > Metazoa > Chordata > Lepidosauria > Squamata > Colubridae > Pituophis > Pituophis catenifer. The sequence goes on from NW_027256885.1 coordinate 47,134,308, forward strand.
CCAAGGCAGATTTCAGCATAATCCTGGAAACTTTACTTCTGAATATGTGGAAAGTGTCAGCTAGAGAGAAAATCCAAGGCAGATTTCAGAATAATCCTGGAACTCTGCTTCTACACATCTGAAAAATGTCATCTGGATCAAAATTCCAAGGTAGATTTCAGCATAATCCTGGAACTCTGCTTCTGCACATCTGGAAAATGTCATCTGGAGCAAAATTCCAAGACAGATTTCAGCATAATCCTGGAACTCTGCTTCTGCACATTTGGAAAATAAACAATAGAGCAAATTTGCAGAGGAGTATTTCAGCATCACTCTGGAACTATGAGTCTGCACATCTGGAAAATGTCAGCTAGAGATAAATTGCAGAGGTAGATTGCAGCATAATCCTGGAACTCTGCTTCTGCACATTTGGAAAATAAACAATAGAGCAAAATTGCAGAGGACAATTTCAGCATGACTCTGGAACTATGAGTCTGCACATCTGAAAAATGTCATCTGGAGCGAAATTGCAAGGCAGATTTCAGCATAATCCTGGAACTCTGCTTCTGCTGATCTGGAAAATGTCATCTGGAGCAAAATTCCAAGGCAGATTTCAGCATAATCGTGGAACTCTGCTTCTGCATATTTGGAAAATATACAATAGAGCAAAATTGCAGAGGAGAATTTCAGCATCATTCTGGAACTATGATTCTGCACATCTGGAAAATGTCAGCTAGAGGTAAATTGCATGGGTAGATGTCAGCATAATCCTGGAACTCTGCTTCTGAATATGTGGAAAATGTCATCTGGAGCGAAGTTCCAAGGCAGATTTCAGAATAATCCTGGAACTCTGCTTCTACACATCTGGAAAATGTCATCTGGAACAAAATTCCAAGGCAGATTTCAGCATAATCCTGGATCTCTGCTTCTCCACATTTGGAAAATAAACAATAGAGCAAAATTGCAGAGGAGAATTTCAGCATCACTCTGGAACTATGAGTCTGCACATCTGGAAAATGTCAGCTAGAGATAAATTGCAGGGGTAGATTTCAGCATAATCCTGGAACTCTGCTTCTGCACATCTGGAAAATGTCATCTGGAGCGAAATTGCAAGGCAGATTTCAGCATAATCCTGGAACTCTGCTTCTGCTGATCTGAAAAATGTCATCTGGAGCAAAATTCCAAGGCAGATTTCAGCATAATCCTGGAACTCTGCTTCTGCACATTTGGAAAATAAACAATAGAGCAAAATTGCAGAGGAGAATTTCAGCATGACTCTGGAACTATGTGTCTGCACATCTGGAAAATGTCATCTGGAGCGAAATTGCAAGGCAGATTTCAGCATAATCCTGAAACGCTGCTTCTGCTGATCTGAAAAATGTCATCTGGAGCTAAATACCAAGGCAGATTTCAGCATAATCCTGGAACTCGGCTTCAGGACATCTGGAAAATGTCATCTGGAGCAAAATTCCAAGGCAGATTTCAGCATAATCCTGGATCTCTGCTTCTGCACATTTGGAAAATAAACAATAGAGCAAAATTGCAGAGGAGAATTTCAGCATCACTCTGGAACTATGAGTCTGCACATCTGGAAAATGTCAGCTAGAGATAAATTGCAGGGGTAGATTTCAGCATAATCCTGGATCTCTCCTTCTGCACATCTGGAAAATGTCATCCGGAGCTAAATTCCAAGGCAGATTTCAGCAAAATCCTGGAACTCGGCTTCAGGACATCTGGAAAATGTCATCTGGAGCTAAATTGCAAGGCAGATTTCAGCATAATCCTGGAACTCTGCTTCTGCTGATCTGAAATATGTCATCTGGAGCAAAATTCCAAGGCAGATTTCATCATAATCCTGGAACTCTGCTTCTGCTGATCTGAAATATGTCATCTGGAGCAAAATTCCAAGGCAGATTTCAGCATAATCCGGGATCTCTGCTTCTGCACATTTGGAAAATCAACAATAGAGCAAAATTGCAGAGGAGAATTTCAGCATGACTTTGGAACTATGAGTCTGCAAATCTGGAAAATGTCATCTGGAGCGAAATTGCAAGGCAGATTTCAGCATAATCCTGAAATGCTGCTTCTGCTGATCTGAAAAATGTCATCTGCAGCTAAATTCCAAGGCAGATTTCAGCATAATCCTGGAACTCGGCTTCAGGACATCTGGAAAATGTCATCTGGAGCAAAATTCCACGGCAGATTTCAGCATAATCCTGGATCTCTGCTTCTGCACATTTGGAAAATATACAATAGAGCAAAATTGCAAAGGAGAATTTCAGCATCATTCTGGAACTATGAGTCTGCACATCTGGAAAATGTCAGCTAGAGATAAATTGCATGGGTAGATGTCAGCATAATCCTGGAACTCTGCTTCTGCACATCTGGAAAATGTCATCTGGAGCTAAATTCCAAGGCAGATTTCAGCATAATCCTGGAACTCTGCTTCTGCACATCTGGAAAATGTAAATCTGGAGCAAAATTCCCAGTCAGATTTCAGCATAATCCTGGAACTCTACTTCTGAATATGTGGAAAATGTCACCTAGAGAGAAATTCCAAGGCAGATTTCAGCATAATCCTGGAACTCTGCTTCTGCACATCTGGAAAATGTCATCTGGAGCAAAATTCCAAGGCAGATTTCAGAATAATCCTGGAACTCTGCTTCTGCACATTTGGAAAATAAACAATAGAGCAAAATTGCAGAGGAGAATTTCAGCATCGTTCTGGAAATATGAGTCTGCACATCTGTAAAATGTCAGCTAGAGATAAATTTCAGGGGTAGATTTCAGCATAATCCTGGAACTCTGCTTCTGCACATCTGGAAAATTTCAATCTGGAGCAAAATTCCAAAGCAGATTTCAGCATAATCCTGAAACTCTACTTCTGAATATGTGGAAAATGTCACCTAGAGATAAATTCCAAGGCAGATTTCAGAATAATCCTGGAACTCTGCTTCTGCACATCTGGAAAATGTCATCTGGATCAAAATTCCAAGGTAGATTTCAGCATAATCCTGGTACTCTGCTTGTACACATCTGGAAAATGTCAATCTGGAGCAAAATTCCAAATCAGATTTCAGTATAATCCTGAAACTTTACTTCTGAATATGTGGAAAGTGTCACCTAGAGAGAAATTCCAAGGCAGATTTCAGAATAATCCTGGAACTCTGCTTCTACACATCTGGAAAATGTCATCTGGATCAAAATTACAAGGTAGATTTCAGCATAATCCTGGAACTCTGCTTCTGCACATTTGGAAAATATACAATAGAGCAAAATTGCAAAGGAGAATTTCAGCATCATTCTGGAACTATGAGTCTGCACATCTGGAAAATGACAGCTAAACATAAATTGCATGGGTAGATGTCAGCATAATCCTGGAACTCTGCTTCTGCACATCTGGAAAATGTAAATCTGGAGCGAAATTGCAAGCAGATTTCAACATAATCCTGGAACTCTGCTTCTGCACATCTGGAAAATGTCATCTGGAGCAAAATTCCAAGTCAGATTTCAGCATAATCCTGGAACTCTGCTTCTGCACATCTGGACAATTTCAATCTGGAGCAAAATTCCAAAGCAGATTTCAGCATAATCGTGGAACTCTGCTTCTGCATATTTGGAAAATATACAATAGAGCAAAATTGCAGAGGAGAATTTCAGCATCATTCTGGAACTATGAGTCTGCACATCTGGAAAATGTCAGCTAGAGATAAATTGCATGGGTAGGTGTCAGCATAATCCTGGAACTCTGCTTCTGCACATCTGGAAAATGTCATCTGGTGCAAAATTGCAAGGCAGATTTCAGCATAATCCTGGAACTCTACTTCTGAATATGTGGAAAATGTCACCTAGAGAGATATTCCAAGGCAGATTTCAGAATAATCCTGGAACTCTGCTTCTGCACATCTGGAAAATGTCATCTGGAGCTAAATACCAAGGCAGATTTCAGCATAATCCTGGAACTCGGCTTCAGGACATCTGGAAAATGTCATCTGGAGCAAAATTCCAAGGCAGATTTCTGCATAATTCTGGATCTCTGCTTCTGCATATTTGGAAAATAAACAATAGAGCAAAATTGCAGAGGAGAATTTCAGCATCACTCTGGAACTATGAGTCTGCACATCTGGAAAATGTCAGCTAGAGATAAATTGCAGGGGTAGATTTCAGCATAATCCTGGAACTCTGCTTCTGGACATCTGGAAAATGTCATCTGGAGCGAAATTGCAAGGCAGATTTCAGCATAATCCTGCAACTCTGCTTCTGCACATTTGGAAAATGACATCTGGAGCGAAATTGCAAGACAGATTTCAGCATAATCCTGGAACTCTGCTTCTGCACATTTGGAAAATAAACAATAGAGCAAATTTGCAGAGGAGTATTTCAGCATCACTCTGGAACTATGAGTCTGCACATCTGGAAAATGTCAGCTAGAGATAAATTGCAGAGGTAGATTGCAGCATAATCCTGGAACTCTGCTTCTGCACATTTGGAAAATAAACAATAGAGCAAAATTGCAGAGGACAATTTCAGCATGACTCTGGAACTATGAGGCTGCACATCTGAAAAATGTCATCTGGAGCGAAATTGCAAGGCAGATTTCAGCATAATCCTGGAACTCTGCTTCTGCTGATCTGGAAAATGTCATCTGGAGCAAAATTCCAAGGCAGATTTCAGCATAATCGTGGAACTCTGCTTCTGCATATTTGGAAAATATACAATAGAGCAAAATTGCAGAGGAGAATTTCAGCATCATTCTGGAACTATGATTCTGCACATCTGGAAAATGTCAGCTAGAGGTAAATTGCATGGGTAGATGTCAGCATAATCCTGGATCTCTGCTTCTGCACATTTGGAAAATAAACAATAGAGCAAAATTGCAGAGGAGAATTTCAGCATCACTCTGGAACTATGAGTCTGCACATCTGGAAAATGTCAGCTAGAGATAAATTGCAGGGGTAGATTTCAGCATAATCCTGGATCTCTCCTTCTGCACATCTGGAAAATGTCATCCGGAGCTAAATTCCAAGGCAGATTTCAGCAAAATCCTGGAACTCGGCTTCAGGACATCTGGAAAATGTCATCTGGAGCTAAATTGCAAGGCAGATTTCAGCATAATCCTGGAACTCTGCTTCTGCTGATCTGAAATATGTCATCTGGAGCAAAATTCCAAGGCAGATTTCATCATAATCCTGGAACTCTGCTTCTGCTGATCTGAAATATGTCATCTGGAGCAAAATTCCAAGGCAGATTTCAGCATAATCCGGGATCTCTGCTTCTGCACATTTGGAAAATCAACAATAGAGCAAAATTGCAGAGGAGAATTTCAGCATGACTTTGGAACTATGAGTCTGCAAATCTGGAAAATGTCATCTGGAGCGAAATTGCAAGGCAGATTTCAGCATAATCCTGAAATGCTGCTTCTGCTGATCTGAAAAATGTCATCTGCAGCTAAATTCCAAGGCAGATTTCAGCATAATCCTGGAACTCGGCTTCAGGACATCTGGAAAATGTCATCTGGAGCAAAATTCCACGGCAGATTTCAGCATAATCCTGGATCTCTGCTTCTGCACATTTGGAAAATATACAATAGAGCAAAATTGCAAAGGAGAATTTCAGCATCATTCTGGAACTATGAGTCTGCACATCTGGAAAATGTCAGCTAGAGATAAATTGCATGGGTAGATGTCAGCATAATCCTGGAACTCTGCTTCTGCACATCTGGAAAATGTCATCTGGAGCTAAATTCCAAGGCAGATTTCAGCATAATCCTGGAACTCTGCTTCTGCACATCTGGAAAATGTAAATCTGGAGCAAAATTCCCAGTCAGATTTCAGCATAATCCTGGAACTCTACTTCTGAATATGTGGAAAATGTCACCTAGAGAGAAATTCCAAGGCAGATTTCAGCATAATCCTGGAACTCTGCTTCTGCACATCTGGAAAATGTCATCTGGAGCAAAATTCCAAGGCAGATTTCAGAATAATCCTGGAACTCTGCTTCTGCACATTTGGAAAATAAACAATAGAGCAAAATTGCAGAGGAGAATTTCAGCATCGTTCTGGAAATATGAGTCTGCACATCTGTAAAATGTCAGCTAGAGATAAATTTCAGGGGTAGATTTCAGCATAATCCTGGAACTCTGCTTCTGCACATCTGGAAAATTTCAATCTGGAGCAAAATTCCAAAGCAGATTTCAGCATAATCCTGAAACTCTACTTCTGAATATGTGGAAAATGTCACCTAGAGATAAATTCCAAGGCAGATTTCAGAATAATCCTGGAACTCTGCTTCTGCACATCTGGAAAATGTCATCTGGATCAAAATTCCAAGGTAGATTTCAGCATAATCCTGGTACTCTGCTTGTACACATCTGGAAAATGTCAATCTGGAGCAAAATTCCAAATCAGATTTCAGTATAATCCTGAAACTTTACTTCTGAATATGTGGAAAGTGTCACCTAGAGAGAAATTCCAAGGCAGATTTCAGAATAATCCTGGAACTCTGCTTCTACACATCTGGAAAATGTCATCTGGATCAAAATTACAAGGTAGATTTCAGCATAATCCTGGAACTCTGCTTCTGCACATTTGGAAAATATACAATAGAGCAAAATTGCAAAGGAGAATTTCAGCATCATTCTGGAACTATGAGTCTGCACATCTGGAAAATGACAGCTAAACATAAATTGCATGGGTAGATGTCAGCATAATCCTGGAACTCTGCTTCTGCACATCTGGAAAATGTAAATCTGGAGCGAAATTGCAAGCAGATTTCAACATAATCCTGGAACTCTGCTTCTGCACATCTGGAAAATGTCATCTGGAGCAAAATTCCAAGTCAGATTTCAGCATAATCCTGGAACTCTGCTTCTGCACATCTGGACAATTTCAATCTGGAGCAAAATTCCAAAGCAGATTTCAGCATAATCGTGGAACTCTGCTTCTGCATATTTGGAAAATATACAATAGAGCAAAATTGCAGAGGAGAATTTCAGCATCATTCTGGAACTATGAGTCTGCACATCTGGAAAATGTCAGCTAGAGATAAATTGCATGGGTAGGTGTCAGCATAATCCTGGAACTCTGCTTCTGCACATCTGGAAAATGTCATCTGGTGCAAAATTGCAAGGCAGATTTCAGCATAATCCTGGAACTCTACTTCTGAATATGTGGAAAATGTCACCTAGAGAGATATTCCAAGGCAGATTTCAGAATAATCCTGGAACTCTGCTTCTGCACATCTGGAAAATGTCATCTGGAGCTAAATACCAAGGCAGATTTCAGCATAATCCTGGAACTCGGCTTCAGGACATCTGGAAAATGTCATCTGGAGCAAAATTCCAAGGCAGATTTCTGCATAATTCTGGATCTCTGCTTCTGCATATTTGGAAAATAAACAATAGAGCAAAATTGCAGAGGAGAATTTCAGCATCACTCTGGAACTATGAGTCTGCACATCTGGAAAATGTCAGCTAGAGATAAATTGCAGGGGTAGATTTCAGCATAATCCTGGAACTCTGCTTCTGGACATCTGGAAAATGTCATCTGGAGCGAAATTGCAAGGCAGATTTCAGCATAATCCTGCAACTCTGCTTCTGCACATTTGGAAAATGACATCTGGAGCGAAATTGCAAGACAGATTTCAGCATAATCCTGGAACTCTGCTTCTGCACATTTGGAAAATAAACAATAGAGCAAATTTGCAGAGGAGTATTTCAGCATCACTCTGGAACTATGAGTCTGCACATCTGGAAAATGTCAGCTAGAGATAAATTGCAGAGGTAGATTGCAGCATAATCCTGGAACTCTGCTTCTGCACATTTGGAAAATAAACAATAGAGCAAAATTGCAGAGGACAATTTCAGCATGACTCTGGAACTATGAGGCTGCACATCTGAAAAATGTCATCTGGAGCGAAATTGCAAGGCAGATTTCAGCATAATCCTGGAACTCTGCTTCTGCTGATCTGGAAAATGTCATCTGGAGCAAAATTCCAAGGCAGATTTCAGCATAATCGTGGAACTCTGCTTCTGCATATTTGGAAAATATACAATAGAGCAAAATTGCAGAGGAGAATTTCAGCATCATTCTGGAACTATGATTCTGCACATCTGGAAAATGTCAGCTAGAGGTAAATTGCATGGGTAGATGTCAGCATAATCCTGGAACTCTGCTTCTGAATATGTGGAAAATGTCATCTGGAGCGAAGTTCCAAGGCAGATTTCAGAATAATCCTGGAACTCTGCTTCTACACATCTGGAAAATGTCATCTGGAACAAAATTCCAAGGCAGATTTCAGCATAATCCTGGATCTCTGCTTCTCCACATTTGGAAAATAAACAATAGAGCAAAATTGCAGAGGAGAATTTCAGCATCACTCTGGAACTATGAGTCTGCACATCTGGAAAATGTCAGCTAGAGATAAATTGCAGGGGTAGATTTCAGCATAATCCTGGAACTCTGCTTCTGCACATCTGGAAAATGTCATCTGGAGCGAAATTGCAAGGCAGATTTCAGCATAATCCTGGAACTCTGCTTCTGCTGATCTGAAAAATGTCATCTGGAGCAAAATTCCAAGGCAGATTTCAGCATAATCCTGGAACTCTGCTTCTGCACATTTGGAAAATAAACAATAGAGCAAAATTGCAGAGGAGAATTTCAGCATGACTCTGGAACTATGTGTCTGCACATCTGGAAAATGTCATCTGGAGCGAAATTGCAAGGCAGATTTCAGCATAATCCTGAAACGCTGCTTCTGCTGATCTGAAAAATGTCATCTGGAGCTAAATACCAAGGCAGATTTCAGCATAATCCTGGAACTCGGCTTCAGGACATCTGGAAAATGTCATCTGGAGCAAAATTCCAAGGCAGATTTCAGCATAATCCTGGATCTCTGCTTCTGCACATTTGGAAAATAAACAATAGAGCAAAATTGCAGAGGAGAATTTCAGCATCACTCTGGAACTATGAGTCTGCACATCTGGAAAATGTCAGCTAGAGATAAATTGCAGGGGTAGATTTCAGCATAATCCTGGATCTCTCCTTCTGCACATCTGGAAAATGTCATCCGGAGCTAAATTCCAAGGCAGATTTCAGCAAAATCCTGGAACTCGGCTTCAGGACATCTGGAAAATGTCATCTGGAGCTAAATTGCAAGGCAGATTTCAGCATAATCCTGGAACTCTGCTTCTGCTGATCTGAAATATGTCATCTGGAGCAAAATTCCAAGGCAGATTTCATCATAATCCTGGAACTCTGCTTCTGCTGATCTGAAATATGTCATCTGGAGCAAAATTCCAAGGCAGATTTCAGCATAATCCGGGATCTCTGCTTCTGCACATTTGGAAAATCAACAATAGAGCAAAATTGCAGAGGAGAATTTCAGCATGACTTTGGAACTATGAGTCTGCAAATCTGGAAAATGTCATCTGGAGCGAAATTGCAAGGCAGATTTCAGCATAATCCTGAAATGCTGCTTCTGCTGATCTGAAAAATGTCATCTGCAGCTAAATTCCAAGGCAGATTTCAGCATAATCCTGGAACTCGGCTTCAGGACATCTGGAAAATGTCATCTGGAGCAAAATTCCACGGCAGATTTCAGCATAATCCTGGATCTCTGCTTCTGCACATTTGGAAAATAAACAATAGAGCAAAATTGCAGAGGAGAATTTCAGCATCACTCTGGAACTATGAGTCTGCACATCTGGAAAATGTCAGCTAGAGATAAATTGCAGGGGTAGATTTCAGCATAATCCTGGATCTCTGCTTCTGCACATCTGGAAAATGTCATCTGGAGCTAAATTCCAAGGCAGATTTCAGCAAAATCCTGGATCTCGGCTTCTGCACATTTGGAAAATAAACAATAGAGCAAAATTGCAGAGGAGAATTTCAGCATCGTTCTGGAACTATGAGTCTGCACATCTGGAAAATGTCAGCTAGAGATAAATTGCAGGGGTAGATTTCAGCATAATCCTGCAACTCTGCTTCTGCACATTTGGAAAATGACATCTGGAGCGAAATTGCAAGGCAGATTTCAGCATAATCCTGGAACTCTGCTTCTGCACATTTGGAAAATAAACAATAGAGCAAATTTGCAGAGGAGAATTTCAGCATCACTCTGGAACTATGAGTCTGCACATCTGGAAAATGTCAGCTAGAGATAAATTGCAGAGGTAGATTGCAGCATAATCCTGGAACTCTGCTTCTGCACATTTGGAAAATAAACAATAGAGCAAAATTGCAGAGGACAATTTCAGCATGACTCTGGAACTATGAGTCTGCACATCTGAAAAATGTCATCTGGAGCGAAATTGCAAGGCAGATTTCAGCATAATCCTGGAACTCTGCTTCTGCTGATCTGGAAAATGTCATCTGGAGCAAAATTCCAAGGCAGATTTCAGCATAATCCTGGAACTCTGCTTCTGCTGATCTGAAAAATGTCATCTGGAGCAAAATTCCAAGGCAGATTTCAGCATAATCCTGGAACTCTGCTTCTGCACATTTGGAAAATAAACAATAGAGCAAAATTGCAGAGGAGAATTTCAGCATGACTCTGGAACTATGTGTCTGCACATCTGGAAAATGTCATCTGGAGCGAAATTGCAAGGCAGATTTCAGCATAATCCTGAAACGCTGCTTCTGCTGATCTGAAAAATGTCATCTGGAGCTAAATACCAAGGCAGATTTCAGCATAATCCTGGAACTCGGCTTCAGGACATCTGGAAAATGTCATCTGGAGCAAAATTCCAAGGCAGATTTCAGCATAATCCTGGATCTCTGCTTCTGCACATTTGGAAAATAAACAATAGAGCAAAATTGCAGAGGAGAATTTCAGCATCACTCTGGAACTATGAGTCTGCACATCTGGAAAATGTCAGCTAGAGATAAATTGCAGGGGTAGATTTCAGCATAATCCTGGATCTCTCCTTCTGCACATCTGGAAAATGTCATCCGGAGCTAAATTCCAAGGCAGATTTCAGCAAAATCCTGGAACTCGGCTTCAGGACATCTGGAAAATGTCATCTGGAGCTAAATTGCAAGGCAGATTTCAGCATAATCCTGGAACTCTGCTTCTGCTGATCTGAAATATGTCATCTGGAGCAAAATTCCAAGGCAGATTTCATCATAATCCTGGAACTCTGCTTCTGCTGATCTGAAATATGTCATCTGGAGCAAAATTCCAAGGCAGATTTCAGCATAATCCGGGATCTCTGCTTCTGCACATTTGGAAAATCAACAATAGAGCAAAATTGCAGAGGAGAATTTCAGCATGACTTTGGAACTATGAGTCTGCAAATCTGGAAAATGTCATCTGGAGCGAAATTGCAAGGCAGATTTCAGCATAATCCTGAAATGCTGCTTCTGCTGATCTGAAAAATGTCATCTGCAGCTAAATTCCAAGGCAGATTTCAGCATAATCCTGGAACTCGGCTTCAGGACATCTGGAAAATGTCATCTGGAGCAAAATTCCACGGCAGATTTCAGCATAATCCTGGATCTCTGCTTCTGCACATTTGGAAAATAAACAATAGAGCAAAATTGCAGAGGAGAATTTCAGCATCACTCTGGAACTATGAGTCTGCACATCTGGAAAATGTCAGCTAGAGATAAATTGCAGGGGTAGATTTCAGCATAATCCTGGATCTCTGCTTCTGCACATCTGGAAAATGTCATCTGGAGCTAAATTCCAAGGCAGATTTCAGCAAAATCCTGGATCTCGGCTTCTGCACATTTGGAAAATAAACAATAGAGCAAAATTGCAGAGGAGAATTTCAGCATCGTTCTGGAACTATGAGTCTGCACATCTGGAAAATGTCAGCTAGAGATAAATTGCAGGGGTAGATTTCAGCATAATCCTGCAACTCTGCTTCTGCACATTTGGAAAATGACATCTGGAGCGAAATTGCAAGGCAGATTTCAGCATAATCCTGGAACTCTGCTTCTGCACATTTGGAAAATAAACAATAGAGCAAATTTGCAGAGGAGAATTTCAGCATCACTCTGGAACTATGAGTCTGCACATCTGGAAAATGTCAGCTAGAGATAAATTGCAGAGGTAGATTGCAGCATAATCCTGGAACTCTGCTTCTGCACATTTGGAAAATAAACAATAGAGCAAAATTGCAGAGGACAATTTCAGCATGACTCTGGAACTATGAGTCTGCACATCTGAAAAATGTCATCTGGAGCGAAATTGCAAGGCAGATTTCAGCATAATCCTGGAACTCTGCTTCTGCTGATCTGGAAAATGTCATCTGGAGCAAAATTCCAAGGCAGATTTCAGCATAATCCTGGATCTCTGCTTCTGCACATTTGGAAAATAAACAATAGAGCAAAATTGCAGAGGAGAATTTCAGCATCACTCTAGAACTATGAGTCTGCACATCTGGAAAATGTCAGCTAGAGATAAATTGCAGGGGTAGATTTCAGCATAATCCTGGAACTCTGCTTCTGCACATCTGGAAAATGTCATCTGGAGCGAAATTGCAAGGCAGATTTCAGCATAATCCTGGAACTCTGCTTCTGCTGATCTGGAAAATGTCATCTGGAGCAAAATTCCAAGGCAGATTTCAGCATAATCCTGGATCTCTGCTTCTCCACATTTGGAAAATAAACAATAGAGCAAAATTGCAGAGGAGAATTTCAGCTTCACTCTGGAACTATGAGTCTGCACATCTAGAAAATGTCAGCTAGAGATAAATTGCAGGGGTAGATTTCAGCATAATCCTGGATCTCTGCTTCTGCTGATCTGGAAAATGTCATCTGGAGCGAAATTCCAAGGCAGATTTCAGCATAATGCTGGATTTCTGCTTCTGCACATTTGGAAAATAAACAATAGAGCAAAATTGCAGAGGAGAATTTCAGCATGACTTTGGAACTATGAGTCTGCACATCTGGAAAATGTCATCTGGAGCGAAATTGCAAGGCAGATTTCAGCATAATCCTGAAACGCTGCTTCTGCTGATCTGAAAAATGTCATCTGGAGCTAAATTCCAAGGCAGATTTCAGCATAATCCTGGAACTCGGCTTCAGGACATCTGGAAAATGTCATCTGGAGCAAAATTCCAAGGCAGATTTCTGCATAATCCTGGATCTCTGCTTCTGCACATTTGGAAAATAAACAATAGAGCAAAATTGCAGAGGAGAATTTCAGCATCACTCTGGAACTATGAGTCTGCACATCTGGAAAATGTCAGCTAGAGATAAATTGCAGAGGTAGATTGCAGCATAATCCTAGAACTCTGCTTCTGCACATTTGGAAAATAAACAATAGAGCAAAATTGCAGAGGACAATTTCAGCATGACTCTGGAACTATGAGTCTGCACATCTGACAAATGTCATCTGGAGCGAAATTGCAAGGCAGATTTCAGCATAATCCTGGAACTCTGCTTCTGCACATCTGGAAAATGTCATCTGGAGCGAAATTGCAAGGCAGATTTCAGCATAATCCTGTAACTCTGCTTCTGCTGATCTGGAAAATGTCATCTGGAGCAAAATTCCAAGGCAGATTTCAGCATAATCCTGGATCTCTGCTTCTGCACATTTGGAAAATAAACAATAGAGCAAAATTGCAGAGGAGAATTTCAGCATCACTCTGGAACTATGAGTCTGCACATCTGGAAAATGTCAGCTAGAGATAAATTGCAGGGGTAGATTTCAGCATAATCCTGGAACTCTGCTTCTGCACATCTGGAAAATGTCATCTGGAGCAAAATCCCAAGGCAGATTTCTGCATAATCCTGGAACTCTGCTTCTGCACATTTGGAAAATAAACAATAGAGCAAAATTGCAGAGGAGAATTTCAGCATCATTCTGAAACTATGAGTCTGCACATCTGGAAAATGTCAGCTAGAGATAAATTGCAGAGGTAGATTGCAGCATAATCCTGGAACTCGGCTTCTGCACATCTGAAAAATGCCATCTGGAGCGAAATTGCAAGGCAGATTTCAGCATAATCCTGGAACTCTGCTTCTGCTGATCTGGAAAATGTCATCTGGAGCTAAATACCAAGGCAGATTTCAGCATAATCCTGGAACTCGGCTTCAGGACATCTGGAAAATGTCATCTGGAGCAAAATTCCAAGGCAGATTTCTGCATAATCCTGGATCTCTGCTTCTGCACATTTGGAAAATAAACAATAGAGCAAAATTGCAGAGGAGAATTTCAGCTTCACTCTGGAACTTTGAGTCTGCACATCTGGAAAATGTCAGCTAGAGATAAATTGCAGGGGTAGATTTCAGCATAATCCTGGAACTCTGCTTCTGCACATCTGGAAAATGTCATCTGGAGCTAAATTCCAAGGCAGATTTCAGCAAAATCCTGGATCTCTGCTTCTGCACATTTGGAAAATAAACAATAGAGCAAAATTGCAGAGGAGAATTTCAGCATCATTCTGAAACTATGAGTCTGCACATCTGGAAAATGTCAGCTAGAGATAAATTGCAGGGGTAGATTTCAGCATAATCCTGGAACTCTGCTTCTGCTGATCTGGAAAATGTCATCTGGAGCTAAATTGCAAGGCAGATTTCAGCATAATCCTGGATCTCTGCTTCTGCACATTTGGAAAATAAACAATAGGGCAAAATTGCAGAGGAGAATTTCAGCATGACTTTGGAACTATGAGTCTGCAAATCTGGAAAATGTCATCTGGAGCGAAATTGCAAGGCAGATTTCAGCATAATCCTGAAACGCTGCTTCTGCTGATCTGAAAAATGTCATCTGGAGCTAAATTCCAAGGCAGATTTCAGCATAATCCTGGAACTCGGCTTCAGGACATCTGGAAAATAAACAATAGAGCAAAATTGCAGAGATTTCAGCATCACTCTGGAACGCTGCTTCTGCAGCTCTGGAAAATGTCATATGGAGCTAAATTCCAAGGCAGATTTCAGCATAATCCTGGAACTCGGCTTCAGGACATCTGGAAAATAAACAATAGAGCAAAATTGCAGAGGAGAATTTCAGCATCATTCTGGAACTATGAGTCTGCACATCTGGAAAATGTCAGCTAGAGATAAATTGCAGGGGTAGATTTCAGCATAATCCTGGATCTCTGCTTCTGCACATTTGGAAAATAAACAATAGAGCAAAATTGCAGAGGAGAATTTCAGCATGACTTTGGAACTATGAGTCTGCACATCTGGAAAATGTCATCTGGAGCGAAATTGCAAGGCAGATTTCAGCATAATCCTGAAACGCTGCTTCTGCTGATCTGAAAAATGTCATCTGGAGCTAAATTCCAAGGCAGATTTCAGCATAATCCTGGAACTCGGCTTCAGGACATCTAGAAAATGTCATCTGGAGCAAAATTCCAAGGCAGATTTCTGCATAATCCTGGATCTCTGCTTCTGCACATTTGGAAAATAAACAATAGAGCAAAATTGCAGAGGAGAATTTCAGCATGACTCTGGAACTATGAGTCTGCACATCTGGAAAATGTCATCTGGAGCAAAATTCCAAGGCAGATTTCCGCATAATCCTGGATCTCTCCTTCTGCACATTTGGAAAATAAACAATAGAGCAAAATTGCAGAGGAGAATTTCAGCATCACTCTGGAACTATGGGTCTGCACATCTGAAAAATGTCATCTGGAGCGAAATTGCAAGGCAGATTTCAGCATAATCCTGGAACTCTGCTTCTGCTGATCTGGAAAATGTCATCTGGAGCAAAATTCCAAGGCAGATTTCAGCATAATCCTGGATCTCTGCTTCTGCACATTTGGAAAATAAACAATAGAGCAAAATTGCAGAGGAGAATTTCAGCATCACTCTAGAACTATGAGTCTGCACATCTGGAAAATGTCAGCTAGAGATAAATTGCAGGGGTAGATTTCAGCATAATCCTGGAACTCTGCTTCTGCACATCTGGAAAATGTCATCTGGAGCGAAATTGCAAGGCAGATTTCAGCATAATCCTGGAACTCTGCTTCTGCTGATCTGGAAAATGTCATCTGGAGCAAAATTCCAAGGCAGATTTCAGCATAATCCTGGATCTCTGCTTCTCCACATTTGGAAAATAAACAATAGAGCAAAATTGCAGAGGAGAATTTCAGCATGACTCTAGAACTATGAGTCTGCACATCTGGAAAATGTCAGCTAGAGATAAATTGCAGGGGTAGATTGCAGCATAATCCTGGAACTCTGCTTCTGCACATCTGGAAAATGTCATCTGGAGCGAAATTGCAAGGCAGATTTCAGCATAATCCTGGAACTCTGCTTCTGCTGATCTGAAAAATGTCATCTGGAGCAAAATTCCAAGGCAGATTTCAGCATAATCCTGCAACTCTGCTTCTGCACATTTGGAAAATAAACAATAGAGCAAAATTGCAGAGGAGAATTTCAGCATGACTCTGGAACTATGTGTCTGCACATCTGGAAAATGTCAGCTAGAGATAAATTGCAGGGGTAGATTTCAGCATAATCCTGGAACTCTGCTTCTGCTGATCTGGAAAATGTCATCTGGAGCTAAATTGCAAGGCAGATTTCAGCATAATCCTGGAACTCGGCTTCAGGACATCTGGAAAATGTCATCTGGAGCGAAATTCCAAGGCAGATTTCAGGATAATGCTGGATTTCTGCTTCTGCACATTTGGAAAATAAACAATAGAGCAAAATTGCAGAGGAGAATTTCAGCATGACTTTGGAACTATGAGTCTGCAGATCTGGAAAATGTCATCTGGAGCGAAATTGCAAGGCAGATTTCAGCATAATCCTGAAACGCTGCTTCTGCTGATCTGAAAAATGTCATCTGGAGCTAAATTCCAAGGCAGATTTCAGCATAATCCTGGAACTCGGCTTCAGGACATCTGGAAAATGTCATCTGGAGCAAAATTCCAAGGCAGATTTCTGCATAATCCTGGATCTCTGCTTCTGCACATTTGGAAAATAAACAATAGAGCAAAATTGCAGAGGAGAATTTCAGCATCACTCTGGAACTATGAGTCTGCACATCTGGAAAATGTCAGCTAGAGATAAATTGCAGGGGTAGATTTCAGCATAATCCTGGATCTCTGCTTCTGCACATCTGGAAAATGTCATCTGGAGTAAAATCCCAAGGCAGATTTCAGCATAATGCTGGATTTCTGCTTCTGCACATTTGGAAAATAAACAATAGAGCAAAATTGCAGAGGAGAATTTCAGCATGACTTTGGAACTATGAGTCTGCACATCTGGAAAATGTCATCTGGAGCGAAATTGCAAGGCAGATTTCAGCATAATCCTGAAACGCTGCTTCTGCTGATCTGAAAAATGTCATCTGGAGCTAAATTCCAAGGCAGATTTCAGCATAATCCTGGAACTCGGCTTCAGGACATCTGGAAAATGTCATCTGGAGCAAAATTCCAAGGCAGATTTCTGCATAATCCTGGATCTCTGCTTCTGCACATTTGGAAAATAAACAATAGAGCAAAATTGCAGAGGAGAATTTCAGCATCACTCTGGAACTATGAGTCTGCACATCTGGAAAATGTCAGCTAGAGATAAATTGCAGAGGTAGATTGCAGCATAATCCTAGAACTCTGCTTCTGCACATTTGGAAAATAAACAATAGAGCAAAATTGCAGAGGACAATTTCAGCATGACTCTGGAACTATGAGTCTGCACATCTGACAAATGTCATCTGGAGCGAAATTGCAAGGCAGATTTCAGCATAATCCTGGAACTCTGCTTCTGCACATCTGGAAAATGTCATCTGGAGCGAAATTGCAAGGCAGATTTCAGCATAATCCTGGAACTCTGCTTCTGCTGATCTGGAAAATGTCATCTGGAGCAAAATTCCAAGGCAGATTTCAGCATAATCCTGGATCTCTGCTTCTGCACATTTGGAAAATAAACAATAGAGCAAAATTGCAGAGGAGAATTTCAGCATCACTCTGGAACTATGAGTCTGCACATCTGGAAAATGTCAGCTAGAGATAAATTGCAGGGGTAGATTTCAGCATAATCCTGGAACTCTGCTTCTGCACATCTGGAAAATGTCATCTGGAGCAAAATCCCAAGGCAGATTTCTGCATAATCCTGGAACTCTGCTTCTGCACATTTGGAAAATAAACAATAGAGCAAAATTGCAGAGGAGAATTTCAGCATCATTCTGAAACTATGAGTCTGCACATCTGGAAAATGTCAGCTAGAGATAAATTGCAGAGGTAGATTTCAGCATAATCCTGGAACTCGGCTTCTGCACATCTGAAAAATGCCATCTGGAGCGAAATTGCAAGGCAGATTTCAGCATAATCCTGGAACTCTGCTTCTGCTGATCTGGAAAATGTCATCTGGAGCTAAATACCAAGGCAGATTTCAGCATAATCCTGGAACTCGGCTTCAGGACATCTGGAAAATGTCATCTGGAGCAAAATTCCAAGGCAGATTTCTGCATAATCCTGGATCTCTGCTTCTGCACATTTGGAAAATAAACAATAGAGCAAAATTGCAGAGGAGAATTTCAGCTTCACTCTGGAACTATGAGTCTGCACATCTGGAAAATGTCAGCTAGAGATAAATTGCAGGGGTAGATTTCAGCATAATCCTGGATCTCTGCTTCTGCACATCTGGAAAATGTCATCTGGAGCTAAATTCCAAGGCAGATTTCAGCAAAATCCTGGATCTCTGCTTCTGCACATTTGGAAAATAAACAATAGAGCAAAATTGCAGAGGAGAATTTCAGCATCATTCTGAAACTATGAGTCTGCACATCTGGAAAATGTCAGCTAGAGATAAATTGCAGGGGTAGATTTCAGCATAATCCTGGAACTCTGCTTCTGCAAATCTGGAAAATGTCATCTGGAGCGAAATTGCAAGGCAGATTTCAGCATAATCCTGAAACGCTGCTTCTGCTGATCTGAAAAATGTCATCTGGAGCTAAATTCCAAGGCAGATTTCAGCATAATCCTGGAACTCGGCTTCAGGACATCTGGAAAATAAACAATAGAGCAAAATTGCAGAGATTTCAGCATCACTCTGGAACGCTGCTTCTGCAGCTCTGGAAAATGTCATATGGAGCTAAATTCCAAGGCAGATTTCAGCATAATCCTGGAACTCGGCTTCAGGACATCTGGAAAATAAACAATAGAGCAAAATTGCAGAGGAGAATTTCAGCATCATTCTGGAACTATGAGTCTGCACATCTGGAAAATGTCAGCTAGAGATAAATTGCAGGGGTAGATTTCAGCATAATCCTGGATCTCTGCTTCTGCACATTTGGAAAATAAACAATAGAGCAAAATTGCAGAGGAGAATTTCAGCATCACTCTGGAACTATGGGTCTGCACATCTGAAAAATGTCATCTGGAGCGAAATTGCAAGGCAGATTTCAGCATAATCCTGGAACTCTGCTTCTGCTGATCTGGAAAATGTCATCTGGAGCAAAATTCCAAGGCAGATTTCAGCATAATCCTGGATCTCTGCTTCTGCACATTTGGAAAATAAACAATAGAGCAAAATTGCAGAGGAGAATTTCAGCATCACTCTAGAACTATGAGTCTGCACATCTGGAAAATGTCAGCTAGAGATAAATTGCAGGGGTAGATTTCAGCATAATCCTGGAACTCTGCTTCTGCACATCTGGAAAATGTCATCTGGAGCGAAATTGCAAGGCAGATTTCAGCATAATCCTGGAACTCTGCTTCTGCTGATCTGGAAAATGTCATCTGGAGCAAAATTCCAAGGCAGATTTCAGCATAATCCTGGATCTCTGCTTCTCCACATTTGGAAAATAAACAATAGAGCAAAATTGCAGAGGAGAATTTCAGCATGACTCTAGAACTATGAGTCTGCACATCTGGAAAATGTCAGCTAGAGATAAATTGCAGGGGTAGATTGCAGCATAATCCTGGAACTCTGCTTCTGCACATCTGGAAAATGTCATCTGGAGCGAAATTGCAAGGCAGATTTCAGCATAATCCTGGAACTCTGCTTCTGCTGATCTGAAAAATGTCATCTGGAGCAAAATTCCAAGGCAGATTTCAGCATAATCCTGCAACTCTGCTTCTGCACATTTGGAAAATAAACAATAGAGCAAAATTGCAGAGGAGAATTTCAGCATGACTCTGGAACTATGTGTCTGCACATCTGGAAAATGTCAGCTAGAGATAAATTGCAGGGGTAGATTTCAGCATAATCCTGGAACTCTGCTTCTGCTGATCTGGAAAATGTCATCTGGAGCTAAATTGCAAGGCAGATTTCAGCATAATCCTGGAACTCGGCTTCAGGACATCTGGAAAATGTCATCTGGAGCAAAATTCCAAGGCTGATTTCAGCATAATCCTGGATCTCTGCTTCTGCACATTTGGAAAATAAACAATAGAGCAAAATTGCAGAGGAGAATTTCAGCTTCACTCTGGAACTATGAGTCTGCACATCTGGAAAATGTCAGCTAGAGATAAATTGCAGGGGTAGATTTCAGCATAATCCTGGATCTCTGCTTCTGCTGATCTGGAAAATGTCATCTGGAGCGAAATTCCAAGGCAGATTTCAGGATAATGCTGGATTTCTGCTTCTGCACATTTGGAAAATAAACAATAGAGCAAAATTGCAGAGGAGAATTTCAGCATGACTTTGGAACTATGAGTCTGCACATCTGGAAAATGTCATCTGGAGCGAAATTGCAAGGCAGATTTCAGCATAATCCTGGATCTCTGCTTCTGCACATTTGGAAAATAAATAATAGAGCAAAATTGTAGAGGAGAATTTCAGCATCACTCTGGAACTATGAGTCTGCACATCTGGAAAATGTCAGCTAGAGATAAATTGCAGGGGTAGATTTCAGCATAATCCTGGATCTCTGCTTCTGCACATCTGGAAAATGTCATCTGGAGCAAAATTGCAAGGCAGATTTCAGCATAATCCTGGAACTCTGCTTCTGCTGATCTGGAAAATGTCATCTGGAGCGAAATTGCAAGGCAGATTTCAGCATAATCCTGGAACTCTGCTTCTGCTGATCTGGAAAATGTCATCTGGAGCGAAATTGCAAGGCAGATTTCAGCATAATCCTGGAACTCTGCTTCTGCTGATCTGGAAAATGTCATCTGGAGCAAAATTCCAAGGCAGATTTCAGCATAATCCTGGATCTCTGCTTCTGCACATTTGGAAAATAAACAATAGAGCAAAATTGCAGAGGAGAATTTCAGCATCACTCTAGAACTATGAGTCTGCACATCTGGAAAATGTCAGCTAGAGATAAATTGCAGGGGTAGATTTCAGCATAATCCTGGAACTCTGCTTCTGCACATCTGGAAAATGTCATCTGGAGCGAAATTGCAAGGCAGATTTCAGCATAATCCTGGAACTCTGCTTCTGCTGATCTGGAAAATGTCATCTGGAGCAAAATTCCAAGGCAGATTTCAGCATAATCCTGGATCTCTGCTTCTCCACATTTGGAAAATAAACAATAGAGCAAAATTGCAGAGGAGAATTTCAGCATGACTCTAGAACTATGAGTCTGCACATCTGGAAAATGTCAGCTAGAGATAAATTGCAGGGGTAGATTTCAGCATAATCCTGGAACTCTGCTTCTGCACATCTGGAAAATGTCATCTGGAGCGAAATTGCAAGGCAGATTTCAGCATAATCCTGGAACTCTGCTTCTGCTGATCTGAAAAATGTCATCTGGAGCAAAATTCCAAGGCAGATTTCAGCATAATCCTGCAACTCTGCTTCTGCACATTTGGAAAATAAACAATAGAGCAAAATTGCAGAGGAGAATTTCAGCATGACTCTGGAACTATGTGTCTGCACATCAGGAAAATGTCAGCTAGAGATAAATTGCAGGGGTAGATTTCAGCATAATCCTGGAACTCTGCTTCTGCTGATCTGGAAAATGTCATCTGGAGCTAAATTGCAAGGCAGATTTCAGCATAATCCTGGAACTCGGCTTCAGGACATCTGGAAAATGTCATCTGGAGCAAAATTCCAAGGCTGATTTCAGCATAATCCTGGATCTCTGCTTCTGCACATTTGGAAAATAAACAATAGAGCAAAATTGCAGAGGAGAATTTCAGCTTCACTCTGGAACTATGAGTCTGCACATCTGGAAAATGTCAGCTAGAGATAAATTGCAGGGGTAGATTTCAGCATAATCCTGGATCTCTGCTTCTGCTGATCTGGAAAATGTCATCTGGAGCAAAATTCCAAGGCAGATTTCAGGATAATGCTGGATTTCTGCTTCTGCACATTTGGAAAATAAACAATAGAGCAAAATTGCAGAGGAGAATTTCAGCATGACTTTGGAACTATGAGTCTGCACATCTGGAAAATGTCATCTGGAGCGAAATTGCAAGGCAGATTTCAGCATAATCCTGAAACGCTGCTTCTGCTGATCTGAAAAATGTCATCTGGAGCTAAATTCCAAGGCAGATTTCAGCATAATCCTGGAACTCGGCTTCAGGACATCTGGAAAATGTCATCTGGAGCAAAATTCCAAGGCAGATTTCTGCATAATCCTGGATCTCTGCTTCTGCACATTTGGAAAATAAATAATAGAGCAAAATTGTAGAGGAGAATTTCAGCATCATTCTGGAACTATGAGTCTGCACATCTGGAAAATGTCAGCTAGAGATAAATTGCAGGGGTAGATTTCAGCATAATCCTGGATCTCTGCTTCTGCACATCTGGAAAATGTCATCTGGAGCAAAATCCCAAGGCAGATTTCAGCATAATCCTGGATCTCTGCTTCTGCACATTTGGAAAATAAACAATAGAGTAAAATTGCAGAGGAGATTTTCAGCATCACTCTGGAACTATGAGTCTGCACATCTGGAAAATGTCAGCTAGAGATAAATTGCAGGGGTAGATTTCAGCATAATCCTGCAACTCTGCTTCTGCACATTTGGAAAATGACATCTGGAGCGAAATTGCAAGGCAGATTTCAGCATAATCCTGGAACTCTGCTTCTGCACATTTGGAAAATAAACAATAGAGCAAATTTGCAGAGGAGAATTTCAGCATCACTCTGGAACTATGAGTCTGCACATCTGGAAAATGTCAGCTAGAGATAAATTGCAGAGGTAGATTGCAGCATAATCCTGGAACTCTGCTTCTGCACATTTGGAAAATAAAAAATAGAGCAAAATTGCAGAGGACAATTTCAGCATGACTCTGGAACTATGAGTCTGCACATCTGAAAAATGTCATCTGGAGCGAAATTGCAAGGCAGATTTCAGCATAATCCTGGAACTCTGCTTCTGCTGATCTGGAAAATGTCATCTGGAGCGAAATTGCAAGGCAGATTTCAGCATAATCCTGGAACTCTGCTTCTGCTGATCTGGAAAATGTCATCTGGAGCAAAATTCCAAGGCAGATTTCAGCATAATCCTGGATCTCTGCTTCTGCACATTTGGAAAATAAACAATAGAGCAAAATTGCAGAGGAGAATTTCAGCATCACTCTAGAACTATGAGTCTGCACATCTGGAAAATGTCAGCTAGAGATAAATTGCAGGGGTAGATTTCAGCATAATCCTGGAACTCTGCTTCTGCACATCTGGAAAATGTCATCTGGAACGAAATTGCAAGGCAGATTTCAGCATAATCCTGGAACTCTGCTTCTGCTGATCTGGAAAATGTCATCTGGAGCAAAATTCCAAGGCAGATTTCAGCATAATCCTGGATCTCTGCTTCTCCACATTTGGAAAATAAACAATAGAGCAAAATTGCAGAGGAGAATTTCAGCATGACTCTAGAACTATGAGTCTGCACATCTGGAAAATGTCAGCTAGAGATAAATTGCAGGGGTAGATTTCAGCATAATCCTGGAACTCTGCTTCTGCACATCTGGAAAATGTCATCTGGAGCGAAATTGCAAGGCAGATTTCAGCATAATCCTGGAACTCTGCTTCTGCTGATCTGAAAAATGTCATCTGGAGCAAAATTCCAAGGCAGATTTCAGCATAATCCTGCAACTCTGCTTCTGCACATTTGGAAAATAAACAATAGAGCAAAATTGCAGAGGAGAATTTCAGCATGACTCTGGAACTATGTGTCTGCACATCTGGAAAATGTCAGCTAGAGATAAATTGCAGGGGTAGATTTCAGCATAATCCTGGAACTCTGCTTCTGCTGATCTGGAAAATGTCATCTGGAGCTAAATTGCAAGGCAGATTTCAGCATAATCCTGGAACTCGGCTTCAGGACATCTGGAAAATGTCATCTGGAGCAAAATTCCAAGGCTGATTTCAGCATAATCCTGGATCTCTGCTTCTGCACATTTGGAAAATAAACAATAGAGCAAAATTGCAGAGGAGAATTTCAGCTTCACTCTGGAACTATGAGTCTGCACATCTGGAAAATGTCAGCTAGAGATAAATTGCAGGGGTAGATTTCAGCATAATCCTGGATCTCTGCTTCTGCTGATCTGGAAAATGTCATCTGGAGCAAAATTCCAAGGCAGATTTCAGGATAATGCTGGATTTCTGCTTCTGCACATTTGGAAAATAAACAATAGAGCAAAATTGCAGAGGAGAATTTCAGCATGACTTTGGAACTATGAGTCTGCACATCTGGAAAATGTCATCTGGAGCGAAATTGCAAGGCAGATTTCAGCATAATCCTGAAACGCTGCTTCTGCTGATCTGAAAAATGTCATCTGGAGCTAAATTCCAAGGCAGATTTCAGCATAATCCTGGAACTCGGCTTCAGGACATCTGGAAAATGTCATCTGGAGCAAAATTGCAAGGCAGATTTCAGCATAATCCTGGAACTCTGCTTCTGCTGATCTGGAAAATGTCATCTGGAGCAAAATTCCAAGGCAGATTTCAGCATAATCCTGGATCTCTGCTTCTCCACATTTGGAAAATAAACAATAGAGCAAAATTGCAGAGGAGAATTTCAGCATGACTCTAGAACTATGAGTCTGCACATCTGGAAAATGTCAGCTAGAGATAAATTGCAGGGGTAGATTTCAGCATAATCCTGGAACTCTGCTTCTGCACATCTGGAAAATGTCATCTGGAGCGAAATTGCAAGGCAGATTTCAGCATAATCCTGGAACTCTGCTTCAGGACATCTGGAAAATGTCATCTGGAGCAAAATTGCAAGGCAGATTTCAGCATAATCCTGGAACTCTGCTTCTGCTGATCTGGAAAATGACATCTGGAGCAAAATTCCAAGGCAGATTTCAGCATAATCCTGGATCTCTGCTTCTCCACATTTGGAAAATAAACAATAGAGCAAAATTGCAGAGGAGAATTTCAGCATCACTCTAGAACTATGAGTCTGCACATCTGGAAAATGTCAGCTAGAGATAAATTGCAGGGGTAGATTTCAGCATAATCCTGCAACTCTGCTTCTGCACATTTGGAAAATGACATCTGGAGCGAAATTGCAAGGCAGATTTCAGCATAATCCTGGAACTCTGCTTCTGCACATTTGGAAAATAAACAATAGAGCAAATTTGCAGAGGAGAATTTCAGCATCACTCTGGAACTATGAGTCTGCACATTTGGAAAATAAAAAATAGAGCAAAATTGCAGAGGACAATTTCAGCATGACTCTGGAACTATGAGTCTGCACATCTGAAAAATGTCATCTGGAGCGAAATTGCAAGGCAGATTTCAGCATAATCCTGGAACTCTGCTTCTGCTGATCTGGAAAATGTCATCTGGAGCTAAATTCCAAGGCAGATTTCAGCATAATCCTGGAACTCGGCTTCAGGACATCTGGAAAATGTCATCTGGAGCAAAATTCCAAGGCAGATTTCTGCATAATCCTGGATCTCTGCTTCTGCACATTTGGAAAATAAATAATAGAGCAAAATTGTAGAGGAGAATTTCAGCATCACTCTGGAACTATGAGTCTGCACATCTGGAAAATGTCAGCTAGAGATAAATTGCAGGGGTAGATTTCAGCATAATCCTGGATCTCTGCTTCTGCACATCTGGAAAATGTCATCTGGAGCAAAATTCCAAGGCTGATTTCAGCATAATCCTGGATCTCTGCTTCTGCACATTTGGAAAATAAACAATAGAGCAAATTTGCAGAGGAGAATTTCAGCATCACTCTGGAACTATGAGTCTGCACATCTGGAAAATGTCAGCTAGAGATAAATTGCAGGGGTAGATTTCAGCATAATCCTGGAACTCTGCTTCTGCACATTTGGAAAATGACATCTGGAGCGAAATTGCAAGGCAGATTTCAGCATAATCCTGGAACTCTGCTTCTGCACATTTGGAAAATAAACAATAGAGCAAATTTGCAGAGGAGAATTTCAGCATCACTCTGGAACTATGAGTCTGCACATCTGGAAAATAAAAAATAGAGCAAAATTGCAGAGGACAATTTCAGCATGACTCTGGAACTATGAGTCTGCACATCTGGAAAATGTCATCTGGAGCGAAATTGCAAGGCAGATTTCAGCATAATCCTGAAACGCTGCTTCTGCTGATCTGAAAAATGTCATCTGGAGCTAAATTCCAAGGCAGATTTCAGCATAATCCTGGAACTCGGCTTCAGGACATCTGGAAAATGTCATCTGGAGCAAAATTCCAAGGCAGATTTCTGCATAATCCTGGATCTCTGCTTCTGCACATTTGGAAAATAAATAATAGAGCAAAATTGTAGAGGAGAATTTCAGCATCACTCTGGAACTATGAGTCTGCACATCTGGAAAATGTCAGCTAGAGATAAATTGCAGGGGTAGATTTCAGCATAATCCTGGATCTCTGCTTCTGCACATCTGGAAAATGTCATCTGGAGCAAAATTCCAAGGCTGATTTCAGCATAATCCTGGATCTCTGCTTCTGCACATTTGGAAAATAAACAATAGAGCAAAATTGCAGAGGAGAATTTCAGCTTCACTCTGGAACTATGAGTCTGCACATCTGGAAAATGTCAGCTAGAGATAAATTGCAGGGGTAGATTTCAGCATAATCCTGGATCTCTGCTTCTGCTGATCTGGAAAATGTCATCTGGAGCGAAATCCCAAGGCAGATTTCAGCATAATCCTGGATCTCTGCTTCTGCACATTTGGAAAATAAACAATAGAGTAAAATTGCAGAGGAGATTTTCAGCATCACTCTGGAACTATGAGTCTGCACATCTGGAAAATGTCAGCTAGAGATAAATTGCAGGGGTAGATTTCAGCATAATCCTGCAACTCTGCTTCTGCACATTTGGAAAATGACATCTGGAGCGAAATTGCAAGGCAGATTTCAGCATAATCCTGGAACTCTGCTTCTGCACATTTGGAAAATAAACAATAGAGCAAATTTGCAGAGGAGAATTTCAGCATCACTCTGGAACTATGAGTCTGCACATCTGGAAAATAAAAAATAGAGCAAAATTGCAGAGGACAATTTCAGCATGACTCTGGAACTATGAGTCTGCACATCTGGAAAATGTCATCTGGAGCGAAATTGCAAGGCAGATTTCAGCATAATCCTGAAACGCTGCTTCTGCTGATCTGAAAAATGTCATCTGGAGCTAAATTCCAAGGCAGATTTCAGCATAATCCTGGAACTCGGCTTCAGGACATCTGGAAAATGTCATCTGGAGCAAAATTCCAAGGCAGATTTCTGCATAATCCTGGATCTCTGCTTCTGCACATTTGGAAAATAAATAATAGAGCAAAATTGTAGAGGAGAATTTCAGCATCACTCTGGAACTATGAGTCTGCACATCTGGAAAATGTCAGCTAGAGATAAATTGCAGGGGTAGATTTCAGCATAATCCTGGATCTCTGCTTCTGCACATCTGGAAAATGTCATCTGGAGCAAAATCCCAAGGCAGATTTCAGCATAATCCTGGATCTCTGCTTCTGCACATTTGGAAAATAAACAATAGAGTAAAATTGCAGAGGAGATTTTCAGCATCACTCTGGAACTATGAGTCTGCACATCTGGAAAATGTCAGCTAGAGATAAATTGCAGGGGTAGATTTCAGCATAATCCTGCAACTCTGCTTCTGCACATTTGGAAAATGACATCTGGAGCGAAATTGCAAGGCAGATTTCAGCATAATCCTGGAACTCTGCTTCTGCACATTTGGAAAATAAACAATAGAGCAAATTTGCAGAGGAGAATTTCAGCATCACTCTGGAACTATGAGTCTGCACATTTGGAAAATAAAAAATAGAGCAAAATTGCAGAGGACAATTTCAGCATGACTCTGGAACTATGAGTCTGCACATCTGAAAAATGTCATCTGGAGCGAAATTGCAAGGCAGATTTCAGCATAATCCTGGAACTCTGCTTCTGCTGATCTGGAAAATGTCATCTGGAGCAAAATTCCAAGGCAAATTTCAGGATAATCCTGGATCTCTGCTTCTGCACATTTGGAAAATAAACAATAGAGCAAAATTGCAGAGGAGAATTTCAGCATCACTCTAGAACTATGAGTCTGCACATCTGGAAAATGTCAGCTAGAGATAAATTGCAGGGGTAGATTTCAGCATAATCCTGGAACTCTGCTTCTGCACATCTGGAAAATGTCATCTGGAGCGAAATTGCAAGGCAGATTTCAGCATAATCCTGGAACTCTGCTTCTGCTGATCTGGAAAATGTCAGCTGGAGTAAAATTCCAAGGCAGATTTCAGCATAATCCTGGATCTCTGCTTCTCCACATTTGGAAAATAAACAATAGAGCAAAATTGCAGAGGAGAATTTCAGCATCACTCTGGAACTATGAGTCTGCACATCTGGAAAATGTCAGCTAGAGATAAATTGCAGGGGTAGATTTCAGCATAATCCTGGATCTCTGCTTCTGCTGATCTGGAAAATGTCATCTGGAGCGAAATTCCAAGGCAGATTTCAGGATAATGCTGGATTTCTGCTTCTGCACATTTGGAAAATAAACAATAGAGCAAAATTGCAGAGGAGAATTTCAGCATGACTTTGGAACTATGAGTCTGCACATCTGGAAAATGTCATCTGGAGCGAAATTGCAAGGCAGATTTCAGCATAATCCTGGAACTCTGCTTCTGCTGATCTGGAAAATGTCAGCTGGAGTAAAATTCCAAGGCAGATTTCAGCATAATCCTGGATCTCTGCTTCTCCACATTTGGAAAATAAACAATAGAGCAAAATTGCAGAGGAGAATTTCAGCATCACTCTGGAACTATGAGTCTGCACATCTGGAAAATGTCAGCTAGAGATAAATTGCAGGGGTAGATTTCAGCATAATCCTGGATCTCTGCTTCTGCTGATCTGGAAAATGTCATCTGGAGCGAAATTCCAAGACAGATTTCAGGATAATGCTGGATTTCTGCTTCTGCACATTTGGAAAATAAACAATAGAGCAAAATTGCAGAGGAGAATTTCAGCATGACTTTGGAACTATGAGTCTGCACATCTGGAAAATGTCATCTGGAGCGAAATTGCAAGGCAGATTTCAGCATAATCCTGAAACGCTGCTTCTGCTGATCTGAAAAATGTCATCTGGAGCTAAATTCCAAGGCAGATTTCAGCATAATCCTGGAACTCGGCTTCAGGACATCTGGAAAATGTCATCTGGAGCAAAATTCCAAGGCAGATTTCTGCATAATCCTAGATCTCTGCTTCTGCACATTTGGAAAATAAATAATAGAGCAAAATTGTAGAGGAGAATTTCAGCATCACTCTGGAACTATGAGTCTGCACATCTGGAAAATGTCAGCTAGAGATAAATTGCAGGGGTAGATTTCAGCATAATCCTGGATCTCTGCTTCTGCACATCTGGAAAATGTCATCTGGAGCAAAATCCCAAGGCAGATTTCAGCATAATCCTGGATCTCTGCTTCTGCACATTTGGAAAATAAACAATAGAGTAAAATTGCAGAGGAGATTTTCAGCATCACTCTGGAACTATGAGTCTGCACATCTGGAAAATGTCAGCTAGAGATAAATTGCAGGGGTAGATTTCAGCATAATCCTGCAACTCTGCTTCTGCACATTTGGAAAATGACATCTGGAGCGAAATTGCAAGGCAGATTTCAGCATAATCCTGGAACTCTGCTTCTGCACATTTGGAAAATAAACTATAGAGCAAATTTGCAGAGGAGAATTTCAGCATCACTCTGGAACTATGAGTCTGCACATCTGGAAAATGTCAGCTAGAGATAAATTGCAGAGGTAGATTGCAGCATAATCCTGGAACTCTGCTTCTGCACATTTGGAAAATAAAAAATAGAGCAAAATTGCAGAGGACAATTTCAGCATGACTCTGGAACTATGAGTCTGCACATCTGAAAAATGTCATCTGGAGCGAAATTGCAAGGCAGATTTCAGCATAATCCTGGAACTCTGCTTCTCCTGATCTGGAAAATGTCATCTGGAGCAAAATTCCAAGGCAAATTTCAGGATAATCCTGGATCTCTGCTTCTGCACATTTGGAAAATAAACAATAGAGCAAAATTGCAGAGGAGAATTTCAGCATCACTCTAGAACTATGAGTCTGCACATCTGGAAAATGTCAGCTAGAGATAAATTGCAGGGGTAGATTTCAGCATAATCCTGGAACTCTGCTTCTGCACATCTGGAAAATGTCATCTGGAGCGAAATTGCAAGGCAGATTTCAGCATAATCCTGGAACTCTGCTTCTGCTGATCTGGAAAATGTCAGCTGGAGTAAAATTCCAAGGCAGATTTCAGCATAATCCTGGAACTCGGCTTCAGGACATCTGGAAAATGTCATCTGGAGCAAAATTCCAAGGCAGATTTCTGCATAATCCTGGATCTCTGCTTCTGCACATTTGGAAAATAAATAATAGAGCAAAATTGTAGAGGAGAATTTCAGCATCACTCTGGAACTATGAGTCTGCACATCTGGAAAATGTCAGCTAGAGATAAATTGCAGGGGTAGATTTCAGCATAATCCTGGATCTCTGCTTCTGCACATCTGGAAAATGTCATCTGGAGCAAAATCCCAAGGCAGATTTCAGCATAATCCTGGATCTCTGCTTCTGCACATTTGGAAAATAAACAATAGAGTAAAATTGCAGAGGAGATTTTCAGCATCACTCTGGAACTATGAGTCTGCACATCTGGAAAATGTCAGCTAGAGATAAATTGCAGGGGTAGATTTCAGCATAATCCTGCAACTCTGCTTCTGCACATTTGGAAAATGACATCTGGAGCGAAATTGCAAGGCAGATTTCAGCATAATCCTGGAACTCTGCTTCTGCACATTTGGAAAATAAACAATAGAGCAAATTTGCAGAGGAGAATTTCAGCATCACTCTGGAACTATGAGTCTGCACATCTGGAAAATGTCAGCTAGAGATAAATTGCAGAGGTAGATTGCAGCATAATCCTGGAACTCTGCTTCTGCACATTTGGAAAATAAAAAATAGAGCAAAATTGCAGAGGACAATTTCAGCATGACTCTGGAACTATGAGTCTGCACATCTGAAAAATGTCATCTGGAGCGAAATTGCAAGGCAGATTTCAGCATAATCCTGGAACTCTGCTTCTGCTGATCTGGAAAATGTCAGCTGGAGTAAAATTCCAAGGCAGATTTCAGCATAATCCTGGATCTCTGCTTCTCCACATTTGGAAAATAAACAATAGAGCAAAATTGCAGAGGAGAATTTCAGCATCACTCTGGAACTATGAGTCTGCACATCTGGAAAATGTCAGCTAGAGATAAATTGCAGGGGTAGATTTCAGCATAATCCTGGATCTCTGCTTCTGCTGATCTGGAAAATGTCATCTGGAGCGAAATTCCAAGGCAGATTTCAGGATAATGCTGGATTTCTGCTTCTGCACATTTGGAAAATAAACAATAGAGCAAAATTGCAGAGGAGAATTTCAGCATGACTTTGGAACTATGAGTCTGCACATCTGGAAAATGTCATCTGGAGCGAAATTGCAAGGCAGATTTCAGCATAATCCTGGAACTCTGCTTCTGCTGATCTGGAAAATGTCAGCTGGAGTAAAATTCCAAGGCAGATTTCAGCATAATCCTGGATCTCTGCTTCTCCACATTTGGAAAATAAACAATAGAGCAAAATTGCAGAGGAGAATTTCAGCATCACTCTGGAACTATGAGTCTGCACATCTGGAAAATGTCAGCTAGAGATAAATTGCAGGGGTAGATTTCAGCATAATCCTGGATCTCTGCTTCTGTTGATCTGGAAAATGTCATCTGGAGCGAAATTCCAAGGCAGATTTCAGGATAATGCTGGATTTCTGCTTCTGCACATTTGGAAAATAAACAATAGAGCAAAATTGCAGAGGAGAATTTCAGCATGACTTTGGAACTATGAGTCTGCACATCTGGAAAATGTCATCTGGAGCGAAATTGCAAGGCAGATTTCAGCATAATCCTGGATCTCTGCTTCTGCTGATCTGGAAAATGTCATCTGGAGCGAAATTCCAAGGCAGATTTCAGGATAATGCTGGATTTCTGCTTCTGCACATTTGGAAAATAAACAATAGAGCAAAATTGCAGAGGAGAATTTCAGCATGACTTTGGAACTATGAGTCTGCACATCTGGAAAATGTCATCTGGAGCGAAATTGCAAGGCAGATTTCAGCATAATCCTGGAACTCTGCTTCTGCTGATCTGGAAAATGTCAGCTGGAGTAAAATTCCAAGGCAGATTTCAGCATAATCCTGGATCTCTGCTTCTCCACATTTGGAAAATAAACAATAGAGCAAAATTGCAGAGGAGAATTTCAGCATCACTCTGGAACTATGAGTCTGCACATCTGGAAAATGTCAGCTAGAGATAAATTGCAGGGGTAGATTTCAGCATAATCCTGGATCTCTGCTTCTGCTGATCTGGAAAATGTCATCTGGAGCGAAATTCCAAGGCAGATTTCAGGATAATGCTGGATTTCTGCTTCTGCACATTTGGAAAATAAACAATAGAGCAAAATTGCAGAGGAGAATTTCAGCATGACTTTGGAACTATGAGTCTGCACATCTGGAAAATGTCATCTGGAGCGAAATTGCAAGGCAGATTTCAGCATAATCCTGAAACGCTGCTTCTGCTGATCTGAAAAATGTCATCTGGAGCTAAATTCCAAGGCAGATTTCAGCATAATCCTGGAACTCGGCTTCAGGACATCTGGAAAATGTCATCTGGAGCAAAATTCCAAGGCAGATTTCTGCATAATCCTGGATCTCTGCTTCTGCACATTTGGAAAATAAATAATAGAGCAAAATTGTAGAGGAGAATTTCAGCATCACTCTGGAACTATGAGTCTGCACATCTGGAAAATGTCAGCTAGAGATAAATTGCAGGGGTAGATTTCAGCATAATCCTGGATCTCTGCTTCTGCACATCTGGAAAATGTCATCTGGAGCAAAATCCCAAGGCAGATTTCAGCATAATCCTGGATCTCTGCTTCTGCACATTTGGAAAATAAACAATAGAGTAAAATTGCAGAGGAGATTTTCAGCATCACTCTGGAACTATGAGTCTGCACATCTGGAAAATGTCAGCTAGAGATAAATTGCAGGGGTAGATTTCAGCATAATCCTGCAACTCTGCTTCTGCACATTTGGAAAATGACATCTGGAGCGAAATTGCAAGGCAGATTTCAGCATAATCCTGGAACTCTGCTTCTGCACATTTGGAAAATAAACAATAGAGCAAATTTGCAGAGGAGAATTTCAGCATCACTCTGGAACTATGAGTCTGCACATCTGGAAAATGTCAGCTAGAGATAAATTGCAGAGGTAGATTGCAGCATAATCCTGGAACTCTGCTTCTGCACATTTGGAAAATAAAAAATAGAGCAAAATTGCAGAGGACAATTTCAGCATGACTCTGGAACTATGAGTCTGCACATCTGAAAAATGTCATCTGGAGCGAAATTGCAAGGCAGATTTCAGCATAATCCTGGAACTCTGCTTCTGCTGATCTGGAAAATGTCATCTGGAGCAAAATTCCAAGGCAAATTTCAGGATAATCCTGGATCTCTGCTTCTGCACATTTGGAAAATAAACAATAGAGCAAAATTGCAGAGGAGAATTTCAGCATCACTCTAGAACTATGAGTCTGCACATCTGGAAAATGTCAGCTAGAGATAAATTGCAGGGGTAGATTTCAGCATAATCCTGGAACTCTGCTTCTGCACATCTGGAAAATGTCATCTGGAGCGAAATTGCAAGGCAGATTTCAGCATAATCCTGGAACTCTGCTTCTGCTGATCTGGAAAATGTCAGCTGGAGTAAAATTCCAAGGCAGATTTCAGCATAATCCTGGATCTCTGCTTCTCCACATTTGGAAAATAAACAATAGAGCAAAATTGCAGAGGAGAATTTCAGCATCACTCTGGAACTATGAGTCTGCACATCTGGAAAATGTCAGCTAGAGATAAATTGCAGGGGTAGATTTCAGCATAATCCTGGATCTCTGCTTCTGCACATCTGGAAAATGTCATCTGGAGCAAAATCCCAAGGCAGATTTCAGCATAATCCTGGATCTCTGCTTCTGCACATTTGGAAAATAAACAATAGAGTAAAATTGCAGAGGAGATTTTCAGCATCACTCTGGAACTATGAGTCTGCACATCTGGAAAATGTCAGCTAGAGATAAATTGCAGGGGTAGATTTCAGCATAATCCTGGATCTCTGCTTCTGCACATCTGGAAAATGTCATCTGGAGCAAAATCCCAAGGCAGATTTCAGCATAATCCTGGATCTCTGCTTCTGCACATTTGGAAAATAAACAATAGAGTAAAATTGCAGAGGAGATTTTCAGCATCACTCTGGAACTATGAGTCTGCACATCTGGAAAATGTCAGCTAGAGATAAATTGCAGGGGTAGATTTCAGCATAATCCTGCAACTCTGCTTCTGCACATTTGGAAAATGACATCTGGAGCGAAATTGCAAGGCAGATTTCAGCATAATCCTGGAACTCTGCTTCTGCACATTTGGAAAATAAACAATAGAGCAAATTTGCAGAGGAGAATTTCAGCATCACTCTGGAACTATGAGTCTGCACATCTGGAAAATGTCAGCTAGAGATAAATTGCAGAGGTAGATTGCAGCATAATCCTGGAACTCTGCTTCTGCACATTTGGAAAATAAAAAATAGAGCAAAATTGCAGAGGACAATTTCAGCATGACTCTGGAACTATGAGTCTGCACATCTGAAAAATGTCATCTGGAGCAAAATCCCAAGGCAGATTTCAGCATAATCCTGGATCTCTGCTTCTGCACATTTGGAAAATAAACAATAGAGCAAAATTGCAGAGGAGAATTTCAGCATCACTCTGGAACTATGAGTCTGCACATCTGGAAAATGTCAGCTAGAGATAAATTGCAGGGGTAGATTTCAGCATAATCCTGGATCTCTGCTTCTGCTGATCTGGAAAATGTCATCTGGAGCGAAATTCCAAGGCAGATTTCAGGATAATGCTGGATTTCTGCTTCTGCACATTTGGAAAATAAACAATAGAGCAAAATTGCAGAGGAGAATTTCAGCATGACTTTGGAACTATGAGTCTGCACATCTGGAAAATGTCATCTGGAGCGAAATTGCAAGGCAGATTTCAGCATAATCCTGGAACTCTGCTTCTGCTGATCTGGAAAATGTCAGCTGGAGTAAAATTCCAAGGCAGATTTCAACATAATCCTGGATCTCTGCTTCTCCACATTTGGAAAATAAACAATAGAGCAAAATTGCAGAGGAGAATTTCAGCATCACTCTGGAACTATGAGTCTGCACATCTGGAAAATGTCAGCTAGAGATAAATTGCAGGGGTAGATTTCAGCATAATCCTGGATCTCTGCTTCTGCACATCTGGAAAATGTCATCTGGAGCAAAATCCCAAGGCAGATTTCAGCATAATCCTGG
This sequence comes from Pituophis catenifer annectens, assembly GCF_029215685.1. Classification (NCBI taxonomy): domain Eukaryota; kingdom Metazoa; phylum Chordata; class Lepidosauria; order Squamata; family Colubridae; genus Pituophis; species Pituophis catenifer. The sequence goes on from NW_027256885.1 coordinate 47,169,995, forward strand.
ATCTCTGCTTCTGCACATTTGGAAAATAAACAATAGAGTAAAATTGCAGAGGAGATTTTCAGCATCACTCTGGAACTATGAGTCTGCACATCTGGAAAATGTCAGCTAGAGATAAATTGCAGGGGTAGATTTCAGCATAATCCTGGATCTCTGCTTCTGCACATCTGGAAAATGTCATCTGGAGCAAAATCCCAATGCAGATTTCAGCATAATCCTGGATCTCTGCTTCTGCACATTTGGAAAATAAACAATAGAGTAAAATTGCAGAGGAGATTTTCAGCATCACTCTGGAACTATGAGTCTGCACATCTGGAAAATGTCAGCTAGAGATAAATTGCAGGGGTAGATTTCAGCATAATCCTGCAACTCTGCTTCTGCACATTTGGAAAATGACATCTGGAGCGAAATTGCAAGGCAGATTTCAGCATAATCCTGGAACTCTGCTTCTGCACATTTGGAAAATAAACAATAGAGCAAATTTGCAGAATAGAATTTCAGCATCACTCTGGAACTATGAGTCTGCACATCTGGAAAATGTCAGCTAGAGATAAATTGCAGAGGTAGATTGCAGCATAATCCTGGAACTCTGCTTCTGCACATTTGGAAAATAAAAAATAGAGTAAAATTGCAGAGGAGAATTTCAGCATCACTCTAGAACTATGAGTCTGCACATCTGGAAAATGTCAGCTAGAGATAAATTGCAGGGGTAGATTTCAGCATAATCCTGGAACTCTGCTTCTGCACATCTGGAAAATGTCATCTGGAGCGAAATTGCAAGGCAGATTTCAGCATAATCCTGGAACTCTGCTTCTGCTGATCTGGAAAATGTCAGCTGGAGTAAAATTCCAAGGCAGATTTCAGCATAATCCTGGATCTCTGCTTCTCCACATTTGGAAAATAAACAATAGAGCAAAATTGAAGAGGAGAATTTCAGCATCACTCTGGAACTATGAGTCTGCACATCTGGAAAATGTCAGCTAGAGATAAATTGCAGGGGTAGATTTCAGCATAATCCTGGATCTCTGCTTCTGCTGATCTGGAAAATGTCATCTGGAGCGAAATTCCAAGGCAGATTTCAGGATAATGCTGGATTTCTGCTTCTGCACATTTGGAAAATAAACAATAGAGCAAAATTGCAGAGGAGAATTTCAGCATGACTTTGGAACTATGAGTCTGCACATCTGGAAAATGTCATCTGGAGCGAAATTGCAAGGCAGATTTCAGCATAATCCTGGAACTCTGCTTCTGCTGATCTGGAAAATGTCAGCTGGAGTAAAATTCCAAGGCAGATTTCAGCATAATCCTGGATCTCTGCTTCTCCACATTTGGAAAATAAACAATAGAGCAAAATTGCAGAGGAGAATTTCAGCATCACTCTGGAACTATGAGTCTGCACATCTGGAAAATGTCAGCTAGAGATAAATTGCAGGGGTAGATTTCAGCATAATCCTGGATCTCTGCTTCTGCTGATCTGGAAAATGTCATCTGGAGCGAAATTCCAAGGCAGATTTCAGGATAATGCTGGATTTCTGCTTCTGCACATTTGGAAAATAAACAATAGAGCAAAATTGCAGAGGAGAATTTCAGCATGACTTTGGAACTATGAGTCTGCACATCTGGAAAATGTCATCTGGAGCGAAATTGCAAGGCAGATTTCAGCATAATCCTGAAACGCTGCTTCTGCTGATCTGGAAAATGTCAGCTGGAGTAAAATTCCAAGGCAGATTTCAGCATAATCCTGGATCTCTGCTTCAGGACATCTGGAAAATGTCATCTGGAGCAAAATTCCAAGGCAGATTTCTGCATAATCCTGGATCTCTGCTTCTGCACATTTGGAAAATAAATAATAGAGCAAAATTGTAGAGGAGAATTTCAGCATCACTCTGGAACTATGAGTCTGCACATCTGGAAAATGTCAGCTAGAGATAAATTGCAGGGGTAGATTTCAGCATAATCCTGGATCTCTGCTTCTGCACATCTGGAAAATGTCATCTGGAGCAAAATCCCAAGGCAGATTTCAGCATAATCCTGGATCTCTGCTTCTGCACATTTGGAAAATAAACAATAGAGTAAAATTGCAGAGGAGATTTTCAGCATCACTCTGGAACTATGAGTCTGCACATCTGGAAAATGTCATCTGGAGCGAAATTGCAAGGCAGATTTCAGCATAATCCTGAAACGCTGCTTCTGCTGATCTGAAAAATGTCATCTGGAGCTAAATTCCAAGGCAGATTTCAGCATAATCCTGGAACTCGGCTTCAGGACATCTGGAAAATGTCATCTGGAGCAAAATTCCAAGGCAGATTTCAGGATAATGCTGGATTTCTGCTTCTGCACATTTGGAAAATAAACAATAGAGCAAAATTGCAGAGGAGAATTTCAGCATGACTTTGGAACTATGAGTCTGCACATCTGGAAAATGTCATCTGGAGCGAAATTGCAAGGCAGATTTCAGCATAATCCTGGAACTCTGCTTCTGCTGATCTGGAAAATGTCAGCTGGAGTAAAATTCCAAGGCAGATTTCAGCATAATCCTGGATCTCTGCTTCTGCTGATCTGGAAAATGTCATCTGGAGCGAAATTCCAAGGCAGATTTCAGGATAATGCTGGATTTCTGCTTCTGCACATTTGGAAAATAAACAATAGAGCAAAATTGCAGAGGAGAATTTCAGCATGACTTTGGAACTATGAGTCTGCACATCTGGAAAATGTCATCTGGAGCGAAATTGCAAGGCAGATTTCAGCATAATCCTGAAACGCTGCTTCTGCTGATCTGAAAAATGTCATCTGGAGCTAAATTCCAAGGCAGATTTCAGCATAATCCTGGAACTCGGCTTCAGGACATCTGGAAAATGTCATCTGGAGCAAAATTCCAAGGCAGATTTCTGCATAATCCTGGATCTCTGCTTCTGCACATTTGGAAAATAAATAATAGAGCAAAATTGTAGAGGAGAATTTCAGCATCACTCTGGAACTATGAGTCTGCACATCTGGAAAATGTCAGCTAGAGATAAATTGCAGGGGTAGATTTCAGCATAATCCTGGATCTCTGCTTCTGCACATCTGGAAAATGTCATCTGGAGCAAAATCCCAAGGCAGATTTCAGCATAATCCTGGATCTCTGCTTCTGCACATTTGGAAAATAAACAATAGAGTAAAATTGCAGAGGAGATTTTCAGCATCACTCTGGAACTATGAGTCTGCACATCTGGAAAATGTCAGCTAGAGATAAATTGCAGGGGTAGATTTCAGCATAATCCTGCAACTCTGCTTCTGCACATTTGGAAAATGACATCTGGAGCGAAATTGCAAGGCAGATTTCAGCATAATCCTGGAACTCTGCTTCTGCACATTTGGAAAATAAACAATAGAGCAAAATTGCAGAGGAGAATTTCAGCATCACTCTAGAACTATGAGTCTGCACATCTGGAAAATGTCAGCTAGAGATAAATTGCAGGGGTAGATTTCAGCATTATCCTGGAACTCTGCTTCTGCACATCTGGAAAATGTCATCTGGAGCGAAATTGCAAGGCAGATTTCAGCATAATCCTGGAACTCTGGTTCTGCTGATCTGGAAAATGTCAGCTGGAGTAAAATTCCAAGGCAGATTTCAGCATAATCCTGGATCTCTGCTTCTCCACATTTGGAAAATAAACAATAGAGCAAAATTGCAGAGGAGAATTTCAGCATCACTCTGGAACTATGAGTCTGCACATCTGGAAAATGTCAGCTAGAGATAAATTGCAGGGGTAGATTTCAGCATAATCCTGGAACTCTGCTTCTGCTGATCTGGAAAATGTCAGCTGGAGTAAAATTCCAAGGCAGATTTCAGCATAATCCTGGATCTCTGCTTCTCCACATTTGGAAAATAAACAATAGAGCAAAATTGCAGAGGAGAATTTCAGCATCACTCTGGAACTATGAGTCTGCACATCTGGAAAATGTCAGCTAGAGATAAATTGCAGGGGTAGATTTCAGCATAATCCTGGATCTCTGCTTCTGCACATCTGGAAAATGTCATCTGGAGCAAAATCCCAAGGCAGATTTCAGCATAATCCTGGATCTCTGCTTCTGCACATTTGGAAAATAAACAATAGAGTAAAATTGCAGAGGAGATTTTCAGCATCACTCTGGAACTATGAGTCTGCACATCTGGAAAATGTCAGCTAGAGATAAATTGCAGGGGTAGATTTCAGCATAATCCTGCAACTCTGCTTCTGCACATTTGGAAAATGACATCTGGAGCGAAATTGCAAGGCAGATTTCAGCATAATCCTGGAACTCTGCTTCTGCACATTTGGAAAATAAACAATAGAGCAAAATTTTAGAGGAGAATTTCAGCATCACTCTAGAACTATGAGTCTGCACATCTGGAAAATGTCAGCTAGAGATAAATTGCAGGGGTAGATTTCAGCATTATCCTGGAACTCTGCTTCTGCACATCTGGAAAATGTCATCTGGAGCGAAATTGCAAGGCAGATTTCAGCATAATCCTGGAACTCTGGTTCTGCTGATCTGGAAAATGTCAGCTGGAGTAAAATTCCAAGGCAGATTTCAGCATAATCCTGGATCTCTGCTTCTCCACATTTGGAAAATAAACAATAGAGCAAAATTGCAGAGGAGAATTTCAGCATCACTCTGGAACTATGAGTCTGCACATCTGGAAAATGTCAGCTAGAGATAAATTGCAGGGGTAGATTTCAGCATAATCCTGGAACTCTGCTTCTGCTGATCTGGAAAATGTCAGCTGGAGTAAAATTCCAAGGCAGATTTCAGCATAATCCTGGATCTCTGCTTCTCCACATTTGGAAAATAAACAATAGAGCAAAATTGCAGAGGAGAATTTCAGCATCACTCTGGAACTATGAGTCTGCACATCTGGAAAATGTCAGCTAGAGATAAATTGCAGGGGTAGATTTCAGCATAATCCTGGATCTCTGCTTCTGCTGATCTGGAAAATGTCATCTGGAGCGAAATTCCAAGGCAGATTTCAGGATAATGCTGGATTTCTGCTTCTGCACATTTGGAAAATAAACAATAGAGCAAAATTGCAGAGGAGAATTTCAGCATGACTTTGGAACTATGAGTCTGCACATCTGGAAAATGTCATCTGGAGCGAAATTGCAAGGCAGATTTCAGCATAATCCTGAAACGCTGCTTCTGCTGATCTGAAAAATGTCATCTGGAGCTAAATTCCAAGGCAGATTTCAGCATAATCCTGGAACTCGGCTTCAGGACATCTGGAAAATGTCATCTGGAGCAAAATTCCAAGGCAGATTTCTGCATAATCCTGGATCTCTGCTTCTGCACATTTGGAAAATAAATAATAGAGCAAAATTGTAGAGGAGAATTTCAGCATCACTCTGGAACTATGAGTCTGCACATCTGGAAAATGTCAGCTAGAGATAAATTGCAGGGGTAGATTTCAGCATAATCCTGGATCTCTGCTTCTGCACATCTGGAAAATGTCATCTGGAGCAAAATCCCAAGGCAGATTTCAGCATAATCCTGGATCTCTGCTTCTGCACATTTGGAAAATAAACAATAGAGTAAAATTGCAGAGGAGATTTTCAGCATCACTCTGGAACTATGAGTCTGCACATCTGGAAAATGTCAGCTAGAGATAAATTGCAGGGGTAGATTTCAGCATAATCCTGCAACTCTGCTTCTGCACATTTGGAAAATGACATCTGGAGCGAAATTGCAAGGCAGATTTCAGCATAATCCTGGAACTCTGCTTCTGCACATTTGGAAAATAAACAATAGAGCAAAATTGCAGAGGAGAATTTCAGCATCACTCTAGAAGTATGAGTCTGCACATCTGGAAAATGTCAGCTAGAGATAAATTGCAGGGGTAGATTTCAGCATAATCCTGGAACTCTGCTTCTGCACATCTGGAAAATGTCATCTGGAGCGAAATTGCAAGGCAGATTTCAGCATAATCCTGGAACTCTGGTTCTGCTGATCTGGAAAATGTCAGCTGGAGTAAAATTCCAAGGCAGATTTCAGCATAATCCTGGATCTCTGCTTCTCCACATTTGGAAAATAAACAATAGAGCAAAATTGCAGAGGAGAATTTCAGCATCACTCTGGAACTATGAGTCTGCACATCTGGAAAATGTCAGCTAGAGATAAATTGCAGGGGTAGATTTCAGCATAATCCTGGATCTCTGCTTCTGCACATCTGGAAAATGTCATCTGGAGCAAAATCCCAAGGCAGATTTCAGCATAATCCTGGATCTCTGCTTCTGCACATTTGGAAAATAAACAATAGAGTAAAATTGCAGAGGAGATTTTCAGCATCACTCTGGAACTATGAGTCTGCACATCTGGAAAATGTCAGCTAGAGATAAATTGCAGGGGTAGATTTCAGCATAATCCTGGATCTCTGCTTCTGCACATCTGGAAAATGTCATCTGGAGCAAAATCCCAAGGCAGATTTCAGCATAATCCTGGATCTCTGCTTCTGCACATTTGGAAAATAAACAATAGAGTAAAATTGCAGAGGAGATTTTCAGCATCACTCTGGAACTATGAGTCTGCACATCTGGAAAATGTCAGCTAGAGATAAATTGCAAGGCAGATTTCAGCATAATCCTGGAACTCTGCTTCTGCTGATCTGGAAAATGTCATCTGGAGCAAAATTCCAAGGCAAATTTCAGGATAATCCTGGATGTCTGCTTCTGCACATTTGGAAAATAAACAATAGAGCAAAATTGCAGAGGAGAATTTCAGCATCACTCTGGAACTATGAGTCTGCACATCTGGAAAATGTCAGCTAGAGATAAATTGCAGGGGTAGATTTCAGCATAATCCTGGATCTCTGCTTCTGCACATCTGGAAAATGTCATCTGGAGCAAAATCCCAAGGCAGATTTCAGCATAATCCTGGATCTCTGCTTCTGCACATTTGGAAAATAAACAATAGAGTAAAATTGCAGAGGAGATTTTCAGCATCACTCTGGAACTATGAGTCTGCACATCTGGAAAATGTCAGCTAGAGATAAATTGCAGGGGTAGATTTCAGCATAATCCTGCAACTCTGCTTCTGCACATTTGGAAAATGACATCTGGAGCGAAATTGCAAGGCAGATTTCAGCATAATCCTGGAACTCTGCTTCTGCACATTTGGAAAATAAACAATAGAGCAAAATTGCAGAGGAGAATTTCAGCATCACTCTAGAACTATGAGTCTGCACATCTGGAAAATGTCAGCTAGAGATAAATTGCAGGGGTAGATTTCAGCATAATCCTGGAACTCTGCTTCTGCACATCTGGAAAATGTCATCTGGAGCGAAATTGCAAGGCAGATTTCAGCATAATCCTGGAACTCTGGTTCTGCTGATCTGGAAAATGTCAGCTGGAGTAAAATTCCAAGGCAGATTTCAGCATAATCCTGGATCTCTGCTTCTCCACATTTGGAAAATAAACAATAGAGCAAAATTGCAGAGGAGAATTTCAGCATCACTCTGGAACTATGAGTCTGCACATCTGGAAAATGTCAGCTAGAGATAAATTGCAGGGGTAGATTTCAGCATAATCCTGGATCTCTGCTTCTGCTGATCTGGAAAATGTCATCTGGAGCGAAATTCCAAGGCAGATTTCAGGATAATGCTGGATTTCTGCTTCTGCACATTTGGAAAATAAACAATAGAGCAAAATTGCAGAGGAGAATTTCAGCATGACTTTGGAACTATGAGTCTGCACATCTGGAAAATGTCATCTGGAGCGAAATTGCAAGGCAGATTTCAGCATAATCCTGAAACGCTGCTTCTGCTGATCTGAAAAATGTCATCTGGAGCTAAATTCCAAGGCAGATTTCAGCATAATCCTGGAACTCGGCTTCAGGACATCTGGAAAATGTCATCTGGAGCAAAATTCCAAGGCAGATTTCTGCATAATCCTGGATCTCTGCTTCTGCACATTTGGAAAATAAATAATAGAGCAAAATTGTAGAGGAGAATTTCAGCATCACTCTGGAACTATGAGTCTGCACATCTGGAAAATGTCAGCTAGAGATAAATTGCAGGGGTAGATTTCAGCATAATCCTGGATCTCTGCTTCTGCACATCTGGAAAATGTCATCTGGAGCAAAATCCCAAGGCAGATTTCAGCATAATCCTGGATCTCTGCTTCTGCACATTTGGAAAATAAACAATAGAGTAAAATTGCAGAGGAGATTTTCAGCATCACTCTGGAACTATGAGTCTGCACATCTGGAAAATGTCAGCTAGAGATAAATTGCAGGGGTAGATTTCAGCATAATCCTGCAACTCTGCTTCTGCACATTTGGAAAATGACATCTGGAGCGAAATTGCAAGGCAGATTTCAGCATAATCCTGGAACTCTGCTTCTGCACATTTGGAAAATAAACAATAGAGCAAAATTGCAGAGGAGAATTTCAGCATCACTCTAGAACTATGAGTCTGCACATCTGGAAAATGTCAGCTAGAGATAAATTGCAGGGGTAGATTTCAGCATAATCCTGGAACTCTGCTTCTGCACATCTGGAAAATGTCATCTGGAGCGAAATTGCAAGGCAGATTTCAGCATAATCCTGGAACTCTGGTTCTGCTGATCTGGAAAATGTCAGCTGGAGTAAAATTCCAAGGCAGATTTCAGCATAATCCTGGATCTCTGCTTCTCCACATTTGGAAAATAAACAATAGAGCAAAATTGCAGAGGAGAATTTCAGCATCACTCTGGAACTATGAGTCTGCACATCTGGAAAATGTCAGCTAGAGATAAATTGCAGGGGTAGATTTCAGCATAATCCTGGATCTCTGCTTCTGCACATCTGGAAAATGTCATCTGGAGCAAAATCCCAAGGCAGATTTCAGCATAATCCTGGATCTCTGCTTCTGCACATTTGGAAAATAAACAATAGAGTAAAATTGCAGAGGAGATTTTCAGCATCACTCTGGAACTATGAGTCTTCACATCTGGAAAATGTCAGCTAGAGATAAATTGCAGGGGTAGATTTCAGCATAATCCTGGATCTCTGCTTCTGCACATCTGGAAAATGTCATCTGGAGCAAAATCCCAAGGCAGATTTCAGCATAATCCTGGATCTCTGCTTCTGCACATTTGGAAAATAAACAATAGAGTAAAATTGCAGAGGAGATTTTCAGCATCACTCTGGAACTATGAGTCTGCACATCTGGAAAATGTCAGCTAGAGATAAATTGCAGGGGTAGATTTCAGCATAATCCTGCAACTCTGCTTCTGCAGATTTGGAAAATGACATCTGGAGCGAAATTGCAAGGCAGATTTCAGCATAATCCTGGAACTCTGCTTCTGCACATTTGGAAAATAAACAATAGAGCAAATTTGCAGAGAATTTCAGCATCACTCTGGAACTATGAGTCTGCACATCTGGAAAATGTCAGCTAGAGATAAATTGCAGAGGTAGATTGCAGCATAATCCTGGAACTCTGCTTCTGCACATTTGGAAAATAAAAAATAGAGCAAAATTGCAGAGGACAATTTCAGCATGACTCTGGAACTATGAGTCTGCACATCTGAAAAATGTCATCTGGAGCGAAATTGCAAGGCAGATTTCAGCATAATCCTGGAACTCTGCTTCTGCTGATCTGGAAAATGTCATCTGGAGCAAAATTCCAAGGCAAATTTCAGGATAATCCTGGATGTCTGCTTCTGCACATTTGGAAAATAAACAATAGAGCAAAATTGCAGAGGAGAATTTCAGCATCACTCTGGAACTATGAGTCTGCACATCTGGAAAATGTCAGCTAGAGATAAATTGCAGGGGTAGATTTCAGCATAATCCTGGATCTCTGCTTCTGCACATCTGGAAAATGTCATCTGGAGCAAAATCCCAAGGCAGATTTCAGCATAATCCTGGATCTCTGCTTCTGCACATTTGGAAAATAAACAATAGAGTAAAATTGCAGAGGAGATTTTCAGCATCACTCTGGAACTATGAGTCTGCACATCTGGAAAATGTCAGCTAGAGATAAATTGCAGGGGTAGATTTCAGCATAATCCTGCAACTCTGCTTCTGCACATTTGGAAAATGACATCTGGAGCGAAATTGCAAGGCAGATTTCAGCATAATCCTGGAACTCTGCTTCTGCACATTTGGAAAATAAACAATAGAGCAAAATTGCAGAGGAGAATTTCAGCATCACTCTAGAACTATGAGTCTGCACATCTGGAAAATGTCAGCTAGAGATAAATTGTAGGGGTAGATTTCAGCATAATCCTGGAACTCTGCTTCTGCACATCTGGAAAATGTCATCTGGAGCGAAATTGCAAGGCAGATTTCAGCATAATCCTGGAACTCTGGTTCTGCTGATCTGGAAAATGTCAGCTGGAGTAAAATTCCAAGGCAGATTTCAGCATAATCCTGGATCTCTGCTTCTCCACATTTGGAAAATAAACAATAGAGCAAAATTGCAGAGGAGAATTTCAGCATCACTCTGGAACTATGAGTCTGCACATCTGGAAAATGTCAGCTAGAGATAAATTGCAGGGGTAGATTTCAGCATAATCCTGGATCTCTGCTTCTGCACATCTGGAAAATGTCATCTGGAGCAAAATCCCAAGGCAGATTTCAGCATAATCCTGGATCTCTGCTTCTGCACATTTGGAAAATAAACAATAGAGTAAAATTGCAGAGGAGATTTTCAGCATCACTCTGGAACTATGAGTCTGCACATCTGGAAAATGTCAGCTAGAGATAAATTGCAGGGGTAGATTTCAGCATAATCCTGGATCTCTGCTTCTGCACATCTGGAAAATGTCATCTGGAGCAAAATCCCAAGGCAGATTTCAGCATAATCCTGGATCTCTGCTTCTGCACATTTGGAAAATAAACAATAGAGTAAAATTGCAGAGGAGATTTTCAGCATCACTCTGGAACTATGAGTCTGCACATCTGGAAAATGTCAGCTAGAGATAAATTGCAGGGGTAGATTTCAGCATAATCCTGCAACTCTGCTTCTGCACATTTGGAAAATGACATCTGGAGCGAAATTGCAAGGCAGATTTCAGCATAATCCTGGAACTCTGCTTCTGCACATTTGGAAAATAAACAATAGAGCAAATTTGCAGAGAATTTCAGCATCACTCTGGAACTATGAGTCTGCACATCTGGAAAATGTCAGCTAGAGATAAATTGCAGAGGTAGATTGCAGCATAATCCTGGAACTCTGCTTCTGCACATTTGGAAAATAAAAAATAGAGCAAAATTGCAGAGGACAATTTCAGCATGACTCTGGAACTATGAGTCTGCACATCTGAAAAATGTCATCTGGAGCGAAATTGCAAGGCAGATTTCAGCATAATCCTGGAACTCTGCTTCTGCTGATCTGGAAAATGTCATCTGGAGCAAAATTCCAAGGCAAATTTCAGGATAATCCTGGATGTCTGCTTCTGCACATTTGGAAAATAAACAATAGAGCAAAATTGCAGAGGAGAATTTCAGCATCACTCTAGAACTATGAGTCTGCACATCTGGAAAATGTCAGCTAGAGATAAATTGCAGGGGTAGATTTCAGCATAATCCTGGAACTCTGCTTCTGCACATCTGGAAAATGTCATCTGGAGCGAAATTGCAAGGCAGATTTCAGCATAATCCTGGAACTCTGCTTCTGCTGATCTGGAAAATGTCAGCTGGAGTAAAATTCCAAGGCAGATTTCAGCATAATCCTGGATCTCTGCTTCTCCACATTTGGAAAATAAACAATAGAGCAAAATTGCAGAGGAGAATTTCAGCATCACTCTGGAACTATGAGTCTGCACATCTGGAAAATGTCAGCTAGAGATAAATTGCAGGGGTAGATTTCAGCATAATCCTGGATCTCTGCTTCTGCTGATCTGGAAAATGTCATCTGGAGCGAAATTCCAAGGCAGATTTCAGGATAATGCTGGATTTCTGCTTCTGCACATTTGGAAAATAAACAATAGAGCAAAATTGCAGAGGAGAATTTCAGCATGACTTTGGAACTATGAGTCTGCACATCTGGAAAATGTCATCTGGAGCGAAATTGCAAGGCAGATTTCAGCATAATCCTGGAACTCTGCTTCTGCTGATCTGGAAAATGTCAGCTGGAGTAAAATTCCAAGGCAGATTTCAGCATAATCCTGGATCTCTGCTTCTCCACATTTGGAAAATAAACAATAGAGCAAAATTGCAGAGGAGAATTTCAGCATCACTCTGGAACTATGAGTCTGCACATCTGGAAAATGTCAGCTAGAGATAAATTGCAGGGGTAGATTTCAGCATAATCCTGGATCTCTGCTTCTGCTGATCTGGAAAATGTCATCTGGAGCGAAATTCCAAGGCAGATTTCAGGATAATGCTGGATTTCTGCTTCTGCACATTTGGAAAATAAACAATAGAGCAAAATTGCAGAGGAGAATTTCAGCATGACTTTGGAACTATGAGTCTGCACATCTGGAAAATGTCATCTGGAGCGAAATTGCAAGGCAGATTTCAGCATAATCCTGGAACTCTGCTTCTGCTGATCTGGAAAATGTCAGCTGGAGTAAAATTCCAAGGCAGATTTCAGCATAATCCTGGAACTCGGCTTCAGGACATCTGGAAAATGTCATCTGGAGCAAAATTCCAAGGCAGATTTCTGCATAATCCTGGATCTCTGCTTCTGCACATTTGGAAAATAAATAATAGAGCAAAATTGTAGAGGAGAATTTCACCATCACTCTGGAACTATGAGTCTGCACATCTGGAAAATGTCAGCTAGAGATAAATTGCAGGGGTAGATTTCAGCATAATCCTGGATCTCTGCTTCTGCACATCTGGAAAATGTCATCTGGAGCAAAATCCCAAGGCAGATTTCAACATAATCCTGGATCTCTGCTTCTGCACATTTGGAAAATAAACAATAGAGTAAAATTGCAGAGGAGATTTTCAGCATCACTCTGGAACTATGAGTCTGCACATCTGGAAAATGTCAGCTAGAGATAAATTGCAGGGGTAGATTTCAGCATAATCCTGCAACTCTGCTTCTGCACATTTGGAAAATGACATCTGGAGCGAAATTGCAAGGCAGATTTCAGCATAATCCTGGAACTCTGCTTCTGCACATTTGGAAAATAAACAATAGAGCAAATTTGCAGAGGAGAATTTCAGCATCACTCTGGAACTATGAGTCTGCACATCTGGAAAATGTCAGCTAGAGATAAATTGCAGAGGTAGATTGCAGCATAATCCTGGAACTCTGCTTCTGCACATTTGGAAAATAAAAAATAGAGCAAAATTGCAGAGGACAATTTCAGCATGACTCTGGAACTATGAGTCTGCACATCTGAAAAATGTCATCTGGAGCGAAATTGCAAGGCAGATTTCAGCATAATCCTGGAACTCTGCTTCTGCTGATCTGGAAAATGTCATCTGGAGCAAAATTCCAAGGCAAATTTCAGGATAATCCTGGATCTCTGCTTCTGCACATTTGGAAAATAAACAATAGAGCAAAATTGCAGAGGAGAATTTCAGCATCACTCTAGAACTATGAGTCTGCACATCTGGAAAATGTCAGCAAGAGATAAATTGCAGGGGTAGATTTCAGCATAATCCTGGAACTCTGCTTCTGCACATCTGGAAAATGTCATCTGGAGCGAAATTGCAAGGCAGATTTCAGCATAATCCTGGAACTCTGTTTCTGCTGATCTGGAAAATGTCAGCTGGAGTAAAATTCCAAGGCAGATTTCAGCATAATCCTGGATCTCTGCTTCTCCACATTTGGAAAATAAACAATAGAGCAAAATTGCAGAGGAGAATTTCAGCATCACTCTGGAACTATGAGTCTGCACATCTGGAAAATGTCAGCTAGAGATAAATTGCAGGGGTAGATTTCAGCATAATCCTGGATCTCTGCTTCTGCTGATCTGGAAAATGTCATCTGGAGCGAAATTCCAAGGCAGATTTCAGGATAATGCTGGATTTCTGCTTCTGCACATTTGGAAAATAAACAATAGAGCAAAATTGCAGAGGAGAATTTCAGCATGACTTTGGAACTATGAGTCTGCACATCTGGAAAATGTCATCTGGAGCGAAATTGCAAGGCAGATTTCAGCATAATCCTGGAACTCTGCTTCTGCTGATCTGGAAAATGTCAGCTGGAGTAAAATTCCAAGGCAGATTTCAGCATAATCCTGGATCTCTGCTTCTCCACATTTGGAAAATAAACAATAGAGCAAAATTGCAGAGGAGAATTTCAGCATCACTCTGGAACTATGAGTCTGCACATCTGGAAAATGTCAGCTAGAGATAAATTGCAGGGGTAGATTTCAGCATAATCCTGGATCTCTGCTTCTGCTGATCTGGAAAATGTCATCTGGAGCGAAATTCCAAGGCAGATTTCAGGATAATGCTGGATTTCTGCTTCTGCACATTTGGAAAATAAACAATAGAGCAAAATTGCAGAGGAGAATTTCAGCATGACTTTGGAACTATGAGTCTGCACATCTGGAAAATGTCATCTGGAGCGAAATTGCAAGGCAGATTTCAGCATAATCCTGAAACGCTGCTTCTGCTGATCTGAAAAATGTCATCTGGAGCTAAATTCCAAGGCAGATTTCAGCATAATCCTGGAACTCGGCTTCAGGACATCTGGAAAATGTCATCTGGAGCAAAATTCCAAGGCAGATTTCTGCATAATCCTGGATCTCTGCTTCTGCACATTTGGAAAATAAATAATAGAGCAAAATTGTAGAGGAGAATTTCAGCATCACTCTGGAACTATGAGTCTGCACATCTGGAAAATGTCAGCTAGAGATAAATTGCAGGGGTAGATTTCAGCATAATCCTGGATCTCTGCTTCTGCACATCTGGAAAATGTCATCTGGAGCAAAATCCCAAGGCAGATTTCAGCATAATCCTGGATCTCTGCTTCTGCACATTTGGAAAATAAACAATAGAGTAAAATTGCAGAGGAGATTTTCAGCATCACTCTGGAACTATGAGTCTGCACATCTGGAAAATGTCAGCTAGAGATAAATTGCAGGGGTAGATTTCAGCATAATCCTGCAACTCTGCTTCTGCACATTTGGAAAATGACATCTGGAGCGAAATTGCAAGGCAGATTTCAGCATAATCCTGGAACTCTGCTTCTGCACATTTGGAAAATAAACAATAGAGCAAATTTGCAGAGGAGAATTTCAGCATCACTCTGGAACTATGAGTCTGCACATCTGGAAAATGTCAGCTAGAGATAAATTGCAGAGGTAGATTGCAGCATAATCCTGGAACTCTGCTTCTGCACATTTGGAAAATAAAAAATAGAGCAAAATTGCAGAGGACAATTTCAGCATGACTCTGGAACTATGAGTCTGCACATCTGAAAAATGTCATCTGGAGCGAAATTGCAAGGCAGATTTCAGCATAATCCTGGAACTCTGCTTCTGCTGATCTGGAAAATGTCATCTGGAGCAAAATTCCAAGGCAAATTTCAGGATAATCCTGGATCTCTGCTTCTGCACATTTGGAAAATAAACAATAGAGCAAAATTGCAGAGGAGAATTTCAGCATCACTCTAGAACTATGAGTCTGCACATCTGGAAAATGTCAGCTAGAGATAAATTGCAGGGGTAGATTTCAGCATAATCCTGGAACTCTGCTTCTGCACATCTGGAAAATGTCATCTGGAGCGAAATTGCAAGGCAGATTTCAGCATAATCCTGGAGCTCTGCTTCTGCTGATCTGGAAAATGTCAGCTGGAGTAAAATTCCAAGGCAGATTTCAGCATAATCCTGGATCTCTGCTTCTCCACATTTGGAAAATAAACAATAGAGCAAAATTGCAGAGGAGAATTTCAGCATCACTCTGGAACTATGAGTCTGCACATCTGGAAAATGTCAGCTAGAGATAAATTGCAGGGGTAGATTTCAGCATAATCCTGGATCTCTGCTTCTGCACATCTGGAAAATGTCATCTGGAGCAAAATCCCAAGGCAGATTTCAGCATAATCCTGGATCTCTGCTTCTGCACATTTGGAAAATAAACAATAGAGTAAAATTGCAGAGGAGATTTTCAGCATCACTCTGGAACTATGAGTCTGCACATCTGGAAAATGTCAGCTAGAGATAAATTGCAGGGGTAGATTTCAGCATAATCCTGGATCTCTGCTTCTGCACATCTGGAAAATGTCATCTGGAGCAAAATCCCAAGGCAGATTTCAGCATAATCCTGGATCTCTGCTTCTGCACATTTGGAAAATAAACAATAGAGTAAAATTGCAGAGGAGATTTTCAGCATCACTCTGGAACTATGAGTCTGCACATCTGGAAAATGTCAGCTAGAGATAAATTGCAGGGGTAGATTTCAGCATAATCCTGCAACTCTGCTTCTGCACATTTGGAAAATGACATCTGGAGCGAAATTGCAAGGCAGATTTCAGCATAATCCTGGAACTCTGCTTCTGCACATTTGGAAAATAAACAATAGAGCAAATTTGCAGAGGAGAATTTCAGCATCACTCTGGAACTATGAGTCTGCACATCTGGAAAATGTCAGCTAGAGATAAATTGCAGAGGTAGATTGCAGCATAATCCTGGAACTCTGCTTCTGCACATTTGGAAAATAAAAAATAGAGCAAAATTGCAGAGGACAATTTCAGCATGACTCTGGAACTATGAGTCTGCACATCTGAAAAATGTCATCTGGAGCAAAATCCCAAGGCAGATTTCAGCATAATCCTGGATCTCTGCTTCTGCACATTTGGAAAATAAACAATAGAGCAAAATTGCAGAGGAGAATTTCAGCATCACTCTGGAACTATGAGTCTGCACATCTGGAAAATGTCAGCTAGAGATAAATTGCAGGGGTAGATTTCAGCATAATCCTGGATCTCTGCTTCTGCTGATCTGGAAAATGTCATCTGGAGCGAAATTCCAAGGCAGATTTCAGGATAATGCTGGATTTCTGCTTCTGCACATTTGGAAAATAAACAATAGAGCAAAATTGCAGAGGAGAATTTCAGCATGACTTTGGAACTATGAGTCTGCACATCTGGAAAATGTCATCTGGAGCGAAATTGCAAGGCAGATTTCAGCATAATCCTGGAACTCTGCTTCTGCTGATCTGGAAAATGTCAGCTGGAGTAAAATTCCAAGGCAGATTTCAGCATAATCCTGGATCTCTGCTTCTCCACATTTGGAAAATAAACAATAGAGCAAAATTGCAGAGGAGAATTTCAGCATCACTCTGGAACTATGAGTCTGCACATCTGGAAAATGTCAGCTAGAGATAAATTGCAGGGGTAGATTTCAGCATAATCCTGGATCTCTGCTTCTGCACATCTGGAAAATGTCATCTGGAGCAAAATCCCAAGGCAGATTTCAGCATAATCCTGGATCTCTGCTTCTGCACATTTGGAAAATAAACAATAGAGTAAAATTGCAGAGGAGATTTTCAGCATCACTCTGGAACTATGAGTCTGCACATCTGGAAAATGTCAGCTAGAGATAA
This sequence comes from Pituophis catenifer annectens, assembly GCF_029215685.1. Lineage (NCBI taxonomy): Eukaryota > Metazoa > Chordata > Lepidosauria > Squamata > Colubridae > Pituophis > Pituophis catenifer. Next base: position 47,187,446 of record NW_027256885.1, read on the forward strand.
ATTGCAGAGGTAGATTGCAGCATAATCCTGGAACTCTGCTTCTGCACATTTGGAAAATAAAAAATAGAGCAAAATTGCAGAGGACAATTTCAGCATGACTCTGGAACTATGAGTCTGCACATCTGAAAAATGTCATCTGGAGCGAAATTGCAAGGCAGATTTCAGCATAATCCTGGAACTCTGCTTCTGCTGATCTGGAAAATGTCATCTGGAGCAAAATTCCAAGGCAAATTTCAGGATAATCCTGGATCTCTGCTTCTGCACATTTGGAAAATAAACAATAGAGCAAAATTGCAGAGGAGAATTTCAGCATCACTCTAGAACTATGAGTCTGCACATCTGGAAAATGTCAGCTAGAGATAAATTGCAGGGGTAGATTTCAGCATAATCCTGGAACTCTGCTTCTGCACATCTGGAAAATGTCATCTGGAGCGAAATTGCAAGGCAGATTTCAGCATAATCCTGGAACTCTGCTTTTGCTGATCTGGAAAATGTCAGCTGGAGTAAAATTCCAAGGCAGATTTCAGCATAATCCTGGATCTCTGCTTCTCCACATTTGGAAAATAAACAATAGAGGAAAATTGCAGAGGAGAATTTCAGCATCACTCTGGAACTATGAGTCTGCACATCTGGAAAATGTCAGCTAGAGATAAATTGCAGGGGTAGATTTCAGCATAATCCTGGAACTCTGCTTCTGCTGATCTGGAAAATGTCATCTGGAGCTAAATTGCAAGGCAGATTTCAGCATAATCCTGGAACTCTGCTTCTGCTGATCTGAAATATGTCATCTGGAGCAAAATTCCAAGGCAGATTTCAGCATAATCCTGGATCTCTGCTTCTGCACATTTGGAAAATAAACAATAGAGCAAAATTGCAGAGATTTCAGCATCACTCTGGAACGCTGCTTCTACACCTCTGGAAAATGTCATATGGAGCTAAATTCCAAGGCAGATTTCAGCATAATCCTGGATCTCTGCTTCTGCACATCTGGAAAATGTCATCTGGAGTAAAATCCCAAGGCAGATTTCAATATAATGCTGGATTTCTGCTTCTGCACATTTGGAAAATAAACAATAGAGCAAAATTGCAGAGGAGAATTTCAGCATGACTTTGGAACTATGAGTCTGCACATCTGGAAAATGTCATCTGGAGCGAAATTGCAAGGCAGATTTCAGCATAATCCTGAAACGCTGCTTCTGCTGATCTGAAAAATGTCATCTGGAGCTAAATTCCAAGGCAGATTTCAGCATAATCCTGGAACTCGGCTTCAGGACATCTAGAAAATGTCATCTGGAGCAAAATTCCAAGGCAGATTTCTGCATAATCCTGGATCTCTGCTTCTGCACATTTGGAAAATAAACAATAGAGCAAAATTGCAGAGGAGAATTTCAGCATGACTCTGGAACTATGAGTCTGCACATCTGGAAAATGTCATCTGGAGCAAAATTCCAAGGCAGATTTCCGCATAATCCTGGATCTCTGCTTCTGCACATTTGGAAAATAAACAATAGAGCAAAATTGCAGAGGAGAATTTCAGCATCACTCTGGAACTATGGGTCTGCACATCTGAAAAATGTCATCTGGAGCGAAATTGCAAGGCAGATTTCAGCATAATCCTGGAACTCTGCTTCTGCTGATCTGGAAAATGTCATCTGGAGCAAAATTCCAAGGCAGATTTCAGCATAATCCTGGATCTCTGCTTCTCCACATTTGGAAAATAAACAATAGAGCAAAATTGCAGAGGAGAATTTCAGCATCACTCTAGAACTATGAGTCTGCACATCTGGAAAATGTCAGCTAGAGATAAATTGCAGGGGTAGATTTCAGCATAATCCTGGAACTCTGCTTCTGCACATCTGGAAAATGTCATCTGGAGCGAAATTGCAAGGCAGATTTCAGCATAATCCTGGAACTCTGCTTCTGCTGATCTGGAAAATGTCATCTGGAGCAAAATTCCAAGGCAGATTTCAGCATAATCCTGGATCTCTGCTTCTCCACATTTGGAAAATAAACAATAGAGCAAAATTGCAGAGGAGAATTTCAGCATGACTCTAGAACTATGAGTCTGCACATCTGGAAAATGTCAGCTAGAGATAAATTGCAGGGGTAGATTTCAGCATAATCCTGGAACTCTGCTTCTGCACATCTGGAAAATGTCATCTGGAGCGAAATTGCAAGGCAGATTTCAGCATAATCCTGGAACTCTGCTTCTGCTGATCTGAAAAATGTCATCTGGAGCAAAATTCCAAGGCAGATTTCAGCATAATCCTGCAACTCTGCTTCTGCACATTTGGAAAATAAACAATAGAGCAAAATTGCAGAGGAGAATTTCAGCATGACTCTGGAACTATGTGTCTGCACATCTGGAAAATGTCAGCTAGAGATAAATTGCAGGGGTAGATTTCAGCATAATCCTGGAACTCTGCTTCTGCTGATCTGGAAAATGTCATCTGGAGCTAAATTGCAAGGCAGATTTCAGCATAATACTGGAACTTGGCTTCAGGACATCTGGAAAATGTCATCTGGAGCAAAATTCCAAGGCTGATTTCAGCATAATCCTGGATCTCTGCTTCTGCACATTTGGAAAATAAACAATAGAGCAAAATTGCAGAGGAGAATTTCAGCTTCACTCTGGAACTATGAGTCTGCACATCTGGAAAATGTCAGCTAGAGATAAATTGCAGGGGTAGATTTCAGCATAATCCTGGATCTCTGCTTCTGCTGATCTGGAAAATGTCATCTGGAGCGAAATTCCAAGGCAGATTTCAGGATAATGCTGGATTTCTGCTTCTGCACATTTGGAAAATAAACAATAGAGCAAAATTGCAGAGGAGAATTTCAGCATGACTCTGGAAATATGAGTCTGCACATCTGGAAAATGTCATCTGGAGCAAAATTCCAAGGCAGATTTCCGCATAATCCTGGATCTCTGCTTCTGCACATTTGGAAAATAAACAATAGAGCAAAATTGCAGAGGAGAATTTCAGCATCACTCTGGAACTATGGGTCTGCACATCTGGAAAATGTCAGCTAGAGATAAAATGCAGGGGTAGATTTCAGCATAATCCTGGAACTCTGCTTCTGCACATCTGGAAAATGTCATCTGGAGCGAAATTGCAAGGCAGATTTCAGCATAATCCTGGAACTCTGCTTCTGCTGATCTGGAAAATGTCATCTGGAGCAAAATTCCAAGGCAGATTTCAGCCTAATCCTGGATCTCTGCTTCTGCACATTTGGAAAATAAACAATAGAGCAAAATTGCAGAGGAGAATTTCAGCATCACTCTGGAACTATGAGTCTGCACATCTGGAAAATGTCAGCTAGAGATAAATTGCAGGGGTAGATTTCTGCATAATCCTGGAACTCTGCTTCTGCACATTTGGAAAATAAACAATAGAGCAAAATTGCAGAGGAGAATTTCAGCATCATTCTGAAACTATGAGTCTGCACATCTGGAAAATGTCAGCTAGAGATAAATTGCAGAGGTAGATTTCAGCATAATCCTGGAACTCGGCTTCTGCACATCTGAAAAATGCCATCTGGAGCGAAATTGCAAGGCAGATTTCAGCATAATCCTGGAACTCTGCTTCTGCTGATCTGGAAAATGTCATCTGGAGCAAAATTCCAAGACAGATTTCAGCATAATCCTGGATCTCTGCTTCTGCACATTTGGAAAATAAACAATAGAGCAAAATTGCAGAGGAGAATTTCAGCATCACTCTGGAACTATGAGTCTGCACATCTGGAAAATGTCAGCTAGAGATAAATTGCAGGGGTAGATTTCAGCATAATCCTGGAACTCGGCTTCTGCACATCTGAGAAATGTCATCTGAAGCGAAATTGCAAAGCAGATTTCAGCATAATCCTGGAACTCTGCTTCTGCAGATCTGGAAAATGTCAATCTGGAGCAAAATTCCAAAGCAGATTTCACCATAATCCTGAAACTCTACTTCTGAATATGTTGAAAATGTCACCTAGAGAGAAATTCCAAGGCAGATTTCAGCATAATGCTGGATCTCTGCTTCTGCACATTTGGAAAATAAACAATAGAGCAAAATTGCAGAGGAGAATTTCAGCATGACTCTGGAACTATGAGTCTGCACATCTGGAAAATGTCATCTGGAGCAAAATTCCAAGGCAGATTTCCGCATAATCCTGGATCTCTGCTTCTGCACATTTGGAAAATAAACAATAGAGCAAAATTGCAGAGGAGAATTTCAGCATCACTCTGGAACTATGAGTCTGCACATCTGGAAAATGTCAGCTAGAGATAAATTGCAGGGGTAGATTTCAGCATAATTCTGGAACTCTGCTTCTGCACATCTGGAAAATGTCATCTGGAGCAAAATTCCAAGGCAGATTTCAGCATAATCCTGGAACTCTGCTTCTGCACATTTGGAAAATAAACAATAGAGCAAAATTGCAGAGGAGAATTTCAGCATGACTCTGGAACTATGAGTCTGTACATCTGGAAAATGTCATCTGGAGCAAAATTGCAAGGCAGATTTCAGCATAATCCTGAAATGCTGCTTCTGCTGATCTGAAAAATGTCATCTGGAGCTAAATACCAAGGCAGATTTCAGCATAATCCTGGATCTCTGCTTCTGCACATTTGGAAAATAAACAATAGAGCAAAATTGCAGAGGAGAATTTCAGCATCACTCTGGAACTATGAGTCTGCACATCTGGAAAATGTCATCTGGAGCGAAATTGCAAGGCAGATTTCAGCATAATCCTGACACGCTGCTTCTGCTGATCTGGAAAATGTCATCTGGAGCAAAATTCCAAGGCAGATTTCAGCATAATCCTGGATCTCTGCTTCTGCACATTTGGAAAATAAACAATAGAGCAAAATTGCAGAGGAGAATTTCAGCATCACTCTAGAACTATGAGTCTGCACATCTGGAAAATGTCAGCTAGAGATAAATTGCAAGGGTAGATTTCAGCATAATCCTGGAACTCGGCTTCTGCACATCTGAAAAATGTCATCTGGAGCGAAATTGCAAGGCAGATTTCAGCATAATCCTGGAACTCTGCTTCTGCTGATCTGGAAAATGTCATCTGGAGCAAAATTCCAAGGCAGATTTCAGCATAATCCTGGATCTCTGCTTCTCCACATTTGGAAAATAAACAATAGAGCAAAATTGCAGAGGAGAATTTCAGCATCACTCTGGAACTATGAGTCTTCACATCTGGAAAATGTCAGCTACAGATAAATTGCAGGGGTAGATTTCAGCATAATCCTGGAACTCGGCTTCTGCACATCTGAAAAATGTCATCTGGAGCGAAATTGCAAGGCAGATTTCAGCATAATTCTGGAACTCTGCTTCTGCTGATCTGGAAAATGTCAATCTGGAGCAAAATTCCAAAGCAGATTTCACCATTATCCTGAAACTCTACTTCTGAATATGTTGAAAATGTCACCTAGAGAGAAATTCCAAGGCAGATTTCAGCATAATCCTGGATCTCTGCTTCTGCACATTTGGAAAATAAACAATAGAGCAAAATTGCAGAGGACCATTTCAGCATGACTCTGGAACTATGAGTCTGCACATCTGGAAAATGTCATCTGGAGCAAAATCCCAAGGCAAATTTCAGCATAATCCTGGATCTCTGCTTCTGCACATTTGGAAAATAAACAATAGAGTAAAATTGCAGAGGAGATTTTCAGCATCACTCTGGAACTATGAGTCTGCACATCTGGAAAATGTCAGCTAGAGATAAATTGCAGGGGTAGATTTCAGCATAATCCTGCAACTCTGCTTCTGCACATTTGGAAAATGTCATCTGGAGCAAAATTGCAAGGCAGATTTCAGCATAATCCTGGATCTCTGCTTCTGCACATTTGGAAAATAAACAATAGAGCAAAATTGCAGAGGAGAATTTCAGCATCACTCTGGAACTATGAGTCTGCACATCTGGAAAATGTCAGCTAGAGATAAATTGCAGGGGTAGATTTCAGCATAATCCTGGAACTCGGCTTCTGCACATCTGAGAAATGTCATCTGAAGCGAAATTGCAAAGCAGATTTCAGCATAATCCTGGAACTCTGCTTCTGCAGATATGGAAAATGTCAATCTGGAGCAAAATTCCAAAGCAGATTTCACCATAATCCTGAAACTCTACTTCTGAATATGTTGAAAATGTCACCTAGAGAGAAATTCCAAGGCAGATTTCAGCATAATGCTGGATCTCTGCTTCTGCACATTTGGAAAATAAACAATAGAGCAAAATTGCAGAGGAGAATTTCAGCATGACTCTGGAACTATGAGTCTGCACATCTGGAAAATGTCATCTGGAGCAAAATTCCAAGGCAGATTTCCGCATAATCCTGGATCTCTGCTTCTGCACATTTGGAAAATAAACAATAGAGCAAAATTGCAGAGGAGAATTTCAGCATCACTCTGGAACTATGAGTCTGCACATCTGGAAAATGTCAGCTAGAGATAAATTGCAGGGGTAGATTTCAGCATAATTCTGGAACTCTGCTTCTGCACATCTGGAAAATGTCATCTGGAGCAAAATTCCAAGGCAGGTTTCAGCATAATCCTGGAACTCTGCTTCTGCACATTTGGAAAATAAACAATAGAGCAAAATTGCAGAGGAGAATTTCAGCATCATTCTGAAACTATGAGTCTGCACATCTGGAAAATGTCAGCTAGAGATAAATTGCAGGGGTAGATTTCAGCATAATCCTGGAACTCGGCTTCTGCACATCTGAAAAATGTCATCTGGAGCGAAATTGCAAGGCAGATTTCAGCATAATTCTGGAACTCTGCTTCTGCTGATCTGGAAAATGTCAATCTGGAGCAAAATTCCAAAGCAGATTTCACCATTATCCTGAAACTCTACTTCTGAATATGTTGAAAATGTCATCTGGAGCTAAATACCAAGGCAGATTTCAGCATAATCCTGGATCTCTGCTTCTGCACATTTGGAAAATAAACAATAGAGCAAAATTGCAGAGGAGAATTTCAGCATCACTCTGGAACTATGAGTCTGCACATCTGGAAAATGTCATCTGGAGCGAAATTGCAAGGCAGATTTCAGCATAATCCTGACACGCTGCTTCTGCTGATCTGGAAAATGTCATCTGGAGCAAAATTCCAAGGCAGATTTCAGCATAATCCTGGATCTCTGCTTCTGCACATTTGGAAAATAAACAATAGAGCAAAATTGCAGAGGAGAATTTCAGCATCACTCTAGAACTATGAGTCTGCACATCTGGAAAATGTCAGCTAGAGATAAATTGCAAGGGTAGATTTCAGCATAATCCTGGAACTCGGCTTCTGCACATCTGAAAAATGTCATCTGGAGCGAAATTGCAAGGCAGATTTCAGCATAATCCTGGAACTCTGCTTCTGCTGATCTGGAAAATGTCATCTGGAGCAAAATTCCAAGGCAGATTTCAGCATAATCCTGGATCTCTGCTTCTCCACATTTGGAAAATAAACAATAGAGCAAAATTGCAGAGGAGAATTTCAGCATCACTCTGGAACTATGAGTCTTCACATCTGGAAAATGTCAGCTACAGATAAATTGCAGGGGTAGATTTCAGCATAATCCTGGAACTCGGCTTCTGCACATCTGAAAAATGTCATCTGGAGCGAAATTGCAAGGCAGATTTCAGCATAATTCTGGAACTCTGCTTCTGCTGATCTGGAAAATGTCAATCTGGAGCAAAATTCCAAAGCAGATTTCACCATTATCCTGAAACTCTACTTCTGAATATGTTGAAAATGTCACCTAGAGAGAAATTCCAAGGCAGATTTCAGCATAATCCTGGATCTCTGCTTCTGCACATTTGGAAAATAAACAATAGAGCAAAATTGCAGAGGACCATTTCAGCATGACTCTGGAACTATGAGTCTGCACATCTGGAAAATGTCATCTGGAGCAAAATCCCAAGGCAAATTTCAGCATAATCCTGGATCTCTGCTTCTGCACATTTGGAAAATAAACAATAGAGTAAAATTGCAGAGGAGATTTTCAGCATCACTCTGGAACTATGAGTCTGCACATCTGGAAAATGTCAGCTAGAGATAAATTGCAGGGGTAGATTTCAGCATAATCCTGCAACTCTGCTTCTGCACATTTGGAAAATGTCATCTGGAGCAAAATTGCAAGGCAGATTTCAGCATAATCCTGGATCTCTGCTTCTGCACATTTGGAAAATAAACAATAGAGCAAAATTGCAGAGGAGAATTTCAGCATCACTCTGGAACTATGAGTCTGCACATCTGGAAAATGTCAGCTAGAGATAAATTGCAGGGGTAGATTTCAGCATAATCCTGGAACTCGGCTTCTGCACATCTGAGAAATGTCATCTGAAGCGAAATTGCAAAGCAGATTTCAGCATAATCCTGGAACTCTGCTTCTGCAGATCTGGAAAATGTCAATCTGGAGCAAAATTCCAAAGCAGATTTCACCATAATCCTGAAACTCTACTTCTGAATATGTTGAAAATGTCACCTAGAGAGAAATTCCAAGGCAGATTTCAGCATAATGCTGGATCTCTGCTTCTGCACATTTGGAAAATAAACAATAGAGCAAAATTGCAGAGGAGAATTTCAGCATGACTCTGGAACTATGAGTCTGCACATCTGGAAAATGTCATCTGGAGCAAAATTCCAAGGCAGATTTCCGCATAATCCTGGATCTCTGCTTCTGCACATTTGGAAAATAAACAATAGAGCAAAATTGCAGAGGAGAATTTCAGCATCACTCTGGAACTATGAGTCTGCACATCTGGAAAATGTCAGCTAGAGATAAATTGCAGGGGTAGATTTCAGCATAATTCTGGAACTCTGCTTCTGCACATCTGGAAAATGTCATCTGGAGCAAAATTCCAAGGCAGGTTTCAGCATAATCCTGGAACTCTGCTTCTGCACATTTGGAAAATAAACAATAGAGCAAAATTGCAGAGGAGAATTTCAGCATCATTCTGAAACTATGAGTCTGCACATCTGGAAAATGTCAGCTAGAGATAAATTGCAGGGGTAGATTTCAGCATAATCCTGGAACTCGGCTTCTGCACATCTGAAAAATGTCATCTGGAGCGAAATTGCAAGGCAGATTTCAGCATAATTCTGGAACTCTGCTTCTGCTGATCTGGAAAATGTCAATCTGGAGCAAAATTCCAAAGCAGATTTCACCATTATCCTGAAACTCTACTTCTGAATATGTTGAAAATGTCACCTAGAGAGAAATTCCAAGGCAGATTTCAGCATAATGCTGGATCTCTGCTTCTGCACATTTGGAAAATAAACAATAGAGCAAAATTGCAGAGGACCATTTCAGCATGACTCTGGAACTATGAGTCTGCACATCTGGAAAATGTCATCTGGAGCAAAATTCCAAGGCAGATTTCCGCATAATCCTGGATCTCTGCTTCTGCACATTTGGAAAATAAACAATAGAGCAAAATTGCAGAGGAGAATTTCAGCATCACTCTGGAACTATGAGTCTGCACATCTGGAAAATGTCAGCTAGAGATAAATTGCAGGGGTAGATTTCAGCATAATTCTGGAACTCTGCTTCTGCACATCTGGAAAATGTCATCTGGAGCAAAATTCCAAGGCAGGTTTCAGCATAATCCTGGAACTCTGCTTCTGCACATTTGGAAAATAAACAATAGAGCAAAATTGCAGAGGAGAATTTCAGCATCATTCTGAAACTATGAGTCTGCACATCTGGAAAATGTCAGCTAGAGATAAATTGCAGAGGTAGATTTCAGCATAATCCTGGAACTCGGCTTCTGCACATCTGAAAAATGCCATCTGGAGCGAAATTGCAAGGCAGATTTCAGCATAATCCTGGAACTCTGCTTCTGCTGATCTGGAAAATGTCATCTGGAGCAAAATTCCAAGACAGATTTCAGCATAATCCTGGATCTCTGCTTCTGCACATTTGGAAAATAAACAATAGAGCAAAATTGCAGAGGAGAATTTCAGCATCACTCTGGAACTATGAGTCTGCACATCTGGAAAATGTCAGCTAGAGATAAATTGCAGGGGTAGATTTCAGCATAATCCTGGAACTCGGCTTCTGCACATCTGAGAAATGTCATCTGAAGCGAAATTGCAAAGCAGATTTCAGCATAATCCTGGAACTCTGCTTCTGCAGATCTGGAAAATGTCAATCTGGAGCAAAATTCCAAAGCAGATTTCACCATAATCCTGAAACTCTACTTCTGAATATGTTGAAAATGTCACCTAGAGAGAAATTCCAAGGCAGATTTCAGCATAATGCTGGATCTCTGCTTCTGCACATTTGGAAAATAAACAATAGAGCAAAATTGCAGAGGAGAATTTCAGCATGACTCTGGAACTATGAGTCTGCACATCTGGAAAATGTCATCTGGAGCAAAATTCCAAGGCAGATTTCCGCATAATCCTGGATCTCTGCTTCTGCACATTTGGAAAATAAACAATAGAGCAAAATTGCAGAGGAGAATTTCAGCATCACTCTGGAACTATGAGTCTGCACATCTGGAAAATGTCAGCTAGAGATAAATTGCAGGGGTAGATTTCAGCATAATTCTGGAACTCTGCTTCTGCACATCTGGAAAATGTCATCTGGAGCAAAATTCCAAGGCAGATTTCAGCATAATCCTGGAACTCTGCTTCTGCACATTTGGAAAATAAACAATAGAGCAAAATTGCAGAGGAGAATTTCAGCATGACTCTGGAACTATGAGTCTGTACATCTGGAAAATGTCATCTGGAGCAAAATTGCAAGGCAGATTTCAGCATAATCCTGAAATGCTGCTTCTGCTGATCTGAAAAATGTCATCTGGAGCTAAATACCAAGGCAGATTTCAGCATAATCCTGGATCTCTGCTTCTGCACATTTGGAAAATAAACAATAGAGCAAAATTGCAGAGGAGAATTTCAGCATCACTCTGGAACTATGAGTCTGCACATCTGGAAAATGTCATCTGGAGCGAAATTGCAAGGCAGATTTCAGCATAATCCTGACACGCTGCTTCTGCTGATCTGGAAAATGTCATCTGGAGCAAAATTCCAAGGCAGATTTCAGCATAATCCTGGATCTCTGCTTCTGCACATTTGGAAAATAAACAATAGAGCAAAATTGCAGAGGAGAATTTCAGCATCACTCTAGAACTATGAGTCTGCACATCTGGAAAATGTCAGCTAGAGATAAATTGCAAGGGTAGATATCAGCATAATCCTGGAACTCGGCTTCTGCACATCTGAAAAATGTCATCTGGAGCGAAATTGCAAGGCAGATTTCAGCATAATCCTGGAACTCTGCTTCTGCTGATCTGGAAAATGTCATCTGGAGCAAAATTCCAAGGCAGATTTCAGCATAATCCTGGATCTCTGCTTCTCCACATTTGGAAAATAAACAATAGAGCAAAATTGCAGAGGAGAATTTCAGCATCACTCTGGAACTATGAGTCTTCACATCTGGAAAATGTCAGCTACAGATAAATTGCAGGGGTAGATTTCAGCATAATCCTGGAACTCTGCTTCTGTACATCTGGAAAATGTCATCTGGAGCAAAATCCCAAGGCAGATTTCTGCATAATCCTGGATCTCGGCTTCTGCACATTTGGAAAATAAACAATAGAGCAAAATTGCAGAGGAGAATTTCAGCATCATTCTGGAACTATGAGTCTGCACATCTGGAAAATGTCAGCTAGAGAAAAATTGCAGGGGTAGATTTCAGCATAATCCTGGAACTCGGCTTCTGCACATCTGAAAAATGTCATCTGGAGCGAAATTGCAAGGCAGATTTCAGCATAATTCTGGAACTCTGCTTCTGCTGATCTGGAAAATGTCAATCTGGAGCAAAATTCCAAAGCAGATTTCACCATTATCCTGAAACTCTACTTCTGAATATGTTGAAAATGTCACCTAGAGAGAAATTCCAAGGCAGATTTCAGCATAATCCTGGATCTCTGCTTCTGCACATTTGGAAAATAAACAATAGAGCAAAATTGCAGACGACCATTTCAGCATGACTCTGGAACTATGAGTCTGCACATCTGGAAAATGTCATCTGGAGCAAAATCCCAAGGCAAATTTCAGCATAATCCTGGATCTCTGCTTCTGCACATTTGGAAAATAAACAATAGAGTAAAATTGCAGAGGAGATTTTCAGCATCACTCTGGAACTATGAGTCTGCACATCTGGAAAATGTCAGCTAGAGATAAATTGCAGGGGTAGATTTCAGCATAATCCTGCAACTCTGCTTCTGCACATTTGGAAAATGTCATCTGGAGCAAAATTGCAAGGCAGATTTCAGCATAATCCTGGATCTCTGCTTCTGCACATTTGGAAAATAAACAATAGAGCAAAATTGCAGAGGAGAATTTCAGCATCACTCTGGAACTATGAGTCTGCACATCTGGAAAATGTCAGCTAGAGATAAATTGCAGGGGTAGATTTCAGCATAATCCTGGAACTCGGCTTCTGCACATCTGAGAAATGTCATCTGAAGCGAAATTGCAAAGCAGATTTCAGCATAATCCTGGAACTCTGCTTCTGCAGATCTGGAAAATGTCAATCTGGAGCAAAATTCCAAAGCAGATTTCACCATAATCCTGAAACTCTACTTCTGAATATGTTGAAAATGTCACCTAGAGAGAAATTCCAAGGCAGATTTCAGCATAATGCTGGATCTCTGCTTCTGCACATTTGGAAAATAAACAATAGAGCAAAATTGCAGAGGAGAATTTCAGCATGACTCTGGAACTATGAGTCTGCACATCTGGAAAATGTCATCTGGAGCAAAATTCCAAGGCAGATTTCCGCATAATCCTGGATCTCTGCTTCTGCACATTTGGAAAATAAACAATAGAGCAAAATTGCAGAGGAGAATTTCAGCATCACTCTGGAACTATGAGTCTGCACATCTGGAAAATGTCAGCTAGAGATAAATTGCAGGGGTAGATTTCAGCATAATTCTGGAACTCTGCTTCTGCACATCTGGAAAATGTCATCTGGAGCAAAATTCCAAGGCAGATTTCAGCATAATCCTGGAACTCTGCTTCTGCACATTTGGAAAATAAACAATAGAGCAAAATTGCAGAGGAGAATTTCAGCATCATTCTGAAACTATGAGTCTGCACATCTGGAAAATGTCAGCTAGAGATAAATTGCAGAGGTAGATTTCAGCATAATCCTGGAACTCGGCTTCTGCACATCTGAAAAATGCCATCTGGAGCGAAATTGCAAGGCAGATTTCAGCATAATCCTGGAACTCTGCTTCTGCTGATCTGGAAAATGTCATCTGGAGCAAAATTCCAAGACAGATTTCAGCATAATCCTGGATCTCTGCTTCTGCACATTTGGAAAATAAACAATAGAGCAAAATTGCAGAGGAGAATTTCAGCATCACTCTGGAACTATGAGTCTGCACATCTGGAAAATGTCAGCTAGAGATAAATTGCAGGGGTAGATTTCAGCATAATCCTGGAACTCGGCTTCTGCACATCTGAGAAATGTCATCTGAAGCGAAATTGCAAAGCAGATTTCAGCATAATCCTGGAACTCTGCTTCTGCAGATCTGGAAAATGTCAATCTGGAGCAAAATTCCAAAGCAGATTTCACCATAATCCTGAAACTCTACTTCTGAATATGTTGAAAATGTCACCTAGAGAGAAATTCCAAGGCAGATTTCAGCATAATGCTGGATCTCTGCTTCTGCACATTTGGAAAATAAACAATAGAGCAAAATTGCAGAGGAGAATTTCAGCATGACTCTGGAACTATGAGTCTGCACATCTGGAAAATGTCATCTGGAGCAAAATTCCAAGGCAGATTTCCGCATAATCCTGGATCTCTGCTTCTGCACATTTGGAAAATAAACAATAGAGCAAAATTGCAGAGGAGAATTTCAGCATCACTCTGGAACTATGAGTCTGCACATCTGGAAAATGTCAGCTAGAGATAAATTGCAGGGGTAGATTTCAGCATAATTCTGGAACTCTGCTTCTGCACATCTGGAAAATGTCATCTGGAGCAAAATTCCAAGGCAGATTTCAGCATAATCCTGGAACTCTGCTTCTGCACATTTGGAAAATAAACAATAGAGCAAAATTGCAGAGGAGAATTTCAGCATCATTCTGAAACTATGAGTCTGCACATCTGGAAAATGTCAGCTAGAGATAAATTGCAGAGGTAGATTTCAGCATAATCCTGGAACTCGGCTTCTGCACATCTGAAAAATGCCATCTGGAGCGAAATTGCAAGGCAGATTTCAGCATAATCCTGGAACTCTGCTTCTGCTGATCTGGAAAATGTCATCTGGAGCAAAATTCCAAGACAGATTTCAGCATAATCCTGGATCTCTGCTTCTGCACATTTGGAAAATAAACAATAGAGCAAAATTGCAGAGGAGAATTTCAGCATCACTCTGGAACTATGAGTCTGCACATCTGGAAAATGTCAGCTAGAGATAAATTGCAGGGGTAGATTTCAGCATAATCCTGGAACTCGGCTTCTGCACATCTGAGAAATGTCATCTGAAGCGAAATTGCAAAGCAGATTTCAGCATAATCCTGGAACTCTGCTTCTGCAGATCTGGAAAATGTCAATCTGGAGCAAAATTCCAAAGCAGATTTCACCATAATCCTGAAACTCTACTTCTGAATATGTTGAAAATGTCACCTAGAGAGAAATTCCAAGGCAGATTTCAGCATAATGCTGGATCTCTGCTTCTGCACATTTGGAAAATAAACAATAGAGCAAAATTGCAGAGGAGAATTTCAGCATCACTCTGGAACTATGAGTCTGCACATCTGGAAAATGTCAGCTAGAGATAAATTGCAGGGGTAGATTTCAGCATAATTCTGGAACTCTGCTTCTGCACATCTGGAAAATGTCATCTGGAGCAAAATTCCAAGGCAGATTTCAGCATAATCCTGGAACTCTGCTTCTGCACATTTGGAAAATAAACAATAGAGCAAAATTGCAGAGGAGAATTTCAGCATGACTCTGGAACTATGAGTCTGTACATCTGGAAAATGTCATCTGGAGCAAAATTCCAAGGCAGATTTCCGCATAATCCTGGATCTCTGCTTCTGCACATCTGGAAAATGTCATCTGGAGCAAAATCCCAAGGCAGATTTCAGCATAATCCTGGATCTCTGCTTCTGCACATTTGGAAAATAAACAATAGAGCAAAATTGCAGAGGAGAATTTCAGCATCACTCTAGAACTATGAGTCTGCACATCTGGAAAATGTCAGCTAGAGATAAATTGCAAGGGTAGATTTCAGCATAATCCTGGAACTCTGCTTCTGCACATCTGGAAAATGTCATCTGGAGCGAAATTGCAAGGCAGATTTCAGCATAATCCTGGAACTCTGCTTCTGCTGATCTGGAAAATGTCATCTGGAGCAAAATTCCAAGGCAGATTTCAGCATAATCCTGGATCTCTGCTTCTCCACATTTGGAAAATAAACAATAGAGCAAAATTGCAGAGGAGAATTTCAGCATCCCTCTGGAACTATGAGTCTTCACATCTGGAAAATGTCAGCTACAGATAAATTGCAGGGGTAGATTTCAGCATAATTCTGGAACTCTGCTTCTGTACATCTGGAAAATGTCATCTGGAGCAAAATTCCAAGGCAGATTTCAGCATAATCCTGGATCTCGGCTTCTGCACATTTGGAAAATAAACAATAGAGCAAAATTGCAGAGGAGAATTTCAGCATCATTCTGGAACTATGAGTCTGCACATCTGGAAAATGTCAGCTAGAGATAAATTGCAGGGGTAGATTTCAGCATAATCCTGGAACTCGGCTTCTGCACATCTGAAAAATGTCATCTGGAGCGAAATTGCAAGGCAGATTTCAGCATAATCCTGGATCTCTGCTTCTCCACATTTGGAAAATAAACAATAGAGCAAAATTGCAGAGGAGAATTTCAGCATCACTCTGGAACTATGAGTCTTCACATCTGGAAAATGTCAGCTACAGATAAATTGCAGGGGTAGATTTCAGCATAATCCTGGAACTCTGCTTCTGCTGATCTGGAAAATGTCATCTGGAGCAAAATTCCAAGACAGATTTCAGCATAATCCTGGATCTCTGCTTCTGCACATTTGGAAAATAAACAATAGAGCAAAATTGCAGAGGAGAATTTCAGCATCACTCTGGAACTATGAGTCTTCACATCTGGAAAATGTCAGCTACAGATAAATTGCAGGGGTAGATTTCAGCATAATCCTGGAACTCTGCTTCTGCTGATCTGGAAAATGTCATCTGGAGCAAAATTCCAAGACAGATTTCAGCATAATCCTGGATCTCTGCTTCTGCACATTTGGAAAATAAACAATAGAGCAAAATTGCAGAGGAGAATTTCAGCATCACTCTGGAACTATGAGTCTGCACATCTGGAAAATGTCAGCTAGAGATAAATTGCAGGGGTAGATTTCAGCATAATCCTGGAACTCGGCTTCTGCACATCTGAGAAATGTCATCTGAAGCGAAATTGCAAAGCAGATTTCAGCATAATCCTGGAACTCTGCTTCTGCAGATCTGGAAAATGTCAATCTGGAGCAAAATTCCAAAGCAGATTTCACCATAATCCTGAAACTCTACTTCTGAATATGTTGAAAATGTCACCTAGAGAGAAATTCCAAGGCAGATTTCAGCATAATGCTGGATCTCTGCTTCTGCACATTTGGAAAATAAACAATAGAGCAAAATTGCAGAGGAGAATTTCAGCATGACTCTGGAACTATGAGTCTGCACATCTGGAAAATGTCATCTGGAGCAAAATTCCAAGGCAGATTTCCGCATAATCCTGGATCTCTGCTTCTGCACATTTGGAAAATAAACAATAGAGCAAAATTGCAGAGGAGAATTTCAGCATCACTCTGGAACTATGAGTCTGCACATCTGGAAAATGTCATCTGGAGCGAAATTGCAAGGCAGATTTCAGCATAATCCTGGAACTCTGCTTCTGCTGATCTGGAAAATGTCATCTGGAGCAAAATTCCAAGGCAGATTTCAGCATAATCCTGGATCTCTGCTTCTCCACATTTGGAAAATAAACAATAGAGCAAAATTGCAGAGGAGAATTTCAGCATCACTCTGGAACTATGAGTCTTCACATCTGGAAAATGTCAGCTACAGATAAATTGCAGGGGTAGATTTCAGCATAATTCTGGAACTCTGCTTCTGTACATCTGGAAAATGTCATCTGGAGCAAAATCCCAAGGCAGATTTCTGCATAATCCTGGATCTCGGCTTCTGCACATTTGGAAAATAAACAATAGAGCAAAATTGCAGAGGAGAATTTCAGCATCATTCTGGAACTATGAGTCTGCACATCTGGAAAATGTCAGCTAGAGATAAATTGCAGGGGTAGATTTCAGCATAATCCTGGAACTCGGCTTCTGCACATCTGAAAAATGTCATCTGGAGCGAAATTGCAAGGCAGATTTCAGCATAATTCTGGAACTCTGCTTCTGCTGATCTGGAAAATGTCAATCTGGAGCAAAATTCCAAAGCAGATTTCACCATAATCCTGAAACTCTACTTCTGAATATGTTGAAAATGTCACCTAGAGAGAAATTCCAAGGCAGATTTCAGCATAATCCTGGATCTCTGCTTCTGCACATTTGGAAAATAAACAATAGAGTAAAATTGCAGAGGAGATTTTCAGCATCACTCTGGAACTATGAGTCTGCACATCTGGAAAATGTCAGCTAGAGATAAATTGCAGGGGTAGATTTCAGCATAATCCTGCAACTCTGCTTCTGCACATTTGGAAAATGTCATCTGGAGCAAAATTGCAAGGCAGATTTCAGCATAATCCTGGAACTCTGCTTCTGCTGATCTGGAAAATGTCAATCTGGAGCAAAATTCGAAAGCAGATTTCACCATAATCCTGAAACTCTACTTCTGAATATGTTGAAAATGTCACCTAGAGAGAAATTCCAAGGCAGATTTCAGCATAATGCTGGATCTCTGCTTCTGCACATTTGGAAAATAAACAATAGAGCAAAATTGCAGAGGAGAATTTCAGCATGACTCTGGAACTATGAGTCTGCACATCTGGAAAATGTCATCTGGAGCAAAATTCCAAGGCAGATTTCCGCATAATCCTGGATCTCTGCTTCTGCACATTTGGAAAATAAACAATAGAGCAAAATTGCAGAGGAGAATTTCAGCATCACTCTGGAACTATGAGTCTGCACATCTGGAAAATGTCAGCTAGAGATAAAATGCAGGGGTAGATTTCAGCATTATCCTGGAACTCTGCTTCTGCACATCTGGAAAATGTCATCTGGAGCGAAATTGCAAGGCAGATTTCAGCATAATCCTGGAACTCTGCTTCTGCAGATCTGGAAAATGTCAATCTGGAGCAAAATTCCAAAGCAGATTTCACCATAATCCTGAAACTCTACTTCTCAATATGTGGAAAATGTCACCTAGAGAGAAATTCCAAGGCAGATTTCTTCATAGTCCTGGATCTCTGCTTCTGCACATTTGGAAAATAAACAATAGAGTAAAATTGCAGAGGAGAATTTCAGCATCACTCTGGAACTATGAGTCTGCACATCTGGAAAATGTCATCTGGAGCAAAATCCCAAGGCAGATTTCTGCATAATCCTGGATCTCGGCTTCTGCACATTTGGAAAATAAACAATAGAGCAAAATTGCAGAGGAGAATTTCAGCATCATTCTGGAACTATGAGTCTGCACATCTGGAAAATGTCAGCTAGAGATAAATTGCAGGGGTAGATTTCAGCATAATCCTGGAACTCTGCTTCTGCACATCTGGAAAATGTCATCTGGAGCGAAATTGCAAGGCAGATTTCAGCATAATCCTGGATCTCTGCTTCTGCACATTTGGAAAATAAACAATAGAGCAAAATTGCAGAGGAGAATTTCAGCATCACTCTGGAACTATGAGTCTGCACATCTGGAAAATGTCAGCTAGAGATAAATTGCAGGGGTAGATTTCAGCATAATCCTGGAACTCTGCTTCTGCACATCTGGAAAATGTCATCTGGAGCAAAATCCCAAGGCAGATTTCTGCATAATCCTGGAACTCTGCTTCTGCACATTTGGAAAATAAACAATAGAGCAAAATTGCAGAGGAGAATTTCAGCATCATTCTGAAACTATGAGTCTGCACATCTGGAAAATGTCAGCTAGAGATAAATTGCAGAGGTAGATTTCAGCATAATCCTGGAACTCGGCTTCTGCACATCTGAAAAATGCCATCTGGAGCGAAATTGGAAGGCAGATTTCAGCATAATCCTGGAACTCTGCTTCTGCTGATCTGGAAAATGTCATCTGGAGCAAAATTCCAAGGCAGATTTCTGCATAATCCTGGATCTCTGCTTCTGCACATTTGGAAAATAAACAATAGAGCAAAATTGCAGAGGAGAATTTCAGCATGACTCTGGAACTATGAGTCTGCACATCTGGAAAATGTCATCTGGAGCGAAATTCCAAGGCAGATTTCTGCATAATCCTGGATCTCTGCTTCTGCACATTTGGAAAATAAACAATAGAGCAAAATTGCAGAGGACAATTTCAGCATCACTCTGGAACTATGAGTCTTCACATCTGGAAAATGTCAGCTAGAGATAAATTGCAGGGGTAGATTTCAGCATAATCCTGGAACTCTGCTTCTGTACATCTGGAAAATGTCATCTGGAGCAAAATCCCAAGGCAGATTTCTGCATAATCCTGGATCTCGGCTTCTGCACATTTGGAAAATAAACAATAGAGTAAAATTGCAGAGGAGATTTTCAGCATCACTCTGGAACTATGAGTCTGCACATCTGGAAAATGTCAGCTAGAGATAAATTGCAGGGGTAGATTTCAGCATAATCCTGCAACTCTGCTTCTGCACATTTGGAAAATGTCATCTGGAGCAAAATTGCAAGGCAGATTTCAGCATAATCCTGGCACTCTGCTTCTGCTTATCTGGAAAATGTCAATCTGGAGCAAAATTCCAAAGCAGATTTCACCATAATCCTGAAACTCTACTTCTCAATATGTGGAAAATGTCACCTAGAGAGAAATTCCAAGGCAGATTTCTTCATAGTCCTGGATCTCTGCTTCTGCACATTTGGAAAATAAACAATAGAGTAAAATTGCAGAGGAGAATTTCAGCATCACTCTGGAACTATGAGTCTGCACATCTGGAAAATGTCATCTGGAGCAAAATCCCAAGGCAGATTTCTGCATAATCCTGGATCTCGGCTTCTGCACATTTGGAAAATAAACAATAGAGCAAAATTGCAGAGGAGAATTTCAGCATCATTCTGGAACTATGAGTCTGCACATCTGGAAAATGTCAGCTAGAGATAAATTGCAGGGGTAGATTTCAGCATAATCCTGGAACTCTGCTTCTGCACATCTGGAAAATGTCATCTGGAGCGAAATTGCAAGGCAGATTTCAGCATAATCCTGGATCTCTGCTTCTGCACATTTGGAAAATAAACAATAGAGCAAAATTGCAGAGGAGAATTTCAGCATCACTCTGGAACTATGAGTCTGCACATCTGGAAAATGTCAGCTAGAGATAAATTGCAGGGGTAGATTTCAGCATAATCCTGGAACTCTGCTTCTGCACATCTGGAAAATGTCATCTGGAGCAAAATCCCAAGGCAGATTTCTGCATAATCCTGGAACTCTGCTTCTGCACATTTGGAAAATAAACAATAGAGCAAAATTGCAGAGGAGAATTTCAGCATCATTCTGAAACTATGAGTCTGCACATCTGGAAAATGTCAGCTAGAGATAAATTGCAGAGGTAGATTTCAGCATAATCCTGGAACTCGGCTTCTGCACATCTGAAAAATGCCATCTGGAGCGAAATTGGAAGGCAGATTTCAGCATAATCCTGGAACTCTGCTTCTGCTGATCTGGAAAATGTCATCTGGAGCAAAATTCCAAGGCAGATTTCAGCATAATCCTGGATCTCTGCTTCTGCACATTTGGAAAATAAACAATAGAGCAAAATTGCAGAGGAGAATTTCAGCATCACTCTGAAACTATGAGTCTGCACATCTGGAAAATGTCAGCTAGAGATAAATTGCAGGGGTAGATTTCAGCATAATCCTGGAACTCGGCTTCTGCACATCTGAGAAATGTCATCTGAAGCGAAATTGCAAAGCAGATTTCAGCATAATCCTGGAACTCTGCTTCTGCTGATCTGGAAAATGTCAATCTGGAGCAAAATTCCAAAGCAGATTTCACCATAATCCTGAAACTCTACTTCTGAATATGTGGAAAATGTCACCTAGAGAGAAATTCCAAGGCAGATTTCTGCATAATCCTGGATCTCTGCTTCTGCACATTTGGAAAATAAACAATAGAGCAAAATTGCAGAGGAGAATTTCAGCATGACTCTGGAACTATGAGTCTGCACATCTGGAAAATGTCATCTGGAGCGAAATTCCAAGGCAGATTTCTGCATAATCCTGGATCTCTGCTTCTGCACATTTGGAAAATAAACAATAGAGCAAAATTGCAGAGGACAATTTCAGCATCACTCTGGAACTATGAGTCTTCACATCTGGAAAATGTCAGCTAGAGATAAATTGCAGGGGTAGATTTCAGCATAATCCTGGAACTCTGCTTCTGCTGATCTGGAAAATGTCATCTGGAGCAAAATTCCAAGGCAGATTTCAGCATAATCCTGGATCTCTGCTTCTGCACATTTGGAAAATAAACAATAGAGCAAAATTGCAGAGGAGAATTTCAGCATCACTCTAGAACTATGAGTCTGCACATCTGGAAAATGTCAGCTAGAGATAAATTGCAGGGGTAGATTTCAGCATAATCCTGGAACTCTGCTTCTGCACATCTGGAAAATGTCATCTGGAGCGAAATTGCAAGGCAGATTTCAGCATAATCCTGGAACTCTGCTTCTGCTGATCTGAAAAATGTCATCTGGAGCTAAATTCCAAGGCAGATTTCAGCATAATCCTGGAACTCGGCTTCAGGACATCTGGAAAATGTCATGTGGAGCAAAATTCCAAGGCAGATTTCTGCATAATCCTGGATCTCTGCTTCTGCACATTTGGAAAATAAACAATAGAGCAAAATTGTAGAGGAGAATTTCAGCATCACTCTGGAACTATGACTCTGCACATCTGGAAAATGTCAGCTAGAGATAAATTGCAGAGGTAGATTGCAGCATAATCCTGGAACTCTGCTTCTGCACATTTGGAAAATAAACAATAGAGCAAAATTGCAGAGGACAATTTCAGCATGACTCTGGAACTATGAGTCTGCACATCTGAAAAATGTCATCTGGAGCGAAATTGCAAGGCAGATTTCAGCATAATCCTGGAACTCTGCTTCTGCTGATCTGGAAAATGTCATCTGGAGCAAAATTCCAAGGCAGATTTCAGCATAATCCTGGATCTCTGCTTCTGCACATTTGGAAAATAAACAATAGAGCAAAATTGCAGAGGAGAATTTCAGCATCACTCTAGAACTATGAGTCTGCACATCTGGAAAATGTCAGCTAGAGATAAATTGCAAGGGTAGATTTCAGCATAATCCTGGAACTCTGCTTCTGCACATCTGGAAAATGTCATCTGGAGCGAAATTGCAAGGCAGATTTCAGCATAATCCTGGAACTCTGCTTCTGCTGATCTGGAAAATGTCATCTGGAGCAAAATTCCAAGGCAGATTTCAGCATAATCCTGGATCTCTGCTTCTCCACATTTGGAAAATAAACAATAGAGCAAAATTGCAGAGGAGAATTTCAGCATCACTCTGGAACTATGAGTCTTCACATCTGGAAAATGTCAGCTACAGATAAATTGCAGGGGTAGATTTCAGCATAATTCTGGAACTCTGCTTCTGTACATCTGGAAAATGTCATCTGGAGCAAAATCCCAAGGCAGATTTCTGCATAATCCTGGATCTCGGCTTCTGCACATTTGGAAAATAAACAATAGAGCAAAATTGCAGAGGAGAATTTCAGCATCATTCTGGAACTATGAGTCTGCACATCTGGAAAATGTCAGCTAGAGATAAATTGCAGGGGTAGATTTCAGCATAATCCTGGAACTCGGCTTCTGCACATCTGAAAAATGTCATCTGGAGCGAAATTGCAAGGCAGATTTCAGCATAATTCTGGAACTCTGCTTCTGCTGATCTGGAAAATGTCAATCTGGAGCAAAATTCCAAAGCAGATTTCACCATAATCCTGAAACTCTACTTCTGAATATGTTGAAAATGTCACCTAGAGAGAAATTCCAAGGCAGATTTCAGCATAATCCTGGATCTCTGCTTCTGCACATTTGGAAAATAAACAATAGAGTAAAATTGCAGAGGAGATTTTCAGCATCACTCTGGAACTATGAGTCTGCACATCTGGAAAATGTCAGCTAGAGATAAATTGCAGGGGTAGATTTCAGCATAATCCTGCAACTCTGCTTCTGCACATTTGGAAAATGTCATCTGGAGCAAAATTGCAAGGCAGATTTCAGCATAATCCTGGAACTCTGCTTCTGCTGATCTGGAAAATGTCATCTGGAGCAAAATTCCAAGGCAGATTTCAGCATAATCCTGGATCTCTGCTTCTCCACATTTGGAAAATAAACAATAGAGCAAAATTGCAGAGGAGAATTTCAGCATCACTCTGGAACTATGAGTCTTCACATCTGGAAAATGTCAGCTAGAGATAAATTGCAGGGGTAGATTTCAGCATAATCCTGGAACTCTGCTTCTGCACATCTGGAAAATGTCATCTGGAGCGAAATTGCAAGGCAGATTTCAGCATAATCCTGGAACTCTGCTTCTGCTGATCTGAAAAATGTCATCTGGAGCTAAATTCCAAGGCAGATTTCAGCATAATCCTGGAACTCGGCTTCAGGACATCTGGAAAATGTCATGTGGAGCAAAATTCCAAGGCAGATTTCTGCATAATCCTGGATCTCTGCTTCTGCACATTTGGAAAATATACAATAGAGCAAAATTGTAGAGGAGAATTTCAGCATCACTCTGGAACTATGACTCTGCACATCTGGAAAATGTCAGCTAGAGATAAATTGCAGAGGTAGATTGCAGCATAATCCTGGAACTCTGCTTCTGCACATTTGGAAAATAAACAATAGAGCAAAATTGCAGAGGACAATTTCAGCATGACTCTGGAACTATGAGTCTGCACATCTGAAAAATGTCATCTGGAGCGAAATTGCAAGGCAGATTTCAGCATAATCCTGGAACTCTGCTTCTGCTGATCTGGAAAATGTCATCTGGAGCAAAATTCCAAGGCAGATTTCAGCATAATCCTGGATCTCTGCTTCTGCACATTTGGAAAATAAACAATAGAGCAAAATTGCAGAGGAGAATTTCAGCATCACTCTAGAACTATGAGTCTGCACATCTGGAAAATGTCAGCTAGAGATAAATTGCAAGGGTAGATTTCAGCATAATCCTGGAACTCTGCTTCTGCACATCTGGAAAATGTCATCTGGAGCGAAATTGCAAGGCAGATTTCAGCATAATCCTGGAACTCTGCTTCTGCTGATCTGGAAAATGTCATCTGGAGCAAAATTCCAAGGCAGATTTCAGCATAATCCTGGATCTCTGCTTCTCCACATTTGGAAAATAAACAATAGAGCAAAATTGCAGAGGAGAATTTCAGCATCACTCTGGAACTATGAGTCTTCACATCTGGAAAATGTCAGCTACAGATAAATTGCAGGGGTAGATTTCAGCATAATTCTGGAACTCTGCTTCTGTACATCTGGAAAATGTCATCTGGAGCAAAATCCCAAGGCAGATTTCTGCATAATCCTGGATCTCGGCTTCTGCACATTTGGAAAATAAACAATAGAGCAAAATTGCAGAGGAGAATTTCAGCATCATTCTGGAACTATGAGTCTGCACATCTGGAAAATGTCAGCTAGAGATAAATTGCAGGGGTAGATTTCAGCATAATCCTGGAACTCGGCTTCTGCACATCTGAAAAATGTCATCTGGAGCGAAATTGCAAGGCAGATTTCAGCATAATTCTGGAACTCTGCTTCTGCTGATCTGGAAAATGTCAATCTGGAGCAAAATTCCAAAGCAGATTTCACCATAATCCTGAAACTCTACTTCTCAATATGTGGAAAATGTCACCTAGAGAGAAATTCCAAGGCAGATTTCTGCATAGTCCTGGATCTCTGCTTCTGCACATTTGGAAAATAAACAATAGAGTAAAATTGCAGAGGAGAATTTCAGCATCACTCTGGAACTATGAGTCTTCACATCTGGAAAATGTCATCTGGAGCAAAATCCCAAGGCAGATTTCTGCATAATCCTGGATCTCGGCTTCTGCACATTTGGAAAATAAACAATAGAGCAAAATTGCAGAGGAGAATTTCAGCATCATTCTGGAACTATGAGTCTGCACATCTGGAAAATGTCAGCTAGAGATAAATTGCAGGGGTAGATTTCAGCATAATCCTGGAACTCTGCTTCTGCACATCTGGAAAATGTCATCTGGAGCGAAATTGCAAGGCAGATTTCAGCATAATCCTGGATCTCTGCTTCTGCACATTTGGAAAATAAACAATAGAGCAAAATTGCAGAGGAGAATTTCAGCATCACTCTGGAACTATGAGTCTGCACATCTGGAAAATGTCAGCTAGAGATAAATTGCAGGGGTAGATTTCAGCATAATCCTGGAACTCTGCTTCTGCACATCTGGAAAATGTCATCTGGAGCAAAATCCCAAGGCAGATTTCTGCATAATCCTGGAACTCTGCTTCTGCACATTTGGAAAATAAACAATAGAGCAAAATTGCAGAGGAGAATTTCAGCATCATTCTGAAACTATGAGTCTGCACATCTGGAAAATGTCAGCTAGAGATAAATTGCAGAGGTAGATTTCAGCATAATCCTGGAACTCGGCTTCTGCACATCTGAAAAATGCCATCTGGAGCGAAATTGGAAGGCAGATTTCAGCATAATCCTGGAACTCTGCTTCTGCTGATCTGGAAAATGTCATCTGGAGCAAAATTCCAGGGCAGATTTCAGCATAATCCTGGATCTCTGCTTCTGCACATTTGGAAAATAAACAATAGAGCAAAATTGCAGAGGAGAATTTCAGCATCACTCTGAAACTATGAGTCTGCACATCTAGAAAATGTCAGCTAGAGATAAATTGCAGGGGTAGATTTCAGCATAATCCTGGAACTCGGCTTCTGCACATCTGAGAAATGTCATCTGAAGCGAAATTGCAAAGCAGATTTCAGCATAATCCTGGAACTCTGCTTCTGCTGATCTGGAAAATGTCAATCTGGAGCAAAATTCCAAAGCAGATTTCACCATAATCCTGAAACTCTACTTCTGAATATGTGGAAAATGTCACCTAGAGAGAAATTCCAAGGCAGATTTCTGCATAATCCTGGATCTCTGCTTCTGCACATTTGGAAAATAAACAATAGAGCAAAATTGCAGAGGAGAATTTCAGCATGACTCTGGAACTATGAGTCTGCACATCTGGAAAATGTCATCTGGAGCAAAATTCCAAGGCAGATTTCTGCATAATCCTGGATCTCTGCTTCTGCACATTTGGAAAATAAACAATAGAGCAAAATTGCAGAGGACAATTTCAGCATCACTCTGGAACTATGAGTCTTCACATCTGGAAAATGTCAGCTAGAGATAAATTGCAGGGGTAGATTTCAGCATAATCCTGGAACTCTGCTTCTGTACATCTGGAAAATGTCATCTGGAGCAAAATCCCAAGGCAGATTTCTGCATAATCCTGGATCTCGGCTTCTGCACATTTGGAAAATAAACAATAGAGTAAAATTGCAGAGGAGATTTTCAGCATCACTCTGGAACTATGAGTCTGCACATCTGGAAAATGTCAGCTAGAGATAAATTGCAGGGGTAGATTTCAGCATAATCCTGCAACTCTGCTTCTGCACATTTGGAAAATGTCATCTGGAGCAAAATTGCAAGGCAGATTTTAGCATAATCCTGGCACTCTGCTTCTGCTGATCTGGAAATTGTCAATCTGGAGCAAAATTCCAAAGCAGATTTCACCATAATCCTGAAACTCTACTTCTGAATATGTTGAAAATGTCACCTAGAGAGAAATTCCAAGGCAGATTTCAGCATAATGCTGGATCTCTGCTTCTGCACATTTGGAAAATAAACAATAGAGCAAAATTGCAGAGGAGAATTTCAGCATGACTCTGGAACTGTGAGTCTGCACATCTGGAAAATGTCATCTGGAGCAAAATTCCAAGGCAGATTTCTGCATAATCCTGGATCTCTGCTTCTGCACATTTGGAAAATAAACAATAGAGCAAAATTGCAGAGGACAATTTCAGCATCACTCTGGAACTATGAGTCTTCACATCTGGAAAATGTCAGCTAGAGATAAATTGCAGGGGTAGATTTCAGGATAATCCTGGAACTCTGCTTCTGTACATCTGGAAAATGTCATCTGGAGCAAAATCCCAAGGCAGATTTCTGCATAATCCTGGATCTCGGCTTCTGCACATTTGGAAAATAAACAATAGAGTAAAATTGCAGAGGAGATTTTCAGCATCACTCTGGAACTATGAGTCTGCACATCTGGAAAATGTCAGCTAGAGATAAATTGAAGGGGTAGATTTCAGCATAATCCTGCAACTCTGCTTCTGCACATTTGGAAAATGTCATCTGGAGCAAAATTGCAAGGCAGATTTCAGCATAATCCTGGCACTCTGCTTCTGCTGATCTGGAAAATGTCAATCTGGAGCAAAATTCCAAAGCAGATTTCACCATAATCCTGAAACTCTACTTCTGAATATGTTGAAAATGTCACCTAGAGAGAAATTCCAAGGCAGATTTCAGCATAATGCTGGATCTCTGCTTCTGCACATTTGGAAAATAAACAATAGAGCAAAATTGCAGAGGAGAATTTCAGCATGACTCTGGAACTGTGAGTCTGCACATCTGGAAAATGTCATCTGGAGCAAAATTCCAAGGCAAATTTCCGCATAATCCTGGATCTCTGCTTCTGCACATTTGGAAAATAAACAATAGAGCAAAATTGCAGAGGAGAATTTCAGCATCACTCTGGAACTATGAGTCTGCACATCTGGAAAATGTCAGCTAGAGATAAATTGCAGGGGTAGATTTCAGCATAATCCTGGAACTCTGCTTCTGCACATCTGGAAAATGTCATCTGGAGCAAAATCCCAAGGCAGATTACTGCATAATCCTGGAACTCGGCTTCTGCACATCTGAAAAATGCCATCTGGAGCGAAATTGCAAGGCAGATTTCAGGATAATCCTGGAACTCTGCTTCTGCAGATCTGGAAAATGTCATCTGGAGCAAAATCCCAAGGCAGATTTCTGCATAATCCTGGAACTCTGCTTCTGCACATTTGGAAAATAAACAATAGAGCAAATTTGCAGAGGAGATTTTCAGCATCACTCTGGAACTATGAGTCTGCACATCTGGAAAATGTCAGCTAGAGATAAATTGCAGGGGTAGATTTCAGCATAATCCTGCAACTCTGCTTCTGCACATTTGGAAAATGTCATCTGGAGCAAAATTGCAAGGCAGATTTCAGCATAATCCTGGCACTCTGCTTCTGCTGATCTGGAAAATGTCAATCTGGAGCAAAATTCCAAAGCAGATTTCACCATAATCCTGAAACTCTACTTCTGAATATGTTGAAAATGTCACCTAGAGAGAAATTCCAAGGCAGATTTCAGCATAATGCTGGATCTCTGCTTCTGCACATTTGGAAAATAAACAATAGAGCAAAATTGCAGAGGAGAATTTCAGCATGACTCTGGAACTGTGAGTCTGCACATCTGGAAAATGTCATCTGGAGCAAAATTCCAAGGCAGATTTCTGCATAATCCTGGATCTCTGCTTCTGCACATTTGGAAAATAAACAATAGAGCAAAATTGCAGAGGACAATTTCAGCATCACTCTGGAACTATGAGTCTTCACATCTGGAAAATGTCAGCTAGAGATAAATTGCAGGGGTAGATTTCAGCATAATCCTGGAACTCTGCTTCTGTACATCTGGAAAATGTCATCTGGAGCAAAATTCCAAGGCAGATTTCAGCATAATGCTGGATCTCGGCTTCTGCACATTTGGAAAATAAACAATAGAGTAAAATTGCAGAGGAGATTTTCAGCATCACTCTGGAACTATGAGTCTGCACATCTGGAAAATGTCAGCTAGAGATAAATTGCAGGGGTAGATTTCAGCATAATCCTGCAACTCTGCTTCTGCACATTTGGAAAATGTCATCTGGAGCAAAATTGCAAGGCAGATTTCAGCATAATCCTGGCACTCTGCTTCTGCTGATCTGGAAAATGTCAATCTGGAGCAAAATTCCAAAGCAGATTTCACCATAATCCTGAAACTCTACTTCTGAATATGTTGAAAATGTCTCCTAGAGAGAAATTCCAAGGCAGATTTCAGCATAATGCTGGATCTCTGCTTCTGCACATTTGGAAAATAAACAATAGAGCAAAATTGCAGAGGAGAATTTCAGCATGACTCTGGAACTGTGAGTCTGCACATCTGGAAAATGTCAGCTAGAGATAAATTGCAGGGGTAGATTTCAGCATAATCCTGGAACTCGGCTTCTGCACATTTGGAAAATAAACAATAGAGCAAAATTGCAGAGGACAATTTCAGCATGACTCTGGAACTATGAGTCTGCACATCTGAAAAATGTCATCTGGAGCGAAATTGCAAGGCAGATTTCAGCATAATCCTGGAACTCTGCTTCTGCTGATCTGGAAAATGTCATCTGGAGCAAAATTCCAAGGCAGATTTCAGCATAATCCTGGATCTCTGCTTCTTCACATTTGGAAAATAAACAATAAAGCAAAATTGCAGAGGAGAATTTCAGCATCACTCTAGAACTATGAGTCTGCACATCTGGAAAATGTCAGCTAGAGATAAATTGCAAGGGTAGATTTCAGCATAAACCTGGAACTCGGCTTCTGCACATCTGAAAAATGTCATCTGGAGCGAAATTGCAAGGCAGATTTCAGCATAATCCTGGAACTCTGCTTCTGCTGATCTGGAAAATGTCATCTGGAGCAAAATTCCAAGGCAGATTTCAGCATAATCCTGGATCTCTGCTTCTCCACATTTGGAAAATAAACAATAGAGCAAAATTGCAGAGGAGAATTTCAGCATCACTCTGGAACTATGAGTCTTCACATCTGGAAAATGTCAGCTACAGATAAATTGCAGGGGTAGATTTCAGCATAATCCTGGAACTCTGCTTCTGTACATCTGGAAAATGTCATCTGGAGCAAAATCCCAAGGCAGATTTCTGCATAATCCTGGATCTCGGCTTCTGCACATTTGGAAAATAAACAATAGAGCAAAATTGCAGAGGAGAATTTCAGCATCATTCTGGAACTATGAGTCTGCACATCTGGAAAATGTCAGCTAGAGATAAATTGCAGGGGTAGATTTCAGCATAATCCTGGAACTCGGCTTCTGCACATCTGAAAAATGTCATCTGGAGCGAAATTGCAAGGCAGATTTCAGCATAATTCTGGAACTCTGCTTCTGCTGATCTGGAAAATGTCAATCTGGAGCAAAATTCCAAAGCAGATTTCACCATAATCCTGAAACTCTACTTCTGAATATGTTGAAAATGTCACCTAGAGAGAAATTCCAAGGCAGATTTCAGCATAATCCTGGATCTCTGCTTCTGCACATTTGGAAAATAAACAATAGAGCAAAATTGCAGAGGACCATTTCAGCATGACTCTGGAACTATGAGTCTGCACATCTGGAAAATGTCATCTGGAGCAAAATCCCAAGGCAAATTTCAGCATAATCCTGGATCTCTGCTTCTGCACATTTGGAAAATAAACAATAGAGTAAAATTGCAGAGGAGATTTTCAGCATCACTCTGGAACTATGAGTCTGCACATCTGGAAAATGTCAGCTAGAGATAAATTGCAGGGGTAGATTTCAGCATAATCCTGGAACTCTGCTTCTGCTGATCTGGAAAATGTCAATCTGGAGCAAAATTCCAAAGCAGATTTCACCATAATCCTGAAACTCTACTTCTGAATATGTTGAAAATGTCACCTAGAGAGAAATTCCAAGGCAGATTTCAGCATAATGCTGGATCTCTGCTTATGCACATTTGGAAAATAAACAATAGAGCAAAATTGCAGAGGAGAATTTCAGCATGACTCTGGAACTATGAGTCTGCACATCTGGAAAATGTCATCTGGAGCAAAATTCCAAGGCAGATTTCCGCATAATCCTGGATCTCTGCTTCTGCACATTTGGAAAATAAACAATAGAGCAAAATTGCAGAGGAGAATTTCAGCATCACTCTGGAACTATGAGTCTGCACATCTGGAAAATGTCAGCTAGAGATAAATTGCAGGGGTAGATTTCAGCATAATCCTGGAACTCGGCTTCTGCACATCTGAGAAATGTCATCTGGAGCAAAATTCCAAGGCAGATTTCAGCATAATCCTGGAACTCTGCTTCTGCACATTTGGAAAATAAACAATAGAGCAAAATTGCAGAGGAGAATTTCAGCATGACTCTCGAACTATGAGTCTGTACATCTGGAAAATGTCATCTGGAGCAAAATTGCAAGGCAGATTTCAGCATAATCCTGAAATGCTGCTTCTGCTGATCTGAAAAATGTCATCTGGAGCTAAATACCAAGGCAGATTTCAGCATAATCCTGGATCTCTGCTTCTGCACATTTGGAAAATAAACAATAGAGCAAAATTGCAGAGGAGAATTTCAGCATCACTCTGGAACTATGAGTCTGCACATCTGAAAAATGTCAGCTAGACATAAATTGCAGGGGTAGATTTCAGCATAATCCTGGATCTCTGCTTCTGCACATCTGGAAAATGTCATCTGGAGCAAAATCCCAAGGCAGATTTCAGCATAATCCTGGATCTCTGCTTCTGCACATTTGGAAAATAAACAATAGAGCAAAATTGCAGAGGAGAATTTCAGCATCACTCTGGAACTATGAGTCTGCACATCTGGAAAATGTCATCTGGAGCGAAATTGCAAGGCAGATTTCAGCATAATCCTGAAACGCTGCTTCTGCTGATCTGAAAAATGTCATCTGGAGCTAAATTCCAAGGCAGATTTCAGCATAATCCTGGAACTCGGGTTCAGGGCATCTGGAAAATGTCATCTGGAGCAAAATTCCAAGGCAGATTTCTGCATAATCCTGGATCTCTGCTTCTGCACATTTGGAAAATAAATAATAGAGCAAAATTGCAGAGGAGAATTTCAGCATCACTCTGGAACTATGAGTCTGCACATCTGGAAAATGTCAGCTAGAGATAAATTGCAGAGGTAGATTGCAGCATAATCCTAGAACTCTGCTTCTGCACATTTGGAAAATAAACAATAGAGCAAAATTGCAGAGGACAATTTCAGCATCACTCTGGAACTATGAGTCTGCACATCTGAAAAATGTCATCTGGAGCGAAATTGCAAGGCAGATTTCAGCATAATCCTGGAACTCTGCTTCTGCTGATCTGGAAAATGTCATCTGGAGAAAAATTCCAAGGCAGATTTCAGCATAATCCTGGATCTCTGCTTCTGCACATTTGGAAAATAAACAATAGAGCAAAATTGCAGAGGAGAATTTCAGCATCACTCTAGAACTATGAGTCTGCACATCTGGAAAATGTCAGCTAGAGATAAATTGCAGGGGTAGATTTCAGCATAATCCTGGAACTCTGCTTCTGCACATCTGGAAAATGTCATCTGGAGCGAAATTGCAAGGCAGATTTCAGCATAATCCTGGAACTCTGCTTCTGCTGATCTGAAAAATGTCATCTGGAGCTAAATTCCAAGGCAGATTTCAGCATAATCCTGGAACTCGGCTTCAGGACATCTGGAAAATGTCATGTGGAGCAAAATTCCAAGGCAGATTTCTGCATAATCCTGGATCTCGGCTTCTGCACATTTGGAAAATAAACAATAGAGCAAAATTGTAGAGGAGAATTTCAGCATCACTCTGGAACTATGACTCTGCACATCTGGAAAATGTCAGCTAGAGATAAATTGCAGAGGTAGATTGCAGCATAATCCTGGAACTCTGCTTCTGCACATTTGGAAAATAAACAATAGAGCAAAATTGCAGAGGAGAATTTCAGCATGACTCTGGAACTATGAGTCTGCACATCTGAAAAATGTCATCTGGAGCGAAATTGCAAGGCAGATTTCAGCATAATCCTGAAATGCTGCTTCTGCTGATCTGAAAAATGTCATCTGGAGCTAAATACCAAGGCAGATTTCAGCATAATCCTGGATCTCTGCTTCTGCACATTTGGAAAATAAACAATAGAGCAAAATTGCAGAGGAGAATTTCAGCATCACTCTGGAACTATGAGTCTGCACATCTGGAAAATGTCAGCTAGACATAAATTGCAGGGGTAGATTTCAGCATAATCCTGGATCTCTGCTTCTGCACATCTGGAAAATGTCATCTGGAGCAAAATCCCAAGGCAGATTTCAGCATAATCCTGGATCTCTGCTTCTGCACATTTGGAAAATAAACAATAGAGCAAAATTGCAGAGGAGAATTTCAGCATCACTCTGGAACTATGAGTCTGCACATCTGGAAAATGTCATCTGGAGCGAAATTGCAAGGCAGATTTCAGCATAATCCTGAAACGCTGCTTCTGCTGATCTGAAAAATGTCATCTGGAGCTAAATTCCAAGGCAGATTTCAGCATAATCCTGGAACTCGGGTTCAGGGCATCTGGAAAATGTCATCTGGAGCAAAATTCCAAGGCAGATTTCTGCATAATCCTGGATCTCTGCTTCTGCACATTTGGAAAATAAATAATAGAGCAAAATTGCAGAGGAGAATTTCAGCATCACTCTGGAACTATGAGTCTGCACATCTGGAAAATGTCAGCTAGAGATAAATTGCAGAGGTAGATTGCAGCATAATCCTAGAACTCTGCTTCTGCACATTTGGAAAATAAACAATAGAGCAAAATTGCAGAGGACAATTTCAGCATCACTCTGGAACTATGAGTCTGCACATCTGAAAAATGTCATCTGGAGCGAAATTGCAAGGCAGATTTCAGCATAATCCTGGAACTCTGCTTCTGCTGATCTGGAAAATGTCATCTGGAGAAAAATTCCAAGGCAGATTTCAGCATAATCCTGGATCTCTGCTTCTGCACATTTGGAAAATAAACAATAGAGCAAAATTGCAGAGGAGAATTTCAGCATCACTCTAGAACTATGAGTCTGCACATCTGGAAAATGTCAGCTAGAGATAAATTGCAGGGGTAGATTTCAGCATAATCCTGGAACTCTGCTTCTGCACATCTGGAAAATGTCATCTGGAGCGAAATTGCAAGGCAGATTTCAGCATAATCCTGGAACTCTGCTTCTGCTGATCTGAAAAATGTCATCTGGAGCTAAATTCCAAGGCAGATTTCAGCATAATCCTGGAACTCGGCTTCAGGACATCTGGAAAATGTCATGTGGAGCAAAATTCCAAGGCAGATTTCTGCATAATCCTGGATCTCTGCTTCTGCACATTTGGAAAATAAACAATAGAGCAAAATTGTAGAGGAGAATTTCAGCATCACTCTGGAACTATGACTCTGCACATCTGGAAAATGTCAGCTAGAGATAAATTGCAGAGGTAGATTGCAGCATAATCCTGGAACTCTGCTTCTGCACATTTGGAAAATAAACAATAGAGCAAAATTGCAGAGGAGAATTTCAGCATCACTCTAGAACTATGAGTCTGCACATCTGGAAAATGTCAGCTAGAGATAAATTGCAAGGGTAGATTTCAGCATAATCCTGGAACTCTGCTTCTGCACATCTGGAAAATGTCATCTGGAGCGAAATTGCAAGGCAGATTTCAGCATAATCCTGGAACTCTGCTTCTGCTGATCTGGAAAATGTCATCTGGAGCAAAATTCCAAGGCAGATTTCAGCATAATCCTGGATCTCTGCTTCTCCACATTTGGAAAATAAACAATAGAGCAAAATTGCAGAGGAGAATTTCAGCATCACTCTGGAACTATGAGTCTTCACATCTGGAAAATGTCAGCTACAGATAAATTGCAGGGGTAGATTTCAGCATAATTCTGGAACTCTGCTTCTGTACATCTGGAAAATGTCATCTGGAGCAAAATCCCAAGGCAGATTTCTGCATAATCCTGGATCTCGGCTTCTGCACATTTGGAAAATAAACAATAGAGCAAAATTGCAGAGGAGAATTTCAGCATCATTCTGGAACTATGAGTCTGCACATCTGGAAAATGTCAGCTAGAGATAAATTGCAGGGGTAGATTTCAGCATAATCCTGGAACTCGGCTTCTGCACATCTGAAAAATGTCATCTGGAGCGAAATTGCAAGGCAGATTTCAGCATAATTCTGGAACTCTGCTTCTGCTGATCTGGAAAATGTCAATCTGGAGCAAAATTCCAAAGCAGATTTCACCATAATCCTGAAACTCTACTTCTGAATATGTTGAAAATGTCACCTAGAGAGAAATTCCAAGGCAGATTTCAGCATAATCCTGGATCTCTGCTTCTGCACATTTGGAAAATAAACAATAGAGTAAAATTGCAGAGGAGATTTTCAGCATCACTCTGGAACTATGAGTCTGCACATCTGGAAAATGTCAGCTAGAGATAAATTGCAGGGGTAGATTTCAGCATAATCCTGCAACTCTGCTTCTGCACATTTGGAAAATGTCATCTGGAGCAAAATTGCAAGGCAGATTTCAGCATAATCCTGGAACTCTGCTTCTGCTGATCTGGAAAATGTCAATCTGGAGCAAAATTCGAAAGCAGATTTCACCATAATCCTGAAACTCTACTTCTGAATATGTTGAAAATGTCACCTAGAGAGAAATTCCAAGGCAGATTTCAGCATAATGCTGGATCTCTGCTTCTGCACATTTGAAAAATAAACAATAGAGCAAAATTGCAGAGGAGAATTTCAGCATGACTCTGGAACTATGAGTCTGCACATCTGGAAAATGTCATCTGGAGCAAAATTCCAAGGCAGATTTCCGCATAATCCTGGATCTCTGCTTCTGCACATTTGGAAAATAAACAATAGAGCAAAATTGCAGAGGAGAATTTCAGCATCACTCTGGAACTATGAGTCTGCACATCTGGAAAATGTCAGCTAGAGATAAAATGCAGGGGTAGATTTCAGCATTATCCTGGAACTCTGCTTCTGCATATCTGGAAAATGTCATCTGGAGCGAAATTGCAAGGCAGATTTCAGCATAATCCTGGAACTCTGCTTCTGCAGATCTGGAAAATGTCAATCTGGAGCAAAATTCCAAAGCAGATTTCACCATAATCCTGAAACTCTACTTCTCAATATGTGGAAAATGTCACCTAGAGAGAAATTCCAAGGCAGATTTCTGCATAATCCTGGATCTCGGCTTCTGCACATTTGGAAAATAAACAATAGAGCAAAATTGCAGAGGAGAATTTCAGCATCATTCTGGAACTATGAGTCTGCACATCTGGAAAATGTCAGCTAGAGATAAATTGCAGGGGTAGATTTCAGCATAATCCTGGAACTCTGCTTCTGCACATCTGGAAAATGTCATCTGGAGCGAAATTGCAAGGCAGATTTCTGCATAATCCTGGAACTCTGCTTCTGCACATTTGGAAAATAAACAATAGAGCAAAATTGCAGAGGAGAATTTCAGCATCATTCTGAAACTATGAGTCTGCACATCTGGAAAATGTCAGCTAGAGATAAATTGCAGAGGTAGATTTCAGCATAATCCTGGAACTCGGCTTCTGCACATCTGAAAAATGCCATCTGGAGCGAAATTGGAAGGCAGATTTCAGCATAATCCTGGAACTCTGCTTCTGCTGATCTGGAAAATGTCATCTGGAGCAAAATTCCAAGGCAGATTTCAGCATAATCCTGGATCTCTGCTTCTGCACATTTGGAAAATAAACAATAGAGCAAAATTGCAGAGGAGAATTTCAGCATCACTCTGAAACTATGAGTCTGCACATCTGGAAAATGTCAGCTAGAGATAAATTGCAGGGGTAGATTTCAGCATAATCCTGGAACTCGGCTTCTGCACATCTGAGAAATGTCATCTGAAGCGAAATTGCAAAGCAGATTTCAGCATAATCCTGGAACTCTGCTTCTGCTGATCTGGAAAATGTCAATCTGGAGCAAAATTCCAAAGCAGATTTCACCATAATCCTGAAACTCTACTTCTGAATATGTGGAAAATGTCACCTAGAGAGAAATTCCAAGGCAGATTTCTGCATAATCCTGGATCTCTGCTTCTGCACATTTGGAAAATAAACAATAGAGCAAAATTGCAGAGGAGAATTTCAGCATGACTCTGGAACTATGAGTCTGCACATCTGGAAAATGTCATCTGGAGCGAAATTCCAAGGCAGATTTCTGCATAATCCTGGATCTCTGCTTCTGCACATTTGGAAAATAAACAATAGAGCAAAATTGCAGAGGACAATTTCAGCATCACTCTGGAACTATGAGTCTTCACATCTGGAAAATGTCAGCTAGAGATAAATTGCAGGGGTAGATTTCAGCATAATCCTGGAACTCTGCTTCTGTACATCTGGAAAATGTCATCTGGAGCAAAATCCCAAGGCAGATTTCTGCATAATCCTGGATCTCGGCTTCTGCACATTTGGAAAATAAACAATAGAGTAAAATTGCAGAGGAGATTTTCAGCATCACTCTGGAACTATGAGTCTGCACATCTGGAAAATGTCAGCTAGAGATAAATTGCAGGGGTAGATTTCAGCATAATCCTGCAACTCTGCTTCTGCACATTTGGAAAATGTCATCTGGAGCAAAATTGCAAGGCAGATTTCAGCATAATCCTGGCACTCTGCTTCTGCTGATCTGGAAAATGTCAATCTGGAGCAAAATTCCAAAGCAGATTTCACCATAATCCTGAAACTCTACTTCTGAATATGTTGAAAATGTCACCTAGAGAGAAATTCCAAGGCAGATTTCAGCATAATGCTGGATCTCTGCTTCTGCACATTTGGAAAATAAACAATAGAGCAAAATTGCAGAGGAGAATTTCAGCATGACTCTGGAACTGTGAGTCTGCACATCTGGAAAATGTCATCTGGAGCAAAATTCCAAGGCAGAT
This sequence comes from Pituophis catenifer annectens, assembly GCF_029215685.1. NCBI lineage: Eukaryota > Metazoa > Chordata > Lepidosauria > Squamata > Colubridae > Pituophis > Pituophis catenifer. The sequence continues at coordinate 47,225,549 of NW_027256885.1, forward strand.
TTCTGCATAATCCTGGATCTCTGCTTCTGCACATTTGGAAAATAAACAATAGAGCAAAATTGCAGAGGACAATTTCAGCATCACTCTGGAACTATGAGTCTTCACATCTGGAAAATGTCAGCTAGAGATAAATTGCAGGGGTAGATTTCAGCATAATCCTGGAACTCTGCTTCTGTACATCTGGAAAATGTCATCTGGAGCAAAATCCCAAGGCAGATTACTGCATAATCCTGGATCTCGGCTTCTGCACATCTGAAAAATGTCATCTGGAGCAAAATTCCAAGGCAGATTTCTGCATAATCCTGGATCTCTGCTTCTGCACATTTGGAAAATAAACAATAGAGCAAAATTGCAGAGGAGAATTTCAGCATCACTCTGAAACTATGAGTCTGCACATCTGGAAAATGTCAGCTAGAGATAAATTGCAGGGGTAGATTTCAGCATAATCCTGGAACTCGGCTTCTGCACATCTGAAAAATGTCATCTGGAGCGAAATTGCAAGGCAGATTTCAGCATAATTCTGGAACTCTGCTTCTGCTGATCTGGAAAATGTCAATCTGGAGCAAAATTCCAAAGCAGATTTCACCATAATCCTGAAACTCTACTTCTGAATATGTTGAAAATGTCACCTAGAGAGAAATTCCAAGGCAGATTTCAGCATAATCCTGGATCTCTGCTTCTGCACATTTGGAAAATAAACAATAGAGTAAAATTGCAGAGGAGATTTTCAGCATCACTCTGGAACTATGAGTCTGCACATCTGGAAAATGTCAGCTAGAGATAAATTGCAGGGGTAGATTTCAGCATAATCCTGCAACTCTGCTTCTGCACATTTGGAAAATGTCATCTGGAGCAAAATTGCAAGGCAGATTTCAGCATAATCCTGGAACTCTGCTTCTGCTGATCTGGAAAATGTCAATCTGGAGCAAAATTCGAAAGCAGATTTCACCATAATCCTGAAACTCTACTTCTGAATATGTTGAAAATGTCACCTAGAGAGAAATTCCAAGGCAGATTTCAGCATAATGCTGGATCTCTGCTTCTGCACATTTGAAAAATAAACAATAGAGCAAAATTGCAGAGGAGAATTTCAGCATGACTCTGGAACTATGAGTCTGCACATCTGGAAAATGTCATCTGGAGCAAAATTGCAAGGCAGATTTCAGCATAATCCTGGAACTCTGCTTCTGCTGATCTGGAAAATGTCAATCTGGAGCAAAATTCGAAAGCAGATTTCACCATAATCCTGAAACTCTACTTCTGAATATGTTGAAAATGTCACCTAGAGAGAAATTCCAAGGCAGATTTCAGCATAACGCTGGATCTCTGCTTCTGCACATTTGAAAAATAAACAATAGAGCAAAATTGCAGAGGAGAATTTCAGCATGACTCTGGAACTATGAGTCTGCACATCTGGAAAATGTCATCTGGAGCAAAATTCCAAGGCAGATTTCCGCATAATCCTGGATCTCTGCTTCTGCACATTTGGAAAATAAACAATAGAGCAAAATTGCAGAGGAGAATTTCAGCATCACTCTGGAACTATGAGTCTGCACATCTGGAAAATGTCAGCTAGAGATAAAATGCAGGGGTAGATTTCAGCATTATCCTGGAACTCTGCTTCTGCATATCTGGAAAATGTCATCTGGAGCGAAATTGCAAGGCAGATTTCAGCATAATCCTGGAACTCTGCTTCTGCAGATCTGGAAAATGTCAATCTGGAGCAAAATTCCAAAGCAGATTTCACCATAATCCTGAAACTCTACTTCTCAATATGTGGAAAATGTCACCTAGAGAGAAATTCCAAGGCAGATTTCTGCATAATCCTGGATCTCGGCTTCTGCACATTTGGAAAATAAACAATAGAGCAAAATTGCAGAGGAGAATTTCAGCATCATTCTGGAACTATGAGTCTGCACATCTGGAAAATGTCAGCTAGAGATAAATTGCAGGGGTAGATTTCAGCATAATCCTGGAACTCTGCTTCTGCACATCTGGAAAATGTCATCTGGAGCGAAATTGCAAGGCAGATTTCTGCATAATCCTGGAACTCTGCTTCTGCACATTTGGAAAATAAACAATAGAGCAAAATTGCAGAGGAGAATTTCAGCATCATTCTGAAACTATGAGTCTGCACATCTGGAAAATGTCAGCTAGAGATAAATTGCAGAGGTAGATTTCAGCATAATCCTGGAACTCGGCTTCTGCACATCTGAAAAATGCCATCTGGAGCGAAATTGGAAGGCAGATTTCAGCATAATCCTGGAACTCTGCTTCTGCTGATCTGGAAAATGTCATCTGGAGCAAAATTCCAAGGCAGATTTCAGCATAATCCTGGATCTCTGCTTCTGCACATTTGGAAAATAAACAATAGAGCAAAATTGCAGAGGAGAATTTCAGCATCACTCTGAAACTATGAGTCTGCACATCTGGAAAATGTCAGCTAGAGATAAATTGCAGGGGTAGATTTCAGCATAATCCTGGAACTCGGCTTCTCCACATCTGAGAAATGTCATCTGAAGCGAAATTGCAAAGCAGATTTCAGCATAATCCTGGAACTCTGCTTCTGCTGATCTGGAAAATGTCAATCTGGAGCAAAATTCCAAAGCAGATTTCACCATAATCCTGAAACTCTACTTCTGAATATGTGGAAAATGTCACCTAGAGAGAAATTCCAAGGCAGATTTCTGCATAATCCTGGATCTCTGCTTCTGCACATTTGGAAAATAAACAATAGAGCAAAATTGCAGAGGAGAATTTCAGCATGACTCTGGAACTATGAGTCTGCACATCTGGAAAATGTCATCTGGAGCGAAATTCCAAGGCAGATTTCTGCATAATCCTGGATCTCTGCTTCTGCACATTTGGAAAATAAACAATAGAGCAAAATTGCAGAGGACAATTTCAGCATCACTCTGGAACTATGAGTCTTCACATCTGGAAAATGTCAGCTAGAGATAAATTGCAGGGGTAGATTTCAGCATAATCCTGGAACTCTGCTTCTGTACATCTGGAAAATGTCATCTGGAGCAAAATCCCAAGGCAGATTTCTGCATAATCCTGGATCTCGGCTTCTGCACATCTGAAAAATGCCATCTGGAGCGAAATTGCAAGGCAGATTTCAGGATAATCCTGGAACTCTGCTTCTGCACATCTGGAAAATGTCATCTGGAGCAAAATCCCAAGGCAGATTTCTGCATAATCCTGGAACTCTGCTTCTGCACATTTGGAAAATAAACAATAGAGCAAATTTGCAGAGGAGATTTTCAGCATCACTCTGGAACTATGAGTCTGCACATCTGGAAAATGTCAGCTAGAGATAAATTGCAGGGGTAGATTTCAGCATAATCCTGCAACTCTGCTTCTGCACATTTGGAAAATGTCATCTGGAGCAAAATTGCAAGGCAGATTTCAGCATAATCCTGGCACTCTGCTTCTGCTGATCTGGAAAATGTCAATCTGGAGCAAAATTCCAAAGCAGATTTCACCATAATCCTGAAACTCTACTTCTGAATATGTTGAAAATGTCACCTAGAGAGAAATTCCAAGGCAGATTTCAGCATAATGGTGGATCTCTGCTTCTGCACATTTGGAAAATAAACAATAGAGCAAAATTGCAGAGGAGAATTTCAGCATGACTCTGGAACTGTGAGTCTGCACATCTGGAAAATGTCATCTGGAGCAAAATTCCAAGGCAGATTTCTGCATAATCCTGGATCTCTGCTTCTGCACATTTGGAAAATAAACAATAGAGCAAAATTGCAGAGGACAATTTCAGCATCACTCTGGAACTATGAGTCTTCACATCTGGAAAATGTCAGCTAGAGATAAATTGCAGGGGTAGATTTCAGCATAATCCTGGAACTCTGCTTCTGTACATCTGGAAAATGTCATCTGGAGCAAAATTCCAAGGCAGATTTCTGCATAATCCTGGATCTCGGCTTCTGCACATTTGGAAAATAAACAATAGAGTAAAATTGCAGAGGAGATTTTCAGCATCACTCTGGAACTATGAGTCTGCACATCTGGAAAATGTCAGCTAGAGATAAATTGCAGGGGTAGATTTCAGCATAATCCTGCAACTCTGCTTCTGCACATTTGGAAAATGTCATCTGGAGCAAAATTGCAAGGCAGATTTCAGCATAATCCTGGCACTCTGCTTCTGCTGATCTGGAAAATGTCAATCTGGAGCAAAATTCCAAAGCAGATTTCACCATAATCCTGAAACTCTACTTCTGAATATGTTGAAAATGTCACCTAGAGAGAAATTCCAAGGCAGATTTCAGCATAATGCTGGATCTCTGCTTCTGCACATTTGGAAAATAAACAATAGAGCAAAATTGCAGAGGAGAATTTCAGCATGACTCTGGAACTGTGAGTCTGCACATCTGGAAAATGTCATCTGGAGCAAAATTCCAAGGCAGATTTCCGCATAATCCTGGATCTCTGCTTCTGCACATTTGGAAAATAAACAATAGAGCAAAATTGCAGAGGAGAATTTCAGCATCACTCTGGAACTATGAGTCTGCACATCTGGAAAATGTCAGCTAGAGATAAATTGCAGGGGTAGATTTCAGCATAATCCTGGAACTCTGCTTCTGCACATCTGGAAAATGTCATCTGGAGCAAAATCCCAAGGCAGATTACTGCATAATCCTGGAACTCGGCTTCTGCACATCTGAAAAATGCCATCTGGAGCGAAATTGCAAGGCAGATTTCAGGATAATCCTGGAACTCTGCTTCTGCACATCTGGAAAATGTCATCTGGAGCAAAATCCCAAGGCAGATTTCTGCATAATCCTGGAACTCTGCTTCTGCACATTTGGAAAATAAACAATAGAGCAAATTTGCAGAGGAGATTTTCAGCATCACTCTGGAACTATGAGTCTGCACATCTGGAAAATGTCAGCTAGAGATAAATTGCAGGGGTAGATTTCAGCATAATCCTGCAACTCTGCTTCTGCACATTTGGAAAATGTCATCTGGAGCAAAATTGCAAGGCAGATTTCAGCATAATCCTGGCACTCTGCTTCTGCTGATCTGGAAAATGTCAATCTGGAGCAAAATTCCAAAGCAGATTTCACCATAATCCTGAAACTCTACTTCTGAATATGTTGAAAATGTCACCTAGAGAGAAATTCCAAGGCAGATTTCAGCATAATGCTGGATCTCTGCTTCTGCACATTTGGAAAATAAACAATAGAGCAAAATCCCAAGGCAGATTAATGCATAATCCTGGAAGTCTGCTTCTGCACATCTGAAAAATGCCATCTGGAGCGAAATTGCAAGGCAGATTTCAGGATAATCCTGGAACTCTGCTTCTGCACATCTGGAAAATGTCATCTGGAGCAAAATCCCAAGGCAGATTTCTGCATAATCCTGGAACTCTGCTTCTGCACATTTGGAAAATAAACAATAGAGCAAATTTGCAGAGGAGATTTTCAGCATCACTCTGGAACTATGAGTCTGCACATCTGGAAAATGTCAGCTAGAGATAAATTGCAGGGGTAGATTTCAGCATAATCCTGCAACTCTGCTTCTGCACATTTGGAAAATGTCATCTGGAGCAAAATTGCAAGGCAGATTTCAGCATAATCCTGGCACTCTGCTTCTGCTGATCTGGAAAATGTCAATCTGGAGCAAAATTCCAAAGCAGATTTCACCATAATCCTGAAACTCTACTTCTGAATATGTTGAAAATGTCACCTAGAGAGAAATTCCAAGGCAGATTTCAGCATAATGCTGGATCTCTGCTTCTGCACATTTGGAAAATAAACAATAGAGCAAAATTGCAGAGGAGAATTTCAGCATGACTCTGGAACTGTGAGTCTGCACATCTGGAAAATGTCATCTGGAGCAAAATTCCAAGGCAGATTTCTGCATAATCCTGGATCTCTGCTTCTGCACATTTGGAAAATAAACAATAGAGCAAAATTGCAGAGGACAATTTCAGCATCACTCTGGAACTATGAGTCTTCACATCTGGAAAATGTCAGCTAGAGATAAATTGCAGGGGTAGATTTCAGCATAATCCTGGAACTCTGCTTCTGTACATCTGGAAAATGTCATCTGGAGCAAAATTCCAAGGCAGATTTCTGCATAATCCTGGATCTCGGCTTCTGCACATTTGGAAAATAAACAATAGAGTAAAATTGCAGAGGAGATTTTCAGCATCACTCTGGAACTATGAGTCTGCACATCTGGAAAATGTCAGCTAGAGATAAATTGCAGGGGTAGATTTCAGCATAATCCTGGAACTCTGTTTCTGCACATCTGGAAAATGTCATCTGGAGCGAAATTGCAAGGCAGATTTCAGCATAATCCTGGAACTCTGCTTCTGCTGATCTGGAAAATGTCATCTGGAGCAAAATTCCAAAGCAGATTTCACCATAATCCTGAAACTCTACTTCTGAATATGTTGAAAATGTCACCTAGAGAGAAATTCCAAGGCAGATTTCAGCATAATGCTGGATCTCTGCTTCTGCACATTTGGAAAATAAACAATAGAGCAAAATTGCAGAGGAGAATTTCAGCATGACTCTGGAACTGTGAGTCTGCACATCTGGAAAATGTCATCTGGAGCAAAATTCCAAGGCAGATTTCCGCATAATCCTGGATCTCTGCTTCTGCACATTTGGAAAATAAACAATAGAGCAAAATTGCAGAGGAGAATTTCAGCATCACTCTGGAACTATGAGTCTGCACATCTGGAAAATGTCAGCTAGAGATAAAATGCAGGGGTAGATTTCAGCATAATCCTGGAACTCTGTTTCTGCACATCTGGAAAATGTCATCTGGAGCGAAATTGCAAGGCAGATTTCAGCATAATCCTGGAACTCTGCTTCTGCTGATCTGGAAAATGTCATCTGGAGCAAAATTCCAAGGCAGATTTCAGCATAATCCTGGATCTCTGCTTCTGCACATCTGGAAAATAAACAATAGAGCAAAATTGCAGAGGAGAATTTCAGCATCACTCTGGAACTATGAGTCTGCACATCTGGAAAATGTCAGCTAGAGATAAATTGCAGGGGTAGATTTCAGCATAATCCTGGAACTCTGCTTCTGCACATCTGGAAAATGTCATCTGGAGCAAAATCCCAAGGCAGATTTCTGCATAATCCTGGAACTCGGCTTCTGCACATCTGAAAAATGCCATCTGGAGCGAAATTGCAAGGCAGATTTCAGGATAATCCTGGAACTCTGCTTCTGCACATCTGGAAAATGTCATCTGGAGCAAAATCCCAAGGCAGATTTCTGCATAATCCTGGAACTCTGCTTCTGCACATTTGGAAAATAAACAATAGAGCAAAATTGCAGAGGAGAATTTCAGCATCATTCTGAAACTATGAGTCTGCACATCTGGAAAATGTCAGCTAGAGATAAATTGCAGAGGTAGATTTCAGCATAATCCTGGAACTCGGCTTCTGCACATCTGAAAAATGCCATCTGGAGCGAAATTGCAAGGCAGATTTCAGCATAATCCTGGAAGTCTGCTTCTGCTGATCTGGAAAATGTCATCTGGAGCAAAATTCCAAGGCAGATTTCAGCATAATCCTGGATCTCTGCTTCTGCACATTTGGAAAATAAACAATAGAGCAAAATTGCAGAGGAGAATTTCAGCATCACTCTGGAACTATGAGTCTGCACATCTGGAAAATGTCAGCTAGAGATAAATTGCAGGGGTAGATTTCAGCATAATCCTGGAACTCGGCTTCTGCACATCTGAGAAATGTCATCTGAAGCGAAATTGCAAAGCAGATTTCAGCATAATCCTGGAACTCTGCTTCTGCTGATCTGGAAAATGTCAATCTGGAGCAAAATTCCAAAGCAGATTTCACCATAATCCTGAAACTCTACTTCTGAATATGTGGAAAATGTCACCTAGAGAGAAATTCCAAGGCAGATTTCTGCATAATCCTGGATCTCTGCTTCTGCACATTTGGAAAATAAACAATAGAGCAAAATTGCAGAGGAGAATTTCAGCATGACTCTGGAACTATGAGTCTGCACATCTGGAAAATGTCATCTGGAGCGAAATTCCAAGGCAGATTTCTGCATAATCCTGGATCTCTGCTTCTGCACATTTGGAAAATAAACAATAGAGCAAAATTGCAGAGGACAATTTCAGCATCACTCTGGAACTATGAGTCTTCACATCTGGAAAATGTCAGCTAGAGATAAATTGCAGGGGTAGATTTCAGCATAATCCTGGAACTCTGCTTCTGTACATCTGGAAAATGTCATCTGGAGCAAAATCCCAAGGCAGATTTCTGCATAATCCTGGATCTCTGCTTCTGCACATTTGGAAAATAAACAATAGAGTAAAATTGCAGAGGAGATTTTCAGCATCATTCTGGAACTATGAGTCTGCACATCTGGAAAATGTCAGCTAGAGATAAATTGCAGGGGTAGATTTCAGCATAATCCTGCAACTCTGCTTCTGCACATTTGGAAAATGTCATCTGGAGCAAAATTGCAAGGCAGATTTCAGCATAATCCTGGCACTCTGCTTCTGCTGATCTGGAAAATGTCAATCTGGAGCAAAATTCCAAAGCAGATTTCACCATAATCCTGAAACTCTACTTCTGAATATGTTGAAAATGTCACCTAGAGAGAAATTCCAAGGCAGATTTCAGCATAATGCTGGATCTCTGCTTCTGCACATTTGGAAAATAAACAATAGAGCAAAATTGCAGAGGAGAATTTCAGCATGACTCTGGAACTGTGAGTCTGCACATCTGGAAAATGTCATCTGGAGCAAAATTCCAAGGCAGATTTCTGCATAATCCTGGATCTCTGCTTCTGCACATTTGGAAAATAAACAATAGAGCAAAATTGCAGAGGACAATTTCAGCATCACTCTGGAACTATGAGTCTTCACATCTGGAAAATGTCAGCTAGAGATAAATTGCAGGGGTAGATTTCAGCATAATCCTGGAACTCTGCTTCTGTACATCTGGAAAATGTCATCTGGAGCAAAATCCCAAGGCAGATTTCTGCATAATCCTGGATCTCGGCTTCTGCACATTTGGAAAATAAACAATAGAGTAAAATTGCAGAGGAGAATTTCAGCATCACTCTGGAACTATGAGTCTGCACATCTGGAAAATGTCAGCTAGAGATAAATTGCAGGGGTAGATTTCAGCATAATCCTGCAACTCTGCTTCTGCACATTTGGAAAATGTCATCTGGAGCAAAATTGCAAGGCAGATTTCAGCATAATCCTGGCACTCTGCTTCTGCTGATCTGGAAAATGTCAATCTGGAGCAAAATTCCAAAGCAGATTTCACCATAATCCTGAAACTCTACTTCTGAATATGTTGAAAATGTCACCTAGAGAGAAATTCCAAGGCAGATTTCAGCATAATGCTGGATCTCTGCTTCTGCACATTTGGAAAATAAACAATAGAGCAAAATTGCAGAGGAGAATTTCAGCATGACTCTGGAACTGTGAGTCTGCACATCTGGAAAATGTCATCTGGAGCAAAATTCCAAGGCAGATTTCCGCATAATCCTGGATCTCTGCTTCTGCACATTTGGAAAATAAACAATAGAGCAAAATTGCAGAGGAGAATTTCAGCATCACTCTGGAACTATGAGTCTGCACATCTGGAAAATGTCAGCTAGAGATAAATTGCAGGGGTAGATTTCAGCATAATCCTGGAACTCTGCTTCTGCACATCTGGAAAATGTCATCTGGAGCAAAATCCCAAGGCAGATTACTGCATAATCCTGGAACTCGGCTTCTGCACATCTGAAAAATGCCATCTGGAGCGAAATTGCAAGGCAGATTTCAGGATAATCCTGGAACTCTGCTTCTGCACATCTGGAAAATGTCATCTGGAGCAAAATCCCAAGGCAGATTTCTGCATAATCCTGGAACTCTGCTTCTGCACATTTGGAAAATAAACAATAGAGCAAATTTGCAGAGGAGATTTTCAGCATCACTCTGGAACTATGAGTCTGCACATCTGGAAAATGTCAGCTAGAGATAAATTGCAGGGGTAGATTTCAGCATAATCCTGCAACTCTGCTTCTGCACATTTGGAAAATGTCATCTGGAGCAAAATTGCAAGGCAGATTTCAGCATAATCCTGGCACTCTGCTTCTGCTGATCTGGAAAATGTCAATCTGGAGCAAAATTCCAAAGCAGATTTCACCATAATCCTGAAACTCTACTTCTGAATATGTTGAAAATGTCACCTAGAGAGAAATTCCAAGGCAGATTTCAGCATAATGCTGGATCTCTGCTTCTGCACATTTGGAAAATAAACAATAGAGCAAAATTGCAGAGGAGAATTTCAGCATGACTCTGGAACTGTGAGTCTGCACATCTGGAAAATGTCATCTGGAGCAAAATTCCAAGGCAGATTTCTGCATAATCCTGGATCTCTGCTTCTGCACATTTGGAAAATAAACAATAGAGCAAAATTGCAGAGGACAATTTCAGCATCACTCTGGAACTATGAGTCTTCACATCTGGAAAATGTCAGCTAGAGATAAATTGCAGGGGTAGATTTCAGCATAATCCTGGAACTCTGCTTCTGTACATCTGGAAAATGTCATCTGGAGCAAAATCCCAAGGCAGATTTCTGCATAATCCTGGATCTCGGCTTCTGCACATTTGGAAAATAAACAATAGAGTAAAATTGCAGAGGAGATTTTCAGCATCACTCTGGAACTATGAGTCTGCACATCTGGAAAATGTCAGCTAGAGATAAATTGCAGGGGTAGATTTCAGCATAATCCTGCAACTCTGCTTCTGCACATTTGGAAAATGTCATCTGGAGCAAAATTGCAAGGCAGATTTCAGCATAATCCTGGCACTCTGCTTCTGCTGATCTGGAAAATGTCAATCTGGAGCAAAATTCCAAAGCAGATTTCACCATAATCCTGAAACTCTACTTCTGAATATGTTGAAAATGTCACCTAGAGAGAAATTCCAAGGCAGATTTCAGCATAATGCTGGATCTCTGCTTCTGCACATTTGGAAAATAAACAATAGAGCAAAATTGCAGAGGAGAATTTCAGCATGACTCTGGAACTGTGAGTCTGCACATCTGGAAAATGTCATCTGGAGCAAAATTCCAAGGCAGATTTCTGCATAATCCTGGATCTCTGCTTCTGCACATTTGGAAAATAAACAATAGAGCAAAATTGCAGAGGACAATTTCAGCATCACTCTGGAACTATGAGTCTTCACATCTGGAAAATGTCAGCTAGAGATAAATTGCAGGGGTAGATTTCAGCATAATCCTGGAACTCTGCTTCTGTACATCTGGAAAATGTCATCTGGAGCAAAATCCCAAGGCAGATTTCTGCATAATCCTGGATCTCGGCTTCTGCACATTTGGAAAATAAACAATAGAGTAAAATTGCAGAGGAGAATTTCAGCATCACTCTGGAACTATGAGTCTGCACATCTGGAAAATGTCAGCTAGAGATAAATTGCAGGGGTAGATTTCAGCATAATCCTGCAACTCTGCTTCTGCACATTTGGAAAATGTCATCTGGAGCAAAATTGCAATGCAGATTTCAGCATAATCCTGGCACTCTGCTTCTGCTGATCTGGAAAATGTCAATCTGGAGCAAAATTCCAAAGCAGATTTCACCATAATCCTGAAACTCTACTTCTGAATATGTTGAAAATGTCACCTAGAGAGAAATTCCAAGGCAGATTTCAGCATAATGCTGGATCTCTGCTTCTGCACATTTGGAAAATAAACAATAGAGCAAAATTGCAGAGGAGAATTTCAGCATGACTCTGGAACTGTGAGTCTGCACATCTGGAAAATGTCATCTGGAGCAAAATTCCAAGGCAGATTTCCGCATAATCCTGGATCTCTGCTTCTGCACATTTGGAAAATAAACAATAGAGCAAAATTGCAGAGGAGAATTTCAGCATCACTCTGGAACTATGAGTCTGCACATCTGGAAAATGTCAGCTAGAGATAAATTGCAGGGGTAGATTTCAGCATAATCCTGGAACTCTGCTTCTGCACATCTGGAAAATGTCATCTGGAGCAAAATCCCAAGGCAGATTACTGCATAATCCTGGAACTCGGCTTCTGCACATCTGAAAAATGCCATCTGGAGCGAAATTGCAAGGCAGATTTCAGGATAATCCTGGAACTCTGCTTCTGCACATCTGGAAAATGTCATCTGGAGCAAAATCCCAAGGCAGATTTCTGCATAATCCTGGAACTCTGCTTCTGCACATTTGGAAAATAAACAATAGAGCAAATTTGCAGAGGAGATTTTCAGCATCACTCTGGAACTATGAGTCTGCACATCTGGAAAATGTCAGCTAGAGATAAATTGCAGGGGTAGATTTCAGCATAATCCTGCAACTCTGCTTCTGCACATTTGGAAAATGTCATCTGGAGCAAAATTGCAAGGCAGATTTCAGCATAATCCTGGCACTCTGCTTCTGCTGATCTGGAAAATGTCAATCTGGAGCAAAATTCCAAAGCAGATTTCACCATAATCCTGAAACTCTACTTCTGAATATGTTGAAAATGTCACCTAGAGAGAAATTCCAAGGCAGATTTCAGCATAATGCTGGATCTCTGCTTCTGCACATTTGGAAAATAAACAATAGAGCAAAATTGCAGAGGAGAATTTCAGCATGACTCTGGAACTGTGAGTCTGCACATCTGGAAAATGTCATCTGGAGCAAAATTCCAAGGCAGATTTCTGCATAATCCTGGATCTCTGCTTCTGCACATTTGGAAAATAAACAATAGAGCAAAATTGCAGAGGACAATTTCAGCATCACTCTGGAACTATGAGTCTTCACATCTGGAAAATGTCAGCTAGAGATAAATTGCAGGGGTAGATTTCAGCATAATCCTGGAACTCTGCTTCTGTACATCTGGAAAATGTCATCTGGAGCAAAATCCCAAGGCAGATTTCTGCATAATCCTGGATCTCGGCTTCTGCACATTTGGAAAATAAACAATAGAGTAAAATTGCAGAGGAGATTTTCAGCATCACTCTGGAACTATGAGTCTGCACATCTGGAAAATGTCAGCTAGAGATAAATTGCAGGGGTAGATTTCAGCATAATCCTGCAACTCTGCTTCTGCACATTTGGAAAATGTCATCTGGAGCAAAATTGCAAGGCAGATTTCAGCATAATCCTGGCACTCTGCTTCTGCTGATCTGGAAAATGTCAATCTGGAGCAAAATTCCAAAGCAGATTTCACCATAATCCTGAAACTCTACTTCTGAATATGTTGAAAATGTCACCTAGAGAGAAATTCCAAGGCAGATTTCAGCATAATGCTGGATCTCTGCTTCTGCACATTTGGAAAATAAACAATAGAGCAAAATTGCAGAGGAGAATTTCAGCATGACTCTGGAACTGTGAGTCTGCACATCTGGAAAATGTCATCTGGAGCAAAATTCCAAGGCAGATTTCTGCATAATCCTGGATCTCTGCTTCTGCACATTTGGAAAATAAACAATAGAGCAAAATTGCAGAGGACAATTTCAGCATCACTCTGGAACTATGAGTCTTCACATCTGGAAAATGTCAGCTAGAGAAAAATTGCAGGGGTAGATTTCAGCATAATCCTGGAACTCTGCTTCTGTACATCTGGAAAATGTCATCTGGAGCAAAATCCCAAGGCAGATTTCTGCATAATCCTGGATCTCGGCTTCTGCACATTTGGAAAATAAACAATAGAGTAAAATTGCAGAGGAGATTTTCAGCATCACTCTGGAACTATGAGTCTGCACATCTGGAAAATGTCAGCTAGAGATAAATTGCAGGGGTAGATTTCAGCATAATCCTGCAACTCTGCTTCTGCACATTTGGAAAATGTCATCTGGAGCAAAATTGCAAGGCAGATTTCAGCATAATCCTGGCACTCTGCTTCTGCTGATCTGGAAAATGTCAATCTGGAGCAAAATTCCAAAGCAGATTTCACCATAATCCTGAAACTCTACTTCTGAATATGTTGAAAATGTCACCTAGAGAGAAATTCCAAGGCAGATTTCAGCATAATGCTGGATCTCTACTTCTGCACATTTGGAAAATAAACAATAGAGCAAAATTGCAGAGGAGAATTTCAGCATGACTCTGGAACTGTGAGTCTGCACATCTGGAAAATGTCATCTGGAGCAAAATTCCAAGGCAGATTTCCGCATAATCCTGGATCTCTGCTTCTGCACATTTGGAAAATAAACAATAGAGCAAAATTGCAGAGGAGAATTTCAGCATCACTCTGGAACTATGAGTCTGCACATCTGGAAAATGTCAGCTAGAGATAAAATGCAGGGGTAGATTTCAGCATAATCCTGGAACTCTGTTTCTGCACATCTGGAAAATGTCATCTGGAGCGAAATTGCAAGGCAGATTTCAGCATAATCCTGGAACTCTGCTTCTGCTGATCTGGAAAATGTCATCTGGAGCAAAATTCCAAGGCAGATTTCAGCATAATCCTGGATCTCTGCTTCTGCACATTTGGAAAATAAACAATAGAGCAAAATTGCAGAGGAGAATTTCAGCATCACTCTGGAACTATGAGTCTGCACATCTGGAAAATGTCAGCTAGAGATAAATTGCAGGGGTAGATTTCAGCATAATCCTGGATCTCTGCTTCTGCACATTTGGAAAATAAACAATAGAGCAAAATTGCAGAGGAGAATTTCAGCATCACTCTGGAACTATGAGTCTGCACATCTGGAAAATGTCAGCTAGAGATAAATTGCAGGGGTAGATTTCAGCATAATCCTGGATCTCTGCTTCTGCACATTTGGAAAATAAACAATAGAGCAAAATTGCAGAGGAGAATTTCAGCATCACTCTGGAACTATGAGTCTGCACATCTGGAAAATGTCAGCTAGAGATAAATTGCAGGGGTAGATTTCAGCATAATCCTGGATCTCTGCTTCTGCACATTTGGAAAATAAACAATAGAGCAAAATTGCAGAGGAGAATTTCAGCATCACTCTGGAACTATGAGTCTGCACATCTGGAAAATGTCAGCTAGAGATAAATTGCAGGGGTAGATTTCAGCATAATCCTGGAACTCTGCTTCTGCACATCTGGAAAATGTCATCTGGAGCAAAATCCCAAGGCAGATTTCTGCATAATCCTGGAACTCGGCTTCTGCACATCTGAAAAATGCCATCTGGAGCGAAATTGCAAGGCAGATTTCAGCATAATCCTGGAACTCTGCTTCTGCTGATCTGGAAAATGTCATCTGGAGCAAAATTCCAAGACAGATTTCAGCATAATCCTGGATCTCTGCTTCTGCACATTTGGAAAATAAACAATAGAGCAAAATTGCAGAGGAGAATTTCAGCATGACTTTGGAACTATGAGTCTGCACATCTGGAAAATGTCATCTGGAGCGAAATTGCAAGGCAGATTTCAGCATAATCCTGAAACGCTGCTTCTGCTGATCTGAAAAATGTCATCTGGAGCTAAATTCCAAGGCAGATTTCAGCATAATCCTGGAACTCGGCTTCAGGACATCTGGAAAATGTCATCTGGAGCAAAATTCCAAGGCAGATTTCTGCATAATCCTGGATCTCTGCTTCTGCACATTTGGAAAATAAACAATAGAGCAAAATTGCAGAGGAGAATTTCAGCATGACTCTGGAACTATGAGTCTGCACATCTGGAAAATGTCATCTGGAGCAAAATTCCAAGGCAGATTTCCGCATAATCCTGGATCTCTGCTTCTGCACATTTGGAAAATAAACAATAGAGCAAAATTGCAGAGGAGAATTTCAGCATCACTCTGGAACTATGAGTCTGCACATCTGGAAAATGTCAGCTAGAGATAAAATGCAGGGGTAGATTTCAGCATAATCCTGGAACTCTGCTTCTGCACATCTGGAAAATGTCATCTGGAGCGAAATTGCAAGGCAGATTTCAGCATAATCCTGGAAGTCTGCTTCTGCTGATCTGGAAAATGTCATCTGGAGCAAAATTCCAAGGCAGATTTCAGCATAATCCTGGATCTCTGCTTCTGCACATTTGGAAAATAAACAATAGAGCAAAATTGCAGAGGAGAATTTCAGCATCACTCTGGAACTATGAGTCTGCACATCTGGAAAATGTCAGCTAGAGATAAATTGCAGGGGTAGATTTCAGCATAATCCTGGAACTCTGCTTCTGCACATCTGGAAAATGTCATCTGGAGCAAAATCCCAAGGCAGATTTCTGCATAATCCTGGAACTCTGATTCTGCACATTTGGAAAATAAACAATAGAGCAAAATTGCAGAGGAGAATTTCAGCATCACTCTGGAACTATGAGTCTGCACATCTGGAAAATGTCAGCTAGAGATAAAATGCAGGGGTAGATTTCAGCATAATCCTGGAACTCTGTTTCTGCACATCTGGAAAATGTCATCTGGAGCGAAATTGCAAGGCAGATTTCAGCATAATCCTGGAACTCTGCTTCTGCTGATCTGGAAAATGTCATCTGGAGCAAAATTCCAAGGCAGATTTCAGCATAATCCTGGATCTCTGCTTCTGCACATTTGGAAAATAAACAATAGAGCAAAATTGCAGAGGAGAATTTCAGCATCACTCTGGAACTATGAGTCTGCACATCTGGAAAATGTCAGCTAGAGATAAATTGCAGGGGTAGATTTCAGCATAATCCTGGATCTCTGCTTCTGCACATTTGGAAAATAAACAATAGAGCAAAATTGCAGAGGAGAATTTCAGCATCACTCTGGAACTATGAGTCTGCACATCTGGAAAATGTCAGCTAGAGATAAATTGCAGGGGTAGATTTCAGCATAATCCTGGATCTCTGCTTCTGCACATTTGGAAAATAAACAATAGAGCAAAATTGCAGAGGAGAATTTCAGCATCACTCTGGAACTATGAGTCTGCACATCTGGAAAATGTCAGCTAGAGATAAATTGCAGGGGTAGATTTCAGCATAATCCTGGATCTCTGCTTCTGCACATTTGGAAAATAAACAATAGAGCAAAATTGCAGAGGAGAATTTCAGCATCACTCTGGAACTATGAGTCTGCACATCTGGAAAATGTCAGCTAGAGATAAATTGCAGGGGTAGATTTCAGCATAATCCTGGAACTCTGCTTCTGCACATCTGGAAAATGTCATCTGGAGCAAAATCCCAAGGCAGATTTCTGCATAATCCTGGAACTCGGCTTCTGCACATCTGAAAAATGCCATCTGGAGCGAAATTGCAAGGCAGATTTCAGCATAATCCTGGAACTCTGCTTCTGCTGATCTGGAAAATGTCATCTGGAGCAAAATTCCAAGACAGATTTCAGCATAATCCTGGATCTCTGCTTCTGCACATTTGGAAAATAAACAATAGAGCAAAATTGCAGAGGAGAATTTCAGCATGACTTTGGAACTATGAGTCTGCACATCTGGAAAATGTCATCTGGAGCGAAATTGCAAGGCAGATTTCAGCATAATCCTGAAACGCTGCTTCTGCTGATCTGAAAAATGTCATCTGGAGCTAAATTCCAAGGCAGATTTCAGCATAATCCTGGAACTCGGCTTCAGGACATCTGGAAAATGTCATCTGGAGCAAAATTCCAAGGCAGATTTCTGCATAATCCTGGATCTCTGCTTCTGCACATTTGGAAAATAAACAATAGAGCAAAATTGCAGAGGAGAATTTCAGCATGACTCTGGAACTATGAGTCTGCACATCTGGAAAATGTCATCTGGAGCAAAATTCCAAGGCAGATTTCCGCATAATCCTGGATCTCTGCTTCTGCACATTTGGAAAATAAACAATAGAGCAAAATTGCAGAGGAGAATTTCAGCATCACTCTGGAACTATGAGTCTGCACATCTGGAAAATGTCAGCTAGAGATAAAATGCAGGGGTAGATTTCAGCATAATCCTGGAACTCTGCTTCTGCACATCTGGAAAATGTCATCTGGAGCGAAATTGCAAGGCAGATTTCAGCATAATCCTGGAAGTCTGCTTCTGCTGATCTGGAAAATGTCATCTGGAGCAAAATTCCAAGGCAGATTTCAGCATAATCCTGGATCTCTGCTTCTGCACATTTGGAAAATAAACAATAGAGCAAAATTGCAGAGGAGAATTTCAGCATCACTCTGGAACTATGAGTCTGCACATCTGGAAAATGTCAGCTAGAGATAAATTGCAGGGGTAGATTTCAGCATAATCCTGGAACTCTGCTTCTGCACATCTGGAAAATGTCATCTGGAGCAAAATCCCAAGGCAGATTTCTGCATAATCCTGGAACTCTGATTCTGCACATTTGGAAAATAAACAATAGAGCAAAATTGCAGAGGAGAATTTCAGCATCACTCTGGAACTATGAGTCTGCACATCTGGAAAATGTCAGCTAGAGATAAAATGCAGGGGTAGATTTCAGCATAATCCTGGAACTCTGTTTCTGCACATCTGGAAAATGTCATCTGGAGCGAAATTGCAAGGCAGATTTCAGCATAATCCTGGAACTCTGCTTCTGCTGATCTGGAAAATGTCATCTGGAGCAAAATTCCAAGGCAGATTTCAGCATAATCCTGGATCTCTGCTTCTGCACATTTGGAAAATAAACAATAGAGCAAAATTGCAGAGGAGAATTTCAGCATCACTCTGGAACTATGAGTCTGCACATCTGGAAAATGTCAGCTAGAGATAAATTGCAGGGGTAGATTTCAGCATAATCCTGGATCTCTGCTTCTGCACATTTGGAAAATAAACAATAGAGCAAAATTGCAGAGGAGAATTTCAGCATCACTCTGGAACTATGAGTCTGCACATCTGGAAAATGTCAGCTAGAGATAAATTGCAGGGGTAGATTTCAGCATAATCCTGGATCTCTGCTTCTGCACATTTGGAAAATAAACAATAGAGCAAAATTGCAGAGGAGAATTTCAGCATCACTCTGGAACTATGAGTCTGCACATCTGGAAAATGTCAGCTAGAGATAAATTGCAGGGGTAGATTTCAGCATAATCCTGGATCTCTGCTTCTGCACATTTGGAAAATAAACAATAGAGCAAAATTGCAGAGGAGAATTTCAGCATCACTCTGGAACTATGAGTCTGCACATCTGGAAAATGTCAGCTAGAGATAAATTGCAGGGGTAGATTTCAGCATAATCCTGGAACTCTGCTTCTGCACATCTGGAAAATGTCATCTGGAGCAAAATCCCAAGGCAGATTTCTGCATAATCCTGGAACTCGGCTTCTGCACATCTGAAAAATGCCATCTGGAGCGAAATTGCAAGGCAGATTTCAGCATAATCCTGGAACTCTGCTTCTGCTGATCTGGAAAATGTCATCTGGAGCAAAATTCCAAGACAGATTTCAGCATAATCCTGGATCTCTGCTTCTGCACATTTGGAAAATAAACAATAGAGCAAAATTGCAGAGGAGAATTTCAGCATGACTTTGGAACTATGAGTCTGCACATCTGGAAAATGTCATCTGGAGCGAAATTGCAAGGCAGATTTCAGCATAATCCTGAAACGCTGCTTCTGCTGATCTGAAAAATGTCATCTGGAGCTAAATTCCAAGGCAGATTTCAGCATAATCCTGGAACTCGGCTTCAGGACATCTGGAAAATGTCATCTGGAGCAAAATTCCAAGGCAGATTTCTGCATAATCCTGGATCTCTGCTTCTGCACATTTGGAAAATAAACAATAGAGCAAAATTGCAGAGGAGAATTTCAGCATGACTCTGGAACTATGAGTCTGCACATCTGGAAAATGTCATCTGGAGCAAAATTCCAAGGCAGATTTCCGCATAATCCTGGATCTCTGCTTCTGCACATTTGGAAAATAAACAATAGAGCAAAATTGCAGAGGAGAATTTCAGCATCACTCTGGAACTATGAGTCTGCACATCTGGAAAATGTCAGCTAGAGATAAAATGCAGGGGTAGATTTCAGCATAATCCTGGAACTCTGCTTCTGCACATCTGGAAAATGTCATCTGGAGCGAAATTGCAAGGCAGATTTCAGCATAATCCTGGAAGTCTGCTTCTGCTGATCTGGAAAATGTCATCTGGAGCAAAATTCCAAGGCAGATTTCAGCATAATCCTGGATCTCTGCTTCTGCACATTTGGAAAATAAACAATAGAGCAAAATTGCAGAGGAGAATTTCAGCATCACTCTGGAACTATGAGTCTGCACATCTGGAAAATGTCAGCTAGAGATAAATTGCAGGGGTAGATTTCAGCATAATCCTGGAACTCGGCTTCTGCACATCTGAGAAATGTCATCTGAAGCGAAATTGCAAAGCAGATTTCAGCATAATCCTGGAACTCTGCTTCTGCTGATCTGGAAAATGTCAATCTGGAGCAAAATTCCAAAGCAGATTTCACCATAATCCTGAAACTCTACTTCTGAATATGTGGAAAATGTCACCTAGAGAGAAATTCCAAGGCAGATTTCTCCATAATCCTGGATCTCTGCTTCTGCACATTTGGAAAATAAACAATAGAGTAAAATTGCAGAGGAGAATTTCAGCATCACTCTGGAACTATGAGCCTGCACATCTGGAAAATGTCAGCTAGAGATAAATTGCAGGGGTAGATTTCAGCATAATCCTGGAACTCTGCTTCTACACATCTGGAAAATGTCATCTGGAGCAAAATTCCAAGGCAGATTTCAGCAAAATCCTGAATCTCGGCTTCTGCACATTTGGAAAATAAACAATAGAGTAAAATTGCAGAGGAGATTTTCAGCATCACTCTGGAACTATGAGTCTGCACATCTGGAAAATGTCAGCTAGAGATAAATTGCAGGGGTAGATTTCAGCATAATCCTGGAACTCTGCTTCTGCTGATCTGGAAAATGTCATCTGGAGCGAAATTCCAAGGCAGATTTCAGCATAATCCTGGAACTCTGCTTCTGCACATTTGGAAAATAAACAATAGAGCAAAATTGCAGAGGAGAATTTCAGCATCATTCTGGAACTATGAGTCTGCACATCTGGAAAATGTCAGCTAGAGATAAATTGCAGGGGTAGATTTCAGCATAATCCTGGAACTCGGCTTCTGCACATCTGGAAAATGTCATCTGGAGCGAAATTGCAAGGCAGATTTCAGCATAATCCTGGAACTCTGCTTCTGCTGATCTGGAAAATGTCAATCTGGAGCAAAATTCCAAACCAGATTTCACCATAATCCTGAAACTCTACTTCTGAATATGTTGAAAATGTCACCTAGAGAGAAATTCCAAGGCAGATTTCAGCATAATGCTGGATCTCTGCTTCTGCACATTTGGAAAATAAACAATAGAGCAAAATTGCAGAGGAGAATTTCAGCATCACTCTGGAACTATGAGTCTGCACATCTGGAAAATGCCAGCTAGAGATAAATTGCAAGGCAGATTTCAGCATAATCCTGGAACTCTGCTTCTGCTGATCTGGAAAATGTCATCTGGAGCAAAATTCCAAGGCGGATTTCAGCATAATCCTGGAACTCTGCTTCTGCACATTTGGAAAATAAACAATAGAGCAAAATTGCAGAGGAGAATTTCAGCATCATTCTGAAACTATGAGTCTGCATATCTGGAAAATGTCAGCTAGAGATAAATTGCAGAGGTAGATTTCAGCATAATCCTGGAACTCGGCTTCTGCACATCTGAAAAATGCCATCTGGAGCGAAATTGCAAGGCAGATTTCAGCATAATCCTGGAACTCTGCTTCTGCTGATCTGGAAAATGTCATCTGGAGCAAAATTCCAAGGCAGATTTCAGCATAATCCTGGATCTCTGCTTCTGCACATTTGGAAAATAAACAATAGAGCAAAATTGCAGAGGAGAATTTCAGCATCACTCTGGAACTATGAGTCTGCACATCTGGAAAATGTCAGCTAGAGATAAATTGCAGGGGTAGATTTCAGCATAATCCTGGAACTCGGCTTCTGCACATCTGAAAAATGTCATCTGAAGCGAAATTGCAAAGCAGATTTCAGCATAATCCTGGAACTCTGCTTCTGCTGATCTGGAAAATGTCAATCTGGAGCAAAATTCCAAAGCAGATTTCACCATAATCCTGAAACTCTACTTCTGAATATGTGGAAAATGTCACCTAGAGAGAAATTCCAAGGCAGATTTCTGCATAATCCTGGATCTCTGCTTCTGCACATTTGGAAAATAAACAATAGAGTAAAATTGCAGAGGAGAATTTCAGCATCACTCTGGAACTATGACTCTGCACATCTGGAAAATGTCAGCTAGAGATAAGTTGCAGGGGTAGATTTCAGCATAATCCTGGAACTCTGCTTCTGCACATCTGGAAAATGTCATCTGGAGCGAAATTGCAAGGCAGATTTCAGCATAATCCTTGAACTCTGCTTCTGCTGATCTGGAAAATGTCATCTGGAGCAAAATTCCAAGGCGGATTTCAGCATAATCCTGGATCTCTGCTTCTGCACATTTGGAAAATAAACAATAGAGCAAAATTGCAGAGGAGAATTTCAGCATCACTCTGGAACTGTGAGTCTGCACATCTGGAAAATGTCAGCTAGAGATAAATTGCAGGGGTAGATTTCAGCATAATCCTGGAACTCTGCTTCTGCACATCTGGAAAATGTCATCTGGAGCAAAATCCCAAGGCAGATTTCTGCATAATCCTGGAACTCTGCTTCTGCACATTTGGAAAATAAACAATAGAGCAAAATTGCAGAGGAGAATTTCAACATCATTCTGAAACTATGAGTCTGCACATCTGGAAAATGTCAGCTAGAGATAAATTGCAGGGGTAGATTTCAGCATAATCCTGGAACTCGGCTTCTGCACATCTGAAAAATGTCATCTGGAGCTAAATTGCAAGGCAGATTTCAGCATAATCCTGGAACTCTGCTTCTGCTGATCTGAAATATGTAATCTGGAGCAAAATTCCAAGGCAGATTTCAGCATTATGCTGGATCTCTGCTTCTGCACATTTGGAAAATAAACAATAGAGCAAAATTGCAGAGGAGAATTTCAGCATGACTTTGGAACTATGAGTCTGCACATCTGGAAAATGTCATCTGGAGCAAAATTCCAAGGCAGATTTCGGCATAATCCTGGAACTCGGCTTCAGGACATCTGGAAAATGTCATCTGGAGCAAAATTCCAAGGCAGATTTCTGCATAATCCTGGATCTCTGCTTCTGCACATTTGGAAAATAAACAATAGAGCAAAATTGCAGAGGAGAATTTCAGCATCATTCTGGAACTATGAGTCTGCACATCTGGAAAATGTCAGCTAGAGATAAATTGCAGGGGTAGATTTCAGCATAATTCTGGAACTCTGCTTCTGCTGATCTGGAAAATGTCATCTGGAGCTAAATTGCAAGGCAGATTTCAGCATAATCCTGAAACGCTGCTTCTGCTGATCTGAAAAATGTCATCTGGAGCTAAATTCCAAGGCAGATTTCAGCATAATCCTGGAACTCGGCTTCAGGACATCTGGAAAATGTCATCTGGAGCAAAATTCCAAGGCAGATTTCTGCATAATGCTGGATCTCTGCTTCTGCACATTTGGAAAATAAACAATAGAGCAAAATTGCAGAGGAGAATTTCAGCATCACTCTGGAACTATGAGTCTGCACATCTGGAAAATGTCAGCTAGAGATAAATTGCAGGGGTAGATTTCAGCATAATCCTGGATCTCTGCTTCTGCACATCTGGAAAATGTCGTCTGGAGTAAAATCCCAAGGCAGATTTCAGCATAATGCTGGATTTCTGCTTCTGCACATTTGGAAAATAAACAATAGAGCAAAATTGCAGAGGAGAATTTCAGCATGACTTTGGAACTATGAGTCTGCACATCTGGAAAATGTCATCTGGAGCCAAATTGCAAGGCAGATTTCAGCATAATCCTGGAACTCGGCTTCAGGACATCTGGAAAATGTAATCTGGAGCAAAATTCCAAGGCAGATTTCTGCATAATCCTGGATCTCTGCTTCTGCACATTTGGAAAATAAATAATAGAGCATAATTGTAGAGGAGAATTTCAGCATCACTCTGGAACTATGAGTCTGCACATCTGGAAAATGTCAGCTAGAGATAAATTGCAGGGGTAGATTTCAGCATAATCCTGGATCTCTGCTTCTGCACATCTGGAAAATGACATCTGGAGCAAAATCCCAAGGCAGATTTCAGCATAATCCTGGATCTCTGCTTCTGCACATTTGGAAAATAAACAATAGAGTAAAATTGCAGAGGAGATTTTCAGCATCACTCTGGAACTATGAGTCTGCACATCTGGAAAATGTCAGCTAGAGATAAATTGCAGGGGTAGATTTCAGCATAATCCTGCAACTCTGCTTCTGCACATTTGCAAAATGACATCTGGAGCGAAATTGCAAGGCAGATTTCAGCATAATCCTGGAACTCTGCTTCTGCACATTTGGAAAATAAACAATAGAGCAAATTTGCACAGGAGAATTTCAGCATCACTCTGGAACTATGAGTCTGCACATCTGGAAAATGTCAGCTAGAGATAAATTGCAGAGGTAGATTGCAGCATAATCCTAGAACTCTGCTTCTGCACATTTGGAAAATAAACAATAGAGCAAAATTGCAGAGGACAATTTCAGCATCACTCTGGAACTATGAGTCTGCACATCTGAAAAATGTCATCTGGAGCGAAATTGCAAGGCAGATTTCAGCATAATCCTGGATCTCTGCTTCTGCACATTTGGAAAATAAACAATAGAGTAAAATTGCAGGGGAGATTTTCAGCATCACTCTGGAACTATGAGTCTGCACATCTGGAAAATGTCAGCTAGAGATAAATTGCAGGGGTAGATTTCAGCATAATCCTGCAACTCTGCTTCTGCACATTTGGAAAATGAAATCTGGAGCGAAATTGCAAGGCAGATTTCAGCATAATCCTGGAACTCTGCTTCTGCACATTTGGAAAATAAACAATAGAGCAAATTTGCAGAGGAGAATTTCAGCATCACTCTGGAACTATGAGTCTGCACATCTGGAAAATGTCAGCTAGAGATAAATTGCAGAGGTAGATTTCAGCATAATCCTGGAACTCTGCTTCTGGACATCTGGAAAATGTCATCTGGAGCGAAATTGCAAGGCAGATTTCGGCATAATCCTGGAACTCTGCTTCTGCTGATCTGAAAAATGTCATCTGGAGCAAAATTCCAAGGCAGATTTCAGCATAATTCTGGATCTCTGCTTCTCCACATTTGGAAAATAAACAATAGAGCAAAATTGCAGAGGAGAATTTCAGCATCATTCTGGAACTATGAGTCTGCACATCTGGAAAATGTCAGCTAGAGATAAATTGCAGGGGTAGATTTCAGCATAATCCTGGAATTCTGCTTCTGCTGATCTGGAAAATGTCATCTGGAGCGAAATTGCAAGGCAGATTTCAGCATAATCCTGGAACTCTGCTTCTGCTGATCTGAAATATGTCATCTGGAGCAAAATTCCAAGGCAGATTTCAGCATAATGCTGGATCTCTGCTTCTGCACATCTGGAAAATGTCAGCTAGAGATAAATTGCAGAGGTAGATTGCAGCATAATCCTAGAACTCTGCTTCTGCACATTTGGAAAATAAACAATAGAGCAAAATTGCAGAGGACAATTTCAGCATCACTCTGGAACTATGAGTCTGCACATCTGAAAAATGTCATCTGGAGCGAAATTGCAAGGCAGATTTCAGCATAATCCTGGATCTCTGCTTCTGCACATTTGGAAAATAAACAATAGAGTAAAATTGCAGAGGAGATTTTCAGCATCACTCTGGAACTATGAGTCTGCACATCTGGAAAATGTCAGCTAGAGATAAATTGCAGGGGTAGATTTCAGCATAATCCTGCAACTCTGCTTCTGCACATTTGGAAAATGACATCTGGAGCGAAATTGCAAGGCAGATTTCAGCATAATCCTGGAACTCGGCTTCAGGACATCTGGAAAATGTAATCTGGAGCAAAATTCCAAGGCAGATTTCTGCATAATCCTGGATCTCTGCTTCTGCACATTTGGAAAATAAATAATAGAGCATAATTGTAGAGGAGAATTTCAGCATCACTCTGGAACTATGAGTCTGCACATCTGGAAAATGTCAGCTAGAGATAAATTGCAGGGGTAGATTTCAGCATAATCCTGGATCTCTGCTTCTGCACATCTGGAAAATGACATCTGGAGCAAAATCCCAAGGCAGATTTCAGCATAATCCTGGATCTCTGCTTCTGCACATTTGGAAAATAAACAATAGAGTAAAATTGCAGAGGAGATTTTCAGCATCACTCTGGAACTATGAGTCTGCACATCTGGAAAATGTCAGCTAGAGATAAATTGCAGGGGTAGATTTCAGCATAATCCTGCAACTCTGCTTCTGCACATTTGCAAAATGACATCTGGAGCGAAATTGCAAGGCAGATTTCAGCATAATCCTGGAACTCTGCTTCTGCACATTTGGAAAATAAACAATAGAGCAAATTTGCACAGGAGAATTTCAGCATCACTCTGGAACTATGAGTCTGCACATCTGGAAAATGTCAGCTAGAGATAAATTGCAGAGGTAGATTGCAGCATAATCCTAGAACTCTGCTTCTGCACATTTGGAAAATAAACAATAGAGCAAAATTGCAGAGGACAATTTCAGCATCACTCTGGAACTATGAGTCTGCACATCTGAAAAATGTCATCTGGAGCGAAATTGCAAGGCAGATTTCAGCATAATCCTGGATCTCTGCTTCTGCACATTTGGAAAATAAACAATAGAGTAAAATTGCAGGGGAGATTTTCAGCATCACTCTGGAACTATGAGTCTGCACATCTGGAAAATGTCAGCTAGAGATAAATTGCAGGGGTAGATTTCAGCATAATCCTGCAACTCTGCTTCTGCACATTTGGAAAATGAAATCTGGAGCGAAATTGCAAGGCAGATTTCAGCATAATCCTGGAACTCTGCTTCTGCACATTTGGAAAATAAACAATAGAGCAAATTTGCAGAGGAGAATTTCAGCATCACTCTGGAACTATGAGTCTGCACATCTGGAAAATGTCAGCTAGAGATAAATTGCAGAGGTAGATTTCAGCATAATCCTGGAACTCTGCTTCTGGACATCTGGAAAATGTCATCTGGAGCGAAATTGCAAGGCAGATTTCGGCATAATCCTGGAACTCTGCTTCTGCTGATCTGAAAAATGTCATCTGGAGCAAAATTCCAAGGCAGATTTCAGCATAATTCTGGATCTCTGCTTCTCCACATTTGGAAAATAAACAATAGAGCAAAATTGCAGAGGAGAATTTCAGCATCACTCTGGAACTATGAGTCTGCACATCTGGAAAATGTCATCTGGAGCGAAATTGCAAGGCAGATTTCAGCATAATCCTGAAACGCTGCTTCTGCTGATCTGAAAAATGTCATCTGGAGCTAAATACCAAGGCAGATTTCAGCATAATCCTGGAACTCGGCTTCAGGACATCTGGAAAATGTTATCTGGAGCAAAATTCCAAGGCAGATTTCAGCAAAATCCTGAATCTCGGCTTCTGCACATTTGGAAAATAAACAATAGAGCAAAATTGCAGAGGAGAATTTCAGCATCATTCTGGAACTATGAGTCTGCACATCTGGAAAATGTCAGCTAGAGATAAATTGCAGGGGTAGATTTCAGCATAATCCTGGAATTCTGCTTCTGCTGATCTGGAAAATGTCATCTGGAGCGAAATTGCAAGGCAGATTTCAGCATAATCCTGGAACTCTGCTTCTGCTGATCTGAAATATGTCATCTGGAGCAAAATTCCAAGGCAGATTTCAGCATAATGCTGGATCTCTGCTTCTGCACATCTGGAAAATGTCAGCTAGAGATAAATTGCAGAGGTAGATTGCAGCATAATCCTAGAACTCTGCTTCTGCACATTTGGAAAATAAACAATAGAGCAAAATTGCAGAGGACAATTTCAGCATCACTCTGGAACTATGAGTCTGCACATCTGAAAAATGTCATCTGGAGCGAAATTGCAAGGCAGATTTCAGCATAATCCTGGATCTCTGCTTCTGCACATTTGGAAAATAAACAATAGAGTAAAATTGCAGAGGAGATTTTCAGCATCACTCTGGAACTATGAGTCTGCACATCTGGAAAATGTCAGCTAGAGATAAATTGCAGGGGTAGATTTCAGCATAATCCTGCAACTCTGCTTCTGCACATTTGGAAAATGACATCTGGAGCGAAATTGCAAGGCAGATTTCAGCATAATCCTGGAACTCGGCTTCAGGACATCTGGAAAATGTAATCTGGAGCAAAATTCCAAGGCAGATTTCTGCATAATCCTGGATCTCTGCTTCTGCACATTTGGAAAATAAATAATAGAGCATAATTGTAGAGGAGAATTTCAGCATCACTCTGGAACTATGAGTCTGCACATCTGGAAAATGTCAGCTAGAGATAAATTGCAGGGGTAGATTTCAGCATAATCCTGGATCTCTGCTTCTGCACATCTGGAAAATGACATCTGGAGCAAAATCCCAAGGCAGATTTCAGCATAATCCTGGATCTCTGCTTCTGCACATTTGGAAAATAAACAATAGAGTAAAATTGCAGAGGAGATTTTCAGCATCACTCTGGAACTATGAGTCTGCACATCTGGAAAATGTCAGCTAGAGATAAATTGCAGGGGTAGATTTCAGCATAATCCTGCAACTCTGCTTCTGCACATTTGCAAAATGACATCTGGAGCGAAATTGCAAGGCAGATTTCAGCATAATCCTGGAACTCTGCTTCTGCACATTTGGAAAATAAACAATAGAGCAAATTTGCACAGGAGAATTTCAGCATCACTCTGGAACTATGAGTCTGCACATCTGGAAAATGTCAGCTAGAGATAAATTGCAGAGGTAGATTGCAGCATAATCCTAGAACTCTGCTTCTGCACATTTGGAAAATAAACAATAGAGCAAAATTGCAGAGGACAATTTCAGCATCACTCTGGAACTATGAGTCTGCACATCTGAAAAATGTCATCTGGAGCGAAATTGCAAGGCAGATTTCAGCATAATCCTGGATCTCTGCTTCTGCACATTTGGAAAATAAACAATAGAGTAAAATTGCAGGGGAGATTTTCAGCATCACTCTGGAACTATGAGTCTGCACATCTGGAAAATGTCAGCTAGAGATAAATTGCAGGGGTAGATTTCAGCATAATCCTGCAACTCTGCTTCTGCACATTTGGAAAATGAAATCTGGAGCGAAATTGCAAGGCAGATTTCAGCATAATCCTGGAACTCTGCTTCTGCACATTTGGAAAATAAACAATAGAGCAAATTTGCAGAGGAGAATTTCAGCATCACTCTGGAACTATGAGTCTGCACATCTGGAAAATGTCAGCTAGAGATAAATTGCAGAGGTAGATTTCAGCATAATCCTGGAACTCTGCTTCTGGACATCTGGAAAATGTCATCTGGAGCGAAATTGCAAGGCAGATTTCGGCATAATCCTGGAACTCTGCTTCTGCTGATCTGAAAAATGTCATCTGGAGCAAAATTCCAAGGCAGATTTCAGCATAATTCTGGATCTCTGCTTCTCCACATTTGGAAAATAAACAATAGAGCAAAATTGCAGAGGAGAATTTCAGCATCACTCTGGAACTATGAGTCTGCACATCTGGAAAATGTCATCTGGAGCGAAATTGCAAGGCAGATTTCAGCATAATCCTGAAACGCTGCTTCTGCTGATCTGAAAAATGTCATCTGGAGCTAAATACCAAGGCAGATTTCAGCATAATCCTGGAACTCGGCTTCAGGACATCTGGAAAATGTTATCTGGAGCAAAATTCCAAGGCAGATTTCAGCAAAATCCTGAATCTCGGCTTCTGCACATTTGGAAAATAAACAATAGAGCAAAATTGCAGAGGAGAATTTCAGCATCATTCTGGAACTATGAGTCTGCACATCTGGAAAATGTCAGCTAGAGATAAATTGCAGGGGTAGATTTCAGCATAATCCTGGAATTCTGCTTCTGCTGATCTGGAAAATGTCATCTGGAGCGAAATTGCAAGGCAGATTTCAGCATAATCCTGGAACTCTGCTTCTGCTGATCTGAAATATGTCATCTGGAGCAAAATTCCAAGGCAGATTTCAGCATAATGCTGGATCTCTGCTTCTGCACATCTGGAAAATGTCAGCTAGAGATAAATTGCAGAGGTAGATTGCAGCATAATCCTAGAACTCTGCTTCTGCACATTTGGAAAATAAACAATAGAGCAAAATTGCAGAGGACAATTTCAGCATCACTCTGGAACTATGAGTCTGCACATCTGAAAAATGTCATCTGGAGCGAAATTGCAAGGCAGATTTCAGCATAATCCTGGATCTCTGCTTCTGCACATTTGGAAAATAAACAATAGAGTAAAATTGCAGAGGAGATTTTCAGCATCACTCTGGAACTATGAGTCTGCACATCTGGAAAATGTCAGCTAGAGATAAA
Organism: Pituophis catenifer annectens; assembly: GCF_029215685.1. Lineage (NCBI taxonomy): Eukaryota > Metazoa > Chordata > Lepidosauria > Squamata > Colubridae > Pituophis > Pituophis catenifer. Next base: position 47,255,936 of record NW_027256885.1, read on the forward strand.
TTGCAGGGGTAGATTTCAGCATAATCCTGCAACTCTGCTTCTGCACATTTGGAAAATGACATCTGGAGCGAAATTGCAAGGCAGATTTCAGCATAATCCTGGAACTCTGCTTCTGCACATTTGGAAAATAAACAATAGAGCAAATTTGCAGAGGAGAATTTCAGCATCACTCTGGAACTATGAGTCTGCACATCTGGAAAATGTCAGCTAGAGATAAATTGCAGAGGTAGATTGCAGCATAATCCTAGAACTCTGCTTCTGCACATTTGGAAAATAAACAATAGAGCAAAATTGCAGAGGACAATTTCAGCATCACTCTGGCACTATGAGTCTGCACATCTGAAAAATGTCATCTGGAGCGAAATTGCAAGGCAGATTTCAGCATAATCCTGGAACTCTGCTTCTGCTGATCTGGAAAATGTCATCTGGAGCAAAATTCCAAGGCAGATTTCAGCATAATCCTGGATCTCTGCTTCTGCACATTTGGAAAATAAACAATAGAGTAAAATTGCAGAGGAGATTTTCAGCATCACTCTGGAACTATGAGTCTGCACATCTGGAAAATGTCAGCTAGAGATAAATTGCAGGGGTAGATTTCAGCATAATCCTGGAACTCTGCTTCTGGACATCTGGAAAATGTCATCTGGAGCGAAATTGCAAGGCAGATTTCGGCATAATCCTGGAACTCTGCTTCTGCTGATCTGAAAAATGTCATCTGGAGCAAAATTCCAAGGCAGATTTCAGCATAATCCTGGATCTCTGCTTCTGCACATTTGGAAAATAAACAATAGAGCAAAATTGCAGAGGAGAATTTCAGCATCACTCTAGAACTATGAGTCTGCACATCTGGAAAATGTCAGCTAGAGATAAATTGCAGGGGTAGATTTCAGCATAATCCTGGAACTCTGCTTCTGCACATCTGGAAAATGTCATCTGGAGCGAAATTGCAAGGCAGATTTCAGCATAATCCTGGAACTCTGCTTCTGCTGATCTGGAAAATGTCATCTGGAGCAAAATTCCAAGGCAGATTTCAGCATAATTCTGGATCTCTGCTTCTCCACATTTGGAAAATAAACAATAGAGCAAAATTGCAGAGGAGAATTTCAGCATCACTCTGGAACTATGAGTCTGCACATCTGGAAAATGTCATCTGGAGCGAAATTGCAAGGCAGATTTCAGCATAATCCTGAAACGCTGCTTCTGCTGATCTGAAAAATGTCATCTGGAGCTAAATACCAAGGCAGATTTCAGCATAATCCTGGAACTCGGCTTCAGGACATCTGGAAAATGTTATCTGGAGCAAAATTCCAAGGCAGATTTCAGCAAAATCCTGAATCTCGGCTTCTGCACATTTGGAAAATAAACAATAGAGCAAAATTGCAGAGGAGAATTTCAGCATCATTCTGGAACTATGAGTCTGCACATCTGGAAAATGTCAGCTAGAGATAAATTGCAGGGGTATATTTCAGCATAATCCTGGAATTCTGCTTCTGCTGATCTGGAAAATGTCATCTGGAGCGAAATTGCAAGGCAGATTTCAGCATAATCCTGGAACTCTGCTTCTGCTGATCTGAAATATGTCATCTGGAGCAAAATTCCAAGGCAGATTTCAGCATAATGCTGGATCTCTGCTTCTGCACATTTGGAAAATAAACAATAGAGCAAAATTGCAGAGGAGAATTTCAGCATGACTTTGGAACTATGAGTCTGCAAATCTGGAAAATGTCATCTGGAGCGAAATTGCAAGGCAGATTTCAGCATAATCCTGAAACGCTGCTTCTGCTGATCTGAAAAATGTCATCTGGAGCTAAATTCCAAGGCAGATTTCAGCATAATCCTGGAACTCGGCTTCAGGACATCTGGAAAATGTCATCTGGAGCAAAATTCCAAGGCAGATTTCTGCATAATCCTGGATCTCTGCTTCTGCACATTTGGAAAATAAACAATAGAGCAAAATTGTAGAGGAGAATTTCAGCATCACTCTGGAACTATGAGTCTGCACATCTGAAAAATGTCATCTGGAGCGAAATTGCAAGGCAGATTTCAGCATAATCCTGGATCTCTGCTTCTGCACATTTGGAAAATAAACAATAGAGTAAAATTGCAGAGGAGATTTTCAGCATCACTCTGGAACTATGAGTCTGCACATCTGGAAAATGTCAGCTAGAGATAAATTGCAGGGGTAGATTTCAGCATAATCCTGCAACTCTGCTTCTGCACATTTGGAAAATGACATCTGGAGCGAAATTGCAAGGCAGATTTCAGCATAATCCTGGAACTCTGCTTCTGCACATTTGGAAAATAAACAATAGAGCAAATTTGCAGAGGAGAATTTCAGCATCACTCTGGAACTATGAGTCTGCACATCTGGAAAATGTCATCTGGAGCGAAATTGCAAGGCAGATTTCAGCATAATCCTGAAACGCTGCTTCTGCTGATCTGAAAAATGTCATCTGGAGCTAAATACCAAGGCAGATTTCAGCATAATCCTGGAACTCGGCTTCAGGACATCTGGAAAATGTTATCTGGAGCAAAATTCCAAGGCAGATTTCAGCAAAATCCTGAATCTCGGCTTCTGCACATTTGGAAAATAAACAATAGAGCAAAATTGCAGAGGAGAATTTCAGCATCATTCTGGAACTATGAGTCTGCACATCTGGAAAATGTCAGCTAGAGATAAATTGCAGGGGTAGATTTCAGCATAATCCTGGAATTCTGCTTCTGCTGATCTGGAAAATGTCATCTGGAGCGAAATTGCAAGGCAGATTTCAGCATAATCCTGGAACTCTGCTTCTGCTGATCTGAAATATGTCATCTGGAGCAAAATTCCAAGGCAGATTTCAGCATAATGCTGGATCTCTGCTTCTGCACATCTGGAAAATGTCAGCTAGAGATAAATTGCAGAGGTAGATTGCAGCATAATCCTAGAACTCTGCTTCTGCACATTTGGAAAATAAACAATAGAGCAAAATTGCAGAGGACAATTTCAGCATCACTCTGGAACTATGAGTCTGCACATCTGAAAAATGTCATCTGGAGCGAAATTGCAAGGCAGATTTCAGCATAATCCTGGATCTCTGCTTCTGCACATTTGGAAAATAAACAATAGAGTAAAATTGCAGAGGAGATTTTCAGCATCACTCTGGAACTATGAGTCTGCACATCTGGAAAATGTCAGCTAGAGATAAATTGCAGGGGTAGATTTCAGCATAATCCTGCAACTCTGCTTCTGCACATTTGGAAAATGACATCTGGAGCGAAATTGCAAGGCAGATTTCAGCATAATCCTGGAACTCTGCTTCTGCACATTTGGAAAATAAACAATAGAGCAAATTTGCAGAGGAGAATTTCAGCATCACTCTGGAACTATGAGTCTGCACATCTGGAAAATGTCAGCTAGAGATAAATTGCAGAGGTAGATTGCAGCATAATCCTAGAACTCTGCTTCTGCACATTTGGAAAATAAACAATAGAGCAAAATTGCAGAGGACAATTTCAGCATCACTCTGGAACTATGAGTCTGCACATCTGAAAAATGTCATCTGGAGCGAAATTGCAAGGCAGATTTCAGCATAATCCTGGAACTCTGCTTCTGCTGATCTGGAAAATGTCATCTGGAGCAAAATTCCAAGGCAGATTTCAGCATAATCCTGGATCTCTGCTTCTGCACATTTGGAAAATAAACAATAGAGTAAAATTGCAGAGGAGATTTTCAGCATCACTCTGGAACTATGAGTCTGCACATCTGGAAAATGTCAGCTAGAGATAAATTGCAGGGGTAGATTTCAGCATAATCCTGGAACTCTGCTTCTGGACATCTGGAAAATGTCATCTGGAGCGAAATTGCAAGGCAGATTTCGGCATAATCCTGGAACTCTGCTTCTGCTGATCTGAAAAATGTCATCTGGAGCAAAATTCCAAGGCAGATTTCAGCATAATCCTGGATCTCTGCTTCTGCACATTTGGAAAATAAACAATAGAGCAAAATTGCAGAGGAGAATTTCAGCATCACTCTAGAACTATGAGTCTGCACATCTGGAAAATGTCAGCTAGAGATAAATTGCAGGGGTAGATTTCAGCATAATCCTGGAACTCTGCTTCTGGACATCTGGAAAATGTCATCTGGAGCGAAATTGCAAGGCAGATTTCGGCATAATCCTGGAACTCTGCTTCTGCTGATCTGAAAAATGTCATCTGGAGCAAAATTCCAAGGCAGATTTCAGCATAATCCTGGATCTCTGCTTCTGCACATTTGGAAAATAAACAATAGAGCAAAATTGCAGAGGAGAATTTCAGCATCACTCTAGAACTATGAGTCTGCACATCTGGAAAATGTCAGCTAGAGATAAATTGCAGGGGTAGATTTCAGCATAATCCTGGAACTCTGCTTCTGCACATCTGGAAAATGTCATCTGGAGCGAAATTGCAAGGCAGATTTCAGCATAATCCTGGAACTCTGCTTCTGCTGATCTGGAAAATGTCATCTGGAGCAAAATTCCAAGGCAGATTTCAGCATAATTCTGGATCTCTGCTTCTCCACATTTGGAAAATAAACAATAGAGCAAAATTGCAGAGGAGAATTTCAGCATCACTCTGGAACTATGAGTCTGCACATCTGGAAAATGTCATCTGGAGCGAAATTGCAAGGCAGATTTCAGCATAATCCTGAAACGCTGCTTCTGTTGATCTGAAATATGTCATCTGGAGCAAAATTCCAAGGCAGATTTCAGCATAATGCTGGATCTCTGCTTCTGCACATCTGGAAAATGTCAGCTAGAGATAAATTGCAGAGGTAGATTGCAGCATAATCCTAGAACTCTGCTTCTGCACATTTGGAAAATAAACAATAGAGCAAAATTGCAGAGGACAATTTCAGCATCACTCTGGAACTATGAGTCTGCACATCTGAAAAATGTCATCTGGAGCGAAATTGCAAGGCAGATTTCAGCATAATCCTGGATCTCTGCTTCTGCACATTTGGAAAATAAACAATAGAGTAAAATTGCAGAGGAGAATTTCAGCATCACTCTGGAACTATGAGTCTGCACATCTGGAAAATGTCATCTGGAGCGAAATTGCAAGGCAGATTTCAGCATAATCCTGAAACGCTGCTTCTGCTGATCTGAAAAATGTCATCTGGAGCTAAATACCAAGGCAGATTTCAGCATAATCCTGGAACTCGGCTTCAGGACATCTGGAAAATGTTATCTGGAGCAAAATTCCAAGGCAGATTTCAGCAAAATCCTGAATCTCGGCTTCTGCACATTTGGAAAATAAACAATAGAGCAAAATTGCAGAGGAGAATTTCAGCATCATTCTGGAACTATGAGTCTGCACATCTGGAAAATGTCAGCTAGAGATAAATTGCAGGGGTAGATTTCAGCATAATCCTGGAATTCTGCTTCTGCTGATCTGGAAAATGTCATCTGGAGCGAAATTGCAAGGCAGATTTCAGCATAATCCTGGAACTCTGCTTCTGCTGATCTGAAATATGTCATCTGGAGCAAAATTCCAAGGCAGATTTCAGCATAATGCTGGATCTCTGCTTCTGCACATTTGGAAAATAAACAATAGAGCAAAATTGCAGAGGAGAATTTCAGCATGACTTTGGAACTATGAGTCTGCAAATCTGGAAAATGTCATCTGGAGCGAAATTGCAAGGCAGATTTCAGCATAATCCTGAAACGCTGCTTCTGCTGATCTGAAAAATGTCATCTGGAGCTAAATTCCAAGGCAGATTTCAGCATAATCCTGGAACTCGGCTTCAGGACATCTGGAAAATGTCATCTGGAGCAAAATTCCAAGGCAGATTTCTGCATAATCCTGGATCTCTGCTTCTGCACATTTGGAAAATAAACAATAGAGCAAAATTGTAGAGGAGAATTTCAGCATCACTCTGGAACTATGAGTCTGCACATCTGAAAAATGTCATCTGGAGCGAAATTGCAAGGCAGATTTCAGCATAATCCTGGATCTCTGCTTCTGCACATTTGGAAAATAAACAATAGAGTAAAATTGCAGAGGAGATTTTCAGCATCACTCTGGAACTATGAGTCTGCACATCTGGAAAATGTCAGCTAGAGATAAATTGCAGGGGTAGATTTCAGCATAATCCTGCAACTCTGCTTCTGCACATTTGGAAAATGACATCTGGAGCGAAATTGCAAGGCAGATTTCAGCATAATCCTGGAACTCTGCTTCTGCACATTTGGAAAATAAACAATAGAGCAAAATTGCAGAGGAGAATTTCAGCATCACTCTGGAACTATGAGTCTGCACATCTGGAAAATGTCATCTGGAGCGAAATTGCAAGGCAGATTTCAGCATAATCCTGAAACGCTGCTTCTGCTGATCTGAAAAATGTCATCTGGAGCTAAATACCAAGGCAGATTTCAGCATAATCCTGGAACTCGGCTTCAGGACATCTGGAAAATGTTATCTGGAGCAAAATTCCAAGGCAGATTTCAGCAAAATCCTGAATCTCGGCTTCTGCACATTTGGAAAATAAACAATAGAGCAAAATTGCAGAGGAGAATTTCAGCATCATTCTGGAACTATGAGTCTGCACATCTGGAAAATGTCAGCTAGAGATAAATTGCAGGGGTAGATTTCAGCATAATCCTGGAATTCTGCTTCTGCTGATCTGGAAAATGTCATCTGGAGCGAAATTGCAAGGCAGATTTCAGCATAATCCTGGAACTCTGCTTCTGCTGATCTGAAATATGTCATCTGGAGCAAAATTCCAAGGCAGATTTCAGCATAATGCTGGATCTCTGCTTCTGCACATCTGGAAAATGTCAGCTAGAGATAAATTGCAGAGGTAGATTGCAGCATAATCCTAGAACTCTGCTTCTGCACATTTGGAAAATAAACAATAGAGCAAAATTGCAGAGGACAATTTCAGCATCACTCTGGAACTATGAGTCTGCACATCTGAAAAATGTCATCTGGAGCGAAATTGCAAGGCAGATTTCAGCATAATCCTGGATCTCTGCTTCTGCACATTTGGAAAATAAACAATAGAGTAAAATTGCAGAGGAGATTTTCAGCATCACTCTGGAACTATGAGTCTGCACATCTGGAAAATGTCAGCTAGAGATAAATTGCAGGGGTAGATTTCAGCATAATCCTGCAACTCTGCTTCTGCACATTTGGAAAATGACATCTGGAGCGAAATTGCAAGGCAGATTTCAGCATAATCCTGGAACTCTGCTTCTGCACATTTGGAAAATAAACAATAGAGCAAATTTGCAGAGGAGAATTTCAGCATCACTCTGGAACTATGAGTCTGCACATCTGGAAAATGTCAGCTAGAGATAAATTGCAGAGGTAGATTGCAGCATAATCCTAGAACTCTGCTTCTGCACATTTGGAAAATAAACAATAGAGCAAAATTGCAGAGGACAATTTCAGCATCACTCTGGAACTATGAGTCTGCACATCTGAAAAATGTCATCTGGAGCGAAATTGCAAGGCAGATTTCAGCATAATCCTGGAACTCTGCTTCTGCTGATCTGGAAAATGTCATCTGGAGCAAAATTCCAAGGCAGATTTCAGCATAATCCTGGATCTCTGCTTCTGCACATTTGGAAAATAAACAATAGAGTAAAATTGCAGAGGAGATTTTCAGCATCACTCTGGAACTATGAGTCTGCACATCTGGAAAATGTCAGCTAGAGATAAATTGCAGGGGTAGATTTCAGCATAATCCTGGAACTCTGCTTCTGGACATCTGGAAAATGTCATCTGGAGCGAAATTGCAAGGCAGATTTCGGCATAATCCTGGAACTCTGCTTCTGCTGATCTGAAAAATGTCATCTGGAGCAAAATTCCAAGGCAGATTTCAGCATAATCCTGGATCTCTGCTTCTGCACATTTGGAAAATAAACAATAGAGCAAAATTGCAGAGGAGAATTTCAGCATCACTCTAGAACTATGAGTCTGCACATCTGGAAAATGTCAGCTAGAGATAAATTGCAGGGGTAGATTTCAGCATAATCCTGGAACTCTGCTTCTGCACATCTGGAAAATGTCATCTGGAGCGAAATTGCAAGGCAGATTTCAGCATAATCCTGGAACTCTGCTTCTGCTGATCTGGAAAATGTCATCTGGAGCAAAATTCCAAGGCAGATTTCAGCATAATTCTGGATCTCTGCTTCTCCACATTTGGAAAATAAACAATAGAGCAAAATTGCAGAGGAGAATTTCAGCATCACTCTGGAACTATGAGTCTGCACATCTGGAAAATGTCATCTGGAGCGAAATTGCAAGGCAGATTTCAGCATAATCCTGAAACGCTGCTTCTGCTGATCTGAAAAATGTCATCTGGAGCTAAATACCAAGGCAGATTTCAGCATAATCCTGGAACTCGGCTTCAGGACATCTGGAAAATGTTATCTGGAGCAAAATTCCAAGGCAGATTTCAGCAAAATCCTGAATCTCGGCTTCTGCACATTTGGAAAATAAACAATAGAGCAAAATTGCAGAGGAGAATTTCAGCATCATTCTGGAACTATGAGTCTGCACATCTGGAAAATGTCAGCTAGAGATAAATTGCAGGGGTAGATTTCAGCATAATCCTGGAATTCTGCTTCTGCTGATCTGGAAAATGTCATCTGGAGCGAAATTGCAAGGCAGATTTCAGCATAATCCTGGAACTCTGCTTCTGCTGATCTGAAATATGTCATCTGGAGCAAAATTCCAAGGCAGATTTCAGCATAATGCTGGATCTCTGCTTCTGCACATTTGGAAAATAAACAATAGAGCAAAATTGCAGAGGAGAATTTCAGCATGACTTTGGAACTATGAGTCTGCAAATCTGGAAAATGTCATCTGGAGCGAAATTGCAAGGCAGATTTCAGCATAATCCTGAAACGCTGCTTCTGCTGATCTGAAAAATGTCATCTGGAGCTAAATTCCAAGGCAGATTTCAGCATAATCCTGGAACTCGGCTTCAGGACATCTGGAAAATGTCATCTGGAGCAAAATTCCAAGGCAGATTTCTGCATAATCCTGGATCTCTGCTTCTGCACATTTGGAAAATAAACAATAGAGCAAAATTGTAGAGGAGAATTTCAGCATCACTCTGGAACTATGAGTCTGCACATCTGAAAAATGTCATCTGGAGCGAAATTGCAAGGCAGATTTCAGCATAATCCTGGATCTCTGCTTCTGCACATTTGGAAAATAAACAATAGAGTAAAATTGCAGAGGAGATTTTCAGCATCACTCTGGAACTATGAGTCTGCACATCTGGAAAATGTCAGCTAGAGATAAATTGCAGGGGTAGATTTCAGCATAATCCTGCAACTCTGCTTCTGCACATTTGGAAAATGACATCTGGAGCGAAATTGCAAGGCAGATTTCAGCATAATCCTGGAACTCTGCTTCTGCACATTTGGAAAATAAACAATAGAGCAAATTTGCAGAGGAGAATTTCAGCATCACTCTGGAACTATGAGTCTGCACATCTGGAAAATGTCAGCTAGAGATAAATTGCAGAGGTAGATTGCAGCATAATCCTAGAACTCTGCTTCTGCACATTTGGAAAATAAACAATAGAGCAAAATTGCAGAGGACAATTTCAGCATCACTCTGGAACTATGAGTCTGCAATTCTGAAAAATGTCATCTGGAGCGAAATTGCAAGGCAGATTTCAGCATAATCCTGGAACTCTGCTTCTGCTGATCTGGAAAATGTCATCTGGAGCAAAATTCCAAGGCAGATTTCAGCATAATCCTGGATCTCTGCTTCTGCACATTTGGAAAATAAACAATAGAGTAAAATTGCAGAGGAGATTTTCAGCATCACTCTGGAACTATGAGTCTGCACATCTGGAAAATGTCAGCTAGAGATAAATTGCAGGGGTAGATTTCAGCATAATCCTGGAACTCTGCTTCTGGACATCTGGAAAATGTCATCTGGAGCGAAATTGCAAGGCAGATTTCGGCATAATCCTGGAACTCTGCTTCTGCTGATCTGAAAAATGTCATCTGGAGCAAAATTCCAAGGCAGATTTCAGCATAATCCTGGATCTCTGCTTCTGCACATTTGGAAAATAAACAATAGAGCAAAATTGCAGAGGAGAATTTCAGCATCACTCTAGAACTATGAGTCTGCACATCTGGAAAATGTCAGCTAGAGATAAATTGCAGGGGTAGATTTCAGCATAATCCTGGAACTCTGCTTCTGCACATCTGGAAAATGTCATCTGGAGCGAAATTGCAAGGCAGATTTCAGCATAATCCTGGAACTCTGCTTCTGCTGATCTGGAAAATGTCATCTGGAGCAAAATTCCAAGGCAGATTTCAGCATAATTCTGGATCTCTGCTTCTCCACATTTGGAAAATAAACAATAGAGCAAAATTGCAGAGGAGAATTTCAGCATCACTCTGGAACTATGAGTCTGCACATCTGGAAAATGTCATCTGGAGCGAAATTGCAAGGCAGATTTCAGCATAATCCTGAAACGCTGCTTCTGCTGATCTGAAAAATGTCATCTGGAGCTAAATACCAATGCAGATTTCAGCATAATCCTGGAACTCGGCTTCAGGACATCTGGAAAATGTTATCTGGAGCAAAATTCCAAGGCAGATTTCAGCAAAATCCTGAATCTCGGCTTCTGCACATTTGGAAAATAAACAATAGAGCAAAATTGCAGAGGAGAATTTCAGCATCATTTTGGAACTATGAGTCTGCACATCTGGAAAATGTCAGCTAGAGATAAATTGCAGGGGTAGATTTCAGCATAATCCTGGAATTCTGCTTCTGCTGATCTGGAAAATGTCATCTGGAGCGAAATTGCAAGGCAGATTTCAGCATAATCCTGGAACTCTGCTTCTGCTGATCTGAAATATGTCATCTGGAGCAAAATTCCAAGGCAGATTTCAGCATAATGCTGGATCTCTGCTTCTGCACATTTGGAAAATAAACAATAGAGCAAAATTGCAGAGGAGAATTTCAGCATGACTTTGGAACTATGAGTCTGCAAATCTGGAAAATGTCATCTGGAGCGAAATTGCAAGGCAGATTTCAGCATAATCCTGAAACGCTGCTTCTGCTGATCTGAAAAATGTCATCTGGAGCTAAATTCCAAGGCAGATTTCAGCATAATCCTGGAACTCGGCTTCAGGACATCTGGAAAATGTCATCTGGAGCAAAATTCCAAGGCAGATTTCTGCATAATCCTGGATCTCTGCTTCTGCACATTTGGAAAATAAACAATAGAGCAAAATTGTAGAGGAGAATTTCAGCATCACTCTGGAACTATGAGTCTGCACATCTGGAAAATGTCAGCTAGAGATAAATTGCAGGGGTAGATTTCAGCATAATCCTGGATCTCTGCTTCTGCTGATCTGAAAAATGTCATCTGGAGCTAAATTCCAAGGCAGATTTCAGCATAATCCTGGAACTCGGCTTCAGGACATCTGGAAAATGTCATCTGGAGCAAAATTCCAAGGCAGATTTCTGCATAATCCTGGATCTCTGCTTCTGCACATTTGGAAAATAAACAATAGAGCAAAATTGTAGAGGAGAATTTCAGCATCACTCTGGAACTATGAGTCTGCACATCTGGAAAATGTCAGCTAGAGATAAATTGCAGGGGTAGATTTCAGCATAATCCTGGATCTCTGCTTCTGCACATCTGGAAAATGTCATCTGGAGCAAAATCCCAAGGCAGATTTCAGCATAATCCTGGATCTCTGCTTCTGCACATTTGGAAAATAAACAATAGAGTAAAATTGCAGAGGGGATTTTCAGCATCACTCTGGAACTATGAGTCTGCACATCTGGAAAATGTCAGCTAGAGATAAATTGCAGGGGTAGATTTCAGCATAATCCTGCAACTCTGCTTCTTCCCATTTGGAAAATGACATCTGGAGCGAAATTGCAAGGCAGATTTCAGCATAATCCTGGAACTCTGCTTCTGCACATTTGGAAAATAAACAATAGAGCAAATTTGCAGAGGAGAATTTCAGCATCACTCTGGAACTATGAGTCTGCACATCTGGAAAATGTCATCTGGAGCAAAATTGCAAGGCAGATTTCAGCATAATCCTGGAACTCTGCTTCTGCTGATCTGGAAAATGTCATCTGGAGCAAAATTCCAAGGCAGATTTCAGCATAATCCTGGATCTCTGCTTCTGCACATTTGGAAAATAAACAATAGAGCAAAATTGCAGAGGAGAATTTCAGCATCACTCTAGAACTATGAGTCTGCACATCTGGAAAATGTCAGCTAGAGATAAATTGCAGGGGTAGATTTCAGCATAATCCTGGAACTCTGCTTCTGAACATCTGGAAAATGTCATCTGGAGCGAAATTGCAAGGCAGATTTCAGCATAATCCTGGAACTCTGCTTCTGCTGATCTGGAAAATGTCATCTGGAGCAAAATTCCAAGGCAGATTTCAGCATAATGCTGGATCTCTGCTTCTCCACATTTGGAAAATAAACAATAGAGCAAAATTGCAGAGGAGAATTTCAGCATCACTCTGGAACTATGAGTCTGCACATCTGGAAAATGTCATCTGGAGCGAAATTGCAAGGCAGATTTCAGCATAATCCTGAAACGCTGCTTCTGCTGATCTGGAAAATGTCAATCTGGAGCAAAATTCCAAAGCAGATTTCACCATAATCCTGAAACTCTACTTCTGAATATGTGGACAATGTCACCTAGAGAGAAATTCCAAGGCAGATTTCTGCATAATCCTGGATCTCTGCTTCTGCACATTTGGAAAATAAACAATAGAGCAAAATTGCAGAGGAGAATTTCAGCATGACTCTGGAACTATGAGTCTGCACATCTGGAAAATGTCAGCTAGAGATAAATTGCAGGGGTAGATTTCAGCATAATCCTGGAACTCTGCTTCTGGACATCTGGAAAATGTCATCTGGAGCGAAATTGCAAGGCAGATTTCAGCATAATCCTGGAACTTTGCTTCTGCTGATCTGAAATATGTCATCTGGAGCAAAATTCCAAGGCAGATTTCAGCATAATGCTGGATCTCTGCTTCTGCACATTTGGAAAATAAACAATAGAGCAAAATTGCAGAGGAGAATTTCAGCATGACTTTGGAACTATGAGTCTGCAAATCTGGAAAATGTCATCTGGAGCGAAATTGCAAGGCAGATTTCAGCATAATCCTGAAACGCTGCTTCTGCTGATCTGAAAAATGACATCTGGTGCGAAATTGCAAGGCAGATTTCAGCATAATCCTGGAACTCGGCTTCAGGACATCTGGAAAATGTTATCTGGAGCAAAATTCCAAGGCAGATTTCTGCAAAATCCTGAATCTCGGCTTCTGCACATTTGGAAAATAAACAATAGAGCAAAATTGCAGAGGAGAATTTCAGCATCATTCTGGAACTATGAGTCTGCACATCTGGAAAATGTCAGCTAGAGATAAATTGCAGGGGTAGATTTCAGCATAATCCTGGAATTCTGCTTCTGCTGATCTGAAAAATGACATCTGGTGCGAAATTGCAAGGCAGATTTCAGCATAATCCTGGAACTCTGCTTCTGCACATTTGGAAAATAAACAATAGAGCAAATTTGCAGAGGAGAATTTCAGCATCACTCTGGAACTATGAGTCTGCACATCTGGAAAATGTCAGCTAGAGATAAATTGCAGAGGTAGATTGCAGCATAATCCTAGAACTCTGCTTCTGCACATTTGGAAAATAAACAATAGAGCAAAATTGCAGAGGACAATTTCAGCATGACTCTGGAACTATGAGTCTGCACATCTGAAAAATGTCATCTGGAGCAAAATTGCAAGGCAGATTTCAGCATAATCCTGGAACTCTGCTTCTGCTGATCTGGAAAATGTCATCTGGAGCAAAATTCCAAGGCAGATTTCAGCATAATCCTGGATCTCTGCTTCTGCACATTTGTAAAATAAACAATAGAGCAAAATTGCAGAGGAGAATTTCAGCATCATTCTAGAACTATGAGTCTGCACATCTGGAAAATGTCAGCTAGAGATAAATTGCAGGGGTAGATTTCAGCATAATCCTGGAACTCTGCTTCTGCACATCTGGAAAATGTCATCTGGAGCAAAATCCCAAGGCAGATTTCAGCATAATCCTGGATCTCTGCTTCTCCACATTTGGAAAATAAACAATAGAGCAAAATTGCAGAGGAGAATTTCAGCATCACTCTGGAACTATGAGTCTGCACATCTGGAAAATGTCATCTGGAGCGAAATTGCAAGGCAGATTTCAGCATAATCCTGAAACGCTGCTTCTGCTGATCTGAAAAATGTCATCTGGAGCTAAATACCAAGGCAGATTTCAGCATAATCCTGGAACTCGGCTTCAGGACATCTGGAAAATGTTATCTGGAGCAAAATTCCAAGGCAGATTTCAGCAAAATCCTGAATCTCGGCTTCTGCACATTTGGAAAATAAACAATAGAGCAAATTTGCAGAGGAGAATTTCAGCATGACTTTGGAACTATGAGTCTGCACATCTGGAAACTGTCATCTGGAGCGAAATTGCAAGGCAGATTTCAGAATAATCCTGAAACGCTGCTTCTGCTGATCTGAAAAATGTCATCTGGAGCTAAATTCCAAGGCAGATTTCAGCATAATCCTGGAACTCGGCTTCAGGACATCTGGAAAATGTCATCTGGAGCAAAATTCCAAGGCAGATTTCTGCATAATCCTGGATCTCTGCTTCTGCACATTTGGAAAATAAACAATAGAGCAAAATTGGAGAGGAGAATTTCAGCATCACTCTGGAACTATGAGTCTGCACATCTGGAAAATGTCAGCTAGAGATAAATTGCAGGGGTAGATTTCAGCATAATCCTGGATCTCTGCTTCTGCACATCTGGAAAATGTCATCTGGAGCAAAATCCCAAGGCAGATTTCAGAATAATCCTGGAACTCGGCTTCAGGACATCTGGAAAATGTTATCTGGAGCAAAATTCCAAGGCAGATTTCAGCAAAATCCTGAATCTCGGCTTCTGCACATTTGGAAAATAAACAATAGAGCAAAATTGCAGAGGAGAATTTCAGCATCATTCTGGAACTATGAGTCTGCACATCTGGAAAATGTCATCTGGAGCTAAATTCCAAGGCAGATTTCAGCATAATCCTGGAACTCGGCTTCAGGACATCTGGAAAATGTCATCTGGAGCAAAATTCCAAGGCAGATTTCTGCATAATCCTGGATCTCTGCTTCTGCACATTTGGAAAATAAACAATAGAGCAAAATTGGAGAGGAGAATTTCAGCATCACTCTGGAACTATGAGTCTGCACATCTGGAAAATGTCAGCTAGAGATAAATTGCAGGGGTAGATTTCAGCATAATCCTGGATCTCTGCTTCTGCACATCTGGAAAATGTCATCTGGAGCAAAATCCCAAGGCAGATTTCAGAATAATCCTGGAACTCGGCTTCAGGACATCTGGAAAATGTTATCTGGAGCAAAATTCCAAGGCAGATTTCAGCAAAATCCTGAATCTCGGCTTCTGCACATTTGGAAAATAAACAATAGAGCAAAATTGCAGAGGAGAATTTCAGCATCATTCTGGAACTATGAGTCTGCACATCTGGAAAATGTCATCTGGAGCAAAATTGCAAGGCAGATTTCAGAATAATCCTGAAACGCTGCTTCTACTGATCTGAAAAATGTCATCTGGAGCTAAATTCCAAGGCAGATTTCAGCATAATCCTGGAACTCGGCTTCAGGACATCTGGAAAATGTCATCTGGAGCAAAATTCCAAGGCAGATTTCTGCATAAACCTGGATCTCTGCTTCTGCACATTTGGAAAATGTCATCTGGAGCAAAATCCCAAGGCAGATTTCAGCATAATGCTGGATTTCTGCTTCTGCACATTTGGAAAATAAACAATAGAGCAAACTTGCAGAGGAGAATTTCAGCATGACTTTGGAACTATGAGTCTGCACATCTGGAAAATGTCATCTGGAGCGAAATTGCAAGGCAGATTTCAGAATAATCCTGAAACGCTGCTTCTGCTGATCTGAAAAATGTCATCTGGAGCTAAATTCCAAGGCAGATTTCAGCATAATCCTGGAACTCGGCTTCAGGACATCTGGAAAATGTCATCTGGAGCAAAATTCCAAGGCAGATTTCTGCATAATCCTGGATCTCTGCTTCTGCACATTTGGAAAATAAACAATAGAGCAAAATTGTAGA
This sequence comes from Pituophis catenifer annectens, assembly GCF_029215685.1. Taxonomy (NCBI): domain Eukaryota; kingdom Metazoa; phylum Chordata; class Lepidosauria; order Squamata; family Colubridae; genus Pituophis; species Pituophis catenifer. The sequence continues at coordinate 47,272,102 of NW_027256885.1, forward strand.
GGAGAATTTCAGCATCACTCTGGAACTATGAGTCTGCACATCTGGAAAATGTCAGCTAGAGATAAATTGCAGGGGTAGATTTCAGCATAATCCTGGATCTCTGCTTCTGCACATCTGGAAAATGTCATCTGGAGCAAAATCCGAAGGCAGATTTCAGCATAATCCTGCAACTCTGCTTCTGCACATTTGGAAAATGACATCTGGAGCGAAATTGCAAGGCACATTTCAGCATAATCCTGGAACGCTGCTTCTGCACATTTGGAAAATAAACAATAGAGCAAATTTGCAGAGGAGAATTTCAGCATCACTCTGGAACTATGAGTCTGCACATCTGGAAAATGTCAGCTAGAGATAAATTGCAGAGGCAGATTTCCGCATAATCCTGAAACACTGCTTCTGCTGATCTGAAAAATGTCATCTGGAGCTAAATACCAAGGCAGATTTCAGCATAATCCTGGAACTCGGCTTCAGGACATCTGGAAAATGTCATCTGGAGCAAAATTCCAAGGCAGATTTCAGCAAAATCCTGGATCTCGGCTTCTGCACATTTGGAAAATAAACAATAGAGCAAAATTGCAGAGGAGAATTTCAGCATCATTCTGGAACTATGAGTCTGCACATCTGGAAAATGTCAGCTAGAGATAAATTGCAGTGGTAGATTTCAGCATAATCCTGGAACTCTGCTTCTGCTGATCTGGAAAATGTCATCTGGAGCGAAATTGCAAGGCAGATTTCGGCATAATCCTGGAACTCTGCTTCTGCTGATCTGAAAAATGTCATCTGGAGCAGAATTCCAAGGCAGATTTCAGCATAATCCTGGAACACTGCTTCTGCACATTTGGAAAATAAACAATAGAGCAAAATTGCAGAGGACAATTTCAGCATGACTCTGGAACTATTAGTCTGCACATCTGGAAAATGTCATCTGGAGCAAAATTCCAAGGCAGATTTCTGCATAATCCTGGATCTCTGCTTCTGCACATTTGGAAAATAAATAATAGAGCAAAATTGCAGAGGAGAATTTCAGCATCACTCTGGAACTATGAGTCTGCACATCTGGAAAATGTCAGCTAGTGATAAATTGCAGGGGTAGATTTCAGCATAATCCTGGAACTCTGCTTCTGCACATCTGGAAAATGTCATCTGGAGCTAAATACCAAGGCAGATTTCAGCATAATCCTGGAACTCTGCTTCTGGACATCTGGAAAATGTCATCTGGAGCGAAATTGCAAGGCAGATTTCGGCATAATCCTGGAACTCTGCTTCTGCTGATCTGAAAAATGTCATCTGGAGCAAAATTCCAAGACAGATTTCAGCATAATCCTGGATCTCTGCTTCTGCACATTTGGAAAATAAACAATAGAGTAAAATTGCAGAGGAGATTTTCAGCATCACTCTGGAACTATGAGTCTGCACATCTGGAAAATGTCAGCTAGAGATAAATTGCAGGGGTAGATTTCAGCATAATCCTGGAACTCTGCTTCTGCACATCTGGAAAATGTCATCTGGAGCGAAATTGCAAGGCAGATTTCGGCATAATCCTGGAACTCTGCTTCTGCTGATCTGAAAAATGTCATCTGGAGCAAAATTCCAAGGCAGATTTCAGCATAATCCTGGAACTCTGCTTCTGCACATTTGGAAAATAAACAATAGAGTAAAATTGCAGAGGAGATTTTCAGCATCACTCTGGAACTATGAGTCTGCACATCTTGAAAATGTCAGCTATAGATAAATTGCAGGGGTAGATTTCAGCATAATCCTGGAACTCTGCTTCTGGACATCTGGAAAATGTCATCTGGAGCGAAATTGCAAGGCAGATTTCGGCATAATCCTGGAACTCTGCTTCTGCTGATCTGAAAAATGTCATCTGGAGCAAAATTCCAAGGCAGATTTCAGCATAATCCTGGAACACTGCTTCTGCACATTTGGAAAATAAACAATAGAGCAAAATTGCAGAGGAGAATTTCAGCATCACTCTGGAACTATGAGTCTGCACATCTGGAAAATGTCAGCTAGTGATAAATTGCAGGGGTAGATTTCAGCATAATCCTGGAACTCTGCTTCTGCACATCTGGAAAATGTCATCTGGAGCTAAATACCAAGGCAGATTTCAGCATAATCCTGGAACTCGGCTTCAGGACATCTGGAAAATGTCATCTGGAGCTAAATACCAAGGCAGATTTCAGCATAATCCTGGATCTCTGCTTCTGCACATTTGGAAAATGTCATCTGGAGCAAAATTGCAAGGCAGATTTCAGCATAATCCTGAAACGCTGCTTCTGCTGATCTGAAAAATGTCATCTGGAGCTAAATACCAAGGCAGATTTCAGCATAATCCTGGAACTCGGCTTCAGGACATCTGGAAAATGTCATCTGGAGCAAAATTCCAAGGCAGATTTCTGCATAATCCTAGATCTCTGCTTCTGCACATTTCGAAAATAAACAATAGAGCAAAATTGCAGAGGAGAATTTCAGCATCACTCTGGAACTATGAGTCTGCACATCTGGAAAATGTCAGCTAGAGATAAATTGCAGGGGTAGATTTCAGCATAATCCTGGAACTCTGCTTCTGCACATTTGGAAAATGTCATCTGGAGCAAAATTGCAAGGCAGATTTCAGCATAATCCTGAAACGCTGCTTCTGCTGATCTGAAAAATGTCATCTGGAGCTAAATACCAAGGCAGATTTCAGCATAATCCTGGAACTCGGCTTCAGGACATCTGGAAAATGTCATCTGGAGCAAAATTCCAAGGCAGATTTCTGCATAATCCTGGATCTCTGCTTCTGCACATTTGGAAAATAAACAATAGAGCAAAATTGTAGAGGAGAATTTCAGCATCACTCTGGAACTATGAGTCTGCACATCTGGAAAATGTCAGCTAGAGATAAATTGCAGGGGTAGATTTCAGCATAATCCTGGAACTCTGCTTCTGGACATCTGGAAAATGTCATCTGGAGCGAAATTGCAAGGCAGATTTCGGCATAATCCTGGAACTCTGCTTCTGCTGATCTGAAAAATGTCATCTGGAGCAAAATTCCAAGGCAGATTTCAGCATAATCCTGGATCTCTGCTTCTGCACATTTGGAAAATAAACAATAGAGCAAAATTGCAGAGGACAATTTCAGCATGACTCTGGAACTATTAGTCTGCACATCTGGAAAATGTCATCTGGAGCGAAATTGCAAGGCAGATTTCAGCATAATCCTGGATCTCTGCTTCTGCACATTTGGAAAATAAACAATAGAGTAAAATTGCAGAGGAGATTTTCAGCATCACTCTGGAACTATGAGTCTGCACATCTGGAAAATGTCAGCTAGAGATAAATTGCAGGGGTAGATTTCAGCATAATCCTGGAACTCTGCTTCTGCACATCTGGAAAATGTCATCTGGAGCAAAATTCCAAGGCAGATTTCTGCATAAACCTGGATCTCTGCTTCTGCACATTTGGAAAATGTCATCTGGAGCAAAATCCCAAGGCAGATTTCAGCATAATGCTGGATTTCTGCTTCTGCACATTTGGAAAATAAACAATAGAGCAAACTTGCAGAGGAGAATTTCAGCATGACTTTGGAACTATGAGTCTGCACATCTGGAAAATGTCATCTGGAGCGAAATTGCAAGGCAGATTTCAGAATAATCCTGAAACGCTGCTTCTGCTGATCTGAAAAATGTCATCTGGAGCTAAATTCCAAGGCAGATTTCAGCATAATCCTGGAACTCGGCTTCAGGACATCTGGAAAATGTCATCTGGAGCAAAATTCCAAGGCAGATTTCTGCATAATCCTGGATCTCTGCTTCTGCACATTTGGAAAATAAAAAATAGAGCAAAATTGTAGAGGAGAATTTCAGCATCACTCTGGAACTATGAGTCTGCACATCTGGAAAATGTCAGCTAGAGATAAATTGCAGGGGTAGATTTCAGCATAATCCTGGATCTCTGCTTCTGCACATCTGGAAAATGTCATCTGGAGCAAAATCCGAAGGCAGATTTCAGCATAATCCTGGAACACTGCTTCTGCACATTTGGAAAATAAACAATAGAGTAAAATTGCAGAGGAGATTTTCAGCATCACTCTGGAACTATGAGTCTGCACATCTGGAAAATGTCAGCTAGAGATAAATTGCAGGGGTAGATTTCAGCATAATCCTGGAACTCTGCTTCTGGACATCTGGAAAATGTCATCTGGAGCGAAATTGCAAGGCAGATTTCAGCATAATCCTGGATCTCTGCTTCTGCACATTTGGAAAATAAACAATAGAGCAAAATTGCAGAGGAGAATTTCAGCATCACTCTAGAACTATGAGTCTGCACATCTGGAAAATGTCAGCTAGAGATAAATTGCAGGGGTAGATTTCAGCATAATCCTGGAACTCTGCTTCTGCTGATCTGAAAAATGTCATCTGGAGCAAAATTCCAAGGCAGATTTCAGCATAATCCTGGATCTCTGCTTCTGCACATTTGGAAAATAAACAATAGAGCAAAATTGCAGAGGAGAATTTCAGCATCACTCTAGAACTATGAGTCTGCACATCTGGAAAATGTCAGCTAGAGATAAATTGCAGGGGTAGATTTCAGCATAATCCTGGAACTCTGCTTCTGCACATCTGGAAAATGTCATCTGGAGCGAAATTGCAAGGCAGATTTCAGCATAATCCTGGAACTCTGCTTCTGCTGATCTGGAAAATGTCATCTGGAGCAAAATTCCAAGGCAGATTTCAGCATAATCCTGGATCTCTGCTTCTCCACATTTGGAAAATAAAAAATAGAGCAAAATTGCAGAGGAGAATTTCAGCATCACTTTGGAACTATGAGTCTTCACATCTGGAAAATGTCAGCTAGAGATAAATTGCAGGGGTAGATTTCAGCATAATCCTGGAACTATGCTTCTGCACATCTGGAAAATGTCATCTGGAGCAAAATCCCAAGGCAGATTTCTGCATAATCCTGGAACTCGGCTTCAGGACATCTGGAAAATGTCATCTGGAGCAAAATTCCAAGGCAGATTTCTGCATAATCCTGGATCTCTGCTTCTGCACATTTGGAAAATAAACAATAGAGCAAAATTGCAGAGGAGAATTTCAGCATCACTCTGGAACTATGAGTCTTCACATCTGGAAAATGTCAGCTAGAGATAAATTGCAGGGGTAGATTTCAGCATAATCCTGGAACTCTGCTTCTGGACATCTGGAAAATGTCATCTGGAGCGAAATTGCAAGGCAGATTTCGGCATAATCCTGGAACTCTGCTTCTGCTGATCTGAAAAATGTCATCTGGAGCAAAATTCCAAGGCAGATTTCAGCATAATCCTGGAACACTGCTTCTGCACATTTGGAAAATAAACAATAGAGTAAAATTGCAGAGGAGATTTTCAGCATCACTCTGGAACTATGAGTCTGCACATCTGGAAAATGTCAGCTAGAGATAAATTGCAGGGGTAGATTTCAGCATAATCCTGGAACTCTGCTTCTGGACATCTGGAAAATGTCATCTGGAGCGAAATTGCAAGGCAGATTTCGGCATAATCCTGGAACTCTGCTTCTGCTGATCTGAAAAATGTCATCTGGAGCAAAATTCCAAGGCAGATTTCAGCATAATCCTGGATCTCTGCTTCTGCACATTTGGAAAATAAACAATAGAGTAAAATTGCAGAGGAGATTTTCAGCATCACTCTGGAACTATGAGTCTGCACATCTGGAAAATGTCAGCTAGAGATAAATTGCAGGGGTAGATTTCAGCATAATCCTGGAACTCTGCTTCTGCACATCTGGAAAATGTCATCTGGAGCGAAATTGCAAGGCAGATTTCGGCATAATCCTGGAACTCTGCTTCTGCTGATCTGAAAAATGTCATCTGGAGCAAAATTCCAAGGCAGATTTCAGCATAATCCTGGATCTCTGCTTCTCCACATTTGGAAAATAAACAATAGAGCAAAATTGCAGAGGAGAATTTCAGCATCACTTTGGAACTATGAGTCTTCACATCTGGAAAATGTCAGCTAGAGATAAATTGCAGGGGTAGATTTCAGCATAATCCTGGAACTATGCTTCTGCACATCTGGAAAATGTCATCTGGAGCAAAATCCCAAGGCAGATTTCTGCATAATCCTGGAACTCGGCTTCAGGACATCTGGAAAATGTCATCTGGAGCAAAATTCCAAGGCAGATTTCTGCATAATCCTGGATCTCTGCTTCTGCACATTTGGAAAATAAACAATAGAGCAAAATTGCAGAGGAGAATTTCAGCATCACTCTGGAACTATGAGTCTTCACATCTGGAAAATGTCAGCTAGAGATAAATTGCAGGGGTAGATTTCAGCATAATCCTGGAACTCTGCTTCTGGACATCTGGAAAATGTCATCTGGAGCGAAATTGCAAGGCAGATTTCGGCATAATCCTGGAACTCTGCTTCTGCTGATCTGAAAAATGTCATCTGGAGCAAAATTCCAAGGCAGATTTCAGCATAATCCTGGAACACTGCTTCTGCACATTTGGAAAATAAACAATAGAGTAAAATTGCAGAGGAGATTTTCAGCATCACTCTGGAACTATGAGTCTGCACATCTGGAAAATGTCAGCTAGAGATAAATTGCAGGGGTAGATTTCAGCATAATCCTGGAACTCTGCTTCTGGACATCTGGAAAATGTCATCTGGAGCGAAATTGCAAGGCAGATTTCAGCATAATCCTGGATCTCTGCTTCTGCTGATCTGGAAAATGTCATCTGGAGCAAAATTCCAAGGCAGATTTCAGCATAATCCTGGATCTCTGCTTCTCCACATTTGGAAAATAAAAAATAGAGCAAAATTGCAGAGGAGAATTTCAGCATCACTTTGGAACTATGAGTCTTCACATCTGGAAAATGTCAGCTAGAGATAAATTGCAGGGGTAGATTTCAGCATAATCCTGGAACTATGCTTCTGCACATCTGGAAAATGTCATCTGGAGCAAAATCCCAAGGCAGATTTCTGCATAATCCTGGAACTCGGCTTCAGGACATCTGGAAAATGTCATCTGGAGCAAAATTCCAAGGCAGATTTCTGCATAATCCTGGATCTCTGCTTCTGCACATTTGGAAAATAAACAATAGAGCAAAATTGCAGAGGAGAATTTCAGCATCACTCTGGAACTATGAGTCTTCACATCTGGAAAATGTCAGCTAGAGATAAATTGCAGGGGTAGATTTCAGCATAATCCTGGAACTCTGCTTCTGGACATCTGGAAAATGTCATCTGGAGCGAAATTGCAAGGCAGATTTCGGCATAATCCTGGAACTCTGCTTCTGCTGATCTGAAAAATGTCATCTGGAGCAAAATTCCAAGGCAGATTTCAGCATAATCCTGGAACACTGCTTCTGCACATTTGGAAAATAAACAATAGAGTAAAATTGCAGAGGAGATTTTCAGCATCACTCTGGAACTATGAGTCTGCACATCTGGAAAATGTCAGCTAGAGATAAATTGCAGGGGTAGATTTCAGCATAATCCTGGAACTCTGCTTCTGGACATCTGGAAAATGTCATCTGGAGCGAAATTGCAAGGCAGATTTCAGCATAATCCTGGAACTCTGCTTCTGCTGATCTGAAAAATGTCATCTGGAGCAAAATTCCAAGGCAGATTTCAGCATAATCCTGGATCTCTGCTTCTGCACATTTGGAAAATAAACAATAGAGCAAAATTGCAGAGGAGAATTTCAGCATCACTCTAGAACTATGAGTCTGCACATCTGGAAAATGTCAGCTAGAGATAAATTGCAGGGGTAGATTTCAGCATAATCCTGGAACTCTGCTTCTGCACATCTGGAAAATGTCATCTGGAGCGAAATTGCAAGGCAGATTTCAGCATAATCCTGGAACTCTGCTTCTGCTGATCTGGAAAATGTCATCTGGAGCAAAATTCCAAGGCAGATTTCAGCATAATCCTGGATCTCTGCTTCTCCACATTTGGAAAATAAAAAATAGAGCAAAATTGCAGAGGAGAATTTCAGCATCACTTTGGAACTATGAGTCTTCACATCTGGAAAATGTCAGCTAGAGATAAATTGCAGGGGTAGATTTCAGCATAATCCTGGAACTATGCTTCTGCACATCTGGAAAATGTCATCTGGAGCAAAATCCCAAGGCAGATTTCTGCATAATCCTGGAACTCGGCTTCAGGACATCTGTAAAATGTCATCTGGAGCAAAATTCCAAGGCAGATTTCTGCATAATCCTGGATCTCTGCTTCTGCACATTTGGAAAATAAACAATAGAGCAAAATTGCAGAGGAGAATTTCAGCATCACTCTGGAACTATGAGTCTTCACATCTGGAAAATGTCAGCTAGAGATAAATTGCAGGGGTAGATTTCAGCATAATCCTGGAACTCTGCTTCTGGACATCTGGAAAATGTCATCTGGAGCGAAATTGCAAGGCAGATTTCGGCATAATCCTGGAACTCTGCTTCTGCTGATCTGAAAAATGTCATCTGGAGCAAAATTCCAAGGCAGATTTCAGCATAATCCTGGAACACTGCTTCTGCACATTTGGAAAATAAACAATAGAGTAAAATTGCAGAGGAGATTTTCAGCATCACTCTGGAACTATGAGTCTGCACATCTGGAAAATGTCAGCTAGAGATAAATTGCAGGGGTAGATTTCAGCATAATCCTGGAACTCTGCTTCTGGACATCTGGAAAATGTCATCTGGAGCGAAATTGCAAGGCAGATTTCGGCATAATCCTGGAACTCTGCTTCTGCTGATCTGAAAAATGTCATCTGGAGCAAAATTCCAAGACAGATTTCAGCATAATCCTGGATCTCTGCTTCTGCACATTTGGAAAATAAACAATAGAGTAAAATTGCAGAGGAGATTTTCAGCATCACTCTGGAACTATGAGTCTGCACATCTGGAAAATGTCAGCTAGAGATAAATTGCAGGGGTAGATTTCAGCATAATCCTGGAACTCTGCTTCTGCACATCTGGAAAATGTCATCTGGAGCGAAATTGCAAGGCAGATTTCGGCATAATCCTGGAACTCTGCTTCTGCTGATCTGAAAAATGTCATCTGGAGCAAAATTCCAAGGCAGATTTCAGCATAATCCTGGATCTCTGCTTCTCCACATTTGGAAAATAAACAATAGAGCAAAATTGCAGAGGAGAATTTCAGCATCACTCTAGAACTATGAGTCTGCACATCTGGAAAATGTCAGCTAGAGATAAATTGCAGGGGTAGATTTCAGCATAATCCTGGAACTCTGCTTCTGCACATCTGGAAAATGTCATCTGGAGCGAAATTGCAAGGCAGATTTCAGCATAATCCTGGAACTCTGCTTCTGCTGATCTGGAAAATGTCATCTGGAGCAAAATTCCAAGGCAGATTTCAGCATAATCCTGGATCTCTGCTTCTCCACATTTGGAAAATAAAAAATAGAGCAAAATTGCAGAGGAGAATTTCAGCATCACTTTGGAACTATGAGTCTTCACATCTGGAAAATGTCAGCTAGAGATAAATTGCAGGGGTAGATTTCAGCATAATCCTGGAACTATGCTTCTGCACATCTGGAAAATGTCATCTGGAGCAAAATCCCAAGGCAGATTTCTGCATAATCCTGGAACTCGGCTTCAGGACATCTGGAAAATGTCATCTGGAGCAAAATTCCAAGGCAGATTTCTGCATAATCCTGGATCTCTGCTTCTGCACATTTGGAAAATAAACAATAGAGCAAAATTGCAGAGGAGAATTTCAGCATCAATCTGGAACTATGAGTCTTCACATCTGGAAAATGTCAGCTAGAGATAAATTGCAGGGGTAGATTTCAGCATAATCCTGGAACTCGGCTTCTGCACATCTGAAAAATGTCATCTGGAGCGAAATTGCAAGGCAGATTTCAGCATAATCCTGGAACTCTGCTTCTGCTGATCTGAAAAATGTCATCTGGAGCTAAATACCAAGGCAGATTTCAGCATAATCCTGGAACTCGGCTTCAGGACATCTGGAAAATGTCATCTGGAGCAAAATTCCAAGGCAGATTTCTGCATAGTCCTGGATCTCTGCTTCTGCACATTTGGAAAATAAACAATAGAGCAAAATTGCAGAGGAGAATTTCAGCATGACTCTGGAACTATGAGTCTGCACATCTGGAAAATGTCATCTGGAGCAAAATCCCAAGGCAGATTTCAGCATAATCCTGGATCTCTGCTTCTGCACATTTGGAAAATGTCATCTGGAGCAAAATTGCAAGGCAGATTTCAGCATAATCCTGAAACGCTGCTTCTGCTGATCTGAAAAATGTCATCTGGAGCTAAATACCAAGGCAGATTTCAGCATAATCCTGGAACTCGGCTTCAGGACATCTGGAAAATGTCATCTGGAGCAAAATTCCAAGGCAGATTTCTGCATAATCCTGGATCTCTGCTTCTGCACATTTGGAAAATAAACAATAGAGCAAAATTGCAGAGGAGAATTTCAGCATCACTCTGGAACTATGAGTCTGCACATCTGGAAAATGTCAGCTAGAGATAAATTGCAGGGGTAGATTTCAGCATAATCCTGGAACTCTGCTTCTGCACATTTGGAAAATGTCATCTGGAGCAAAATTGCAAGGCAGATTTCAGCATAATCCTGAAACGCTGCTTCTGCTGATCTGAAAAATGTCATCTGGAGCTAAATCCCAAGGCAGATTTCAGCATAATCCTGGAACTCGGCTTCAGGACATCTGGAAAATGTCATCTGGAGCAAAATTCCAAGGCAGATTTCTGCATAATCCTGGATCTCTGCTTCTGCACATTTGGAAAATAAACAATAGAGCAAAATTGCAGAGGAGAATTTCAGCATCACTCTGGAACTATGAGTCTTCACATCTGGAAAATGTCAGCTAGAGATAAATTGCAGGGGTAGATTTCAGCATAATCCTGGAACTCGGCTTCTGCACATCTGAAAAATGTCATCTGGAGCGAAATTGCAAGGCAGATTTCAGCATAATCCTGGAACTCTGCTTCTGCTGATCTGAAAAATGTCATCTGGAGCTAAATACCAAGGCAGATTTCAGCATAATCCTGGAACTCGGCTTCAGGACATCTGGAAAATGTCATCTGGAGCAAAATTCCAAGGCAGATTTCTGCATAATCCTGGATCTCTGCTTCTGCACATTTGGAAAATAAACAATAGAGCAAAATTGCAGAGGAGAATTTCAGCATCACTCTAGAACTATGAGTCTGCACATCTGGAAAATGTCAGCTAGAGATAAATTGCAGGGGTAGATTTCAGCATAATCCTGGAACTCTGCTTCTGCACATCTGGAAAATGTCATCTGGAGCGAAATTGCAAGGCAGATTTCAGCATAATCCTGGAACTCTGCTTCTGCTGATCTGGAAAATGTCATCTGGAGCAAAATTCCAAGGCAGATTTCAGCATAATCCTGGATCTCTGCTTCTCCACATTTGGAAAATAAAAAATAGAGCAAAATTGCAGAGGAGAATTTCAGCATCACTTTGGAACTATGAGTCTTCACATCTGGAAAATGTCAGCTAGAGATAAATTGCAGGGGTAGATTTCAGCATAATCCTGGAACTATGCTTCTGCACATCTGGAAAATGTCATCTGGAGCAAAATCCCAAGGCAGATTTCTGCATAATCCTGGAACTCGGCTTCAGGACATCTGGAAAATGTCATCTGGAGCAAAATTCCAAGGCAGATTTCTGCATAATCCTGGATCTCTGCTTCTGCACATTTGGAAAATAAACAATAGAGCAAAATTGCAGAGGAGAATTTCACCATCAATCTGGAACTATGAGTCTTCACATCTGGAAAATGTCAGCTAGAGATAAATTGCAGGGGTAGATTTCAGCATAATCCTGGAACTCGGCTTCTGCACATCTGAAAAATGTCATCTGGAGCGAAATTGCAAGGCAGATTTCAGCATAATCCTGGAACTCTGCTTCTGCTGATCTGAAAAATGTCATCTGGAGCTAAATACCAAGGCAGATTTCAGCATAATCCTGGAACTCGGCTTCAGGACATCTGGAAAATGTCATCTGGAGCAAAATTCCAAGGCAGATTTCTGCATAGTCCTGGATCTCTGCTTCTGCACATTTGGAAAATAAACAATAGAGCAAAATTGCAGAGGAGAATTTCAGCATGACTCTGGAACTATGAGTCTGCACATCTGGAAAATGTCATCTGGAGCAAAATCCCAAGGCAGATTTCAGCATAATCCTGGATCTCTGCTTCTGCACATTTGGAAAATGTCATCTGGAGCAAAATTGCAAGGCAGATTTCAGCATAATCCTGAAACGCTGCTTCTGCTGATCTGAAAAATGTCATCTGGAGCTAAATACCAAGGCAGATTTCAGCATAATCCTGGAACTCGGCTTCAGGACATCTGGAAAATGTCATCTGGAGCAAAATTCCAAGGCAGATTTCTGCATAATCCTGGATCTCTGCTTCTGCACATTTGGAAAATAAACAATAGAGCAAAATTGCAGAGGAGAATTTCAGCATCACTCTGGAACTATGAGTCTGCACATCTGGAAAATGTCAGCTAGAGATAAATTGCAGGGGTAGATTTCAGCATAATCCTGGAACTCTGCTTCTGCACATTTGGAAAATGTCATCTGGAGCAAAATTGCAAGGCAGATTTCAGCATAATCCTGAAACGCTGCTTCTGCTGATCTGAAAAATGTCATCTGGAGCTAAATCCCAAGGCAGATTTCAGCATAATCCTGGAACTCGGCTTCAGGACATCTGGAAAATGTCATCTGGAGCAAAATTCCAAGGCAGATTTCTGCATAATCCTGGATCTCTGCTTCTGCACATTTGGAAAATAAACAATAGAGCAAAATTGCAGAGGAGAATTTCAGCATCACTCTGGAACTATGAGTCTTCACATCTGGAAAATGTCAGCTAGAGATAAATTGCAGGGGTAGATTTCAGCATAATCCTGGAACTCGGCTTCTGCACATCTGAAAAATGTCATCTGGAGCGAAATTGCAAGGCAGATTTCAGCATAATCCTGGAACTCTGCTTCTGCTGATCTGAAAAATGTCATCTGGAGCTAAATACCAAGGCAGATTTCAGCATAATCCTGGAACTCGGCTTCAGGACATCTGGAAAATGTCATCTGGAGCAAAATTCCAAGGCAGATTTCTGCATAATCCTGGATCTCTGCTTCTGCACATTTGGAAAATAAACAATAGAGCAAAATTGCAGAGGAGAATTTCAGCATGACTCTGAAACTATGAGTCTGCACATCTGAAAAATGTCAGCTAGAGATAAATTGCAGGGGTAGATTTCAGCATAATCCTGGAACTCTGCTTCTGGACATCTGGAAAATGTCATCTGGAGCGAAATTGCAAGGCAGATTTCGGCATAATCCTGGAACTCTGCTTCTGCTGATCTGAAAAATGTCATCTGGAACAAAATTCCAAGGCAGATTTCAGCATAATCCTGGAACACTGCTTCTGCACATTTGGAAAATAAACAATAGAGCAAAATTGCAGAGGACAATTTCAGCATGACTCTGGAACTATTAGTCTGCACATCTGGAAAATGTCATCTGGAGCAAAATCCCAAGGCAGATTTCAGCATAATCCTGGATCTCTGCTTCTGCACATTTGGAAAATAAACAATAGAGTAAAATTGCAGAGGAGATTTTCAGCATCACTCTGGAACTATGAGTCTGCACATCTGGAAAATGTCAGCTAGAGATAAATTGCAGGGGTAGATTTCAGCATAATCCTGGAACTCTGCTTCTGGACATCTGGAAAATGTCATCTGGAGCGAAATTGCAAGGCAGATTTCGGCATAATCCTGGAACTCTGCTTCTGCTGATCTGAAAAATGTCATCTGGAGCAAAATTCCAAGGCAGATTTCAGCATAATCCTGGAAATCTGCTTCTGCACATTTGGAAAATAAACAATAGAGCAAAATTGCAGAGGAGAATTTCAGCATGACTCTGAAACTATGAGTCTGCACATCTGGAAAATGTCATCTGGAGCGAAATTGCAAGGCAGATTTCAGCATAATCCTGGATCTCTGCTTCTGCACATTTGGAAAATAAACAATAGAGTAAAATTGCAGAGGAGATTTTCAGCATCACTCTGGAACTATGAGTCTGCACATCTGGAAAATGTCAGCTAGAGATAAATTGCAGGGGTAGATTTCAGCATAATCCTGGAACTCTGCTTCTGGACATCTGGAAAATGTCATCTGGAGCGAAATTGCAAGGCAGATTTCGGCATAATCCTGGAACTCTGCTTCTGCTGATCTGAAAAATGTCATCTGGAGCAAAATTCCAAGGCAGATTTCAGCATAATCCTGGATCTCTGCTTCTGCACATTTGGAAAATAAACAATAGAGCAAAATTGCAGAGGAGAATTTCAGCATCACTCTAGAACTATGAGTCTGCACATCTGGAAAATGTCAACTAGAGAAAAATTGCAGGGGTAGATTTCAGCATAATCCTGGAACTCTGCTTCTGCACATCTGGAAAATGTCATCTGGAGCGAAATTGCAAGGCAGATTTCAGCATAATCCTGGAACTCTGCTTCTGCTGATCTGGAAAATGTCATCTGGAGCAAAATTCCAAGGCAGATTTCAGCATAATCCTGGATCTCTGCTTCTCCACATTTGGAAAATAAACAATAGAGCAAAATTGCAGAGGAGAATTTCAGCATCACTTTGGAACTATGAGTCTTCACATCTGGAAAATGTCAGCTAGAGATAAATTGCAGGGGTAGATTTCAGCATAATCCTGGAACTCTGCTTCTGCACATCTGGAAAATGTCATCTGGAGCGAAATTGCAAGGCAGATTTCGGCATAATCCTGGAACTCTGCTTCAGGACATCTGGAAAATGTCATCTGGAGCAAAATTCCAAGGCAGATTTCTGCATAATCCTGGATCTCTGCTTCTGCACATTTGGAAAATAAACAATAGAGCAAAATTGCAGAGGAGAATTTCAGCATCACTCTGGAACTATGAGTCTTCACATCTGGAAAATGTCAGCTAGAGATAAATTGCAGGGGTAGATTTCAGCATAATCCTGGAACTCTGCTTCTGGACATCTGGAAAATGTCATCTGGAGCGAAATTGCAAGGCAGATTTCGGCATAATCCTGGAACTCTGCTTCTGCTGATCTGAAAAATGTCATCTGGAGCAAAATTCCAAGGCAGATTTCAGCATAATCCTGGAACACTGCTTCTGCACATTTGGAAAATAAACAATAGAGCAAAATTGCAGAGGAGAATTTCAGCATCACTCTAGAACTATGAGTCTGCACATCTGGAAAATGTCAGCTAGAGATAAATTGCAGGGGTAGATTTCAGCATAATCCTGGAACTCTGCTTCTGCACATCTGGAAAATGTCATCTGGAGCGAAATTGCAAGGCAGATTTCAGCATAATCCTGGAACTCTGCTTCTGCTGATCTGGAAAATGTCATCTGGAGCAAAATTCCAAGGCAGATTTCAGCATAATCCTGGATCTCTGCTTCTCCACATTTGGAAAATAAAAAATAGAGCAAAATTGCAGAGGAGAATTTCAGCATCACTTTGGAACTATGAGTCTTCACATCTGGAAAATGTCAGCTAGAGATAAATTGCAGGGGTAGATTTCAGCATAATCCTGGAACTATGCTTCTGCACATCTGGAAAATGTCATCTGGAGCAAAATCCCAAGGCAGATTTCTGCATAATCCTGGAACTCGGCTTCAGGACATCTGGAAAATGTCATCTGGAGCAAAATTCCAAGGCAGATTTCTGCATAATCCTGGATCTCTGCTTCTGCACATTTGGAAAATAAACAATAGAGCAAAATTGCAGAGGAGAATTTCAGCATCACTCTGGAACTATGAGTCTTCACATCTGGAAAATGTCAGCTAGAGATAAATTGCAGGGGTAGATTTCAGCATAATCCTGGAACTCTGCTTCTGCTGATCTGGAAAATGTCAATCTGGAGCAAAATTCCAAAGCAGATTTCACCATAATTCTGAAACTCTACTTCTGAATATGTTGAAAATGTCACCTAGAGAGAAATTCCAAGGCAGATTTCAGCATAATCCTGGAACTCTGCTTCTGCTGATCTGGAAAATGTCAATCTGGAGCAAAATTCCAAAGCAGATTTCACCATAATTCTGAAACTCTACTTCTGAATATGTTGAAAATGTCACCTAGAGAGAAATTCCAAGGCAGATTTCAGCATAATCCTGGATCTCTGCTTCTGCACATTTGGAAAATAAACAATAGAGCAAAATTGCAGAGGAGAATTTCAGCATCACTCCGGAACTATGAGTCTTCACATCTGGAAAATGTCAGCTAGAGATAAATTGCAGGGGTAGATTTCAGCATAATCCTGGAACTCGGCTTCTGCACATCTGAAAAATGTCATCTGGAGCGAAATTGCAAGGCAGATTTCAGCATAATCCTGGAACTCTGCTTCTGCTGATCTGAAAAATGTCATCTGGAGCTAAATACCAAGGCAGATTTCAGCATAATCCTGGAACTCGGCTTCAGGACATCTGGAAAATGTCATCTGGAGCAAAATCCCAAGGCAGATTTCTGCATAATCCTGGAACTCGGCTTCAGGACATCTGGAAAATGTCATCTGGAGCAAAATTCCAAGGCAGATTTCTGCATAATCCTGGATCTCTGCTTCTGCACATTTGGAAAATAAACAATAGAGCAAAATTGCAGAGGAGAATTTCAGCATCACTCTGGAACTATGAGTCTTCACATCTGGAAAATGTCAGCTAGAGATAAATTGCAGGGGTAGATTTCAGCATAATCCTGGAACTCTGCTTCTGGACATCTGGAAAATGTCATCTGGAGCGAAATTGCAAGGCAGATTTCGGCATAATCCTGGAACTCTGCTTCTGCTGATCTGAAAAATGTCATCTGGAGCAAAATTCCAAGGCAGATTTCAGCATAATCCTGGAACACTGCTTCTGCACATTTGGAAAATAAACAATAGAGTAAAATTGCAGAGGAGATTTTCAGCATCACTCTGGAACTATGAGTCTGCACATCTGGAAAATGTCAGCTAGAGATAAATTGCAGGGGTAGATTTCAGCATAATCCTGGAACTCTGCTTCTGGACATCTGGAAAATGTCATCTGGAGCGAAATTGCAAGGCAGATTTCGGCATAATCCTGGAACTCTGCTTCTGCTGATCTGAAAAATGTCATCTGGAGCAAAATTCCAAGGCAGATTTCAGCATAATCCTGGATCTCTGCTTCTGCACATTTGGAAAATAAACAATAGAGTAAAATTGCAGAGGAGATTTTCAGCATCACTCTGGAACTATGAGTCTGCACATCTGGAAAATGTCAGCTAGAGATAAATTGCAGGGGTAGATTTCAGCATAATCCTGGAACTCTGCTTCTGCACATCTGGAAAATGTCATCTGGAGCGAAATTGCAAGGCAGATTTCGGCATAATCCTGGAACTCTGCTTCTGCTGATCTGAAAAATGTCATCTGGAGCAAAATTCCAAGGCAGATTTCAGCATAATCCTGGATCTCTGCTTCTCCACATTTGGAAAATAAACAATAGAGCAAAATTGCAGAGGAGAATTTCAGCATCACTCTGGAACTATGAGTCTTCACATCTGGAAAATGTCAGCTAGAGATAAATTGCAGGGGTAGATTTCAGCATAATCCTGGAACTCTGCTTCTGGACATCTGGAAAATGTCATCTGGAGCGAAATTGCAAGGCAGATTTCGGCATAATCCTGGAACTCTGCTTCTGCTGATCTGAAAAATGTCATCTGGAGCAAAATTCCAAGGCAGATTTCAGCATAATCCTGGAACACTGCTTCTGCACATTTGGAAAATAAACAATAGAGTAAAATTGCAGAGGAGATTTTCAGCATCACTCTGGAACTATGAGTCTGCACATCTGGAAAATGTCAGCTAGAGATAAATTGCAGGGGTAGATTTCAGCATAATCCTGGAACTCTGCTTCTGGACATCTGGAAAATGTCATCTGGAGCGAAATTGCAAGGCAGATTTCAGCATAATCCTGGAACTCTGCTTCTGCTGATCTGAAAAATGTCATCTGGAGCAAAATTCCAAGGCAGATTTCAGCATAATCCTGGATCTCTGCTTCTGCACATTTGGAAAATAAACAATAGAGCAAAATTGCAGAGGAGAATTTCAGCATCACTCTAGAACTATGAGTCTGCACATCTGGAAAATGTCAGCTAGAGATAAATTGCAGGGGTAGATTTCAGCATAATCCTGGAACTCTGCTTCTGCACATCTGGAAAATGTCATCTGGAGCGAAATTGCAAGGCAGATTTCAGCATAATCCTGGAACTCTGCTTCTGCTGATCTGGAAAATGTCATCTGGAGCAAAATTCCAAGGCAGATTTCAGCATAATCCTGGATCTCTGCTTCTCCACATTTGGAAAATAAAAAATAGAGCAAAATTGCAGAGGAGAATTTCAGCATCACTTTGGAACTATGAGTCTTCACATCTGGAAAATGTCAGCTAGAGATAAATTGCAGGGGTAGATTTCAGCATAATCCTGGAACTATGCTTCTGCACATCTGGAAAATGTCATCTGGAGCAAAATCCCAAGGCAGATTTCTGCATAATCCTGGAACTCGGCTTCAGGACATCTGTAAAATGTCATCTGGAGCAAAATTCCAAGGCAGATTTCTGCATAATCCTGGATCTCTGCTTCTGCACATTTGGAAAATAAACAATAGAGCAAAATTGCAGAGGAGAATTTCAGCATCACTCTGGAACTATGAGTCTTCACATCTGGAAAATGTCAGCTAGAGATAAATTGCAGGGGTAGATTTCAGCATAATCCTGGAACTCTGCTTCTGGACATCTGGAAAATGTCATCTGGAGCGAAATTGCAAGGCAGATTTCGGCATAATCCTGGAACTCTGCTTCTGCTGATCTGAAAAATGTCATCTGGAGCAAAATTCCAAGGCAGATTTCAGCATAATCCTGGAACACTGCTTCTGCACATTTGGAAAATAAACAATAGAGTAAAATTGCAGAGGAGATTTTCAGCATCACTCTGGAACTATGAGTCTGCACATCTGGAAAATGTCAGCTAGAGATAAATTGCAGGGGTAGATTTCAGCATAATCCTGGAACTCTGCTTCTGGACATCTGGAAAATGTCATCTGGAGCGAAATTGCAAGGCAGATTTCGGCATAATCCTGGAACTCTGCTTCTGCTGATCTGAAAAATGTCATCTGGAGCAAAATTCCAAGACAGATTTCAGCATAATCCTGGATCTCTGCTTCTGCACATTTGGAAAATAAACAATAGAGTAAAATTGCAGAGGAGATTTTCAGCATCACTCTGGAACTATGAGTCTGCACATCTGGAAAATGTCAGCTAGAGATAAATTGCAGGGGTAGATTTCAGCATAATCCTGGAACTCTGCTTCTGCACATCTGGAAAATGTCATCTGGAGCGAAATTGCAAGGCAGATTTCGGCATAATCCTGGAACTCTGCTTCTGCTGATCTGAAAAATGTCATCTGGAGCAAAATTCCAAGGCAGATTTCAGCATAATCCTGGATCTCTGCTTCTCCACATTTGGAAAATAAACAATAGAGCAAAATTGCAGAGGAGAATTTCAGCATCACTCTAGAACTATGAGTCTGCACATCTGGAAAATGTCAGCTAGAGATAAATTGCAGGGGTAGATTTCAGCATAATCCTGGAACTCTGCTTCTGGACATCTGGAAAATGTCATCTGGAGCGAAATTGCAAGGCAGATTTCGGCATAATCCTGGAACTCTGCTTCTGCTGATCTGAAAAATGTCATCTGGAGCAAAATTCCAAGGCAGATTTCAGCATAATCCTGGAACACTGCTTCTGCACATTTGGAAAATAAACAATAGAGTAAAATTGCAGAGGAGATTTTCAGCATCACTCTGGAACTATGAGTCTGCACATCTGGAAAATGTCAGCTAGAGATAAATTGCAGGGGTAGATTTCAGCATAATCCTGGAACTCTGCTTCTGGACATCTGGAAAATGTCATCTGGAGCGAAATTGCAAGGCAGATTTCGGCATAATCCTGGAACTCTGCTTCTGCTGATCTGAAAAATGTCATCTGGAGCAAAATTCCAAGACAGATTTCAGCATAATCCTGGATCTCTGCTTCTGCACATTTGGAAAATAAACAATAGAGTAAAATTGCAGAGGAGATTTTCAGCATCACTCTGGAACTATGAGTCTGCACATCTGGAAAATGTCAGCTAGAGATAAATTGCAGGGGTAGATTTCAGCATAATCCTGGAACTCTGCTTCTGCACATCTGGAAAATGTCATCTGGAGCGAAATTGCAAGGCAGATTTCGGCATAATCCTGGAACTCTGCTTCTGCTGATCTGAAAAATGTCATCTGGAGCAAAATTCCAAGGCAGATTTCAGCATAATCCTGGATCTCTGCTTCTCCACATTTGGAAAATAAACAATAGAGCAAAATTGCAGAGGAGAATTTCAGCATCACTCTAGAACTATGAGTCTGCACATCTGGAAAATGTCAGCTAGAGATAAATTGCAGGGGTAGATTTCAGCATAATCCTGGAACTCTGCTTCTGCACATCTGGAAAATGTCATCTGGAGCGAAATTGCAAGGCAGATTTCAGCATAATCCTGGAACTCTGCTTCTGCTGATCTGGAAAATGTCATCTGGAGCAAAATTCCAAGGCAGATTTCAGCATAATCCTGGATCTCTGCTTCTCCACATTTGGAAAATAAAAAATAGAGCAAAATTGCAGAGGAGAATTTCAGCATCACTTTGGAACTATGAGTCTTCACATCTGGAAAATGTCAGCTAGAGATAAATTGCAGGGGTAGATTTCAGCATAATCCTGGAACTATGCTTCTGCACATCTGGAAAATGTCATCTGGAGCAAAATCCCAAGGCAGATTTCTGCATAATCCTGGAACTCGGCTTCAGGACATCTGGAAAATGTCATCTGGAGCAAAATTCCAAGGCAGATTTCTGCATAATCCTGGATCTCTGCTTCTGCACATTTGGAAAATAAACAATAGAGCAAAATTGCAGAGGAGAATTTCAGCATCAATCTGGAACTATGAGTCTTCACATCTGGAAAATGTCAGCTAGAGATAAATTGCAGGGGTAGATTTCAGCATAATCCTGGAACTCGGCTTCTGCACATCTGAAAAATGTCATCTGGAGCGAAATTGCAAGGCAGATTTCAGCATAATCCTGGAACTCTGCTTCTGCTGATCTGAAAAATGTCATCTGGAGCTAAATACCAAGGCAGATTTCAGCATAATCCTGGAACTCGGCTTCAGGACATCTGGAAAATGTCATCTGGAGCAAAATTCCAAGGCAGATTTCTGCATAGTCCTGGATCTCTGCTTCTGCACATTTGGAAAATAAACAATAGAGCAAAATTGCAGAGGAGAATTTCAGCATGACTCTGGAACTATGAGTCTGCACATCTGGAAAATGTCATCTGGAGCAAAATCCCAAGGCAGATTTCAGCATAATCCTGGATCTCTGCTTCTGCACATTTGGAAAATGTCATCTGGAGCAAAATTGCAAGGCAGATTTCAGCATAATCCTGAAACGCTGCTTCTGCTGATCTGAAAAATGTCATCTGGAGCTAAATACCAAGGCAGATTTCAGCATAATCCTGGAACTCGGCTTCAGGACATCTGGAAAATGTCATCTGGAGCAAAATTCCAAGGCAGATTTCTGCATAATCCTGGATCTCTGCTTCTGCACATTTGGAAAATAAACAATAGAGCAAAATTGCAGAGGAGAATTTCAGCATCACTCTGGAACTATGAGTCTGCACATCTGGAGAATGTCAGCTAGAGATAAATTGCAGGGGTAGATTTCAGCATAATCCTGGAACTCTGCTTCTGCACATTTGGAAAATGTCATCTGGAGCAAAATTGCAAGGCAGATTTCAGCATAATCCTGAAACGCTGCTTCTGCTGATCTGAAAAATGTCATCTGGAGCTAAATCCCAAGGCAGATTTCAGCATAATCCTGGAACTCGGCTTCAGGACATCTGGAAAATGTCATCTGGAGCAAAATTCCAAGGCAGATTTCTGCATAATCCTGGATCTCTGCTTCTGCACATTTGGAAAATAAACAATAGAGCAAAATTGCAGAGGAGAATTTCAGCATCACTCTGGAACTATGAGTCTTCACATCTGGAAAATGTCAGCTAGAGATAAATTGCAGGGGTAGATTTCAGCATAATCCTGGAACTCGGCTTCTGCACATCTGAAAAATGTCATCTGGAGCGAAATTGCAAGGCAGATTTCAGCATAATCCTGGAACTCTGCTTCTGCTGATCTGAAAAATGTCATCTGGAGCTAAATACCAAGGCAGATTTCAGCATAATCCTGGAACTCGGCTTCAGGACATCTGGAAAATGTCATCTGGAGCAAAATTCCAAGGCAGATTTCTGCATAATCCTGGATCTCTGCTTCTGCACATTTGGAAAATAAACAATAGAGCAAAATTGCAGAGGAGAATTTCAGCATGACTCTGAAACTATGAGTCTGCACATCTGAAAAATGTCAGCTAGAGATAAATTGCAGGGGTAGATTTCAGCATAATCCTGGAACTCTGCTTCTGGACATCTGGAAAATGTCATCTGGAGCGAAATTGCAAGGCAGATTTCGGCATAATCCTGGAACTCTGCTTCTGCTGATCTGAAAAATGTCATCTGGAACAAAATTCCAAGGCAGATTTCAGCATAATCCTGGAACACTGCTTCTGCACATTTGGAAAATAAACAATAGAGCAAAATTGCAGAGGACAATTTCAGCATGACTCTGGAACTATTAGTCTGCACATCTGGAAAATGTCATCTGGAGCAAAATCCCAAGGCAGATTTCAGCATAATCCTGGATCTCTGCTTCTGCACATTTGGAAAATAAACAATAGAGTAAAATTGCAGAGGAGATTTTCAGCATCACTCTGGAACTATGAGTCTGCACATCTGGAAAATGTCAGCTAGAGATAAATTGCAGGGGTAGATTTCAGCATAATCCTGGAACTCTGCTTCTGGACATCTGGAAAATGTCATCTGGAGCGAAATTGCAAGGCAGATTTCGGCATAATCCTGGAACTCTGCTTCTGCTGATCTGAAAAATGTCATCTGGAGCAAAATTCCAAGGCAGATTTCAGCATAATCCTGGAAATCTGCTTCTGCACATTTGGAAAATAAACAATAGAGCAAAATTGCAGAGGAGAATTTCAGCATGACTCTGAAACTATGAGTCTGCACATCTGGAAAATGTCATCTGGAGCGAAATTGCAAGGCAGATTTCAGCATAATCCTGGATCTCTGCTTCTGCACATTTGGAAAATAAACAATAGAGTAAAATTGCAGAGGAGATTTTCAGCATCACTCTGGAACTATGAGTCTGCACATCTGGAAAATGTCAGCTAGAGATAAATTGCAGGGGTAGATTTCAGCATAATCCTGGAACTCTGCTTCTGGACATCTGGAAAATGTCATCTGGAGCGAAATTGCAAGGCAGATTTCGGCATAATCCTGGAACTCTGCTTCTGCTGATCTGAAAAATGTCATCTGGAGCAAAATTCCAAGGCAGATTTCAGCATAATCCTGGATCTCTGCTTCTGCACATTTGGAAAATAAACAATAGAGCAAAATTGCAGAGGAGAATTTCAGCATCACTCTAGAACTATGAGTCTGCACATCTGGAAAATGTCAACTAGAGAAAAATTGCAGGGGTAGATTTCAGCATAATCCTGGAACTCTGCTTCTGCACATCTGGAAAATGTCATCTGGAGCGAAATTGCAAGGCAGATTTCAGCATAATCCTGGAACTCTGCTTCTGCTGATCTGGAAAATGTCATCTGGAGCAAAATTCCAAGGCAGATTTCAGCATAATCCTGGATCTCTGCTTCTCCACATTTGGAAAATAAACAATAGAGCAAAATTGCAGAGGAGAATTTCAGCATCACTTTGGAACTATGAGTCTTCACATCTGGAAAATGTCAGCTAGAGATAAATTGCAGGGGTAGATTTCAGCATAATCCTGGAACTCTGCTTCTGCACATCTGGAAAATGTCATCTGGAGCGAAATTGCAAGGCAGATTTCGGCATAATCCTGGAACTCTGCTTCAGGACATCTGGAAAATGTCATCTGGAGCAAAATTCCAAGGCAGATTTCTGCATAATCCTGGATCTCTGCTTCTGCACATTTGGAAAATAAACAATAGAGCAAAATTGCAGAGGAGAATTTCAGCATCACTCTGGAACTATGAGTCTTCACATCTGGAAAATGTCAGCTAGAGATAAATTGCAGGGGTAGATTTCAGCATAATCCTGGAACTCTGCTTCTGGACATCTGGAAAATGTCATCTGGAGCGAAATTGCAAGGCAGATTTCGGCATAATCCTGGAACTCTGCTTCTGCTGATCTGAAAAATGTCATCTGGAGCAAAATTCCAAGGCAGATTTCAGCATAATCCTGGAACACTGCTTCTGCACATTTGGAAAATAAACAATAGAGCAAAATTGCAGAGGAGAATTTCAGCATCACTCTAGAACTATGAGTCTGCACATCTGGAAAATGTCAGCTAGAGATAAATTGCAGGGGTAGATTTCAGCATAATCCTGGAACTCTGCTTCTGCACATCTGGAAAATGTCATCTGGAGCGAAATTGCAAGGCAGATTTCAGCATAATCCTGGAACTCTGCTTCTGCTGATCTGGAAAATGTCATCTGGAGCAAAATTCCAAGGCAGATTTCAGCATAATCCTGGATCTCTGCTTCTCCACATTTGGAAAATAAAAAATAGAGCAAAATTGCAGAGGAGAATTTCAGCATCACTTTGGAACTATGAGTCTTCACATCTGGAAAATGTCAGCTAGAGATAAATTGCAGGGGTAGATTTCAGCATAATCCTGGAACTATGCTTCTGCACATCTGGAAAATGTCATCTGGAGCAAAATCCCAAGGCAGATTTCTGCATAATCCTGGAACTCGGCTTCAGGACATCTGGAAAATGTCATCTGGAGCAAAATTCCAAGGCAGATTTCTGCATAATCCTGGATCTCTGCTTCTGCACATTTGGAAAATAAACAATAGAGCAAAATTGCAGAGGAGAATTTCAGCATCACTCTGGAACTATGAGTCTTCACATCTGGAAAATGTCAGCTAGAGATAAATTGCAGGGGTAGATTTCAGCATAATCCTGGAACTCTGCTTCTGCTGATCTGGAAAATGTCAATGTGGAGCAAAATTCCAAAGCAGATTTCACCATAATTCTGAAACTCTACTTCTGAATATGTTGAAAATGTCACCTAGAGAGAAATTCCAAGGCAGATTTCAGCATAATCCTGGAACTCTGCTTCTGCTGATCTGGAAAATGTCAATC
Organism: Pituophis catenifer annectens; assembly: GCF_029215685.1. Classification (NCBI taxonomy): domain Eukaryota; kingdom Metazoa; phylum Chordata; class Lepidosauria; order Squamata; family Colubridae; genus Pituophis; species Pituophis catenifer. Next base: position 47,297,451 of record NW_027256885.1, read on the forward strand.
TGGAGCAAAATTCCAAAGCAGATTTCACCATAATTCTGAAACTCTACTTCTGAATATGTTGAAAATGTCACCTAGAGAGAAATTCCAAGGCAGATTTCAGCATAATCCTGGATCTCTGCTTCTGCACATTTGGAAAATAAACAATAGAGCAAAATTGCAGAGGAGAATTTCAGCATCACTCCGGAACTATGAGTCTTCACATCTGGAAAATGTCAGCTAGAGATAAATTGCAGGGGTAGATTTCAGCATAATCCTGGAACTCGGCTTCTGCACATCTGAAAAATGTCATCTGGAGCGAAATTGCAAGGCAGATTTCAGCATAATCCTGGAACTCTGCTTCTGCTGATCTGAAAAATGTCATCTGGAGCTAAATACCAAGGCAGATTTCAGCATAATCCTGGAACTCGGCTTCAGGACATCTGGAAAATGTCATCTGGAGCAAAATTCCAAGGCAGATTTCTGCATAATCCTGGATCTCTGCTTCTGCACATTTGGAAAATAAACAATAGAGCAAAATTGCAGAGGAGAATTTCAGCATCACTCTGGAACTATGAGTCTGCACATCTGGAAAATGTCAGCTAGAGATAAATTGCAGGGGTAGATTTCAGCATAATCCTGGAACTCTGCTTCTGCACATTTGGAAAATGTCATCTGGAGCAAAATTGCAAGGCAGATTTCAGCATAATCCTGAAACTCTGCTTCTGCTGATCTGAAAAATGTCATCTGGAGCTAAATACCAAGGCAGATTTCAGCATAATCCTGGAACTCGGCTTCAGGACATCTGGAAAATGTCATCTGGAGCAAAATTCCAAGGCAGATTTCAGCATAATCCTGGATCTCTGCTTCTGCACATTTGGAAAATAAACAATAGAGCAAAATTGCAGAGGAGAATTTCAGCATCACTCTGGAACTATGAGTCTGCACATCTGGAAAATGTCAGCTAGAGATAAATTGCAGGGGTAGATTTCAGCATAATCCTGGAACTCGGCTTCTGCACATCTGGAAAATGTCATCTGGAGCAAAATCCCAAGGCAGATTTCTGCATAATCCTGGAACTCTGCTTCTGCTGATCTGAAAAATGTCATCTGGAGCTAAATACCAAGGCAGATTTCAGCATAATCCTGGAACTCGGCTTCAGGACATCTGGAAAATGTCATCTGGAGCAAAATTCCAAGGCAGATTTCTGCATAATCCTGGATCTCTGCTTCTGCACATTTGGAAAATAAACAATAGAGCAAAATTGCAGAGGAGAATTTCAGCATCACTCTGGAACTATGAGTCTGCACATCTGGAAAATGTCAGCTAGAGATAAATTGCAGGGGTAGATTTCAGCATAATCCTGGAACTCTGCTTCTGCACATTTGGAAAATGTCATCTGGAGCAAAATTGCAAGGCAGATTTCAGCATAATCCTGAAACTCTGCTTCTGCTGATCTGAAAAATGTCATCTGGAGCTAAATACCAAGGCAGATTTCAGCATAATCCTGGAACTCGGCTTCAGGACATCTGGAAAATGTCATCTGGAGCAAAATTCCAAGGCAGATTTCTGCATAATCCTGGATCTCTGCTTCTGCACATTTGGAAAATAAACAATAGAGCAAAATTGCAGAGGAGAATTTCAGCATCACTCTGGAACTATGAGTCTTCACATCTGGAAAATGTCAGCTAGAGATAAATTGCAGGGGTAGATTTCAGCATAATCCTGGAACTCTGCTTCTGCACATCTGGAAAATGTCATCTGGAGCAAAATCCCAAGGCAGATTTCTGCATAATCCTGGAACTCGGCTTCAGGACATCTGGAAAATGTCATCTGGAGCAAAATTCCAAGGCAGATTTCAGCATAATCCTGGATCTCTTCTTCTGCACATTTGGAAAATCAACAATAGAGCAAAATTGCAGAGGAGAATTTCAGCATCACTCTGGAACTATGAGTGTTCACATCTGGAAAATGTCAGCTAGAGATAAATTGCAGGGGTAGATTTCAGCATAATCCTGGAACTCGGCTTCTGCACATCTGAAAAATGTCATCTGGAGCGAAATTGCAAGGCAGATTTCAGCATAATCCTGGAACTCTGCTTCTGCTGATCTGAAAAATGTCATCTGGAGCTAAATACCAAGGCAGATTTCAGCATAATCCTGGAACTCGGCTTCAGGACATCTGGAAAATGTCATCTGGAGCAAAATCCCAAGGCAGATTTCAGCATAATCCTGGATCTCTGCTTCTGCACATTTGGAAAATGTCATCTGGAACAAAATTGCAAGGCAGATTTCAGCATAATCCTGAAACGCTGCTTCTGCTGATCTGAAAAATGTCATCTGGAGCTAAATACCAAGGCAGATTTCAGCATAATCCTGGAACTCGGCTTCAGGACATCTGGAAAATGTCATCTGGAGCAAAATTCCAAGGCAGATTTCTGCATAATCCTAGATCTCTGCTTCTGCACATTTGGAAAATAAACAATAGAGCAAAATTGCAGAGGAGAATTTCAGCATCACTCTGGAACTATGAGTCTTCACATCTGGAAAATGTCAGCTAGAGATAAATTGGAGGGGTAGATTTCAGCATAATCCTGGAACTCTGCTTCTGGACATCTGGAAAATGTCATCTGGAGCGAAATTGCAAGGCAGATTTCAGCATAATCCTGGAACACTGCTTCTGCACATTTGGAAAATAAACAATAGAGTAAAATTGCAGAGGAGATTTTCAGCATCACTCTGGAACTATGAGTCTGCACATCTGGAAAATGTCAGCTAGAGATAAATTGCAGGGGTAGATTTCAGCATAATCCTGGAACTCTGCTTCTGGACATCTGGAAAATGTCATCTGGAGCGAAATTGCAAGGCAGATTTCAGCATAATCCTGGATCTCTGCTTCTGCACATTTGGAAAATAAACAATAGAGCAAAATTGCAGAGGACAATTTCAGCATGACTCTGGAACTATTAGTCTGCACATCTGGAAAATGTCATCTGGAGCGAAATTGCAAGGCAGATTTCAGCATAATCCTGGATCTCTGCTTCTGCACATTTGGAAAATAAACAATAGAGTAAAATTGCAGAGGAGATTTTCAGCATCACTCTGGAACTATGAGTCTGCACATCTGGAAAATGTCAGCTAGAGATAAATTGCAGGGGTAGATTTCAGCATAATCCTGGAACTCTGCTTCTGGACATCTGGAAAATGTCATCTGGAGCGAAATTGCAAGGCAGATTTCGGCATAATCCTGGAACTCTGCTTCTGCTGATCTGAAAAATGTCATCTGGAGCAAAATTCCAAGGCAGATTTCAGCATAATCCTGGATCTCTGCTTCTGCACATTTGGAAAATAAACAATAGAGTAAAATTGCAGAGGAGATTTTCAGCATCACTCTGGAACTATGAGTCTGCACATCTGGAAAATGTCAGCTAGAGATAAATTGCAGGGGTAGATTTCAGCATAATCCTAGAACTCTGCTTCTGCACATCTGGAAAATGTCATCTGGAGCGAAATTGCAAGGCAGATTTCGGCATAATCCTGGAACTCTGCTTCTGCTGATCTGAAAAATGTCATCTGGAGCAAAATTCCAAGGCAGATTTCAGCATAATCCTGGATCTCTGCTTCTGCACATTTGGAAAATAAACAATAGAGCAAAATTGCAGAGGAGAATTTCAGCATCACTCTAGAACTATGAGTCTGCACATCTGGAAAATGTCAGCTAGAGATAAATTGCAGGGGTAGATTTCAGCATAATCCTGGAACTCTGCTTCTGCACATCTGGAAAATGTCATCTGGAGCGAAATTGCAAGGCAGATTTCAGCATAATCCTGGAACTCTGCTTCTGCTGATCTGGAAAATGTCATCTGGAGCAAAATTCCAAGGCAGATTTCAGCATAATCCTGGATCTCTGCTTCTCCACATTTGGAAAATAAAAAATAGAGCAAAATTGCAGAGGAGAATTTCAGCATCACTTTGGAACTATGAGTCTTCACATCTGGAAAATGTCAGCTAGAGATAAATTGCAGGGGTAGATTTCAGCATAATCCTGGAACTATGCTTCTGCACATGTGGAAAATGTCATCTGGAGCAAAATCCCAAGGCAGATTTCTGCATAATCCTGGAACTCGGCTTCAGGACATCTGGAAAATGTCATCTGGAGCAAAATTCCAAGGCAGATTTCTGCATAATCCTGGATCTCTGCTTCTGCACATTTGGAAAATAAACAATAGAGCAAAATTGCAGAGGAGAATTTCAGCATCACTCTGGAACTATGAGTCTTCACATCTGGAAAATGTCAGCTAGAGATAAATTGCAGGGGTAGATTTCAGCATAATCCTGGAACTCTGCTTCTGGACATCTGGAAAATGTCATCTGGAGCGAAATTGCAAGGCAGATTTCGGCATAATCCTGGAACTCTGCTTCTGCTGATCTGAAAAATGTCATCTGGAGCAAAATTCCAAGGCAGATTTCAGCATAATCCTGGAACACTGCTTCTGCACATTTGGAAAATAAACAATAGAGTAAAATTGCAGAGGAGATTTTCAGCATCACTCTGGAACTATGAGTCTGCACATCTGGAAAATGTCAGCTAGAGATAAATTGCAGGGGTAGATTTCAGCATAATCCTGGAACTCTGCTTCTGGACATCTGGAAAATGTCATCTGGAGCGAAATTGCAAGGCAGATTTCAGCATAATCCTGGATCTCTGCTTCTGCACATTTGGAAAATAAACAATAGAGCAAAATTGCAGAGGAGAATTTCAGCATCACTCTAGAACTATGAGTCTGCACATCTGGAAAATGTCAGCTAGAGATAAATTGCAGGGGTAGATTTCAGCATAATCCTGGAACTCTGCTTCTGCTGATCTGAAAAATGTCATCTGGAGCAAAATTCCAAGGCAGATTTCAGCATAATCCTGGATCTCTGCTTCTGCACATTTGGAAAATAAACAATAGAGCAAAATTGCAGAGGAGAATTTCAGCATCACTCTAGAACTATGAGTCTGCACATCTGGAAAATGTCAGCTAGAGATAAATTGCAGGGGTAGATTTCAGCATAATCCTGGAACTCTGCTTCTGCACATCTGGAAAATGTCATCTGGAGCGAAATTGCAAGGCAGATTTCAGCATAATCCTGGAACTCTGCTTCTGCTGATCTGGAAAATGTCATCTGGAGCAAAATTCCAAGGCAGATTTCAGCATAATCCTGGATCTCTGCTTCTCCACATTTGGAAAATAAAAAATAGAGCAAAATTGCAGAGGAGAATTTCAGCATCACTTTGGAACTATGAGTCTTCACATCTGGAAAATGTCAGCTAGAGATAAATTGCAGGGGTAGATTTCAGCATAATCCTGGAACTATGCTTCTGCACATCTGGAAAATGTCATCTGGAGCAAAATCCCAAGGCAGATTTCTGCATAATCCTGGAACTCGGCTTCAGGACATCTGGAAAATGTCATCTGGAGCAAAATTCCAAGGCAGATTTCTGCATAATCCTGGATCTCTGCTTCTGCACATTTGGAAAATAAACAATAGAGCAAAATTGCAGAGGAGAATTTCAGCATCACTCTGGAACTATGAGTCTTCACATCTGGAAAATGTCAGCTAGAGATAAATTGCAGGGGTAGATTTCAGCATAATCCTGGAACTCTGCTTCTGGACATCTGGAAAATGTCATCTGGAGCGAAATTGCAAGGCAGATTTCGGCATAATCCTGGAACTCTGCTTCTGCTGATCTGAAAAATGTCATCTGGAGCAAAATTCCAAGGCAGATTTCAGCATAATCCTGGAACACTGCTTCTGCACATTTGGAAAATAAACAATAGAGTAAAATTGCAGAGGAGATTTTCAGCATCACTCTGGAACTATGAGTCTGCACATCTGGAAAATGTCAGCTAGAGATAAATTGCAGGGGTAGATTTCAGCATAATCCTGGAACTCTGCTTCTGGACATCTGGAAAATGTCATCTGGAGCGAAATTGCAAGGCAGATTTCGGCATAATCCTGGAACTCTGCTTCTGCTGATCTGAAAAATGTCATCTGGAGCAAAATTCCAAGGCAGATTTCAGCATAATCCTGGATCTCTGCTTCTGCACATTTGGAAAATAAACAATAGAGTAAAATTGCAGAGGAGATTTTCAGCATCACTCTGGAACTATGAGTCTGCACATCTGGAAAATGTCAGCTAGAGATAAATTGCAGGGGTAGATTTCAGCATAATCCTGGAACTCTGCTTCTGCACATCTGGAAAATGTCATCTGGAGCGAAATTGCAAGGCAGATTTCGGCATAATCCTGGAACTCTGCTTCTGCTGATCTGAAAAATGTCATCTGGAGCAAAATTCCAAGGCAGATTTCAGCATAATCCTGGATCTCTGCTTCTCCACATTTGGAAAATAAACAATAGAGCAAAATTGCAGAGGAGAATTTCAGCATCACTTTGGAACTATGAGTCTTCACATCTGGAAAATGTCAGCTAGAGATAAATTGCAGGGGTAGATTTCAGCATAATCCTGGAACTATGCTTCTGCACATCTGGAAAATGTCATCTGGAGCAAAATCCCAAGGCAGATTTCTGCATAATCCTGGAACTCGGCTTCAGGACATCTGGAAAATGTCATCTGGAGCAAAATTCCAAGGCAGATTTCTGCATAATCCTGGATCTCTGCTTCTGCACATTTGGAAAATAAACAATAGAGCAAAATTGCAGAGGAGAATTTCAGCATCACTCTAGAACTATGAGTCTGCACATCTGGAAAATGTCAGCTAGAGATAAATTGCAGGGGTAGATTTCAGCATAATCCTGGAACTCTGCTTCTGGACATCTGGAAAATGTCATCTGGAGCGAAATTGCAAGGCAGATTTCGGCATAATCCTGGAACTCTGCTTCTGCTGATCTGAAAAATGTCATCTGGAGCAAAATTCCAAGGCAGATTTCAGCATAATCCTGGAACACTGCTTCTGCACATTTGGAAAATAAACAATAGAGTAAAATTGCAGAGGAGATTTTCAGCATCACTCTGGAACTATGAGTCTGCACATCTGGAAAATGTCAGCTAGAGATAAATTGCAGGGGTAGATTTCAGCATAATCCTGGAACTCTGCTTCTGGACATCTGGAAAATGTCATCTGGAGCGAAATTGCAAGGCAGATTTCGGCATAATCCTGGAACTCTGCTTCTGCTGATCTGAAAAATGTCATCTGGAGCAAAATTCCAAGGCAGATTTCAGCATAATCCTGGATCTCTGCTTCTGCACATTTGGAAAATAAACAATAGAGTAAAATTGCAGAGGAGATTTTCAGCATCACTCTGGAACTATGAGTCTGCACATCTGGAAAATGTCAGCTAGAGATAAATTGCAGGGGTAGATTTCAGCATAATCCTGGAACTCTGCTTCTGCACATCTGGAAAATGTCATCTGGAGCGAAATTGCAAGGCAGATTTCGGCATAATCCTGGAACTCTGCTTCTGCTGATCTGAAAAATGTCATCTGGAGCAAAATTCCAAGGCAGATTTCAGCATAATCCTGGATCTCTGCTTCTCCACATTTGGAAAATAAACAATAGAGCAAAATTGCAGAGGAGAATTTCAGCATCACTTTGGAACTATGAGTCTTCACATCTGGAAAATGTCAGCTAGAGATAAATTGCAGGGGTAGATTTCAGCATAATCCTGGAACTATGCTTCTGCACATCTGGAAAATGTCATCTGGAGCAAAATCCCAAGGCAGATTTCTGCATAATCCTGGAACTCGGCTTCAGGACATCTGGAAAATGTCATCTGGAGCAAAATTCCAAGGCAGATTTCTGCATAATCCTGGATCTCTGCTTCTGCACATTTGGAAAATAAACAATAGAGCAAAATTGCAGAGGAGAATTTCAGCATCACTCTGGAACTATGAGTCTTCACATCTGGAAAATGTCAGCTAGAGATAAATTGCAGGGGTAGATTTCAGCATAATCCTGGAACTCTGCTTCTGGACATCTGGAAAATGTCATCTGGAGCGAAATTGCAAGGCAGATTTCGGCATAATCCTGGAACTCTGCTTCTGCTGATCTGAAAAATGTCATCTGGAGCAAAATTCCAAGGCAGATTTCAGCATAATCCTGGAACACTGCTTCTGCACATTTGGAAAATAAACAATAGAGTAAAATTGCAGAGGAGATTTTCAGCATCACTCTGGAACTATGAGTCTGCACATCTGGAAAATGTCAGCTAGAGATAAATTGCAGGGGTAGATTTCAGCATAATCCTGGAACTCTGCTTTTGGACATCTGGAAAATGTCATCTGGAGCGAAATTGCAAGGCAGATTTCAGCATAATCCTGGATCTCTGCTTCTGCTGATCTGGAAAATGTCATCTGGAGCAAAATTCCAAGGCAGATTTCAGCATAATCCTGGATCTCTGCTTCTCCACATTTGGAAAATAAAAAATAGAGCAAAATTGCAGAGGAGAATTTCAGCATCACTTTGGAACTATGAGTCTTCACATCTGGAAAATGTCAGCTAGAGATAAATTGCAGGGGTAGATTTCAGCATAATCCTGGAACTATGCTTCTGCACATCTGGAAAATGTCATCTGGAGCAAAATCCCAAGGCAGATTTCTGCATAATCCTGGAACTCGGCTTCAGGACATCTGGAAAATGTCATCTGGAGCAAAATTCCAAGGCAGATTTCTGCATAATCCTGGATCTCTGCTTCTGCACATTTGGAAAATAAACAATAGAGCAAAATTGCAGAGGAGAATTTCAGCATCACTCTGGAACTATGAGTCTTCACATCTGGAAAATGTCAGCTAGAGATAAATTGCAGGGGTAGATTTCAGCATAATCCTGGAACTCTGCTTCTGGACATCTGGAAAATGTCATCTGGAGCGAAATTGCAAGGCAGATTTCGGCATAATCCTGGAACTCTGCTTCTGCTGATCTGAAAAATGTCATCTGGAGCAAAATTCCAAGGCAGATTTCAGCATAATCCTGGAACACTGCTTCTGCACATTTGGAAAATAAACAATAGAGTAAAATTGCAGAGGAGATTTTCAGCATCACTCTGGAACTATGAGTCTGCACATCTGGAAAATGTCAGCTAGAGATAAATTGCAGGGGTAGATTTCAGCATAATCCTGGAACTCTGCTTCTGGACATCTGGAAAATGTCATCTGGAGCGAAATTGCAAGGCAGATTTCAGCATAATCCTGGAACTCTGCTTCTGCTGATCTGAAAAATGTCATCTGGAGCAAAATTCCAAGGCAGATTTCAGCATAATCCTGGATCTCTGCTTCTGCACATTTGGAAAATAAACAATAGAGCAAAATTGCAGAGGAGAATTTCAGCATCACTCTAGAACTATGAGTCTGCACATCTGGAAAATGTCAGCTAGAGATAAATTGCAGGGGTAGATTTCAGCATAATCCTGGAACTCTGCTTCTGCACATCTGGAAAATGTCATCTGGAGCGAAATTGCAAGGCAGATTTCAGCATAATCCTGGAACTCTGCTTCTGCTGATCTGGAAAATGTCATCTGGAGCAAAATTCCAAGGCAGATTTCAGCATAATCCTGGATCTCTGCTTCTCCACATTTGGAAAATAAAAAATAGAGCAAAATTGCAGAGGAGAATTTCAGCATCACTTTGGAACTATGAGTCTTCACATCTGGAAAATGTCAGCTAGAGATAAATTGCAGGGGTAGATTTCAGCATAATCCTGGAACTATGCTTCTGCACATCTGGAAAATGTCATCTGGAGCAAAATCCCAAGGCAGATTTCTGCATAATCCTGGAACTCGGCTTCAGGACATCTGTAAAATGTCATCTGGAGCAAAATTCCAAGGCAGATTTCTGCATAATCCTGGATCTCTGCTTCTGCACATTTGGAAAATAAACAATAGAGCAAAATTGCAGAGGAGAATTTCAGCATCACTCTGGAACTATGAGTCTTCACATCTGGAAAATGTCAGCTAGAGATAAATTGCAGGGGTAGATTTCAGCATAATCCTGGAACTCTGCTTCTGGACATCTGGAAAATGTCATCTGGAGCGAAATTGCAAGGCAGATTTCGGCATAATCCTGGAACTCTGCTTCTGCTGATCTGAAAAATGTCATCTGGAGCAAAATTCCAAGGCAGATTTCAGCATAATCCTGGAACACTGCTTCTGCACATTTGGAAAATAAACAATAGAGTAAAATTGCAGAGGAGATTTTCAGCATCACTCTGGAACTATGAGTCTGCACATCTGGAAAATGTCAGCTAGAGATAAATTGCAGGGGTAGATTTCAGCATAATCCTGGAACTCTGCTTCTGGACATCTGGAAAATGTCATCTGGAGCGAAATTGCAAGGCAGATTTCGGCATAATCCTGGAACTCTGCTTCTGCTGATCTGAAAAATGTCATCTGGAGCAAAATTCCAAGGCAGATTTCAGCATAATCCTGGATCTCTGCTTCTGCACATTTGGAAAATAAACAATAGAGTAAAATTGCAGAGGAGATTTTCAGCATCACTCTGGAACTATGAGTCTGCACATCTGGAAAATGTTAGCTAGAGATAAATTGCAGGGGTAGATTTCAGCATAATCCTGGAACTCTGCTTCTGCACATCTGGAAAATGTCATCTGGAGCGAAATTGCAAGGCAGATTTCGGCATAATCCTGGAACTCTGCTTCTGCTGATCTGAAAAATGTCATCTGGAGCAAAATTCCAAGGCAGATTTCAGCATAATCCTGGATCTCTGCTTCTCCACATTTGGAAAATAAACAATAGAGCAAAATTGCAGAGGAGAATTTCAGCATCACTCTAGAACTATGAGTCTGCACATCTGGAAAATGTCAGCTAGAGATAAATTGCAGGGGTAGATTTCAGCATAATCCTGGAACTCTGCTTCTGCACATCTGGAAAATGTCATCTGGAGCGAAATTGCAAGGCAGATTTCAGCATAATCCTGGAACTCTGCTTCTGCTGATCTGGAAAATGTCATCTGGAGCAAAATTCCAAGGCAGATTTCAGCATAATCCTGGATCTCTGCTTCTCCACATTTGGAAAATAAAAAATAGAGCAAAATTGCAGAGGAGAATTTCAGCATCACTTTGGAACTATGAGTCTTCACATCTGGAAAATGTCAGCTAGAGATAAATTGCAGGGGTAGATTTCAGCATAATCCTGGAACTATGCTTCTGCACATCTGGAAAATGTCATCTGGAGCAAAATCCCAAGGCAGATTTCTGCATAATCCTGGAACTCGGCTTCAGGACATCTGGAAAATGTCATCTGGAGCAAAATTCCAAGGCAGATTTCAGCATAATCCTGGAACTCGGCTTCAGGACATCTGGAAAATGTCATCTGGAGCAAAATTCCAAGGCAGATTTCTGCATAGTCCTGGATCTCTGCTTCTGCACATTTGGAAAATAAACAATAGAGCAAAATTGCAGAGGAGAATTTCAGCATGACTCTGGAACTATGAGTCTGCACATCTGGAAAATGTCATCTGGAGCAAAATCCCAAGGCAGATTTCAGCATAATCCTGGATCTCTGCTTCTGCACATTTGGAAAATGTCATCTGGAGCAAAATTGCAAGGCAGATTTCAGCATAATCCTGAAACGCTGCTTCTGCTGATCTGAAAAATGTCATCTGGAGCTAAATACCAAGGCAGATTTCAGCATAATCCTGGAACTCGGCTTCAGGACATCTGGAAAATGTCATCTGGAGCAAAATTCCAAGGCAGATTTCTGCATAATCCTGGATCTCTGCTTCTGCACATTTGGAAAATAAACAATAGAGCAAAATTGCAGAGGAGAATTTCAGCATCACTCTGGAACTATGAGTCTGCACATCTGGAAAATGTCAGCTAGAGATAAATTGCAGGGGTAGATTTCAGCATAATCCTGGAACTCTGCTTCTGCACATTTGGAAAATGTCATCTGGAGCAAAATTGCAAGGCAGATTTCAGCATAATCCTGAAACGCTGCTTCTGCTGATCTGAAAAATGTCATCTGGAGCTAAATCCCAAGGCAGATTTCAGCATAATCCTGGAACTCGGCTTCAGGACATCTGGAAAATGTCATCTGGAGCAAAATTCCAAGGCAGATTTCTGCATAATCCTGGATCTCTGCTTCTGCACATTTGGAAAATAAACAATAGAGCAAAATTGCAGAGGAGAATTTCAGCATCACTCTGGAACTATGAGTCTTCACATCTGGAAAATGTCAGCTAGAGATAAATTGCAGGGGTAGATTTCAGCATAATCCTGGAACTCGGCTTCTGCACATCTGAAAAATGTCATCTGGAGCGAAATTGCAAGGCAGATTTCAGCATAATCCTGGAACTCTGCTTCTGCTGATCTGAAAAATGTCATCTGGAGCTAAATACCAAGGCAGATTTCAGCATAATCCTGGAACTCGGCTTCAGGACATCTGGAAAATGTCATCTGGAGCAAAATTCCAAGGCAGATTTCTGCATAATCCTGGATCTCTGCTTCTGCACATTTGGAAAATAAACAATAGAGCAAAATTGCAGAGGAGAATTTCAGCATGACTCTGAAACTATGAGTCTGCACATCTGGAAAATGTCAGCTAGAGATAAATTGCAGGGGTAGATTTCAGCATAATCCTGGAACTCTGCTTCTGGACATCTGGAAAATGTCATCTGGAGCGAAATTGCAAGGCAGATTTCGGCATAATCCTGGAACTCTGCTTCTGCTGATCTGAAAAATGTCATCTGGAACAAAATTCCAAGGCAGATTTCAGCATAATCCTGGAACACTGCTTCTGCACATTTGGAAAATAAACAATAGAGCAAAATTGCAGAGGACAATTTCAGCATGACTCTGAAACTATGAGTCTGCACATCTGGAAAATGTCATCTGGAGCGAAATTGCAAGGCAGATTTCAGCATAATCCTGGATCTCTGCTTCTGCACATTTGGAAAATAAACAATAGAGTAAAATTGCAGAGGAGATTTTCAGCATCACTCTGGAACTATGAGTCTGCACATCTGGAAAATGTCAGCTAGAGATAAATTGCAGGGGTAGATTTCAGCATAATCCTGGAACTCTGCTTCTGGACATCTGGAAAATGTCATCTGGAGCGAAATTGCAAGGCAGATTTCGGCATAATCCTGGAACTCTGCTTCTGCTGATCTGAAAAATGTCATCTGGAGCAAAATTCCAAGGCAGATTTCAGCATAATCCTGGATCTCTGCTTCTGCACATTTGGAAAATAAACAATAGAGCAAAATTGCAGAGGAGAATTTCAGCATCACTCTAGAACTATGAGTCTGCACATCTGGAAAATGTCAACTAGAGAAAAATTGCAGGGGTAGATTTCAGCATAATCCTGGAACTCTGCTTCTGCACATCTGGAAAATGTCATCTGGAGCGAAATTGCAAGGCAGATTTCAGCATAATCCTGGAACTCTGCTTCTGCTGATCTGGAAAATGTCATCTGGAGCAAAATTCCAAGGCAGATTTCAGCATAATCCTGGATCTCTGCTTCTCCACATTTGGAAAATAAACAATAGAGCAAAATTGCAGAGGAGAATTTCAGCATCACTTTGGAACTATGAGTCTTCACATCTGGAAAATGTCAGCTAGAGATAAATTGCAGGGGTAGATTTCAGCATAATCCTGGAACTCTGCTTCTGCACATCTGGAAAATGTCATCTGGAGCGAAATTGCAAGGCAGATTTCGGCATAATCCTGGAACTCTGCTTCAGGACATCTGGAAAATGTCATCTGGAGCAAAATTCCAAGGCAGATTTCTGCATAATCCTGGATCTCTGCTTCTGCACATTTGGAAAATAAACAATAGAGCAAAATTGCAGAGGAGAATTTCAGCATCACTCTGGAACTATGAGTCTTCACATCTGGAAAATGTCAGCTAGAGATAAATTGCAGGGGTAGATTTCAGCATAATCCTGGAACTCTGCTTCTGGACATCTGGAAAATGTCATCTGGAGCGAAATTGCAAGGCAGATTTCGGCATAATCCTGGAACTCTGCTTCTGCTGATCTGAAAAATGTCATCTGGAGCAAAATTCCAAGGCAGATTTCAGCATAATCCTGGAACACTGCTTCTGCACATTTGGAAAATAAACAATAGAGCAAAATTGCAGAGGAGAATTTCAGCATCACTCTAGAACTATGAGTCTGCACATCTGGAAAATGTCAGCTAGAGATAAATTGCAGGGGTAGATTTCAGCATAATCCTGGAACTCTGCTTCTGCACATCTGGAAAATGTCATCTGGAGCGAAATTGCAAGGCAGATTTCAGCATAATCCTGGAACTCTGCTTCTGCTGATCTGGAAAATGTCATCTGGAGCAAAATTCCAAGGCAGATTTCAGCATAATCCTGGATCTCTGCTTCTCCACATTTGGAAAATAAAAAATAGAGCAAAATTGCAGAGGAGAATTTCAGCATCACTTTGGAACTATGAGTCTTCACATCTGGAAAATGTCAGCTAGAGATAAATTGCAGGGGTAGATTTCAGCATAATCCTGGAACTATGCTTCTGCACATCTGGAAAATGTCATCTGGAGCAAAATCCCAAGGCAGATTTCTGCATAATCCTGGAACTCGGCTTCAGGACATCTGGAAAATGTCATCTGGAGCAAAATTCCAAGGCAGATTTCTGCATAATCCTGGATCTCTGCTTCTGCACATTTGGAAAATAAACAATAGAGCAAAATTGCAGAGGAGAATTTCAGCATCACTCTGGAACTATGAGTCTTCACATCTGGAAAATGTCAGCTAGAGATAAATTGCAGGGGTAGATTTCAGCATAATCCTGGAACTCTGCTTCTGGACATCTGGAAAATGTCATCTGGAGCGAAATTGCAAGGCAGATTTCGGCATAATCCTGGAACTCTGCTTCTGCTGATCTGAAAAATGTCATCTGGAGCAAAATTCCAAGGCAGATTTCAGCATAATCCTGGAACACTGCTTCTGCACATTTGGAAAATAAACAATAGAGTAAAATTGCAGAGGAGATTTTCAGCATCACTCTGGAACTATGAGTCTGCACATCTGGAAAATGTCAGCTAGAGATAAATTGCAGGGGTAGATTTCAGCATAATCCTGGAACTCTGCTTCTGGACATCTGGAAAATGTCATCTGGAGCGAAATTGCAAGGCAGATTTCGGCATAATCCTGGAACTCTGCTTCTGCTGATCTGAAAAATGTCATCTGGAGCAAAATTCCAAGGCAGATTTCAGCATAATCCTGGATCTCTGCTTCTTCACATTTGGAAAATAAACAATAGAGTAAAATTGCAGAGGAGATTTTCAGCATCACTCTGGAACTATGAGTCTGCACATCTGGAAAATGTCAGCTAGAGATAAATTGCAGGGGTAGATTTCAGCATAATCCTGGAACTCTGCTTCTGCACATCTGGAAAATGTCATCTGGAGCGAAATTGCAAGGCAGATTTCGGCATAATCCTGGAACTCTTCTTCTGCTGATCTGAAAAATGTCATCTGGAGCAAAATTCCAAGGCAGATTTCAGCATAATCCTGGATCTCTGCTTCTCCACATTTGGAAAATAAACAATAGAGCAAAATTGCAGAGGAGAATTTCAGCATCACTCTAGAACTATGAGTCTGCACATCTGGAAAATGTCAGCTAGAGATAAATTGCAGGGGTAGATTTCAGCATAATCCTGGAACTCTGCTTCTGCACATCTGGAAAATGTCATCTGGAGCGAAATTGCAAGGCAGATTTCAGCATAATCCTGGAACTCTGCTTCTGCTGATCTGGAAAATGTCATCTGGAGCAAAATTCCAAGGCAGATTTCAGCATAATCCTGGATCTCTGCTTCTCCACATTTGGAAAATAAAAAATAGAGCAAAATTGCAGAGGAGAATTTCAGCATCACTTTGGAACTATGAGTCTTCACATCTGGAAAATGTCAGCTAGAGATAAATTGCAGGGGTAGATTTCAGCATAATCCTGGAACTATGCTTCTGCACATCTGGAAAATGTCATCTGGAGCAAAATCCCAAGGCAGATTTCTGCATAATCCTGGAACTCGGCTTCAGGACATCTGGAAAATGTCATCTGGAGCAAAATTCCAAGGCAGATTTCTGCATAATCCTGGATCTCTGCTTCTGCACATTTGGAAAATAAACAATAGAGCAAAATTGCAGAGGAGAATTTCAGCATCACTCTGGAACTATGAGTCTTCACATCTGGAAAATGTGAGCTAGAGATAAATTGCAGGGGTAGATTTCAGCATAATCCTGGAACTCGGCTTCTGCACATCTGAAAAATGTCATCTGGAGCGAAATTGCAAGGCAGATTTCAGCATAATCCTGGAACTCTGCTTCTGCTGATCTGAAAAATGTCATCTGGAGCTAAATACCAAGGCAGATTTCAGCATAATCCTGGAACTCGGCTTCAGGACATCTGGAAAATGTCATCTGGAGCAAAATTCCAAGGCAGATTTCTGCATAGTCCTGGATCTCTGCTTCTGCACATTTGGAAAATAAACAATAGAGCAAAATTGCAGAGGAGAATTTCAGCATGACTCTGGAACTATGAGTCTGCACATCTGGAAAATGTCATCTGGAGCAAAATCCCAAGGCAGATTTCAGCATAATCCTGGATCTCTGCTTCTGCACATTTGGAAAATGTCATCTGGAGCAAAATTGCAAGGCAGATTTCAGCATAATCCTGAAACGCTGCTTCTGCTGATCTGAAAAATGTCGTCTGGAGCTAAATACCAAGGCAGATTTCAGCATAATCCTGGAACTCGGCTTCAGGACATCTGGAAAATGTCATCTGGAGCAAAATTCCAAGGCAGATTTCTGCATAATCCTGGATCTCTGCTTCTGCACATTTGGAAAATAAACAATAGAGCAAAATTGCAGAGGAGAATTTCAGCATCACTCTGGAACTATGAGTCTTCACATCTGGAAAATGTCAGCTAGAGATAAATTGCAGGGGTAGATTTCAGCATAATCCTGGAACTCGGCTTCTGCACATCTGAAAAATGTCATCTGGAGCGAAATTGCAAGGCAGATTTCAGCATAATCCTGGAACTCTGCTTCTGCTGATCTGAAAAATGTCATCTGGAGCTAAATACCAAGGCAGATTTCAGCATAATCCTGGAACTCGGCTTCAGGACATCTGGAAAATGTCATCTGGAGCAAAATTCCAAGGCAGATTTCTGCATAATCCTGGATCTCTGCTTCTGCACATTTGGAAAATAAACAATAGAGCAAAATTGCAGAGGAGAATTTCAGCATGACTCTGGAACTATGAGTCTGCACATCTGGAAAATGTCAGCTAGAGATAAATTGCAGGGGTAGATTTCAGCATAATCCTGGAACTCTGCTTCTGGACATCTGGAAAATGTCATCTGGAGCGAAATTGCAAGGCAGATTTCGGCATAATCCTGGAACTCTGCTTCTGCTGATCTGAAAAATGTCATCTGGAACAAAATTCCAAGGCAGATTTCAGCATAATCCTGGAACACTGCTTCTGCACATTTGGAAAATAAACAATAGAGCAAAATTGCAGAGGACAATTTCAGCATGACTCTGGAACTATTAGTCTGCACATCTGGAAAATGTCATCTGGAGCAAAATCCCAAGGCAGATTTCAGCATAATCCTGGATCTCTGCTTCTGCACATTTGGAAAATAAACAATAGAGTAAAATTGCAGAGGAGATTTTCAGCATCACTCTGGAACTATGAGTCTGCACATCTGGAAAATGTCAGCTAGAGATAAATTGCAGGGGTAGATTTCAGCATAATCCTGGAACTCTGCTTCTGGACATCTGGAAAATGTCATCTGGAGCGAAATTGCAAGGCAGATTTCGGCATAATCCTGGAACTCTGCTTCTGCTGATCTGAAAAATGTCATCTGGAGCAAAATTCCAAGGCAGATTTCAGCATAATCCTGGAAATCTGCTTCTGCACATTTGGAAAATAAACAATAGAGCAAAATTGCAGAGGAGAATTTCAGCATGACTCTGAAACTATGAGTCTGCACATCTGGAAAATGTCATCTGGAGCGAAATTGCAAGGCAGATTTCAGCATAATCCTGGATCTCTGCTTCTGCACATTTGGAAAATAAACAATAGAGTAAAATTGCAGAGGAGATTTTCAGCATCACTCTGGAACTATGAGTCTGCACATCTGGAAAATGTCAGCTAGAGATAAATTGCAGGGGTAGATTTCAGCATAATCCTGGAACTCTGCTTCTGGACATCTGGAAAATGTCATCTGGAGCGAAATTGCAAGGCAGATTTCGGCATAATCCTGGAACTCTGCTTCTGCTGATCTGAAAAATGTCATCTGGAGCAAAATTCCAAGGCAGATTTCAGCATAATCCTGGATCTCTGCTTCTGCACATTTGGAAAATAAACAATAGAGCAAAATTGCAGAGGAGAATTTCAGCATCACTCTAGAACTATGAGTCTGCACATCTGGAAAATGTCAACTAGAGAAAAATTGCAGGGGTAGATTTCAGCATAATCCTGGAACTCTGCTTCTGCACATCTGGAAAATGTCATCTGGAGCGAAATTGCAAGGCAGATTTCAGCATAATCCTGGAACTCTGCTTCTGCTGATCTGGAAAATGTCATCTGGAGCAAAATTCCAAGGCAGATTTCAGCATAATCCTGGATCTCTGCTTCTCCACATTTGGAAAATAAACAATAGAGCAAAATTGCAGAGGAGAATTTCAGCATCACTTTGGAACTATGAGTCTTCACATCTGGAAAATGTCAGCTAGAGATAAATTGCAGGGGTAGATTTCAGCATAATCCTGGAACTCTGCTTCTGCACATCTGGAAAATGTCATCTGGAGCGAAATTGCAAGGCAGATTTCGGCATAATCCTGGAACTCTGCTTCTGCTGATCTGAAAAATGTCATCTGGAGCAAAATTCCAAGGCAGATTTCAGCATAATCCTGGATCTCTGCTTCTGCACATTTGGAAAATAAACAATAGAGCAAAATTGCAGAGGAGAATTTCAGCATCACTCTGGAACTATGAGTCTTCACATCTGGAAAATGTCAGCTAGAGATAAATTGCAGGGGTAGATTTCAGCATAATCCTGGAACTCGGCTTCTGCACATCTGAAAAATGTCATCTGGAGCGAAATTGCAAGGCAGATTTCAGCATAATCCTGGAACTCTGCTTCTGCTGATCTGAAAAATGTCATCTGGAGCTAAATACCAAGGCAGATTTCAGCATAATCCTGGAACTCGGCTTCAGGACATCTGGAAAATGTCATCTGGAGCAAAATTCCAAGGCAGATTTCTGCATAATCCTGGATCTCTGCTTCTGCACATTTGGAAAATAAACAATAGAGCAAAATTGCAGAGGAGAATTTCAGCATAACTCTGGAACTATGAGTCTGCACATCTGGAAAATGTCAGCTAGAGATAAATTGCAGGGGTAGATTTCAGCATAATCCTGGAACTCTGCTTCTGGACATCTGGAAAATGTCATCTGGAGCGAAATTGCAAGGCAGATTTCGGCATAATCCTGGAACTCTGCTTCTGCTGATCTGAAAAATGTCATCTGGAGCAAAATTCCAAGGCAGATTTCAGCATAATCCTGGAACACTGCTTCTGCACATTTGGAAAATAAACAATAGAGCAAAATTGCAGAGGACAATTTCAGCATGACTCTGGAACTATTAGTCTGCACATCTGGAAAATGTCATCTGGAGCAAAATCCCAAGGCAGATTTCAGCATAATCCTGGATCTCTGCTTCTGCACATTTGGAAAATAAACAATAGAGTAAAATTGCAGAGGAGATTTTCAGCATCACTCTGGAACTATGAGTCTGCACATCTGGAAAATGTCAGCTAGAGATAAATTGCAGGGGTAGATTTCAGCATAATCCTGGAACTCTGCTTCTGGACATCTGGAAAATGTCATCTGGAGCGAAATTGCAAGGCAGATTTCGGCATAATCCTGGAACTCTGCTTCTGCTGATCTGAAAAATGTCATCTGGAGCAAAATTCCAAGGCAGATTTCAGCATAATCCTGGAACTCTGCTTCTGCACATTTGGAAAATAAACAATAGAGCAAAATTGCAGAGGAGAATTTCAGCATGACTCTGGAACTATGAGTCTGCACATCTGGAAAATGTCATCTGGAGCGAAATTGCAAGGCAGATTTCAGCATAATCCTGGAACTCGGCTTCAGGACATCTGGAAAATGTCATCTGGAGCAAAATTCCAAGGCAGATTTCTGCATAATCCTGGATCTCTGCTTCTGCACATTTGGAAAATAAACAATAGAGCAAAATTGCAGAGGAGAATTTCAGCATGACTCTGAAACTATGAGTCTGCACATCTGGAAAATGTCATCTGGAGCAAAATCCCAAGGCAGATTTCAGCATAATCCTGGATCTCTGCTTCTGCACATTTGGAAAATGTCATCTGGAGGAAAATTGCAAGGCAGATTTCAGCATAATCCTGAAACGCTGCTTCTGCTGATCTGAAAAATGTCATCTGGAGCTAAATACCAAGGCAGATTTCAGCATAATCCTGGAACTCGGCTTCAGGACATCTGGAAAATGTCATCTGGAGCAAAATTCCAAGGCAGATTTCTGCATAATCCTGGATCTCTGCTTCTGCACATTTGGAAAATAAACAATAGAGCAAAATTGCAGAGGAGAATTTCAGCATGACTCTGAAACTATGAGTCTGCACATCTGGAAAATGTCATCTGGAGCAAAATCCCAAGGCAGATTTCAGCATAATCCTGGATCTCTGCTTCTGCACATTTGGAAAATGTCATCTGGAGCAAAATTGCAAGGCAGATTTCAGCATAATCCTGAAACGCTGCTTCTGCTGATCTGAAAAATGTCATCTGGAGCTAAATACCAAGGCAGATTTCAGCATAATCCTGGAACTCGGCTTCAGGACATCTGGAAAATGTCATCTGGAGCAAAATTCCAAGGCAGATTTCTGCATAATCCTGGATCTCTGCTTCTGCACATTTGGAAAATAAACAATAGAGCAAAATTGCAGAGGAGAATTTCAGCATCACTCTGGAACTATGAGTCTGCACATCTGGAAAATGTCAGCTAGAGATAAATTGCAGGGGTAGATTTCAGCATAATCCTGGAACTCTGCTTCTGGACATCTGGAAAATGTCATCTGGAGCGAAATTGCAAGGCAGATTTCGGCATAATCCTGGAACTCTGCTTCTGCTGATCTGAAAAATGTCATCTGGAGCAAAATTCCAAGGCAGATTTCAGCATAATCCTGGAACACTGCTTCTGCACATTTGGAAAATAAACAATAGAGCAAAATTGCAGAGGACAATTTCAGCATGACTCTGGAACTATGAGTCTGCACATCTGGAAAATGTCATCTGGAGCGAAATTGCAAGGCAGATTTCAGCATAATCCTGGAACTCGGCTTCAGGACATCTGGAAAATGTCATCTGGAGCAAAATTCCAAGGCAGATTTCTGCATAATCCTGGATCTCTGCTTCTGCACATTTGGAAAATAAACAATAGAGCAAAATTGCAGAGGAGAATTTCAGCATGACTCTGAAACTATGAGTCTGCACATCTGGAAAATGTCATCTGGAGCAAAATCCCAAGGCAGATTTCAGCATAATCCTGGATCTCTGCTTCTGCACATTTGGAAAATGTCATCTGGAGCAAAATTGCAAGGCAGATTTCAGCATAATCCTGAAACGCTGCTTCTGCTGATCTGAAAAATGTCATCTGGAGCTAAATACCAAGGCAGATTTCAGCATAATCCTGGAACTCGGCTTCAGGACATCTGGAAAATGTCATCTGGAGCAAAATTCCAAGGCAGATTTCTGCATAATCCTGGATCTCTGCTTCTGCACATTTGGAAAATAAACAATAGAGCAAAATTGCAGAGGAGAATTTCAGCATCACTCTGGAACTATGAGTCTGCACATCTGGAAAATGTCAGCTAGAGATAAATTGCAGGGGTAGATTTCAGCATAATCCTGGAACTCTGCTTCTGCACATTTGGAAAATGTCATCTGGAGCAAAATTGCAAGGCAGATTTCAGCATATTCCTGAAACTCTGCTTCTGCTGATCTGAAAAATGTCATCTGGAGCTAAATACCAAGGCAGATTTCAGCATAATCCTGGAACTCGGCTTCAGGACATCTGGAAAATGTCATCTGGAGCAAAATTCCAAGGCAGATTTCTGCATAATCCTGGATCTCTGCTTCTGCACATTTGGAAAATAAACAATAGAGCAAAATTGCAGAGGAGAATTTCAGCATCACTCTGGAACTATGAGTCTGCACATCTGGAAAATGTCAGCTAGAGATAAATTGCAGGGGTAGATTTCAGCATAATCCTGGAACTCTGCTTCTGGACATCTGGAAAATGTCATCTGGAGCGAAATTGCAAGGCAGATTTCGGCATAATCCTGGAACTCTGCTTCTACTGATCTGAAAAATGTCATCTGGAGCAAAATTCCAAGGCAGATTTCAGCATAATCCTGGAACACTGCTTCTGCACATTTGGAAAATAAACAATAGAGCAAAATTGCAGAGGACAATTTCAGCATGACTCTGGAACTATTAGTCTGCACATCTGGAAAATGTCATCTGGAGCAAAATCCCAAGGCAGATTTCAGCATAATCCTGGATCTCTGCTTCTGCACATTTGGAAAATAAACAATAGAGTAAAATTGCAGAGGAGATTTTCAGCATCACTCTGGAACTATGAGTCTGCACATCTGGAAAATGTCAGCTAGAGATAAATTGCAGGGGTAGATTTCAGCATAATCCTGGAACTCTGCTTCTGGACATCTGGAAAATGTCATCTGGAGCGAAATTGCAAGGCAGATTTCGGCATAATCCTGGAACTCTGCTTCTGCTGATCTGAAAAATGTCATCTGGAGCAAAATTCCAAGGCAGATTTCAGCATAATCCTGGAACTCTGCTTCTGCACATTTGGAAAATAAACAATAGAGTAAAATTGCAGAGGAGATTTTCAGCATCACTCTGGAACTATGAGTCTGCACATCTTGAAAATGTCAGCTATAGATAAATTGCAGGGGTAGATTTCAGCATAATCCTGGAACTCTGCTTCTGGACATCTGGAAAATGTCATCTGGAGCGAAATTGCAAGGCAGATTTCGGCATAATCCTGGAACTCTGCTTCTGCTGATCTGAAAAATGTCATCTGGAGCAAAATTCCAAGGCAGATTTCAGCATAATCCTGGATCTCTGCTTCTGCACATTTGGAAAATAAACAATAGAGTAAAATTGCAGAGGAGATTTTCAGCATCACTCTGGAACTATGAGTCTGCACATCTGGAAAATGTCAGCTAGAGATAAATTGCAGGGGTAGATTTCAGCATAATCCTGGAACTCTGCTTCTGGACATCTGGAAAATGTCATCTGGAGCGAAATTGCAAGGCAGATTTCAGCATAATCCTGGATCTCTGCTTCTCCACATTTGGAAAATAAACAATAGAGCAAAATTGCAGAGGAGAATTTCAGCATCACTCTGGAACTATGAGTCTGCACATCTGGAAAATGTCATCTGGAGCAAAATTGCAAGGCAGATTTCAGCATAATCCTGAAACGCTGCTTCTGCTGATCTGAAAAATGTCATCTGGAGCTAAATACCAAGGCAGATTTCAGCATAATCCTGGAACTCGGCTTCAGGACATCTGGAAAATGTTATCTGGAGCAAAATTCCAAGGCAGATTTCAGCAAAATCCTGAATCTCGGCTTCTGCACATTTGGAAAATAAACAATAGAGCAAAATTGCAGAGGAGAATTTCAGCATCATTCTGGAACTATGAGTCTGCACATCTGGAAAATGTCAGCTAGAGATAAATTGCAGGGGTAGATTTCAGCATAATCCTGGAATTCTGCTTCTGCTGATCTGGAAAATGTCATCTGGAGCGAAATTGCAAGGCAGATTTCAGCATAATCCTGGAACTCTGCTTCTGCTGATCTGAAATATGTCATCTGGAGCAAAATTCCAAGGCAGATTTCAGCATAATGCTGGATCTCTGCTTCTGCACATTTGGAAAATAAACAATAGAGCAAAATTGCAGAGGAGAATTTCAGCATGACTTTGGAACTTTGAGTCTGCAAATCTGGAAAATGTCATCTGGAGCGAAATTGCAAGGCAGATTTCAGCATAATCCTGAAACGCTGCTTCTGCTGATCTGAAAAATGTCATCTGGAGCTAAATTCCAAGGCAGATTTCAGCATAATCCTGGAACTCGGCTTCAGGACATCTGGAAAATGTCAGCTAGAGATAAATTGCAGGGGTAGATTTCAGCATAATCCTGGAACTCTGCTTCTGGACATCTGGAAAATGTCATCTGGAGCGAAATTGCAAGGCAGATTTCGGCATAATCCTGGAACTCTGCTTCTGCTGATCTGAAAAATGTCATCTGGAGCAAAATTCCAAGGCAGATTTCAGCATAATCCTGGAACTCTGCTTCTGCACATTTGGAAAATAAACAATAGAGCAAAATTGCAGAGGAGAATTTCAGCATGACTCTGGAACTATGAGTCTGCACATCTGGAAAATGTCATCTGGAGCGAAATTGCAAGGCAGATTTCAGCATAATCCTGGAACTCGGCTTCAGGACATCTGGAAAATGTCATCTGGAGCAAAATTCCAAGGCAGATTTCTGCATAATCCTGGATCTCTGCTTCTGCACATTTGGAAAATAAACAATAGAGCAAAATTGCAGAGGAGAATTTCAGCATGACTCTGAAACTATGAGTCTGCACATCTGGAAAATGTCATCTGGAGCAAAATCCCAAGGCAGATTTCAGCATAATCCTGGATCTCTGCTTCTGCACATTTGGAAAATGTCATCTGGAGCAAAATTGCAAGGCAGATTTCAGCATAATCCTGAAACGCTGCTTCTGCTGATCTGAAAAATGTCATCTGGAGCTAAATACCAAGGCAGATTTCAGCATAATCCTGGAACTCGGCTTCAGGACATCTGGAAAATGTCATCTGGAGCAAAATTCCAAGGCAGATTTCTGCATAATCCTGGATCTCTGCTTCTGCACATTTGGAAAATAAACAATAGAGCAAAATTGCAGAGGAGAATTTCAGCATCACTCTGGAACTATGAGTCTGCACATCTGGAAAATGTCAGCTAGAGATAAATTGCAGGGGTAGATTTCAGCATAATCCTGGAACTCTGCTTCTGCACATTTGGAAAATGTCATCTGGAGCAAAATTGCAAGGCAGATTTCAGCATAATCCTGAAACTCTGCTTCTGCTGATCTGAAAAATGTCATCTGGAGCTAAATACCAAGGCAGATTTCAGCATAATCCTGGAACTCGGCTTCAGGACATCTGGAAAATGTCATCTGGAGCAAAATTCCAAGGCAGATTTCTGCATAATCCTGGATCTCTGCTTCTGCACATTTGGAAAATAAACAATAGAGCAAAATTGCAGAGGAGAATTTCAGCATCACTCTGGAACTATGAGTCTGCACATCTGGAAAATGTCAGCTAGAGATAAATTGCAGGGGTAGATTTCAGCATAATCCTGGAACTCTGCTTCTGGACATCTGGAAAATGTCATCTGGAGCGAAATTGCAAGGCAGATTTCGGCATAATCCTGGAACTCTGCTTCTGCTGATCTGAAAAATGTCATCTGGAGCAAAATTCCAAGGCAGATTTCAGCATAATCCTGGAACACTGCTTCTGCACATTTGGAAAATAAACAATAGAGCAAAATTGCAGAGGACAATTTCAGCATGACTCTGGAACTATGAGTCTGCACATCTGGAAAATGTCATCTGGAGCGAAATTGCAAGGCAGATTTCAGCATAATCCTGGAACTCGGCTTCAGGACATCTGGAAAATGTCATCTGGAGCAAAATTCCAAGGCAGATTTCTGCATAATCCTGGATCTCTGCTTCTGCACATTTGGAAAATAAACAATAGAGCAAAATTGCAGAGGAGAATTTCAGCATGACTCTGAAACTATGAGTCTGCACATCTGGAAAATGTCATCTGGAGCAAAATCCCAAAGCAGATTTCAGCATAATCCTGGATCTCTGCTTCTGCACATTTGGAAAATGTCATCTGGAGCAAAATTGCAAGGCAGATTTCAGCATAATCCTGAAACGCTGCTTCTGCTGATCTGAAAAATGTCATCTGGAGCTAAATACCAAGGCAGATTTCAGCATAATCCTGGAACTCGGCTTCAGGACATCTGGAAAATGTCATCTGGAGCAAAATTCCAAGGCAGATTTCTGCATAATCCTGGATCTCTGCTTCTGCACATTTGGAAAATAAACAATAGAGCAAAATTGCAGAGGAGAATTTCAGCATCACTCTGGAACTATGAGTCTGCACATCTGGAAAATGTCAGCTAGAGATAAATTGCAGGGGTAGATTTCAGCATAATCCTGGAACTCTGCTTCTGCACATTTGGAAAATGTCATCTGGAGCAAAATTGCAAGGCAGATTTCAGCATATTCCTGAAACTCTGCTTCTGCTGATCTGAAAAATGTCATCTGGAGCTAAATACCAAGGCAGATTTCAGCATAATCCTGGAACTCGGCTTCAGGACATCTGGAAAATGTCATCTGGAGCAAAATTCCAAGGCAGATTTCTGCATAATCCTGGATCTCTGCTTCTGCACATTTGGAAAATAAACAATAGAGCAAAATTGCAGAGGAGAATTTCAGCATCACTCTGGAACTATGAGTCTGCACATCTGGAAAATGTAAGCTAGAGATAAATTGCAGGGGTAGATTTCAGCATAATCCTGGAACTCTGCTTCTGGACATCTGGAAAATGTCATCTGGAGCGAAATTGCAAGGCAGATTTCGGCATAATCCTGGAACTCTGCTTCTGCTGATCTGAAAAATGTCATCTGGAACAAAATTCCAAGGCAGATTTCAGCATAATCCTGGAACACTGCTTCTGCACATTTGGAAAATAAACAATAGAGCAAAATTGCAGAGGACAATTTCAGCATGACTCTGGAACTATTAGTCTGCACATCTGGAAAATGTCATCTGGAGCAAAATCCCAAGGCAGATTTCAGCATAATCCTGGATCTCTGCTTCTGCACATTTGGAAAATAAACAATAGAGTAAAATTGCAGAGGAGATTTTCAGCATCACTCTGGAACTATGAGTCTGCACATCTGGAAAATGTCAGCTAGAGATAAATTGCAGGGGTAGATTTCAGCATAATCCTGGAACTCTGCTTCTGGACATCTGGAAAATGTCATCTGGAGCGAAATTGCAAGGCAGATTTCGGCATAATCCTGGAACTCTGCTTCTGCTGATCTGAAAAATGTCATCTGGAGCAAAATTCCAAGGCAGATTTCAGCATAATCCTGGAAATCTGCTTCTGCACATTTGGAAAATAAACAATAGAGCAAAATTGCAGAGGAGAATTTCAGCATGACTCTGAAACTATGAGTCTGCACATCTGGAAAATGTCATCTGGAGCGAAATTGCAAGGCAGATTTCAGCATAATCCTGGATCTCTGCTTCTGCACATTTGGAAAATAAACAATAGAGTAAAATTGCAGAGGAGATTTTCAGCATCACTCTGGAACTATGAGTCTGCACATCTGGAAAATGTCAGCTAGAGATAAATTGCAGGGGTAGATTTCAGCATAATCCTGGAACTCTGCTTCTGGACATCTGGAAAATGTCATCTGGAGCGAAATTGCAAGGCAGATTTCGGCATAATCCTGGAACTCTGCTTCTGCTGATCTGAAAAATGTCATCTGGAGCAAAATTCCAAGGCAGATTTCAGCATAATCCTGGATCTCTGCTTCTGCACATTTGGAAAATAAACAATAGAGCAAAATTGCAGAGGAGAATTTCAGCATCACTCTAGAACTATGAGTCTGCACATCTGGAAAATGTCAACTAGAGAAAAATTGCAGGGGTAGATTTCAGCATAATCCTGGAACTCTGCTTCTGCACATCTGGAAAATGTCATCTGGAGCGAAATTGCAAGGCAGATTTCAGCATAATCCTGGAACTCTGCTTCTGCTGATCTGGAAAATGTCATCTGGAGCAAAATTCCAAGGCAGATTTCAGCATAATCCTGGATCTCTGCTTCTCCACATTTGGAAAATAAACAATAGAGCAAAATTGCAGAGGAGAATTTCAGCATCACTTTGGAACTATGAGTCTTCACATCTGGAAAATGTCAGCTAGAGATAAATTGCAGGGGTAGATTTCAGCATAATCCTGGAACTCTGCTTCTGCACATCTGGAAAATGTCATCTGGAGCGAAATTGCAAGGCAGATTTCGGCATAATCCTGGAACTCTGCTTCTGCTGATCTGAAAAATGTCATCTGGAGCAAAATTCCAAGGCAGATTTCAGCATAATCCTGGATCTCTGCTTCTGCACATTTGGAAAATAAACAATAGAGCAAAATTGCAGAGGAGAATTTCAGCATCACTCTGGAACTATGAGTCTTCACATCTGGAAAATGTCAGCTAGAGATAAATTGCAGGGGTAGATTTCAGCATAATCCTGGAACTCGGCTTCTGCACATCTGAAAAATGTCATCTGGAGCGAAATTGCAAGGCAGATTTCAGCATAATCCTGGAACTCTGCTTCTGCTGATCTGAAAAATGTCATCTGGAGCTAAATACCAAGGCAGATTTCAGCATAATCCTGGAACTCGGCTTCAGGACATCTGGAAAATGTCATCTGGAGCAAAATTCCAAGGCAGATTTCTGCATAATCCTGGATCTCTGCTTCTGCACATTTGGAAAATAAACAATAGAGCAAAATTGCAGAGGAGAATTTCAGCATAACTCTGGAACTATGAGTCTGCACATCTGGAAAATGTCAGCTAGAGATAAATTGCAGGGGTAGATTTCAGCATAATCCTGGAACTCTGCTTCTGGACATCTGGAAAATGTCATCTGGAGCGAAATTGCAAGGCAGATTTCGGCATAATCCTGGAACTCTGCTTCTGCTGATCTGAAAAATGTCATCTGGAGCAAAATTCCAAGGCAGATTTCAGCATAATCCTGGAACACTGCTTCTGCACATTTGGAAAATAAACAATAGAGCAAAATTGCAGAGGACAATTTCAGCATGACTCTGGAACTATTAGTCTGCACATCTGGAAAATGTCATCTGGAGCAAAATCCCAAGGCAGATTTCAGCATAATCCTGGATCTCTGCTTCTGCACATTTGGAAAATAAACAATAGAGTAAAATTGCAGAGGAGATTTTCAGCATCACTCTGGAACTATGAGTCTGCACATCTGGAAAATGTCAGCTAGAGATAAATTGCAGGGGTAGATTTCAGCATAATCCTGGAACTCTGCTTCTGGACATCTGGAAAATGTCATCTGGAGCGAAATTGCAAGGCAGATTTCGGCATAATCCTGGAACTCTGCTTCTGCTGATCTGAAAAATGTCATCTGGAGCAAAATTCCAAGGCAGATTTCAGCATAATCCTGGAACTCTGCTTCTGCACATTTGGAAAATAAACAATAGAGCAAAATTGCAGAGGAGAATTTCAGCATGACTCTGGAACTATGAGTCTGCACATCTGGAAAATGTCATCTGGAGCGAAATTGCAAGGCAGATTTCAGCATAATCCTGGAACTCGGCTTCAGGACATCTGGAAAATGTCATCTGGAGCAAAATTCCAAGGCAGATTTCTGCATAATCCTGGATCTCTGCTTCTGCACATTTGGAAAATAAACAATAGAGCAAAATTGCAGAGGAGAATTTCAGCATGACTCTGAAACTATGAGTCTGCACATCTGGAAAATGTCATCTGGAGCAAAATCCCAAGGCAGATTTCAGCATAATCCTGGATCTCTGCTTCTGCACATTTGGAAAATGTCATCTGGAGGAAAATTGCAAGGCAGATTTCAGCATAATCCTGAAACGCTGCTTCTGCTGATCTGAAAAATGTCATCTGGAGCTAAATACCAAGGCAGATTTCAGCATAATCCTGGAACTCGGCTTCAGGACATCTGGAAAATGTCATCTGGAGCAAAATTCCAAGGCAGATTTCTGCATAATCCTGGATCTCTGCTTCTGCACATTTGGAAAATAAACAATAGAGCAAAATTGCAGAGGAGAATTTCAGCATGACTCTGAAACTATGAGTCTGCACATCTGGAAAATGTCATCTGGAGCAAAATCCCAAGGCAGATTTCAGCATAATCCTGGATCTCTGCTTCTGCACATTTGGAAAATGTCATCTGGAGCAAAATTGCAAGGCAGATTTCAGCATAATCCTGAAACGCTGCTTCTGCTGATCTGAAAAATGTCATCTGGAGCTAAATACCAAGGCAGATTTCAGCATAATCCTGGAACTCGGCTTCAGGACATCTGGAAAATGTCATCTGGAGCAAAATTCCAAGGCAGATTTCTGCATAATCCTGGATCTCTGCTTCTGCACATTTGGAAAATAAACAATAGAGCAAAATTGCAGAGGAGAATTTCAGCATCACTCTGGAACTATGAGTCTGCACATCTGGAAAATGTCAGCTAGAGATAAATTGCAGGGGTAGATTTCAGCATAATCCTGGAACTCTGCTTCTGGACATCTGGAAAATGTCATCTGGAGCGAAATTGCAAGGCAGATTTCGGCATAATCCTGGAACTCTGCTTCTGCTGATCTGAAAAATGTCATCTGGAGCAAAATTCCAAGGCAGATTTCAGCATAATCCTGGAACACTGCTTCTGCACATTTGGAAAATAAACAATAGAGCAAAATTGCAGAGGACAATTTCAGCATGACTCTGGAACTATGAGTCTGCACATCTGGAAAATGTCATCTGGAGCGAAATTGCAAGGCAGATTTCAGCATAATCCTGGAACTCGGCTTCAGGACATCTGGAAAATGTCATCTGGAGCAAAATTCCAAGGCAGATTTCTGCATAATCCTGGATCTCTGCTTCTGCACATTTGGAAAATAAACAATAGAGCAAAATTGCAGAGGAGAATTTCAGCATGACTCTGAAACTATGAGTCTGCACATCTGGAAAATGTCATCTGGAGCAAAATCCCAAGGCAGATTTCAGCATAATCCTGGATCTCTGCTTCTGCACATTTGGAAAATGTCATCTGGAGCAAAATTGCAAGGCAGATTTCAGCATAATCCTGAAACGCTGCTTCTGCTGATCTGAAAAATGTCATCTGGAGCTAAATACCAAGGCAGATTTCAGCATAATCCTGGAACTCGGCTTCAGGACATCTGGAAAATGTCATCTGGAGCAAAATTCCAAGGCAGATTTCTGCATAATCCTGGATCTCTGCTTCTGCACATTTGGAAAATAAACAATAGAGCAAAATTGCAGAGGAGAATTTCAGCATCACTCTGGAACTATGAGTCTGCACATCTGGAAAATGTCAGCTAGAGATAAATTGCAGGGGTAGATTTCAGCATAATCCTGGAACTCTGCTTCTGCACATTTGGAAAATGTCATCTGGAGCAAAATTGCAAGGCAGATTTCAGCATATTCCTGAAACTCTGCTTCTGCTGATCTGAAAAATGTCATCTGGAGCTAAATACCAAGGCAGATTTCAGCATAATCCTGGAACTCGGCTTCAGGACATCTGGAAAATGTCATCTGGAGCAAAATTCCAAGGCAGATTTCTGCATAATCCTGGATCTCTGCTTCTGCACATTTGGAAAATAAACAATAGAGCAAAATTGCAGAGGAGAATTTCAGCATCACTCTGGAACTATGAGTCTGCACATCTGGAAAATGTCAGCTAGAGATAAATTGCAGGGGTAGATTTCAGCATAATCCTGGAACTCTGCTTCTGGACATCTGGAAAATGTCATCTGGAGCGAAATTGCAAGGCAGATTTCGGCATAATCCTGGAACTCTGCTTCTGCTGATCTGAAAAATGTCATCTGGAGCAAAATTCCAAGGCAGATTTCAGCATAATCCTGGAACACTGCTTCTGCACATTTGGAAAATAAACAATAGAGCAAAATTGCAGAGGACAATTTCAGCATGACTCTGGAACTATTAGTCTGCACATCTGGAAAATGTCATCTGGAGCAAAATCCCAAGGCAGATTTCAGCATAATCCTGGATCTCTGCTTCTGCACATTTGGAAAATAAACAATAGAGTAAAATTGCAGAGGAGATTTTCAGCATCACTCTGGAACTATGAGTCTGCACATCTGGAAAATGTCAGCTAGAGATAAATTGCAGGGGTAGATTTCAGCATAATCCTGGAACTCTGCTTCTGGACATCTGGAAAATGTCATCTGGAGCGAAATTGCAAGGCAGATTTCGGCATAATCCTGGAACTCTGCTTCTGCTGATCTGAAAAATGTCATCTGGAGCAAAATTCCAAGGCAGATTTCAGCATAATCCTGGAACTCTGCTTCTGCACATTTGGAAAATAAACAATAGAGTAAAATTGCAGAGGAGATTTTCAGCATCACTCTGGAACTATGAGTCTGCACATCTTGAAAATGTCAGCTATAGATAAATTGCAGGGGTAGATTTCAGCATAATCCTGGAACTCTGCTTCTGGACATCTGGAAAATGTCATCTGTAGCGAAATTGCAAGGCAGATTTCGGCATAATCCTGGAACTCTGCTTCTGCTGATCTGAAAAATGTCATCTGGAGCAAAATTCCAAGGCAGATTTCAGCATAATCCTGGAACTCTGCTTCTGCACATTTGGAAAATAAACAATAGAGTAAAATTGCAGAGGAGATTTTCAGCATCACTCTGGAACTATGAGTCTGCACATCTTGAAAATGTCAGCTATAGATAAATTGCAGGGGTAGATTTCAGCATAATCCTGGAACTCTGCTTCTGGACATCTGGAAAATGTCATCTGGAGCGAAATTGCAAGGCAGATTTCGGCATAATCCTGGAACTCTGCTTCTGCTGATCTGAAAAATGTCATCTGGAGCAAAATTCCAAGGCAGATTTCAGCATAATCCTGGATCTCTGCTTCTGCACATTTGGAAAATAAACAATAGAGTAAAATTGCAGAGGAGATTTTCAGCATCACTCTGGAACTATGAGTCTGCACATCTGGAAAATGTCAGCTAGAGATAAATTGCAGGGGTAGATTTCAGCATAATCCTGGAACTCTGCTTCTGGACATCTGGAAAATGTCATCTGGAGCGAAATTGCAAGGCAGATTTCAGCATAATCCTGGATCTCTGCTTCTCCACATTTGGAAAATAAACAATAGAGCAAAATTGCAGAGGAGAATTTCAGCATCACTCTGGAACTATGAGTCTGCACATCTGGAAAATGTCATCTGGAGCAAAATTGCAAGGCAGATTTCAGCATAATCCTGAAACGCTGCTTCTGCTGATCTGAAAAATGTCATCTGGAGCTAAATACCAAGGCAGATTTCAGCATAATCCTGGAACTCGGCTTCAGGACATCTGGAAAATGTTATCTGGAGCAAAATTCCAAGGCAGATTTCAGCAAAATCCTGAATCTCGGCTTCTGCACATTTGGAAAATAAACAATAGAGCAAAATTGCAGAGGAGAATTTCAGCATCATTCTGGAACTATGAGTCTGCACATCTGGAAAATGTCAGCTAGAGATAAATTGCAGGGGTAGATTTCAGCATAATCCTGGAATTCTGCTTCTGCTGATCTGGAAAATGTCATCTGGAGCGAAATTGCAAGGCAGATTTCAGCATAATCCTGGAACTCTGCTTCTGCTGATCTGAAATATGTCATCTGGAGCAAAATTCCAAGGCAGATTTCAGCATAATGCTGGATCTCTGCTTCTGCACATTTGGAAAATAAACAATAGAGCAAAATTGCAGAGGAGAATTTCAGCATGACTTTGGAACTTTGAGTCTGCAAATCTGGAAAATGTCATCTGGAGCGAAATTGCAAGGCAGATTTCAGCATAATCCTGAAACGCTGCTTCTGCTGATCTGAAAAATGTCATCTGGAGCTAAATTCCAAGGCAGATTTCAGCATAATCCTGGAACTCGGCTTCAGGACATCTGGAAAATGTCAGCTAGAGATAAATTGCAGGGGTAGATTTCAGCATAATCCTGGAACTCTGCTTCTGGACATCTGGAAAATGTCATCTGGAGCGAAATTGCAAGGCAGATTTCGGCATAATCCTGGAACTCTGCTTCTGCTGATCTGAAAAATGTCATCTGGAGCAAAATTCCAAGGCAGATTTCAGCATAATCCTGGAACTCTGCTTCTGCACATTTGGAAAATAAACAATAGAGCAAAATTGCAGAGGAGAATTTCAGCATGACTCTGGAACTATGAGTCTGCACATCTGGAAAATGTCATCTGGAGCGAAATTGCAAGGCAGATTTCAGCATAATCCTGGAACTCGGCTTCAGGACATCTGGAAAATGTCATCTGGAGCAAAATTCCAAGGCAGATTTCTGCATAATCCTGGATCTCTGCTTCTGCACATTTGGAAAATAAACAATAGAGCAAAATTGCAGAGGAGAATTTCAGCATGACTCTGAAACTATGAGTCTGCACATCTGGAAAATGTCATCTGGAGCAAAATCCCAAGGCAGATTTCAGCATAATCCTGGATCTCTGCTTCTGCACATTTGGAAAATGTCATCTGGAGCAAAATTGCAAGGCAGATTTCAGCATAATCCTGAAACGCTGCTTCTGCTGATCTGAAAAATGTCATCTGGAGCTAAATACCAAGGCAGATTTCAGCATAATCCTGGAACTCGGCTTCAGGACATCTGGAAAATGTCATCTGGAGCAAAATTCCAAGGCAGATTTCTGCATAATCCTGGATCTCTGCTTCTGCACATTTGGAAAATAAACAATAGAGCAAAATTGCAGAGGAGAATTTCAGCATCACTCTGGAACTATGAGTCTGCACATCTGGAAAATGTCAGCTAGAGATAAATTGCAGGGGTAGATTTCAGCATAATCCTGGAACTCTGCTTCTGCACATTTGGAAAATGTCATCTGGAGCAAAATTGCAAGGCAGATTTCAGCATAATCCTGAAACTCTGCTTCTGCTGATCTGAAAAATGTCATCTGGAGCTAAATACCAAGGCAGATTTCAGCATAATCCTGGAACTCGGCTTCAGGACATCTGGAAAATGTCATCTGGAGCAAAATTCCAAGGCAGATTTCTGCATAATCCTGGATCTCTGCTTCTGCACATTTGGAAAATAAACAATAGAGCAAAATTGCAGAGGAGAATTTCAGCATCACTCTGGAACTATGAGTCTGCACATCTGGAAAATGTCAGCTAGAGATAAATTGCAGGGGTAGATTTCAGCATAATCCTGGAACTCTGCTTCTGGACATCTGGAAAATGTCATCTGGAGCGAAATTGCAAGGCAGATTTCGGCATAATCCTGGAACTCTGCTTCTGCTGATCTGAAAAATGTCATCTGGAGCAAAATTCCAAGGCAGATTTCAGCATAATCCTGGAACACTGCTTCTGCACATTTGGAAAATAAACAATAGAGCAAAATTGCAGAGGACAATTTCAGCATGACTCTGGAACTATGAGTCTGCACATCTGGAAAATGTCATCTGGAGCGAAATTGCAAGGCAGATTTCAGCATAATCCTGGAACTCGGCTTCAGGACATCTGGAAAATGTCATCTGGAGCAAAATTCCAAGGCAGATTTCTGCATAATCCTGGATCTCTGCTTCTGCACATTTGGAAAATAAACAATAGAGCAAAATTGCAGAGGAGAATTTCAGCATGACTCTGAAACTATGAGTCTGCACATCTGGAAAATGTCATCTGGAGCAAAATCCCAAGGCAGATTTCAGCATAATCCTGGATCTCTGCTTCTGCACATTTGGAAAATGTCATCTGGAGCAAAATTGCAAGGCAGATTTCAGCATAATCCTGAAACGCTGCTTCTGCTGATCTGAAAAATGTCATCTGGAGCTAAATACCAAGGCAGATTTCAGCATAATCCTGGAACTCGGCTTCAGGACATCTGGAAAATGTCATCTGGAGCAAAATTCCAAGGCAGATTTCTGCATAATCCTGGATCTCTGCTTCTGCACATTTGGAAAATAAACAATAGAGCAAAATTGCAGAGGAGAATTTCAGCATCACTCTGGAACTATGAGTCTGCACATCTGGAAAATGTCAGCTAGAGATAAATTGCAGGGGTAGATTTCAGCATAATCCTGGAACTCTGCTTCTGCACATTTGGAAAATGTCATCTGGAGCAAAATTGCAAGGCAGATTTCAGCATATTCCTGAAACTCTGCTTCTGCTGATCTGAAAAATGTCATCTGGAGCTAAATACCAAGGCAGATTTCAGCATAATCCTGGAACTCGGCTTCAGGACATCTGGAAAATGTCATCTGGAGCAAAATTCCAAGGCAGATTTCTGCATAATCCTGGATCTCTGCTTCTGCACATTTGGAAAATAAACAATAGAGCAAAATTGCAGAGGAGAATTTCAGCATCACTCTGGAACTATGAGTCTGCACATCTGGAAAATGTCAGCTAGAGATAAATTGCAGGGGTAGATTTCAGCATAATCCTGGAACTCTGCTTCTGGACATCTGGAAAATGTCATCTGGAGCGAAATTGCAAGGCAGATTTCGGCATAATCCTGGAACTCTGCTTCTGCTGATCTGAAAAATGTCATCTGGAGCAAAATTCCAAGGCAGATTTCAGCATAATCCTGGAACACTGCTTCTGCACATTTGGAAAATAAACAATAGAGCAAAATTGCAGAGGACAATTTCAGCATGACTCTGGAACTATTAGTCTGCACATCTGGAAAATGTCATCTGGAGCAAAATCCCAAGGCAGATTTCAGCATAATCCTGGATCTCTGCTTCTGCACATTTGGAAAATAAACAATAGAGTAAAATTGCAGAGGAGATTTTCAGCATCACTCTGGAACTATGAGTCTGCACATCTGGAAAATGTCAGCTAGAGATAAATTGCAGGGGTAGATTTCAGCATAATCCTGGAACTCTGCTTCTGGACATCTGGAAAATGTCATTTGGAGCGAAATTGCAAGGCAGATTTCGGCATAATCCTGGAACTCTGCTTCTGCTGATCTGAAAAATGTCATCTGGAGCAAAATTCCAAGGCAGATTTCAGCATAATCCTGGATCTCTGCTTCTGCACATTTGGAAAATAAACAATAGAGTAAAATTGCAGAGGAGATTTTCAGCATCACTCTGGAACTATGAGTCTGCACATCTGGTAAATGTCAGCTAGAGATAAATTGCAGGGGTAGATTTCAGCATAATCCTGGATCTCTGCTTCTGCACATCTGGAAAATGTCATCTGGAGCAAAATCCCAAGGCAGATTTCAGCATAATCCTGGATCTCTGCTTCTGCACATTTGGAAAATAAACAATAGAGCAAAATTGCAGAGGAGAATTTCAGCATCACTCTAGAACTATGAGTCTGCACATCTGGAAAATGTCAGCTAGAGATAAATTGCAGGGGTAGATTTCAGCATAATCCTGGAACTCTGCTTCTGCACATCTGGAAAATGTCATCTGGAGCGAAATTGCAAGGCAGATTTCAGCATAATCCTGGATCTCTGCTTCTGCACATCTGGAAAATGTCATCTGGAGCAAAATCCCAAGGCAGATTTCAGCATAATGCTGGATTTTTGCTTCTGCACATTTGGAAAATAAACAATAGAGCAAACTTGCAGAGGAGAATTTCAGCATGACTTTGGAACTATGAGTCTGCACATCTGGAAAATGTCATCTGGAGCGAAATTGCAAGGCAGATTTCAGAATAATCCTGAAACGCTGCTTCTGGACATCTGGAAAATGTCATCTGGAGCGAAATTGCAAGGCAGATTTCGGCATAATCCTGGAACTCTGCTTCTGCTGATCTGAAAAATGTCATCTGGAGCAAAATTCCAAGGCAGATTTCAGCATAATCCTGGAACTCTGCTTCTGCACATTTGGAAAATAAACAATAGAGCAAAATTGCAGAGGAGAATTTCAGCATGACTCTGGAACTATGAGTCTGCACATCTGGAAAATGTCATCTGGAGCAAAATTGCAAGGCAGATTTCAGCATAATCCTGAAACGCTGCTTCTGCTGATCTGAAAAATGTCATCTGGAGCTAAATACCAAGGCAGATTTCAGCATAATCCTGGAACTCGGCTTCAGGACATCTGGAAAATGTTATCTGGAGCAAAATTCCAAGGCAGATTTCAGCAAAATCCTGAATCTCGGCTTCTGCACATTTGGAAAATAAACAATAGAGCAAAATTGCAGAGGAGAATTTCAGCATCATTCTGGAACTATGAGTCTGCACATCTGGAAAATGTCAGCTAGAGATAAATTGCAGGGGTAGATTTCAGCATAATCCTGGAATTCTGCTTCTGCTGATCTGAAAAATGTCATCTGGAGCTAAATTCCAAGGCAGATTTCAGCATAATCCTGGAACTCGGCTTCAGGACATCTGGAAAATGTCATCTGGAGCAAAATTCCAAGGCAGATTTCAGCATAATCCTGGATCTCTGCTTCTGCACATTTGGAAAATAAACAATAGAGCAAAATTGCAGAGGAGAATTTCAGCATCACTCTGGAACTTTGAGTCTGCACATCTGGAAAATGTCAGCTAGAGATAAATTGCAGGGGTAGATTTCAGCATAATCCTGGATCTCTGCTTCTGCACATCTGGAAAATGTCATCTGGAGCAAAATTCCAAGGCAGATTTCAGCATAATCCTGGAACACTGCTTCTGCACATTTGGAAAATAAACAATAGAGCAAAATTGCAGAGGAGAATTTCAGCATCACTCTAGAACTATGAGTCTGCACATCTGGAAAATGTCAGCTAGAGATAAATTGCAGGGGTAGATTTCAGCATAATCCTGGAACTCTGCTTCTGCACATCTGGAAAATGTCATCTGGAGCGAAATTGCAAGGCAGATTTCAGCATAATCCTGGAACTCTGCTTCTGCTGATCTGGAAAATGTCATCTGGAGCAAAATTCCAAGGCAGATTTCAGCATAATCCTGGATCTCTGCTTCTCCACATTTGGAAAATAAAAAATAGAGCAAAATTGCAGAGGAGAATTTCAGCATCACTTTGGAACTATGAGTCTTCACATCTCGAAAATGTCAGCTAGAGATAAATTGCAGGGGTAGATTTCAGCATAATCCTGGAACTATGCTTCTGCACATCTGGAAAATGTCATCTGGAGCAAAATCCCAAGGCAGATTTCTGCATAATCCTGGAACTCGGCTTCAGGACATCTGGAAAATGTCATCTGGAGCAAAATTCCAAGGCAGATTTCTGCATAATCCTGGATCTCTGCTTCTGCACATTTGGAAAATAAACAATAGAGCAAAATTGCAGAGGAGAATTTCAGCATCACTCTGGAACTATGAGTCTTCACATCTGGAAAATGTCAGCTAGAGATAAATTGCAGGGGTAGATTTCAGCATAATCCTGGAACTCTGCTTCTGCTGATCTGGAAAATGTCAATCTGGAGCAAAATTCCAAAGCAGATTTCACCATAATTCTGAAACTCTACTTCTGAATATGTTGAAAATGTCACCTAGAGAGAAATTCCAAGGCAGATTTCAGCATAATCCTGGAACTCTGCTTCTGCTGATCTGGAAAATGTCAATCTGGAGCAAAATTCCAAAGCAGATTTCACCATAATTCTGAAACTCTACTTCTGAATATGTTGAAAATGTCACCTAGAGAGAAATTCCAAGGCAGATTTCAGCATAATCCTGGATCTCTGCTTCTGCACATTTGGAAAATAAACAATAGAGCAAAATTGCAGAGGAGAATTTCAGCATCACTCCGGAACTATGAGTCTTCACATCTGGAAAATGTCAGCTAGAGATAAATTGCAGGGGTAGATTTCAGCATAATCCTGGAACTCGGCTTCTGCACATCTGAAAAATGTCATCTGGAGCGAAATTGCAAGGCAGATTTCAGCATAATCCTGGAACTCTGCTTCTGCTGATCTGAAAAATGTCATCTGGAGCTAAATACCAAGGCAGATTTCAGCATAATCCTGGAACTCGGCTTCAGGACATCTGGAAAATGTCATCTGGAGCAAAATTCCAAGGCAGATTTCTGCATAATCCTGGATCTCTGCTTCTGCACATTTGGAAAATAAACAATAGAGCAAAATTGCAGAGGAGAATTTCAGCATCACTCTGGAACTATGAGTCTGCACATCTGGAAAATGTCAGCTAGAGATAAATTGCAGGGGTAGATTTCAGCATAATCCTGGAACTCTGCTTCTGCACATTTGGAAAATGTCATCTGGAGCAAAATTGCAAGGCAGATTTCAGCATAATCCTGAAACTCTGCTTCTGCTGATCTGAAAAATGTCATCTGGAGCTAAATACCAAGGCAGATTTCAGCATAATCCTGGAACTCGGCTTCAGGACATCTGGAAAATGTCATCTGGAGCAAAATTCCAAGGCAGATTTCAGCATAATCCTGGATCTCTGCTTCTGCACATTTGGAAAATAAACAATAGAGCAAAATTGCAGAGGAGAATTTCAGCATCACTCTGGAACTATGAGTCTGCACATCTGGAAAATGTCAGCTAGAGATAAATTGCAGGGGTAGATTTCAGCATAATCCTGGAACTCTGCTTCTGCACATCTGGAAAATGTCATCTGGAGCAAAATCCCAAGGCAGATTTCTGCATAATCCTGGAACTCGGCTTCAGGACATCTGGAAAATGTCATCTGGAGCAAAATTCCAAGGCAGATTTCAGCATAATCCTGGATCTCTTCTTCTGCACATTTGGAAAATCAACAATAGAGCAAAATTGCAGAGGAGAATTTCAGCATCACTCTGGAACTATGAGTGTTCACATCTGGAAAATGTCAGCTAGAGATAAATTGCAGGGGTAGATTTCAGCATAATCCTGGAACTCGGCTTCTGCACATCTGAAAAATGTCATCTGGAGCGAAATTGCAAGGCAGATTTCAGCATAATCCTGGAACTCTGCTTCTGCTGATCTGAAAAATGTCATCTGGAGCTAAATACCAAGGCAGATTTCAGCATAATCCTGGAACTCGGCTTCAGGACATCTGGAAAATGTCATCTGGAGCAAAATCCCAAGGCAGATTTCAGCATAATCCTGGATCTCTGCTTCTGCACATTTGGAAAATGTCATCTGGAACAAAATTGCAAGGCAGATTTCAGCATAATCCTGAAACGCTGCTTCTGCTGATCTGAAAAATGTCATCTGGAGCTAAATACCAAGGCAGATTTCAGCATAATCCTGGAACTCGGCTTCAGGACATCTGGAAAATGTCATCTGGAGCAAAATTCCAAGGCAGATTTCTGCATAATCCTAGATCTCTGCTTCTGCACATTTGGAAAATAAACAATAGAGCAAAATTGCAGAGGAGAATTTCAGCATCACTCTGGAACTATGAGTCTTCACATCTGGAAAATGTCAGCTAGAGATAAATTGCAGGGGTAGATTTCAGCATAATCCTGGAACTCTGCTTCTGGACATCTGGAAAATGTCATCTGGAGCGAAATTGCAAGGCAGATTTCAGCATAATCCTGGAACACTGCTTCTGCACATTTGGAAAATAAACAATAGAGTAAAATTGCAGAGGAGATTTTCAGCATCACTCTGGAACTATGAGTCTGCACATCTGGAAAATGTCAGCTAGAGATAAATTGCAGGGGTAGATTTCAGCATAATCCTGGAACTCTGCTTCTGGACATCTGGAAAATGTCATCTGGAGCGAAATTGCAAGGCAGATTTCAGCATAATCCTGGATCTCTGCTTCTGCACATTTGGAAAATAAACAATAGAGCAAAATTGCAGAGGACAATTTCAGCATGACTCTGGAACTATTAGTCTGCACATCTGGAAAATGTCATCTGGAGCGAAATTGCAAGGCAGATTTCAGCATAATCCTGGATCTCTGCTTCTGCACATTTGGAAAATAAACAATAGAGTAAAATTGCAGAGGAGATTTTCAGCATCACTCTGGAACTATGAGTCTGCACATCTGGAAAATGTCAGCTAGAGATAAATTGCAGGGGTAGATTTCAGCATAATCCTGGAACTCTGCTTCTGGACATCTGGAAAATGTCATCTGGAGCGAAATTGCAAGGCAGATTTCGGCATAATCCTGGAACTCTGCTTCTGCTGATCTGAAAAATGTCATCTGGAGCAAAATTCCAAGGCAGATTTCAGCATAATCCTGGATCTCTGCTTCTGCACATTTGGAAAATAAACAATAGAGTAAAATTGCAGAGGAGATTTTCAGCATCACTCTGGAACTATGAGTCTGCACATCTGGAAAATGTCAGCTAGAGATAAATTGCAGGGGTAGATTTCAGCATAATCCTAGAACTCTGCTTCTGCACATCTGGAAAATGTCATCTGGAGCGAAATTGCAAGGCAGATTTCGGCATAATCCTGGAACTCTGCTTCTGCTGATCTGAAAAATGTCATCTGGAGCAAAATTCCAAGGCAGATTTCAGCATAATCCTGGATCTCTGCTTCTGCACATTTGGAAAATAAACAATAGAGCAAAATTGCAGAGGAGAATTTCAGCATCACTCTAGAACTATGAGTCTGCACATCTGGAAAATGTCAGCTAGAGATAAATTGCAGGGGTAGATTTCAGCATAATCCTGGAACTCTGCTTCTGCACATCTGGAAAATGTCATCTGGAGCGAAATTGCAAGGCAGATTTCAGCATAATCCTGGAACTCTGCTTCTGCTGATCTGGAAAATGTCATCTGGAGCAAAATTCCAAGGCAGATTTCAGCATAATCCTGGATCTCTGCTTCTCCACATTTGGAAAATAAAAAATAGAGCAAAATTGCAGAGGAGAATTTCAGCATCACTTTGGAACTATGAGTCTTCACATCTGGAAAATGTCAGCTAGAGATAAATTGCAGGGGTAGATTTCAGCATAATCCTGGAACTATGCTTCTGCACATGTGGAAAATGTCATCTGGAGCAAAATCCCAAGGCAGATTTCTGCATAATCCTGGAACTCGGCTTCAGGACATCTGGAAAATGTCATCTGGAGCAAAATTCCAAGGCAGATTTCTGCATAATCCTGGATCTCTGCTTCTGCACATTTGGAAAATAAACAATAGAGCAAAATTGCAGAGGAGAATTTCAGCATCACTCTGGAACTATGAGTCTTCACATCTGGAAAATGTCAGCTAGAGATAAATTGCAGGGGTAGATTTCAGCATAATCCTGGAACTCTGCTTCTGGACATCTGGAAAATGTCATCTGGAGCGAAATTGCAAGGCAGATTTCGGCATAATCCTGGAACTCTGCTTCTGCTGATCTGAAAAATGTCATCTGGAGCAAAATTCCAAGGCAGATTTCAGCATAATCCTGGAACACTGCTTCTGCACATTTGGAAAATAAACAATAGAGTAAAATTGCAGAGGAGATTTTCAGCATCACTCTGGAACTATGAGTCTGCACATCTGGAAAATGTCAGCTAGAGATAAATTGCAGGGGTAGATTTCAGCATAATCCTGGAACTCTGCTTCTGGACATCTGGAAAATGTCATCTGGAGCGAAATTGCAAGGCAGATTTCAGCATAATCCTGGATCTCTGCTTCTGCACATTTGGAAAATAAACAATAGAGCAAAATTGCAGAGGAGAATTTCAGCATCACTCTAGAACTATGAGTCTGCACATCTGGAAAATGTCAGCTAGAGATAAATTGCAGGGGTAGATTTCAGCATAATCCTGGAACTCTGCTTCTGCTGATCTGAAAAATGTCATCTGGAGCAAAATTCCAAGGCAGATTTCAGCATAATCCTGGATCTCTGCTTCTGCACATTTGGAAAATAAACAATAGAGCAAAATTGCAGAGGAGAATTTCAGCATCACTCTAGAACTATGAGTCTGCACATCTGGAAAATGTCAGCTAGAGATAAATTGCAGGGGTAGATTTCAGCATAATCCTGGAACTCTGCTTCTGCACATCTGGAAAATGTCATCTGGAGCGAAATTGCAAGGCAGATTTCAGCATAATCCTGGAACTCTGCTTCTGCTGATCTGGAAAATGTCATCTGGAGCAAAATTCCAAGGCAGATTTCAGCATAATCCTGGATCTCTGCTTCTCCACATTTGGAAAATAAAAAATAGAGCAAAATTGCAGAGGAGAATTTCAGCATCACTTTGGAACTATGAGTCTTCACATCTGGAAAATGTCAGCTAGAGATAAATTGCAGGGGTAGATTTCAGCATAATCCTGGAACTATGCTTCTGCACATCTGGAAAATGTCATCTGGAGCAAAATCCCAAGGCAGATTTCTGCATAATCCTGGAACTCGGCTTCAGGACATCTGGAAAATGTCATCTGGAGCAAAATTCCAAGGCAGATTTCTGCATAATCCTGGATCTCTGCTTCTGCACATTTGGAAAATAAACAATAGAGCAAAATTGCAGAGGAGAATTTCAGCATCACTCTGGAACTATGAGTCTTCACATCTGGAAAATGTCAGCTAGAGATAAATTGCAGGGGTAGATTTCAGCATAATCCTGGAACTCTGCTTCTGGACATCTGGAAAATGTCATCTGGAGCGAAATTGCAAGGCAGATTTCGGCATAATCCTGGAACTCTGCTTCTGCTGATCTGAAAAATGTCATCTGGAGCAAAATTCCAAGGCAGATTTCAGCATAATCCTGGAACACTGCTTCTGCACATTTGGAAAATAAACAATAGAGTAAAATTGCAGAGGAGATTTTCAGCATCACTCTGGAACTATGAGTCTGCACATCTGGAAAATGTCAGCTAGAGATAAATTGCAGGGGTAGATTTCAGCATAATCCTGGAACTCTGCTTCTGGACATCTGGAAAATGTCATCTGGAGCGAAATTGCAAGGCAGATTTCGGCATAATCCTGGAACTCTGCTTCTGCTGATCTGAAAAATGTCATCTGGAGCAAAATTCCAAGGCAGATTTCAGCATAATCCTGGATCTCTGCTTCTGCACATTTG
Source organism: Pituophis catenifer annectens (assembly GCF_029215685.1). Taxonomy (NCBI): domain Eukaryota; kingdom Metazoa; phylum Chordata; class Lepidosauria; order Squamata; family Colubridae; genus Pituophis; species Pituophis catenifer. Next base: position 47,342,281 of record NW_027256885.1, read on the forward strand.
GAAAATAAACAATAGAGTAAAATTGCAGAGGAGATTTTCAGCATCACTCTGGAACTATGAGTCTGCACATCTGGAAAATGTCAGCTAGAGATAAATTGCAGGGGTAGATTTCAGCATAATCCTGGAACTCTGCTTCTGCACATCTGGAAAATGTCATCTGGAGCGAAATTGCAAGGCAGATTTCGGCATAATCCTGGAACTCTGCTTCTGCTGATCTGAAAAATGTCATCTGGAGCAAAATTCCAAGGCAGATTTCAGCATAATCCTGGATCTCTGCTTCTCCACATTTGGAAAATAAACAATAGAGCAAAATTGCAGAGGAGAATTTCAGCATCACTTTGGAACTATGAGTCTTCACATCTGGAAAATGTCAGCTAGAGATAAATTGCAGGGGTAGATTTCAGCATAATCCTGGAACTATGCTTCTGCACATCTGGAAAATGTCATCTGGAGCAAAATCCCAAGGCAGATTTCTGCATAATCCTGGAACTCGGCTTCAGGACATCTGGAAAATGTCATCTGGAGCAAAATTCCAAGGCAGATTTCTGCATAATCCTGGATCTCTGCTTCTGCACATTTGGAAAATAAACAATAGAGCAAAATTGCAGAGGAGAATTTCAGCATCACTCTAGAACTATGAGTCTGCACATCTGGAAAATGTCAGCTAGAGATAAATTGCAGGGGTAGATTTCAGCATAATCCTGGAACTCTGCTTCTGGACATCTGGAAAATGTCATCTGGAGCGAAATTGCAAGGCAGATTTCGGCATAATCCTGGAACTCTGCTTCTGCTGATCTGAAAAATGTCATCTGGAGCAAAATTCCAAGGCAGATTTCAGCATAATCCTGGAACACTGCTTCTGCACATTTGGAAAATAAACAATAGAGTAAAATTGCAGAGGAGATTTTCAGCATCACTCTGGAACTATGAGTCTGCACATCTGGAAAATGTCAGCTAGAGATAAATTGCAGGGGTAGATTTCAGCATAATCCTGGAACTCTGCTTCTGGACATCTGGAAAATGTCATCTGGAGCGAAATTGCAAGGCAGATTTCGGCATAATCCTGGAACTCTGCTTCTGCTGATCTGAAAAATGTCATCTGGAGCAAAATTCCAAGGCAGATTTCAGCATAATCCTGGATCTCTGCTTCTGCACATTTGGAAAATAAACAATAGAGTAAAATTGCAGAGGAGATTTTCAGCATCACTCTGGAACTATGAGTCTGCACATCTGGAAAATGTCAGCTAGAGATAAATTGCAGGGGTAGATTTCAGCATAATCCTGGAACTCTGCTTCTGCACATCTGGAAAATGTCATCTGGAGCGAAATTGCAAGGCAGATTTCGGCATAATCCTGGAACTCTGCTTCTGCTGATCTGAAAAATGTCATCTGGAGCAAAATTCCAAGGCAGATTTCAGCATAATCCTGGATCTCTGCTTCTCCACATTTGGAAAATAAACAATAGAGCAAAATTGCAGAGGAGAATTTCAGCATCACTTTGGAACTATGAGTCTTCACATCTGGAAAATGTCAGCTAGAGATAAATTGCAGGGGTAGATTTCAGCATAATCCTGGAACTATGCTTCTGCACATCTGGAAAATGTCATCTGGAGCAAAATCCCAAGGCAGATTTCTGCATAATCCTGGAACTCGGCTTCAGGACATCTGGAAAATGTCATCTGGAGCAAAATTCCAAGGCAGATTTCTGCATAATCCTGGATCTCTGCTTCTGCACATTTGGAAAATAAACAATAGAGCAAAATTGCAGAGGAGAATTTCAGCATCACTCTGGAACTATGAGTCTTCACATCTGGAAAATGTCAGCTAGAGATAAATTGCAGGGGTAGATTTCAGCATAATCCTGGAACTCTGCTTCTGGACATCTGGAAAATGTCATCTGGAGCGAAATTGCAAGGCAGATTTCGGCATAATCCTGGAACTCTGCTTCTGCTGATCTGAAAAATGTCATCTGGAGCAAAATTCCAAGGCAGATTTCAGCATAATCCTGGAACACTGCTTCTGCACATTTGGAAAATAAACAATAGAGTAAAATTGCAGAGGAGATTTTCAGCATCACTCTGGAACTATGAGTCTGCACATCTGGAAAATGTCAGCTAGAGATAAATTGCAGGGGTAGATTTCAGCATAATCCTGGAACTCTGCTTCTGGACATCTGGAAAATGTCATCTGGAGCGAAATTGCAAGGCAGATTTCAGCATAATCCTGGATCTCTGCTTCTGCTGATCTGGAAAATGTCATCTGGAGCAAAATTCCAAGGCAGATTTCAGCATAATCCTGGATCTCTGCTTCTCCACATTTGGAAAATAAAAAATAGAGCAAAATTGCAGAGGAGAATTTCAGCATCACTTTGGAACTATGAGTCTTCACATCTGGAAAATGTCAGCTAGAGATAAATTGCAGGGGTAGATTTCAGCATAATCCTGGAACTATGCTTCTGCACATCTGGAAAATGTCATCTGGAGCAAAATCCCAAGGCAGATTTCTGCATAATCCTGGAACTCGGCTTCAGGACATCTGGAAAATGTCATCTGGAGCAAAATTCCAAGGCAGATTTCTGCATAATCCTGGATCTCTGCTTCTGCACATTTGGAAAATAAACAATAGAGCAAAATTGCAGAGGAGAATTTCAGCATCACTCTGGAACTATGAGTCTTCACATCTGGAAAATGTCAGCTAGAGATAAATTGCAGGGGTAGATTTCAGCATAATCCTGGAACTCTGCTTCTGGACATCTGGAAAATGTCATCTGGAGCGAAATTGCAAGGCAGATTTCGGCATAATCCTGGAACTCTGCTTCTGCTGATCTGAAAAATGTCATCTGGAGCAAAATTCCAAGGCAGATTTCAGCATAATCCTGGAACACTGCTTCTGCACATTTGGAAAATAAACAATAGAGTAAAATTGCAGAGGAGATTTTCAGCATCACTCTGGAACTATGAGTCTGCACATCTGGAAAATGTCAGCTAGAGATAAATTGCAGGGGTAGATTTCAGCATAATCCTGGAACTCTGCTTCTGGACATCTGGAAAATGTCATCTGGAGCGAAATTGCAAGGCAGATTTCGGCATAATCCTGGAACTCTGCTTCTGCTGATCTGAAAAATGTCATCTGGAGCAAAATTCCAAGGCAGATTTCAGCATAATCCTGGATCTCTGCTTCTGCACATTTGGAAAATAAACAATAGAGTAAAATTGCAGAGGAGATTTTCAGCATCACTCTGGAACTATGAGTCTGCACATCTGGAAAATGTTAGCTAGAGATAAATTGCAGGGGTAGATTTCAGCATAATCCTGGAACTCTGCTTCTGCACATCTGGAAAATGTCATCTGGAGCGAAATTGCAAGGCAGATTTCGGCATAATCCTGGAACTCTGCTTCTGCTGATCTGAAAAATGTCATCTGGAGCAAAATTCCAAGGCAGATTTCAGCATAATCCTGGATCTCTGCTTCTCCACATTTGGAAAATAAACAATAGAGCAAAATTGCAGAGGAGAATTTCAGCATCACTCTAGAACTATGAGTCTGCACATCTGGAAAATGTCAGCTAGAGATAAATTGCAGGGGTAGATTTCAGCATAATCCTGGAACTCTGCTTCTGCACATCTGGAAAATGTCATCTGGAGCGAAATTGCAAGGCAGATTTCAGCATAATCCTGGAACTCTGCTTCTGCTGATCTGGAAAATGTCATCTGGAGCAAAATTCCAAGGCAGATTTCAGCATAATCCTGGATCTCTGCTTCTCCACATTTGGAAAATAAAAAATAGAGCAAAATTGCAGAGGAGAATTTCAGCATCACTTTGGAACTATGAGTCTTCACATCTGGAAAATGTCAGCTAGAGATAAATTGCAGGGGTAGATTTCAGCATAATCCTGGAACTATGCTTCTGCACATCTGGAAAATGTCATCTGGAGCAAAATCCCAAGGCAGATTTCTGCATAATCCTGGAACTCGGCTTCAGGACATCTGGAAAATGTCATCTGGAGCAAAATTCCAAGGCAGATTTCTGCATAATCCTGGATCTCTGCTTCTGCACATTTGGAAAATAAACAATAGAGCAAAATTGCAGAGGAGAATTTCAGCATCAATCTGGAACTATGAGTCTTCACATCTGGAAAATGTCAGCTAGAGATAAATTGCAGGGGTAGATTTCAGCATAATCCTGGAACTCGGCTTCTGCACATCTGAAAAATGTCATCTGGAGCGAAATTGCAAGGCAGATTTCAGCATAATCCTGGAACTCTGCTTCTGCTGATCTGAAAAATGTCATCTGGAGCTAAATACCAAGGCAGATTTCAGCATAATCCTGGAACTCGGCTTCAGGACATCTGGAAAATGTCATCTGGAGCAAAATTCCAAGGCAGATTTCTGCATAGTCCTGGATCTCTGCTTCTGCACATTTGGAAAATAAACAATAGAGCAAAATTGCAGAGGAGAATTTCAGCATGACTCTGGAACTATGAGTCTGCACATCTGGAAAATGTCAGCTAGAGATAAATTGCAGGGGTAGATTTCAGCATAATCCTGGAACTCTGCTTCTGCACATTTGGAAAATGTCATCTGGAGCAAAATTGCAAGGCAGATTTCAGCATAATCCTGAAACGCTGCTTCTGCTGATCTGAAAAATGTCATCTGGAGCTAAATCCCAAGGCAGATTTCAGCATAATCCTGGAACTCGGCTTCAGGACATCTGGAAAATGTCATCTGGAGCAAAATTCCAAGGCAGATTTCTGCATAATCCTGGATCTCTGCTTCTGCACATTTGGAAAATAAACAATAGAGCAAAATTGCAGAGGAGAATTTCAGCATCACTCTGGAACTATGAGTCTTCACATCTGGAAAATGTCAGCTAGAGATAAATTGCAGGGGTAGATTTCAGCATAATCCTGGAACTCGGCTTCTGCACATCTGAAAAATGTCATCTGGAGCGAAATTGCAAGGCAGATTTCAGCATAATCCTGGAACTCTGCTTCTGCTGATCTGAAAAATGTCATCTGGAGCTAAATACCAAGGCAGATTTCAGCATAATCCTGGAACTCGGCTTCAGGACATCTGGAAAATGTCATCTGGAGCAAAATTCCAAGGCAGATTTCTGCATAATCCTGGATCTCTGCTTCTGCACATTTGGAAAATAAACAATAGAGCAAAATTGCAGAGGAGAATTTCAGCATGACTCTGAAACTATGAGTCTGCACATCTGGAAAATGTCAGCTAGAGATAAATTGCAGGGGTAGATTTCAGCATAATCCTGGAACTCTGCTTCTGGACATCTGGAAAATGTCATCTGGAGCGAAATTGCAAGGCAGATTTCGGCATAATCCTGGAACTCTGCTTCTGCTGATCTGAAAAATGTCATCTGGAACAAAATTCCAAGGCAGATTTCAGCATAATCCTGGAACACTGCTTCTGCACATTTGGAAAATAAACAATAGAGCAAAATTGCAGAGGACAATTTCAGCATGACTCTGAAACTATGAGTCTGCACATCTGGAAAATGTCATCTGGAGCGAAATTGCAAGGCAGATTTCAGCATAATCCTGGATCTCTGCTTCTGCACATTTGGAAAATAAACAATAGAGTAAAATTGCAGAGGAGATTTTCAGCATCACTCTGGAACTATGAGTCTGCACATCTGGAAAATGTCAGCTAGAGATAAATTGCAGGGGTAGATTTCAGCATAATCCTGGAACTCTGCTTCTGGACATCTGGAAAATGTCATCTGGAGCGAAATTGCAAGGCAGATTTCGGCATAATCCTGGAACTCTGCTTCTGCTGATCTGAAAAATGTCATCTGGAGCAAAATTCCAAGGCAGATTTCAGCATAATCCTGGATCTCTGCTTCTGCACATTTGGAAAATAAACAATAGAGCAAAATTGCAGAGGAGAATTTCAGCATCACTCTAGAACTATGAGTCTGCACATCTGGAAAATGTCAACTAGAGAAAAATTGCAGGGGTAGATTTCAGCATAATCCTGGAACTCTGCTTCTGCACATCTGGAAAATGTCATCTGGAGCGAAATTGCAAGGCAGATTTCAGCATAATCCTGGAACTCTGCTTCTGCTGATCTGGAAAATGTCATCTGGAGCAAAATTCCAAGGCAGATTTCAGCATAATCCTGGATCTCTGCTTCTCCACATTTGGAAAATAAACAATAGAGCAAAATTGCAGAGGAGAATTTCAGCATCACTTTGGAACTATGAGTCTTCACATCTGGAAAATGTCAGCTAGAGATAAATTGCAGGGGTAGATTTCAGCATAATCCTGGAACTCTGCTTCTGCACATCTGGAAAATGTCATCTGGAGCGAAATTGCAAGGCAGATTTCGGCATAATCCTGGAACTCTGCTTCAGGACATCTGGAAAATGTCATCTGGAGCAAAATTCCAAGGCAGATTTCTGCATAATCCTGGATCTCTGCTTCTGCACATTTGGAAAATAAACAATAGAGCAAAATTGCAGAAGAGAATTTCAGCATCACTCTGGAACTATGAGTCTTCACATCTGGAAAATGTCAGCTAGAGATAAATTGCAGGGGTAGATTTCAGCATAATCCTGGAACTCTGCTTCTGGACATCTGGAAAATGTCATCTGGAGCGAAATTGCAAGGCAGATTTCGGCATAATCCTGGAACTCTGCTTCTGCTGATCTGAAAAATGTCATCTGGAGCAAAATTCCAAGGCAGATTTCAGCATAATCCTGGAACACTGCTTCTGCACATTTGGAAAATAAACAATAGAGCAAAATTGCAGAGGAGAATTTCAGCATCACTCTAGAACTATGAGTCTGCACATCTGGAAAATGTCAGCTAGAGATAAATTGCAGGGGTAGATTTCAGCATAATCCTGGAACTCTGCTTCTGCACATCTGGAAAATGTCATCTGGAGCGAAATTGCAAGGCAGATTTCAGCATAATCCTGGAACTCTGCTTCTGCTGATCTGGAAAATGTCATCTGGAGCAAAATTCCAAGGCAGATTTCAGCATAATCCTGGATCTCTGCTTCTCCACATTTGGAAAATAAAAAATAGAGCAAAATTGCAGAGGAGAATTTCAGCATCACTTTGGAACTATGAGTCTTCACATCTGGAAAATGTCAGCTAGAGATAAATTGCAGGGGTAGATTTCAGCATAATCCTGGAACTATGCTTCTGCACATCTGGAAAATGTCATCTGGAGCAAAATCCCAAGGCAGATTTCTGCATAATCCTGGAACTCGGCTTCAGGACATCTGGAAAATGTCATCTGGAGCAAAATTCCAAGGCAGATTTCTGCATAATCCTGGATCTCTGCTTCTGCACATTTGGAAAATAAACAATAGAGCAAAATTGCAGAGGAGAATTTCAGCATCACTCTGGAACTATGAGTCTTCACATCTGGAAAATGTCAGCTAGAGATAAATTGCAGGGGTAGATTTCAGCATAATCCTGGAACTCTGCTTCTGGACATCTGGAAAATGTCATCTGGAGCGAAATTGCAAGGCAGATTTCGGCATAATCCTGGAACTCTGCTTCTGCTGATCTGAAAAATGTCATCTGGAGCAAAATTCCAAGGCAGATTTCAGCATAATCCTGGAACACTGCTTCTGCACATTTGGAAAATAAACAATAGAGTAAAATTGCAGAGGAGATTTTCAGCATCACTCTGGAACTATGAGTCTGCACATCTGGAAAATGTCAGCTAGAGATAAATTGCAGGGGTAGATTTCAGCATAATCCTGGAACTCTGCTTCTGGACATCTGGAAAATGTCATCTGGAGCGAAATTGCAAGGCAGATTTCGGCATAATCCTGGAACTCTGCTTCTGCTGATCTGAAAAATGTCATCTGGAGCAAAATTCCAAGGCAGATTTCAGCATAATCCTGGATCTCTGCTTCTTCACATTTGGAAAATAAACAATAGAGTAAAATTGCAGAGGAGATTTTCAGCATCACTCTGGAACTATGAGTCTGCACATCTGGAAAATGTCAGCTAGAGATAAATTGCAGGGGTAGATTTCAGCATAATCCTGGAACTCTGCTTCTGCACATCTGGAAAATGTCATCTGGAGCGAAATTGCAAGGCAGATTTCGGCATAATCCTGGAACTCTTCTTCTGCTGATCTGAAAAATGTCATCTGGAGCAAAATTCCAAGGCAGATTTCAGCATAATCCTGGATCTCTGCTTCTCCACATTTGGAAAATAAACAATAGAGCAAAATTGCAGAGGAGAATTTCAGCATCACTCTAGAACTATGAGTCTGCACATCTGGAAAATGTCAGCTAGAGATAAATTGCAGGGGTAGATTTCAGCATAATCCTGGAACTCTGCTTCTGCACATCTGGAAAATGTCATCTGGAGCGAAATTGCAAGGCAGATTTCAGCATAATCCTGGAACTCTGCTTCTGCTGATCTGGAAAATGTCATCTGGAGCAAAATTCCAAGGCAGATTTCAGCATAATCCTGGATCTCTGCTTCTCCACATTTGGAAAATAAAAAATAGAGCAAAATTGCAGAGGAGAATTTCAGCATCACTTTGGAACTATGAGTCTTCACATCTGGAAAATGTCAGCTAGAGATAAATTGCAGGGGTAGATTTCAGCATAATCCTGGAACTATGCTTCTGCACATCTGGAAAATGTCATCTGGAGCAAAATCCCAAGGCAGATTTCTGCATAATCCTGGAACTCGGCTTCAGGACATCTGGAAAATGTCATCTGGAGCAAAATTCCAAGGCAGATTTCTGCATAATCCTGGATCTCTGCTTCTGCACATTTGGAAAATAAACAATAGAGCAAAATTGCAGAGGAGAATTTCAGCATCACTCTGGAACTATGAGTCTTCACATCTGGAAAATGTGAGCTAGAGATAAATTGCAGGGGTAGATTTCAGCATAATCCTGGAACTCGGCTTCTGCACATCTGAAAAATGTCATCTGGAGCGAAATTGCAAGGCAGATTTCAGCATAATCCTGGAACTCTGCTTCTGCTGATCTGAAAAATGTCATCTGGAGCTAAATACCAAGGCAGATTTCAGCATAATCCTGGAACTCGGCTTCAGGACATCTGGAAAATGTCATCTGGAGCAAAATTCCAAGGCAGATTTCTGCATAGTCCTGGATCTCTGCTTCTGCACATTTGGAAAATAAACAATAGAGCAAAATTGCAGAGGAGAATTTCAGCATGACTCTGGAACTATGAGTCTGCACATCTGGAAAATGTCATCTGGAGCAAAATCCCAAGGCAGATTTCAGCATAATCCTGGATCTCTGCTTCTGCACATTTGGAAAATGTCATCTGGAGCAAAATTGCAAGGCAGATTTCAGCATAATCCTGAAACGCTGCTTCTGCTGATCTGAAAAATGTCGTCTGGAGCTAAATACCAAGGCAGATTTCAGCATAATCCTGGAACTCGGCTTCAGGACATCTGGAAAATGTCATCTGGAGCAAAATTCCAAGGCAGATTTCTGCATAATCCTGGATCTCTGCTTCTGCACATTTGGAAAATAAACAATAGAGCAAAATTGCAGAGGAGAATTTCAGCATCACTCTGGAACTATGAGTCTGCACATCTGGAAAATGTCAGCTAGAGATAAATTGCAGGGGTAGATTTCAGCATAATCCTGGAACTCTGCTTCTGCACATTTGGAAAATGTCATCTGGAGCAAAATTGCAAGGCAGATTTCAGCATAATCCTGAAACGCTGCTTCTGCTGATCTGAAAAATGTCATCTGGAGCTAAATCCCAAGGCAGATTTCAGCATAATCCTGGAACTCGGCTTCAGGACATCTGGAAAATGTCATCTGGAGCAAAATTCCAAGGCAGATTTCTGCATAATCCTGGATCTCTGCTTCTGCACATTTGGAAAATAAACAATAGAGCAAAATTGCAGAGGAGAATTTCAGCATCACTCTGGAACTATGAGTCTTCACATCTGGAAAATGTCAGCTAGAGATAAATTGCAGGGGTAGATTTCAGCATAATCCTGGAACTCGGCTTCTGCACATCTGAAAAATGTCATCTGGAGCGAAATTGCAAGGCAGATTTCAGCATAATCCTGGAACTCTGCTTCTGCTGATCTGAAAAATGTCATCTGGAGCTAAATACCAAGGCAGATTTCAGCATAATCCTGGAACTCGGCTTCAGGACATCTGGAAAATGTCATCTGGAGCAAAATTCCAAGGCAGATTTCTGCATAATCCTGGATCTCTGCTTCT